>NC_084545.1:15865000-16572500 GCF_024500275.1 Phycodurus eques | reverse complement strand
TCCTTGTGAGTTTAGTCCGGAACCTCTCGAGTTGAAGTCCAGTCCGGGACTTGAGGTCTGATGACACGAACCGAATCACTACGAGCAGATCCGTGCGCGGGGTCAGATGCACTTTGACACTTTTAAAACAAGCGAATAAACAGACACACACACACATTTTATTTATTTATATATATATATATATATATATATACACACACACACACAGACACAGACATAGACATTGAGACAGTGAGTGAGTGAGCTTTGCGGTGAGGTGACCTCCGCGGAGGCGGCCTGGATGCGTCCACGGAGGCCCTACTTTTCGTGCTGCCGCTGACAGGCAGACGGGCGGTGCTCCGGTCGCTCAAACATGGCCACCATGATGGAACCTCCGCTGTAACGTGAACGTTTTCGTTCGTATTTAGCATTTGGCTGCGAGCTAAAAGCGACTTTTGTGCGGATGCGATGAGCGAGAAGACGGCGGGCGAGTTGCTGTGATTGCGGCTGGCCGGCACTGTTGAGACAAATGTTTGCTGGCGGCGGCGGGCAAGTTGTCTGTAAACACGTCTCTTGAGTCGCGCTTCTCACCAAGCTGGAGAGGAAAAGCAGG
The DNA here is from genome assembly GCF_024500275.1 of Phycodurus eques. NCBI lineage: Eukaryota > Metazoa > Chordata > Actinopteri > Syngnathiformes > Syngnathidae > Phycodurus > Phycodurus eques. The sequence continues at coordinate 16,571,908 of NC_084545.1, read as the reverse complement.
AGAATCGCATCCAACCAGTAAGAAGCGCTGCTCGGTTGCTCGCTTTTACGATGGACTTGTGTCGCCTTTCGACGAGATTCGGGATGTTAGCGGCGTAACCTGGGCTAGCTATGCTAACGCTAGCTCGCGCTAACACAAGTCAACTGGGCGAGCGAGCGAAATGCTAACGCTAACGCTTGTGTTTACACCCTTAGTTGGCTCTATGGAACCCATCTTCCGAGCCCAACTTCAGCACTGACAACTATGGCCGCACCAAATTTAACGTTTGGGCTTTTTGAGCACATTTTGTCAGACAGAGGCGTTTAATTACCTAATGAACTTTAGCTCGCTACCATCTGCCCATTATTCCATCATGTCATCGTCTCCTTTTCGCTGCTCAGGGGTCTTGACCAAAGTCTCACATTGGCATTTTACAATGTTGTTTTGCCGACAAAGCGGCCTAAATAAAAAGAAACGTAAGTTTAAACCAATGCGTGAAGTCGGAGTTCAAACACAGGTTCATCTCAATCAATTAGTGTCAAAAGTTACATTTAGTTAGGTAGTTCAATTGAAAAAAGGGAAACTCATAGAGATGCACCACACACACTCAGTGGAATATTTCCATCCATTTTCTATGCCGCTTATCCTCATTAGGATCACGGGTACGGATACACCCTGAACTGGTCGCCAGCCAAATGCAGGGCACATATAGACAAACAACCATTCCCACTCACATTCACACCTACGGGCAATTTAGAATGTTCAATTAACCTACGAGGCATGTTTTTAGAATGTGAGAGGAAACCGGAGTCAACCCACGCAGGCACGGGGAGAACATACAAGCTCCACACAGGCGAGGCCGGATTTGAACCCGCAGCCTCACAACTGTGAGGCAGATGTGCTAACCAGTCTCCGATGGACTAACCACTCTCCACTGTGCCACCTGTGAAATATTTCATGATTTATTTTTTTTCAAAATATGCCTGTGAAATAATTCTTTTTTTATTTTATTTTTTTATGTATTTTGATGACTGCAGGTTACAGCAAAGGAAAACCCAAAAGTCACCATTTCTTGAAACCCCAATATTATGTAACAAACAATCTAGAAACAATGAAAATGATTTTTAATATAGAAATTATGCAGGAATTTGCCCTCTTAAAAATATTTTCCCAAATCTTTAATCAATATCATGTATGACTCCTGAAATAAATTGAATGTATTCAGTGTTTGGAAATCGATTCACTAACTTTTTAGACAAAAATTCAACCAGTGTCACTGCGATATAAATACCTGGATATTGGACAGTGCAGGTGACATTTCATAAATTATTTTTGTTTCTTGTAAAGCTATCAGGTAAAATTAATTATGGACAAAGCAACAAACAATAACCAACCATTGTGACAAATAATAATCATGGTAAATGCATTCATACTTTATTTGAATAAAGTGCAACTAACATTTCTTCAGGTTGGATCAACAGTAGGTTTACCTGCTACTTCTGATGGTATTTTTCAACATAGACATAATACAAATCTTATTGTAATTGTACAAAAAACAGAATGCTCAAATGCTCTAATTCTATTTATTACTAGCCACTCACTAGTCATGATGTGTGACGTAGCGGTCACGTCGCTCTGAGAAGCTGGTGTTGTCCAAGTTCGCATCTGCCCTGAGTGAAACACTGTACAGCGATGGTTCTCAGTGTGGTACGTGGGCTCACTCTAGTGGCATGTATGAATCACTGAATTAGAGCCTCAAACTGTGCATGACGTAACCATGTCGGAAACGTTTGAAGAACATTTTTAAAGTACAGTTGTATTTCACTTTTAAGCACATTACACTTGCATTTCATTTTTAATAACTGTTTTAGAGACATTTCTTTAGGTAGAATGTTTAACTTTTATGTTCACTACATTTCAAATGAATCATGAAGTCGTTTTTTATTTTGCTATATTTACGTACAAGGTTAATGTTCCAACTGTGCATAATTGTACACTGGCTTACAATAATAAATGATATACTGTAGATATTAAATACTTTTGAGAAATACAGCCTCATTTTTGATAAACACTTTTGCCTAGTACACTACTGTATTGAATGTTGATCATGATGGTGGTACTTGAAGTGCGAAGTATTTTTTGAGGTTGTACTTGGTGTAAAAATGCAATATTTCACTACTTTGTTCTTTGTTTTTTAGTGAAGTTTTGGTGTTAGCGTTTTGCGGAAGCAGCTACAGTACGTCCGTGATGGAATTTTGTACCGTCATATTTCCTGCACTGCGCAACTGGATCATGGGAGATGTGGTTTGCTTCTCAGACCGTCCCACTCAATAGCGCCAGAAAAAAAACGACACTGTTTGATACTCCCATGATCCCCTGCGACGTCACGGACAGGAAATCTTAATCCAGTAATACTTTACGTCTTTATCATTAAAAGTGCTAAAAACACACACATGCGCATCCATATAAAGTCTGCCGTGCGTAAATTCAATGCGTTATTTCCTTGTATCGATACAATCGATCGATTACCTTTTAAAATTAATTGAATCGATATTTTTGTCCGGAAGGCTAACTACCCAAGGACAGATCGATCCAATTGGATCGTAGGCATATAAATCGTTTTCCACTAGTGTATGCTTAACTACATTATATTGCCAAAAGTATTCACTCACCTGACTTGACTCACAAATGATTTGAAGTGATTTCCTATTCTAAATCCATATGGTCTAAGTTGATGCTGGTCCACCCTTTGCAGCTGTAATAGCTTCAACTCTTGTGGGAAGGCTTTCAACAAGGTTTTGACGTGAGTTTATGGGAACTTTTAACCATTCTTCCAGGAGCATATTTGTGAGTTTACACACTGATGTCTGACGTGAAGGCCTGGCTCTCAGTCTCTGCTCTAATTCATCCAAAAGTGTTCTATAGGGTTGAGGTCAGGACTTTGTGCAGGCCAGTCAAGTTCATCCATGTCTTTATGGACCTTGCTTTGTGCACTGGTGCATTCAGAGTTCCTTTCACTGGAGCTCAGGGGCTAATATTCTAGACATTTCCAACTTTGTGGGAACACTTTGGAGATGGCCCCTTCCTGTTCTAATCTGACTGTGCATCAGTGCACAAAGCAAGGTTCAGAAAGACACAGATGAGAGAGTTTGCGGTGGATGAACTTGGCTGGCCTGCACAGGGACAGGTCAGGAACCTCAATTCCCTATAGAACACCTTTGGATGAATTAGACCAGAGTCTGAGAGCCAGGCCTTCTCGTCCGACATCAGTGTATAACCTCACGAATATGCTCCTGTAAAAATGGTAATAAATTCCCATAAACACACACCTGAACCTTGTGGAAAGCCTTTCCAGACGAGTTGAAGATGTTATAACTAAAGAGGGTGGACCAATGTCATATTAAACCCTATGCATTAAGAATGGGATGTCACTTAAATTCATATGAGTCATGGCAGGTGAGCAAATACCTTTGGCATACATGAAAGGTGATGCGAGTACGTGCGCAACACATCCAGGAAGTGACATCCTTGAGCAGGAAGCAGGCGTTAACAATTGTCTTTCATGTTTTTACCCAGAATGCCCTCAGAGGACAGAAGAGCCCCACCTCCTGTCACTCGTGCCGGACGCAAAGCCGCCGCATCGGAGAAGCGGCCTCGCGGACGACCTCGAAAAGATGGCGTAGGCGGCCACGCTGCACCTCCTCCTCCCCCTCCCCCCAAGTCGAGGAAGAAGTAAGTGTGATAATCAAGGTCTGCTTGTATCAATAGTCAAATCAGGTTAATGTTCAGTGACAGCGGTCAATGTGTGTGTGTGTGTGTGTTTACACACTGTCGCTCATCTTGGTCATGGAAAATTATGGTTCATAAAATTAAGTGTACAACTATTGTTCAAATCATGTTAAGGGGTTTGATGGAAAAAAAATCCTTGTAACATGTCTCTGAAAAAAATTTTTTTTTCCAGATTTTATGCTGAAATGAAAAGAATCAAACAGCACAGTGACCTAGTGGTTAGCACGTCCGCCTCACCGTTGTGAGGTTCAGGGTTCGAATCCGGGCTCCGGTTGGTTTGCATTTTCTCCCCGTGCTTGGGGTTTTTCTCTGGGTTATCTGGCTTCCTACCATCCAGTGTTCAGAATGTGAGGCCCTAATTTGACTTTACGTTTGAATGCTTGTTTGTGTATATGTGCCCTGTGATTGGCTGGCAACCAGTCCAGGGTGTACCTCGTTCTCCGGCCCATAGTCAGCTGGGCTCGGCTCTGGCTCCCAGAGACCCAGAATGGATAAGCGCTGTATCAAATGGATGGAAAACAACAAACTCATTTAGCAAGAAAGATCAAATCAACGCCTGATTTTCTTTGTGGGCCACATAGCGTGATGCGATGATGCAGATCTGGCCCCAGGCTTTGACTTTGACATCTGTGCTTTCGAGGAAGTGGCTATGTTGCATACTAGGGAGTCACACAGCGACACAGTTCGCACCAAGTTTGATCGTCTGCACGCGTTTTTTGTGTCTGTCCGCAGGGGGAGGAGTCGAGGCCAAGCCCAGGTGGAGGATGAAAAGGGCGCGGCCACGACGGAGAAAACTCCTCCTCTTGACAAGATGAAAGGTGAGGATGACGATGATGATGGTTTTTCCTGGCTCCAACTGACGCAGAGGTGGTCCTATTGTGATCATGAGGCACGTGCCCCTCACTTTTGCTGTGAAGTATTTGTCTTCTACTACTACTGCTGTGTAGCGGCTGCTACATTGGAGAGACTAAGCAGCAGTTGCACAGGCGCATAGCGCAGCGTCGACTGGCGGCCTCTTCGGGTCCAGAATCAGCGGTTTATTTGCATCTCAAGAAGAAGGGGCGTTGTTTCAAGGACATCATCAGCCCAATTCTGGATAGGGACCACCGCTGGTTTGAAAGTGGTGTAAGAGAAGCAAGCCATCTATACGGTGGCCCTGAAGCACAAAACATAACAACTAATAGCTAAATGCAACAGCAAGTTAAAATACACAACAACAAATAACTAATCACAACAACAAATAACTAAACACAACAGCAAATGAAAAAACAAAATGAAACTAAGCTACGGAAAGAGGTAGGTACTGATAGGGGAGATGAGACTCATCGCTGATTGGACGAGAGGGAGGACTTGATTGGACGCTTTGAGCAGGAAGTTATTCCGGGTCTGGTGTGGTATTTGAAATGAGCATGACCAGTGATTCAAACATAGCTGCTGCTCTCAAATAATGGTTTGACTCGGGACATATGTAACCCGTCTGATTTTGTACCGCTGCGTCACGTAACTACGACGACGCTTCCTGCGCGGTCGACCACACCGGGGTTCAAACCCACGCTTCCACCGTGTCGCGTATTGGGAGCCGAGTGCACGGGCCGCTAACTCAACTCTTAAGGATTGGGGAGCGGGGTTTCTTAACGTACTTCCACACAGCCTAGCTTCCTCCCATTACACATAACATACGAGGTGATACTGGATAAATATGCTCAGGCCTAAATCACAACATTCAAATAAGTATGCGCACGCTGACAACGTATTTAAAAGAAATTGGGTGCACTGAGGGCGTCGTCCAATCAAATCGTCCCTCTCGTGCAATCAGAGATGACTCTTATCTCCCCCACGAGTACCTACCTCTTCCCGGTAGCTTCATTTCATTTTGTTTGTTCATTGGCTGTTGTGTTTAGTTACTCGCTGTTGTAATCAGGTATTTGCTGTTGTGTTTTTTGATTTGCCTTTGTGTGTAGCTATTTGCTGTTGTGTTGAGTTTTTTTTTTGATTTGCGGTCGTGAGTCACGATTAGTTATTTGCTGTTTTTTAAATTTGCCGTTGTTTATTTTTGCTGTTTTGTTTTGCACTTCAGGGCCACCGTACATATATGTAAACAATAAAAGCCATCTTGAAACAGGGGGAGGTTTGAGGCACCACCTGTCGTCTGCCGATAACAATGTCCTGACATCTCTCTCCCAAAGATGGCCTTATTAAAAAAAAAGAGCGGCCCTAACGAGTTGTTATGCTACAAGACGAGTAAACGACTGGTTGCAGGATGGTGCTTTCACTAACCACACCGGGAAACATAAACACCACCCTGTTGTTGACCACCCCCCTGGGGACACACCCAGCGAGGCATAAGTAGGGTGACACCACAGCTTTTGGATGAAAGGTGAAACGTCAAAGGAGAACAGTCCAGTTGCCTTCATTCAGCCTTTGTGCGTCGAACAGCAAAGTGTTTTTACTAACGCAAAGCCGACGATAGTAAACCAAATGTCATTCTGTCTCAGCTTGCTTTGCCTCCATGTCCTAAAACAATATTTACCTCTGAAAAGCTACGAAATGTTCCGGCACATTTGCAGGAGGAAAGAAAATCTGCCGTTCGCGGCTGTTTGTCGTCGTCAGCGTTTTTAGGTGCGCCTTCCAGCTATTTGTTATCCAGCGGTCGAGATACTCAAATTGCAGTTTAAAAAAATGACAGCCAATTTAGTACAACGCTGGTCACGTAAGAAGTTTTCCCTATCTGAGTCCGAAGACCCCCAGAGAGCCCGAAATTAGGCTTTCAAACTTCTTCTCAGAAAAAGCCCAGATGTTGGTGATGAAAATGACTCTTTTGATGAGGAGGAGGATGTCGATTTTTATTTGATTTTTGTCAGCAGAGGACGTGACAAGCCGACGCCGTGGCTCCGCCTCCAGGAGGAGGTTCAACACTGACCCCGCTCCTGCCGTCCCTGAAGCCCCTCCCAGCGACGATCCCGTTCCTTTTACCCTGCCCCTGACATCCAACTCTGAGGAGGAACTGCCTCAAACCGCTCCCGTTGCCCCGCCCCCTTCTCTACACAGCCTGGCTCCCAGCCCAAGCACCACACCCATTGAGGCAGAGGTAGGCGGAGCCAGCGCAGGCTACAGCCCCGCACGGTCGCCCCGCCCGCGCCTCGATGACGACGACACACCGTCGCCGCTCTTATGCCGATCCCCGTCCGAAGACTCCGGCTCGCCAACGCCCAGCCTGGGACACACCGAAAGACGGTGAGTGTCTGCGTGGCGAGGCGTGTTTCCACCGCGACAGTCCTCACCATCCGTGTGTTCCCTTAGCCTGCAGCAGTGTGCCTTCTGTTACCACGGCGACCAACCTCCCATGGGCCAAGGCCCGCTGGTGGTGTTCGGACCCACGCCGGGCTACATCCCGCTTCACATCCTCAGCCGCAGAACGTCCTCGGACCGCGACGGCGATTGTCACGACCACTGCTACCGACGCAGCCAGGCCGCACACATGTGAGTCGCGCATCTTCAAATCACACTTTTTTTCCCCCCAAACATCAGATTTCCAGTTTGACTCGATTATTTGATTGATTTTAATTATTTTTATATTTATTTATATATTTTTTTACCTCACCTTGCAAAAACAAATGCTGTTTTCCCTTGCATCAACTTCCATGGATATAATTACAGATAATTACAGACAAATAAGTTACAGTGTATGAACATGATCCTTAATGAATGACCATTTTCAATGTTTATGCCGTCAAACAGGCATGAATGAGCTGCTGTTGGCTAAGAGTAACGCTGTGCACCCGCCAGCTCTCTCGCACTTTTTTCTCATGTCAAGTGAGGCAAGGCGACCTTGACAAAATATTTGTAGCTTGAAAGCACATGCAGTCCCCACCCAAAGTATTGGAACGGCAAGGTCAATTCCTTTGTTGTTGTTGTATACTGAAGACATTTGGGTTTCAGATCAAAAGATGAGTATGAGACAAAAGTTCAGAATTCCAGCTCTGGTATTTACGTCTAGTTGTGTTAAACAACTCAGGACAGAGCACTTTTTGTGTGAGGCCACCCGCTTTTCAAGTCAGCTAAAGTATTGGAACATTTGGCTGATGGGTGTTTCTAGTTGCTCAGGTGTTGCCTTTAAGATTGATTGCTTAAACATTAGCTAGTGCTTGTTTTGACTTTGGGTTTCACTTGTGAAAACTGTATTTGCTGTTAAGCAAACATGAAGACCAGAGAGCTGTCTGTGGGAGAAAAGCAAACTACCGTATTTTCCGCACCATAAGGCGCACCGGATTGTAAGGCGCAGTCTCAATTACGTGGTCTATTTCTGTACCTAAGCCATACATAAAGCGCACCGTATTAGTCGGCGGATGCTAAAACAAGGTAACGGAAGCAAAACAGTGAGTTTGGTTTAACTTTATTCTCCTATGTATTTAAAAATACACTCACAGTATTTTTTGATCAATCTTTTGCCACAAATCCATCGAAGTCCTCATCTTCTGTATCTGAATTGAACAGCTGGGCAATTTCTCCATCAAACACGCCGGGTTCCCTCTCGTCATTGTCTAAGTCAGTCTCGTCGCCGGGTGGCTGTTCAGCTGATGTAAAGTCACCCCAGTCTTAGTAAAGGTGTGTTCGCCGTCTCTCATCCATCGCTCCCACGCCGCTCGCAACTTCACTTTGAAAGCCCTGTTTACACCAATGTCCGGCGGTTGGAGTTCTTTTGTTAATCCTCCCGGAATGATGGCAAGCTGATTTCATTGTTTTTGAATTCTCTCACGGCTGCTCTATTCCCATTTACAACCCCGTAACTGATAGCCTGTAGTTTGAATTGTGCCTCCTAAGCTTGTCTCTTCGCTGATGCCATTTTCAGGGGTCCTTAGCCAAACAAATGTTGTTATACAGCATACCTACTGGAGGCGTGGCGGAGGTAAGCGTACGTACTGTACGTAGCTTTACGTAATGTTGTCTAATTGGTTTATCGCTGCCAGCGTACGTAGTGTACGTATTACGTCCCTATGGCGGCGGGAAATGCTCCGACAGTCAGTCAAGCTTACCAAAATCGCACAACAAAATTTTTAGAGATTGTGGAACTCGGCGCACCGGGGTATAAGGCGCGCTGTCGATTTTTGAGAAAATTAAAGGCTTTTAAGTGCGCCTTATAGTACGGAAAATACGGTATTTTAAATCTGAGAGGAGAGAGAAAATCGAGAGAGAAAATCGATCAGAGCTATTGCACAAACATTGGACATAGCCAATACAACAATTTGTCGATGTCTGTTGCTCGCTATACTGAGCAACAGACATCGAGCAGGTCGGCCAAGGGTATCAATAGCAGTTGACGACAGAAACATTGTGAGAGTTGTCAATAAACGCCCAAAGACAACAGTCAGTGACATCACTGCCAACCTCCACAGGGCAGTAGACTTTACGCCGATCTGATCGGTGTTATAGGCCGATAATTAGCATTTTATGCTGATCGCCTGATCGGCTTTTGTCTCATATTCATCTTTTGATCTGAAACCCAAATGTCTTCAGCATACAACAAAACAAAGGAATTGACCTTGCTGTTCCAATACCTTTGGAGGGGACTGTACCTCGGGTCAAAGGTTTCCAGCATGTCCATCAATCACTGCTTTTATGTAACGTATAAATGGGCACCATGTCTTTGGCAACGTTGATTCCGTGATTGCCTTCCACTCCAAAGTGGTTCTTTTCATCTTGTTGTTTGTTTCTTGTTGTTTGTAGGAGCAGCAGCAGTCCAACACAGTGTGGTGAGTAGTGGCTTATCGTGTCAGTCGTCCCATGCAGCGCTGCAGCGTGGTCGTTTTCTTGTTTTGCAGACGACGAGTCTTCCTTCCAGTTGGCGGAGCAGCTCGGAGCCATCGGACTTCCACACGACATCGACGTACAAACACTGTTTGACCCCACAGGTACCTCGCACGTCCGCATGCACGCACGCACGCACGCACACACACACACACACACACACACACACACACACACACACACACGCACACAGACTGTCACTAGAATCAGAATCAGAGAGCGCGTTACCGAGGCGGCCACACTGGTAGGCGCCATCTTGACTCACTAGTGCAAAGAGTCACCTACAACACGAAGACACACAATTGTAAGATGATGTCAATTTGACGTGTGCAGGTCAGTGCTGCGCTCACCTTCAGTGTGCGGCCTGGTCGGAGGGCGTGTGTCGGGGTGAGGGCCAATCGCTGCTCTACGTGGACAAAGCCATCGACTCAGGAAGCACACAGGTCAGTTGACAACACCAACATAAAACACAATGATCATGAAGAAATAAACACATGAAATATCCCTTTCTAAATAAAAATATAGCTCTTTAAAACATGAAACATTCCTGCAGCACTGCTGCTGTATCTTCAGACCACACTGTGCTTATTTTGGCTGGCTGCTATTCCACCAGCAGCCTGCTGTTTGTCTCAAGGTGTACCAAGATGCGGTCAGATTTCCCGTAGAGAGAAGAAGAGGTCTCTTCACAATGGCATCCAGCAAGTCCAGACTTGTTTGGCTCTCGTTGTGCTGTCCACGTTCTGGGAAGTTAGTTAATCAGAGAGAGGAACATGGTTGAAGTCTTGCTGAAATTGTAATCTCGCTATCACAACGTGCATGACGCAACTCGTGTTGGCTGCAGCGGGTGAAGATTATTTTCTAACAGCAGTTAGTTTCCCCATAATGATCAGTGAAGGAAATCTTCTGTCCCCTGCTGTCCACTCTCTCACTTAACTTGAGTTCGCCGTAGCACCGGCTCTCGTCATGCTCCGCATCTCCTCCGTGATGCAATTAACGTTAGAGGCAAGTTAGTGGCTCTTAGCAGTTATTGGTAAAGCATTGTACACAAGAGTGGGGGGAATTCCAATGTTCTCCAACAATATATCTTGGACAAAAAAAAAAAAGTATAAATGCGGGAAAAGTACAATAAAAGCAGGGGCAGGGGGGGAGCAAGTGCGTGCATGCTATATGTAATAGACTGCTGACTCTCATCGTCAGGAAGTGTGTCACCGACCTCACCCTTGCATCTCCTTGCCCCCGCCGCATGTCTCTCCCATCCAGGTGTGTGTGTTCTGTGGCGGTCTCGGAGCGTCGCTGCGTTGCCGAGAGTCGGGCTGTGGGCGGAGCTACCACTTCCCGTGTGCTGCTGCTGCGGGAGCTCATCAGGACTGGGAGCACAGACGCACGCTGTGCACAAGACACGCACAAGCAGGTACTCGCGCACATCCCCGCGGCACTCGAGTCACAGGACTTGACTCCAGTCAAAGTCAAGTCGCCAACTTTGGGACTTCAGGATTTATTAAAGACTCCACTTGACTGTAACTTGAAGTACCTGGCTTGAAAGAGGAGTTATTTCTTTGTGTGGTGTGCGCAAACCTGTCAATGGACGCGGAGTGCAGAGGCACCCTCATGAAGCTAATATCATGCAGGGAGCTCCCAAGATGATTTGTGTTTTTGACACAATCAGGATGAAGAGACATGGGAGGTTTGTAACTCATCGATGAGACGACGACATCTAAATGCATCAGTCACTTTAAAGACCGCAAAGACAGCTAAGCTTTATTAACATCACAGTTTGCCTCTGCTATAGCTAGTCAAACATCTGCTAAGCTTCAATTATGTTTATTTGATGAGACTGTTAAGTAGTTGACAAAACGCAGACTGGTTTGGGACCATTAAATACATTGCGAATGTGTTAGTACAGCTTTGTATAAGTTGTGATTGATTGATTTATTCCTGACGTGAAAATGACATGGAAAGAACAACAAAACCGACAAGATTAAACAAACAAAAAATATATATATAATATAATTATTCAAAAAGTAGTAGGAAGTAAAACTAATTTACTCCTACCCCTATCTCTGCTTATAATCCTATATAACTATCACTTTATAGGACATCAATATAGTACTACAGTAGTATAATAAGAAATATTAATACACATTACGTAACGTGGGATATGCTGGAAACTTGAAGGTTAAGACTTGAAATTTGCTTTTGATTTGTGCATATGTGATTTAGGACCAACCCCAATTCTACCCCTTAGCCCTTTCGTCTTACCCATTGACCTTTGCCCTCCGTTTGGAGCGCCAAGATGAAGGGGTAAGATCATGCCCCTCGGAATTGGGACGACACTTGAATATCGCCACCTCATCACCCCTCGCCCCCTGCTGGCTTTGTCATAGGCAGACGTGGCAGTTGTTTACATTTGCAAGATGCCATCTTGTCAATTGAATATTTCTATTTACTATAAATTGCTTTTTATTTAAATTTGTCAGGCAGTTTATGGGTATTTGCAGTTTCTAAGGGTGACTGTCTGGTATATTAGTTGTTTATAACGTTTCCTACCACATGGTAAGGTGCATACATTTATTTTATTATATACTCCAGGAACACATTTTGACAAACTGACTTTTATATCCTAATGTCGGCCAACAGATAACACCAACAAAAATCTGCACAAAACACACAACCAAACATTTGTAAAAATAAAATCGAAGTAAATATGGTCAAACAGAATAAACTAGAATAGAACAAAACTGTCATTGGAACAATGAAAATTAGTTGGGCATCTCGCAATGTTCAGCGCTGAGGTAAAACATAAGAACACATTTATAAACAAAAGGCAACTTATTTACAGAAGTTCTTATTCATGTTTGGGAGAATTTCCGTATTATGATATGGTAGAAGTGTGATGATAACATTTTGCCTCAGTCTCGTGTCGTTTTTGTTCATATTCCTCTGGAAGAAACTCTAGCATTACATGAGGTATTATATACTACAACTAAACTACAGGTATGTGCCAAAAAGTTAGAATATCGAGGAAAAATCTATTTATTTAAATAATTTGTTTCAAAAAGTGAAACTTGTATATTTGTTCACCACACACAAAGTGAAATATTTCACCCCTTTATTTGTTTCAATTTTGATGATTATGGCAGAAAGACAAAAAATAAACCTCCGGTATTTCACAAGATCAGAGTATGACAAAAGTTCAACATTGTAGGCTGCGTCCCAATCTTGTTAATAATAATGATCGCAAAACACCTGCAGCGGTTTTCCTCAGCCTGGAAATGGTCTCAGTCTGGCTTAGTAGGCTTCAGAATCATGGGGAAGGCTTCTGTCTTGATGGTTGTGCAAAAAACATAATTGACAGCCTCCATAATGAGAAAAGGTCTCAAAAAGAAATTGCAAAAGAAGCTGGATGCTCACAGAGCGCTGTATCAAAGTACATTAACAGAGTGTTAAGAGGAAGGGCAAAATGTGGCCGGAAAAGGCGCGCACGTGACAGGGATGACCGCAGCCTTGAGAGGATTGTCAAGCACCAGTGATTAAGATATCTGGGGGAGCTTCATAAGGAGTGGCCCGAGGCTGGTGTCAACGCATCAAGAGCCACCACATACAGACGCCTGCTTGCCATGGGCTACAGCTGTAGAATTCCATGAGTCAAGCCACTCCCGAACCAAAAAAAACGTCAGGAGCGTCTGTGCTGCGCTAGGGAGGAAAAGTACTCGTCTGTTGCCCAGTGGTCCCAAGTCCTCTTTTCAGATGGAAATCAAGGTCCCAGAGTCTGGAGGAAAACTGGAGAAGCTCAAAAGTCGAGCTGCTTAAAGGTCCAGTGTGAAGTTTCCATAGTCAGTAATAGTTTGGGGAGCCATGTCATTTGCTGGTGTGGGTCCATTGTCTTTTATCAAGTCCACAGTCAACACAGCTGTTTACCAGGAAATTTTAGAGCGCTCCATGCTACCCAATGCCAACAAGCTTTTATTTTCCAGCAGGATTTGGCACCTGCCCACAAAACCAAAACTACCAATACACTTTGCAGGCCAACATTTCTCTTTAAGATCCTTTCTTATTGAAATATTCTAATTTTGTGAAATACTGGATTTTTAAAAATGTTTTTGTCTTTCTGTCATAATCATCAAAATTAAAACAATGGCTTGAAATATGTTACTTTGTGTGGTGAACTAATATAACAAGTTTCACTTTTTAAAACAAACTATTGAAATAAATGGACTCTCCCTCGATATTCAAACGCAAACGTCGCAGTATTGTCCTCAGAAGCCAAATTACTAGCTACGCTACATTAGCTATGGAGCTTCTGAGTGAGACTAATAATTCTGTCTGTTTATGAAATGCAGTGGAAAGTCCGTTTGCTGTGAATTTGTCACAGTAGTTTGACTAGCGATGCTTGAGGTCGTTAACGAGCTGTTGACCAACAATTCAAAACATGGCTAATACTTACGTTGATTAAAAACATGACAGTCATTAGTATAAATATCAATAATTATGCTTACGTACATTTACGTACTACTTTTTGTCACCACTGCCGTCTCGCAAGCTCTTCGTCAGTCAGTAGGGGCGGAGTCCCATAGCCCTTGCTTTCAAGTGAGGGCCCCGGACCACACTTGGTTTCAAGGGCTATACACCCCTTCGTCTTAGCCCTACCGCTTAGCCTCATGGAGAATTGGGACACCCCTCCGTTCTCGTGGACGTGCAAAAGCAAGGGCTAAAGGGTGAAATGAGGGCTAAGGGGTAGAATTGGAATTGGCCCTTACTCCCGCCTCTGCAAACAACAGCAAAATAAAAAAAGTACACCCGTCTGTTGCCGTGGTTACAGTGCACACGTGTTGTCGGTCTTTGGTTTCAGCGTCTCGATCGTGCGTGTCGTGTTCATGCGGCGGTGACGCCGGCAGTCTGTTGATGTGCTGTTCCTGCGGTAACCAATACCACGCTAGATGCTTGGCCCCACCCCTGACGCCCTCCTCCCTGATCCGGGCTAGCTGGCAATGTTTACAATGTCGAGTGTGTCAGAGCTGCAGGTAACACACACACGCGCACACACAGACACTGTTGCAGTGACCTAATGCGTGTGCTGCTGTCTCCTTTAGGCTCCGAGAGGAGACGTCTGTGTTGCTGGTGTGTGCTCGCTGTGATAAAGCTTACCATCCACACTGTCTGACTCCTCCACTGGATCACACACCTGACAGTAAATGGACCTGCCAGGTGACACACACACACACACACACACATGCATACTTTGGTCAACCAGTCTTAACCTTCATATGCTCTTTGTCCAGAGCTGTAGGGTGTGTCTTCGCTGCGGTGTGAGGTCCTCTGGTCACTGGGCCAATCACCCGTTCCTTTGTGCGTCATGTGACCCAGCTCTGCCTTGTGCTCTCTGTGGCCGCACCCCCGACTTGTACTCACTGCAGGACTATGTGATGTGTGTCTGCTGCTACAGGTACACTGTAATACAATGTAGAGTTGACATGACATCATACAGCAGGAGTGACCAACCTTTTTTGATCCAAGATCTATTTTTCAAGTGGCCAACCTTCCGATATCTACCAGTTCAATGTCAACATCGCAAACACACACCCCTTTTCCAGCCTGCAGTCACTAACCTCACAACACTTTTTCTTGTCATACAACCATTATACATCAAATGGCACTCTCTGCTCTTCTCACACACGCACATGCATGCGCGCAGACACACACACAAATGCTAACCTGCGTGATGAGCTATAGCCATAACTGACCTTATTATGAACCAAACCGAAAAATAAATCGGATACAAGACAGGTAGATCTCTGATTTAATGAAAGAAAAGTAAGTCACTTCCTACCTTAGTGGGAGACCTGACACTGGGAGGAGGTGGCTAGCTTCTTGTTGACAGGAGTGTAAAAGCTGTTGATCTGTACTTGGACTAAATGATGCGTAAGAAACCAGACTCACACAAATATGTTGATCCAAAAAGAAATGTCAGGTTCAAGGCACATCTTCTGAGATTGGGATACCTCTCCTCCACCAGTAGTTTCCTGAAAACTACACGCTCTCCAGGTTGAGCGGATGTTAATCTGGCTTTTATCTCGATGTCATCTTGCAATGTCAGAATCTCATCCTCAAGAGCAGAGCTTTCCAAGTCAAAAAGTCATTTGACTTTCGCGGCAGCGTCACCAGCATCAGTACTTGCACCGGTGCAAGTACTGAATACATATTTAACACCACCACTCCCCCCCAAAAAAATATTTTATATTCATGCAGCGGCTGAAATATGTATTTAACAGGTCACCATTTTTCTCATTATATTTCCAAAGAATTGTCCTGAAAATTTCACCAGATGTTGGGAACAACCCAAGTAATCATACATGCAAAGAAAGTACAACAAATAAGATCAGAAATTAAGTTGTGTGTAATAATGTGAAATGACCCAGGGAAAAAGTATTGAACACGCCCACTGCTATTTATTTAATACTTTGTACAAAAGCCTTTGTTTGCAATGACAGCTTCAAGGCGCCTCCTGTATGGAGAAACTAGTCGCATGCATTGCTCTGGTGCGATTTTGGCCCATTCCTCCACACAAGCAGTCTTCAAATTTTGAAGGGTCCGTGGGCTTCTTTTATGGACCTTGAGTTTCAGTTCTTTCCATAGATTTTGGATTGGATTCAAGTCAGGTGATTGGCTGGCCCATTCTAGCAGCTTTATTTTTTTTCTTTGAAACCAATTGAGAGTTTCCTTGGCAGCATGTTTTGGATCATTATCCTGCTGAAATGTCCACTTTCGTTTCATTTTCATCATCCTCGTAGATGGCAGCAGATTTGGGTGATGCGCAGTACCATTTCTCCTCCAAACGTGGTGTGCATTATGGAATGCAAATAGTTCAATTTTGCTCTCATCAGACCACACTATATTCTCCCAGTATTTACCTGGCTTGTCCAAATGTTGTTCAGCAAAGTTTAAATGAGCTTTGACGTGCTTTTATTTTTTTTTCTTTTCCCAGTGGGGTCTTGTGTGGTGAGCGTGCATAGAGGCCATGGCGGGCGGAGTGCATTATTTACTGTTTTCATTGTGACAACAGTACCTGCTAATTCCAGGTCTTTCAGAAGCTTTCTACAGGTGGTCTTTGGCTTTTCTGATTATTCTTCGCAGTCCTCTGTCAGAAATCTTGGGAGTAGGACCTGATCGAGGCAAATTTATGCTGGTATGATTGGCTTTCCACATACGTATTATGGCCCCAACTGTGCTCACTGGAACGTTCAGAAGCTTAGATATGCACCTGTAACCAATGCCATCGTTATGTTTTGCAACAATTAGTTTGCGATGGTCTTTAGACAGCTCTCTGCTCTTACCCATCATGAGATCTGTCTTGACTCACACCTTGGCAATGAGACCTTTTTGTAGGCCATCAATTAGGACTGATCCACCTGATATTAATTTGCACTGACAAGTGGCTGGATTGCTGTTTGATTATTGAAAGATTTTAGGTGTCTTGGCTTTCAATGCCTTTTTGCATATGTTCAATACATTTTCCCTATGTCAGTTCACATTTTTACACACAATTTAATTTCTGAGGTTATTTGTTCTACGTTCTTTGTATGTATGGATTACTTGGGTTGTTCCCAACATCTGGTGAAATTTTCAGGTCAATAGCACTTTTGGAAGTATATATTTAGTGAGAAAAATGGTGACGCGTTAAAGACTTATTTCAGTCGGTGTGTGTGTGTGTGTGTTGCCACCAGAAAGTATTCACACCCCTTCACGTTTTCCACATGTTGCTGTTACGGACTTATTCTAAAGCTCATTTGAGTATAGTTTAAAAAAAATATTTACATAAAATATCCCATAATGACAAAGTAAAAGCATATTTTCAGACATTTGTGTACATTTATAAAAGAATGTAAACATTCAAACATAATAGGTACATAAGTAGTCACACCCTGATCCACTGATCATCCTTGAGATGCTTCTCCAACTTGGAGTCCACCTGTGGTAAATTCAGTTGATTGAACATCATTTGGAATGGCACACACCTGTCTACAGTATAAACGGTCTGATAGTTAGCCGTGCATATCAGAGCAGAAACCAATCAATCTAAGGAATTTTCTGCAGAACTCTTGAGACCAGATTTTTTCAAGGCACAAATCTGGGGAATGATACAAAAGAATTTCAGCAGCCTTGAAGGTCCCGAAAAGCACTGTGGTCTCGATTATTCAGAAACGGAACAAGTTGGGAACCACCAGGACCCTTCCTAGATCTGGCCCGCCGACCGAGGTGAATAACTGGGGAAGAAGGGCCTTGGTCAGAGAGGTGAACAGGAACCCTATGGTCACTAAGGTGGTGCTCCAGTGTTCCCTTGCGGAGATAGAACCATCCAGAAGGTCAACCGTTGTTAACGAACGCCACCAATCAGGCATTTATGGTAGAGTGGCCAGACGGAAGCCACTTCTCACTAAAAGGCTTGTAGTTTGCCAAAAGGCACCTTATGGATTCTCAGACCTGCAGAAACCAAATTCTCTCGTCTCATGAAGCTTTTTGGCCTGAATTGCAAGCGTCATATCTGGAGAAGAAGAGGCACTGCTCATCACTTGGCTAACACCGTCCCTACTGTGAAGCATAGTGGTGGCAGCATCATGCTGTGGAGCTGTTTTTCTGCTGCAGGAACTGGGCGACTAGTCCACATAGAGGGTAAGATGACAGCTGCCAAATATAGAGAAATTCTTAAAGAGAACTTGCTCCAGAGCACTCTGGAACTCAGACTAGGGTGTCGATTCACCTTCCGACATGACAATGACCCAAAGGGCACAGCAAAGATAACAAAGAAGTGGCTTCAGGAACAGTGAATTGTGAACGTCCTTAAGTGGCCCAGCCAGAACCCGGACTCGAATCCAATCGAACATCTTAAGAAAGACCTAAAAATGGCTGTCCACCAACGCTGCCCATCCAACCTGACGGACCTTGAGAGGATCTGCAGAGAAAAATGGGAGAAAATGCCAAGCTCATAGAGACATACCCAAGAAGACTTGAGGCTGTGATTGCTGCCAAAAGGTGCTTCAACAAAATATTAAACCAAGGGTGTGATTACTTATGTACCTATTGATTAAATGTTTACATTTTCAATAAATTTGCACAACTGTCTGAAAATGTTTTTAATTTGTCATTATGTGATCTTTTGTGTAGATTTAAAAAAAAAAAAAAAAACTATACTCAGAGCAGCTTTAGAATAAGTCTGTAACATAGAAAAAAGTGAAGTCGCTTAAATACTTTCGCGTGGCACTGTATATATGTGCGTGTGTGTATATGTATGTATATAAATTGTATGTGTGTATATATATATATATATATATATATATATATATATATATATATATGTGTGTGTGTGTGTGTGTGTGTGTGTGTGTGTGTGTGTCTACACTCGTCGTCGTCAACTTTGGATCAGTCCGCGGTCTACCATTAGATCACGATCGACTGGTTGGGCACTCCTGTCACACAGTAACCTAAATTTGTGGACATTTTTTTTTTTTGTCATCCATTATTCACTGGAAAAACTCCCCTCTTTGCTGGTTTTGTGCTCAGGTCAAAGCAATTTCTAATGTAAAAATATTGCCTTGGCACCATTTTTTTGGCATCTTCAGGGCAGAATCTTTAGTTAGGCCCTGGTCCTGTCTGAAAAAGTGCTTTACTGCCCTCTTATGACACCTATAGACAATTACAAACCTTTTTAAGGGGATGTCAGTCCGGTATAATGGCGAAGGGGACCGTGACAAAGCACCTGTGGGAACTTTAAACGTCTACAATGTATTTTTGTAAGATGTCACCACAGAGATGATATACTTGTATTTAAATTTTGTCCAAATACACAAGCCATAAAGAAAACAAAATTATATTAAATATGGCTTAAAAAAAATCATGTAATCAATCCAGTCGTGCTCGTTAGCGTAGCATACACAGGACGTCAGCTGCCCCATTTTCCGGATTTCGTCACATGACGTTCTGTAAATAGTGGATTGCTCATAGATTTTTACTATTTGCGGCAGTGCTCGGTCCCTATTCCCTGTAGTTTCATTGTCCATGATGTATGGTTTGACTCTGTGTGCTGTGTAACAGCTTTTGTACGTGTTGTGTCGTAGGTGTGTTCATACCCAGTGTGTTGCCATCGAGGCAGGCATCAGCACAACAAAGTGTGATGACAAAAGTTACATTTGCCCTACCTGTCAGCCTCAGAGGGCGGAGCTAGCAATACTCGCACCAATCTGTCACAGTCCTGCCCAAGACCTCCAGCTTAGTCCCACACAGGCGCCACATGTTCAATGTCCTCCTGAAGTTTTCCCCCTTAGTACTACCGCTCACAGCCCCTTCCAGCTATGTTCAGAGCAGGCTAAGACTCCAACTGAGCCTACAGGACTGTTGCACGAAGGTCCAGTACCGTTTCCAGCCGATGCCACAGAGCTCCAGCAAAGTCCAACTCTATCTTCTTCTAGCACCACAGAGCACAGACTAACTTTAGTCCTGGCTGACTCCAACCCAGCAGAGCTCCAGCAAAGTCCAACAGCATCTCCTTCTAACTCCGCAGAGCAAAGACTAAGTCTAGTCCTGTCTCCCTCCGACCCAACAGAACTCCAGCAAAGTCCAAAATCACTAATGCCCACAGAGTTAAAACCAAGTCCACGGTCATCTCCCTCTCCTGCTACAGAGCCACAGCAAAGACTAAGTCCAGAACCATCTCCTTGTTACCCAGAACCTAGACTAAATCTAATACTATCTCTCTCTGACCCACCAGAGCTTCAGCAAAGTCCAGAATCATCTCCTTCTAACCCCACAAAGGTTAGACTGAGTCCAACACAGTCTTCATCTAACCCAACAGACCCCCAGCAAAACACAGAACCATCACCCACTCACTCCACAGTGCTGAGAGACAGTCCATTGCCATATCCTGCAAACCTCACAGCATCGCCGTGTAGTTCATCTCGCTTGGACCACACAGAGCTTCACCAAAGTCCTTCTGAGCTGCAGACAAGTTTAGCAACATCTCTCTTTAACCCAACACAATTTAGTGAAAGTCCACCACAATATCCATCTGAGCACACAGACCTCCCTTTGACCTCTCACCCCACAGAGCTTCAACTAAGTACTATTCGATCCTCTTCTAACACCACAGAGATCCAGAAGAGTCTTGTACCATCCCTTTCAGATGCAACAGATCACCAGCGAAGTCCAGTGCCATCTCCTTCGAACATCACAGAGCTCCAACAAAGTCCAGACTCATCTTCTTTTAATGTTACAGAGCTCCATCCAACTCCAGTCCCATCTTCATCGAAGCCCACAGAGTTCCAGCTAAGTTTCGTCCCATCTCCTTCTAATGCCAAGGATGTCCATATGAGTCCAGTACAATCTCCTTCTAACGACATTGAGCTACAGCAAAGTCCACTCCCATTTCCTAACGTCACAGAGTTCCAGCAAAATCCGCCATTTCCTTCTAATGTCACAGAGCTCCATCCAACTCCAGTCCCATCTTCATCGAAGCCCACAGAGTTCCAGCGAAGTTCAGTCCCATCTCCTTCTAATGCCAAGGATGTCCATATGAGTCCAGTACAATCTCCTTCTAACGACACTGAACTACAGCAAAGTCCACTCCCATGTCCTAACGTCACAGAGTTCCAGCAAAGTCCGCCATTTCCTTCTAATGTCACAGAGCTCAATCTAAATCCAATCCCACCTTCATCGAAGCCCACAGAGTTCCAGCGAAGTTCAGTCCCATCTCCTTCTAACGCCAAGGATGTCCATATGAGTCCAGTACAATCTCCTTCTAACGACATTGAGCTACAGCAAAATCCACTCCCATGTCCTAACGTCACAGAGTTCCAGCAAAGTCCGCCATTTCCTTCTAATGTCACAGAGCTCAATCTAAATCAAATCCCATCTTTATCGAACCCCACAGAGTTCCAACAAAGTCCTGTCCTATCTCCTTCTAACGCAAAGGATCTCCGTCTAAGTCCAGTCCCATCTCCTTCTAACCCAAAGGATCGCTGTCTAAGTCCGGTCCCATCTCATTCTGACGCAAAGGATCTCCATCTAACTGCAGTTCCATCTCCTTCTAACGCAAAGGATCTGTGTCTAATTCCAGTCCTATCTCCTTCTAAACTAAAGGATCTCCGTCTAAGTCCAGTCCAATCTCCTTTTAACGACACAGAGATACAGCACAGTACACTCCCGACTCCTAATGTCACAGACTTCCAGCAAAGTCCAACACCATCTCCTTCCGTCTCAGATCTCCATTTAATTCCAGTCTCATTTCCATCGAAGCCCACAGAGTTCCCACAAAGTCCAGTATTGTCGCCATCTAATACAAAGGAGTGCCATCAAAGTCCTGTTCAGTCTCCTAACATCACAGAGCTCCATCAAAGTCCTGTCCAGTCTCCTAACATCACAGAGCTCCATCAAAGTCCTGTCCAGTCTCCTAACAACACAGAGCTCCATCAAAGTCCTGTCCAGTCTCCTAACAACACAGAGCTCCATCAAAGTCCTGTCCAGTCTCCTAACAACACAGAGCTCCATCAAAGTCCTGTCCAGTCTCCTAACAACACAGAGCTCCATCAAAGTCCTGTCCAGTCTCCTAACATCACAGCCCTCCATCAATGTCCAGTCCCATCTCCTAACATCTCAGAGCTCCAGCAATGCCCATTGTCATCTCCTTCTAACACAACAGATCTCCATTTAAGTCTAGACCAATCTTCTAACGTCACACAGCTCCAGAAAAGTCCAGTCCTTTCCCTTTTTAACTTTACCGACCTCCCCCCATGTCCAACACCACCACCTTCTAAAATCACAAAGCTTCAGCAAAGTCCGGTACCATCTTCATCGAAGCCCACAGAGTTTCAAGAAAGTCTAGTCCCTTCTCCTACCAATGTCACAGAGCTCCATCAAAGTCCAGTCTCATCTCCTTCTAACATTACAGAGCTCCAACAAAGCTCAACACCATCTCTTTCCAACATCACAGAGATTCTGCTTAGTCCAACACCATCGCCTTCTTACATCACAGAGCTCCAACAAAGTCCAAAACTGTCTTCCAGCGTCACAGAGCTCCAATCTCCTTTGAACATCACAGAGCTCCATCAAAGTACAATCCCATCTCCTTCTAACATCACAGAGCACTGTCTTAGTCCAGTCCCATTTCCTTCTGGCACAGAATTCCATCAAACTCCAGTCCAATCTCCTAACATGACAGCACTTCAACAAAGTCCAACATCATCTACTTCCAATGTCACAGAGCTCCTGCAAAGTCCAGTCCCATCCCCTTCTGAAGTCACAAACACGAGACTAAGTCCAGTACCTTCTACACCAATCCCCACAAATGTCCAGCCAAGTCTAGTACCATCTCCCTCAGTCCCTGCAGAACGTCATGATAGTCCTGTGCCGTTACCCTCAAATACCACAGAGCAAACTTCTTATCCTTGTGGAGCAGATCTCCAAAAAGGTGCACTGCAACCTCCCCATAGTCCAGCTGATCTTGTAAAGACCCATCTGTTCTGCTTTGAGACTGCAGAACTTCAGGAATGTTCTGCTGCACCTCATCTTAGTCCAGTCCAAGTAAAGAATGACCCACACGTCAATCATGTTCCTTGGGAATGTAAGGAAAACCATGCCAAATCTCCAATAATTAACTTTTGTTCAACACCCCCTCCATTATTCTGTGTTCCTTTGGACATGGAGCCATTCACTGTCCTTTTGACCTCCACACCGGCTCAACCTAGTCCTCCATCCAGCCTTTCCATGCATTCAACCAGGGAAAAGCTTGCAACAAAAGTGTCTCCAAAGTCTCCGGTGCAGGATAGTACGATGTCCGAGCTCAGACTGAGCAGATTTGATGGTGATGAAGCAAAGCCTGAGATTATCTCTCCAGACCACATTGTGCAAGATGATGGCACCCGGCTGAGTGGAGCCCATAGTCCTGCTGACGTCACCATTGACCCGGCACTGCTCCGAACCCGTCAAGGAAAATGCATTCCTGAGCTGCATTGTTCTACACAAGTTGTAACATCACCTCTGCAGAGTCCTACACAGGATGTTGAAATGGTGCTAGCTCAGGAGAGCAATTCTTCTCATTTGGCCACTTTTACACTGGACCAGGACCTCTCACCCGGCAGTAAACACCTTGCATACAGGCCCAGTTCAGCTCCCTGTAGCCCATCAAGAGTGCCCCTTAACTCCACCCCGTGTAGTCTGTCACAGCCTACCAGTCCAGCACGGATGCCCTCTACGCAACCTGTTAGGCCTTTGCAACTGCAAATGCTTTCCCGCCAGTTTGTTGCGCAACTGAACGTCACAACAATGCTCCCTCATGGCTGTGGGGACGGCGGCACAGAGCTTAGACCTGGAGACATTAAACAGAACCTAAACCTGGACAGTCAAACACTTGAATCAGCTCTTTGTTGCTCTGCCACTGTTGTGCCCCCACCCCCATCAGTTTCCCATCCGCAGAGTAAGCAGTCGAGTCCTCTTCGTGATCCACTGTTGCCCACACCATCAAGCCTTGTGCACCAAAGCACTTCAGTGGACCGCAGTAGCCTCGTTCACATGTCTTCTGATGCTGAAACTGTGGAGGACGTTCCTTATCATCAAAGTGCTTCTCTTGACTGCACATTCCAATGCACAAAACCTTTGGAACACCTGGCAAGCACAGTACATATACAAGCTAGCATGAGTGGTGCTAGCCCTTCACATGCTAGTGAAATGCCTGCTAGTCCTGCTAGCTCACTTCAGGCCTCATGTGACTCGATGACAGAGGTGACAGACCCTGCCGAACCTTTACCAGCAAGGACCAGTCCTTTAAGCCAACGAGATAGCCCGGTGATGCTAACAGACTGCTCTTCCCAGCCGCCAGCCAGCCCCTCTTCAGTGCTTTCTACTCATGCTGACACCATCTCACCTCAGAACGAAAACACCAAGACAGCAGTTGACCATCTGTGCCAAGTCACTGGATTACAAACCGGTCCTGGTCCAGTGGGTGGTTGCAGTCCAACTGGCTGTGTGCATGATCCAGAGCCCCCTCAGCTCACAGAGTCTGGCCAGTCTAGTCTTTTACAAGTCTCGACTTGCAGCAGTCCCTCAGAGACGAAGCTTTTACATTCAACTAACGTTAGTCATACACACTGTAGACCTGCTTATGACAGCTCTGATAGCCAAGGTCTGAGCATCATTTCCTTGGAGGCGAGTGTTTGCTTAAGCAACCAAAGTTCCTTACAAACTTGTGTGACATTACCCACATGCGCACATGCTAGTAGCAGCCGGACTCCAACGCAGGCAGCTGAAACATTTAACGGTAGCCCCACAGGTAGCACAGATTCTAGCCTTAAATCGGACACACAGGCCACTTTTCGAGACCAGAAGTCGCTCATTTCCACTTCACTGCAGCTTGATTCCGGTACAGGTTTGACTTCAGATTCTTCATGGAAGACCAAACCAAAATCGACAAGTTGCCAACCCGGCTCGCTCACTGCTCGCCAGGCTAGTGTGACTTACCCTCGGCAGTCTCCAGCACCATTAAGCCCCTTGAATGACAGACTACCCAGCAGTCCCACTCAGGAACACACTGACATGCCTGAACCTAGATGTACTCATAAAACACTAGATCGTTCTTCCCCCACCCGTGCTACACAAACCCATACAGTGAACGGGAGCCAGCTTTATAGTCATTCACAATTGGCTAATGCACAGATTACACAAAGTCTTACTCCTACCAGCCCTGATGAGCCAGAGACCAGTACGGGTCCAGCTGTTCATACTCTGGTTGAGTCAGAAACTGGCCCATGCCCTACTGGTCCTACTTCTATCGTCTTGTCTGTGGGCGAGGCCACATCCAGTAAGTATGACTGAGCACTCCGCATTCTTTCAACTTTCATACAACTTTCAGCCGTGACCAACCTTTTCCCCACCCCCCAACAGTTTACACCACAGACCAGGAAGAACATCTCAGCTTACACCAGTATCTTCCTGAGACGACAAAAGGAGGAGTGCTGGATCTGGAGAAGAATGAGCAGGAACCGGAGGGAAAGGAGGAGCAGAAGCAACAGAATAGCGAGCAAGAGGAGAGTGAAGTACAAAACCAGGAGGAGATTAAGGAGGAGCAAAACCAAGGGCATAAGGAGCAGAACCAGGAGGAGCTCAGTAGTTCAAAGTGCCCCCCCTCAGGTATGGTGCAGGGAGTGAGTTTTAATGAAGGAATGTGAGGATGAGGATGTGATTATGATAATGATATTCTATGTGTTTTAAGGAGTTCATCTGTCTCCTGGTGAGCCTGCTGCAGTGTCCCCCTTCTTCTACAGCCCTCCCTCACCCTCATCGCCCTCACCTTCCGCTTCCCCGCCGCCATCGACTGCCGATCTTCAACATGGCGACGTCTCCTCGGAGACATCCCTCCCCCTCAGCGTGGCGCCGGATGCGCCCTCATCTCTGGAGGAGCAAAGTGAGTGGGGACAAGAAGACATGTTGTTGTCCCAGAAGATGCTCGAAGCCACCAAAGATGTTGTCCAATCCCACGCCGGGTCTTCAGAAAAGGAGTCGTCGACCCCGGATGCAGTTGCAATGAGGCCGAACCAGGAGGAGGTGAGGGAGAGTAGCAGTGATGCCGAAGGGGAGCCGGAGCCATTTTTAGACATGGAGGTGATGAAGCCGATGACCTCGTCATCTCCTCTGTGCGAGTCCCCCCGGCTCCCGTCCTCCCCCAGTCCTCCCCCTCTCACCACACGGAGTCTCAGGCCTCCTCCTCACTCCTTGCCTCCATCAGACGAGCTCTCCATCCGCCTAAGACATTCTCCTTTCTCCACTGAGGCCTCGCCTGAGACCTCCCCAGTCAGGGTCCCCCTCACCCCGCCGCCCCTCTCCCCTCCTTCGCCCCCCCTCAGCTTCACTCCTCCCTACACGGAGGAGTCGCCACCCCTGTGCAAGGTAAGCTTCATGCCCCTGTAAATTCTCTCTTAAGTTCAAGTCTCACTTTGTAAACTACGCCGGACCTGAGCCGGTCCACCGCTCCATGGTGCTCAAGGCAAGGTTTGATTTTGGGGCCTTTTAACAATTCTATCAGTTATTGATCATTCAAACACCATCTATAAAGTCAGCGTTACACATCGACAACTGTGCAGCACCGGCTGTTTTGTTTTCATGATCTTATTGCCAGTCTGACATGTCTTTACCCACTGATGGTTTTTAATCTTGGGTTTATTTACATTTAGCCACAAGAGCGAAATCTGGCTTGAGTTACACAAAACTGATAAAGTACTAAATCGGATAGTAAATATTGGGCTTTACACGATCAGGATTTTTGGGGCCGATCAGCGAGTTTAAAAAAAACGATCACCGATGCGATCACAAGATGGAGGAATGTGTCTGTTTAAATGACGTGTTCATTTACTGTGTGTACTTAATTGCTCAAAAAATTATATTTACAATAAATAATGTATCATTGTTCCTCTATTTATGCCAGTGAGGCATAGTGACAGACAGAACAAATGAAGTAAATACAGTCATGAATGGATCCACTTTTTGTGAAATTTTTGTTTGTTGGTGTGCCGTGAGATTTTTCAATTGTAAAATATGTTCCTTGGCTCCATAAAGTTTGGAAATCACTGCTCTAGTCAAATCGTGTATTCTAATCAGTCAGGTCAAACCAACATTACATGACAGAAATAATGGGTGCTAACTTACTGTAATTAAACTACTTTATTTTTAACTAAATTACTTCACCCACACCGAAAGTTTAGAGCAGGATTTGACAGAACGGCGGCATGTTTACGTCCAACCGTTCGTGGTACTAGTCGCTTGCTAGGCTACATAACATCGGCCGATACCAATCAGCCCTGTCAAATCGGTGTAAAGTCTAATAAATATCATCTAGACCTACTAAAATTAACACAAATAAACCAGCATACTATGTATGCATTTACTTTAAAAGTCTCACGTGGTTTATTATACTTGGTTTAAAAAAAAAACTCCAACAGCAATTTTGGGGGAAAAAATGTCTATAGTGTTGTGGGCAATTGTCAACTTTAATTTATTTTATTTTATTTTGCTAGATGCCGTGGGCTGTAGTTTGGACAGCCATGGCTTAGCCTTTCTGTCGCAGGTGATGAACTGTGTGAATTTCTCAGTAACACTGTGGCGTCTTCTCGTCTTTCTTTGGATGCTCGACTTGTAGACGCCTCCTTCCACGGTGATCCCGCTCACTCGTAAGATCGGCATGGGCAAGCCCGCCATCTCTAAAAGGAAGTTCTCACCCGGCAGGGCCCGGGTCAGGCAGGTACGTGACTTTGAGCATGGTGTGTGTGTGCGTAGCAGGACTGTACTAAAACGCTCCCTGACTGCATGCATGCATGCTGTCGTCAGAGTAACAGCACCTTCTTGTGTTTTCTTTTATGGCTGTTGCATTCATGTTCCTGCATTTTGCCCCCTTCCCCAACTTATTTTTCCTTCCTCCTGTCTTCTTTTCCCTGGCGTTCTCTTCGTCATCTTCTTCCTCCCTACCTTAGGGTTCGTGGTGGAGTAATGTCAGAGCGGTGAGCCCCCCCTCGTCCTCCCAGGACTCTATGGGCGAGGGGGGCCGGGAGAGCCCCAAGTTCCGTCAAGCGGACCCGCCCTTCTGGAGCATGAGAGTGGTAAAGAAGCGCGCTACCTAACCCTCATTGCCTTAACTAACCACCACTACACTTACCTCATGCTAACCCACCCGTCTGGCCTGTAAAGGGGTGCAAAACAAGCGCAGCCTAACTCCTGATGACTGTACTTGATGACGCAACGAATGAACGAATGTTTGAACCTGGTCCCTTAGTCCTGCTGTGCGCTTCGTCAGGGTCGCGGGTTGGGCTTTCCTGGGAGGAGGAGGTCCAGAGGAGGAGGTGTTGGAGGAGGACGAGGAGGACGTGGAAGGAGTCGAATTAAGACGCAGGACTATTTGTCGGTGTCACCAGCGGTAAGAGCCTACATACATTTGTACTTTCTTTTCCTTTTAGCTGTTCTGTTGGGATGCTTGGAAATGCAGTCTGGGGGGATCCGGATGCCTTTTCATGCTCGAACCCTTTTGCTTTGTTTGGGAGTTTGATATACTCCCTCAGTGCTTATTTGTATTGTGATGGATATTTATTGGAAATGCAGTCAGACAGAACCAGTTCTGAGAGGGGATAGCTAAAGAGAAAAGAGAACATTCATTCATTCATTCATTTTCCGTACCGCTTATCCTCACTAGGGTCGCGGGTATGCTAGAGCCTATCCTAGCTAACTGCAGGCGAGAGGTGGGTCCCACCCTGAACTGGTCGCCAGCCAATCGCAGGGCACATATAAACAACCATTCGCACTCACATTCACACCTAGGGGCAATTTAGAGTCTTCAGTTAAACTACCGTGGATGTTTTTGGGATGTGGGAGGAAACCAGAGTACCCGGAGAAAACTCATGCAGGCATGGCGAGAACATGCAAACTCCACACAGGCGAGGCCAGATTTGATTCCCGGTCCTCAGAACTGTGAGGCAGATGTGCTAACCAGGCGCCCACCATGCCGCCGAAAAGAGAACATAGCAAAAAAAACAAAAAACTGAACAAGAAGAATACGAAGCGGTTTATGACGACAGTAACATTACATAGGAGTTGGATTCTATATCTATTTTGAGGAGGAGAATTGCAGTGCAGTCTGTGTTCATTCGTTGTATTCCATTTTCAATTGGCTGCCAAAAATAAAATGGGAAAAGTGACTTATTCGTTTGTTTTTTAATCTAACACCAGCAAATACAACTTTTCAACATTCAATTTTAGTCTCAGGTCAAAATAGGTAAGTTTTCGCAGTCCTTACTGATTGTGGTGGCTGACCAATTCAATCCCGTGGTCAGCTTTTCAATTTCGTATTTTCGATTTGTACCCAAAATTTAAACATGAACAATCAGCCATTTTTTTCATTTATTTTTATATTCGATGGGGGAAAAAGTCACCTGATTTTTTTTGTTTTTTCAATGGGCAATTGAAACTGGACAGAATAAATGACACAGAGATTGATGGCTCCACCCTGTAAGGAAGGGATGCAACGAGTAGCAAATAGCACACGATAGGAGTCCTGAGTCTGGTACGTGTTGTGTCCTTGCAGTACGGCTTAGTGGAGTCCATCCCGCCCAAGCAAGAGGAGGAGAACTCCATGCACAACACGGTGGTGATGTTCTCTACATCAGACGTGTTCACGCTCAGACAGGTTGGTGCCAACAAAACACCACCCCGGGCAACTGGAGGTGCTGCCGAAAGTAACCTTGCTCCGTCGTTGTCGTGTAGGACATGTGCGTGGTGTGCGGCAGCTTCGGTCAGGGAGCAGAAGGTCGACTGCTGTCGTGTTCCCAGTGCGGCCAGTGTTACCACCCCTACTGCGTTAACGTCAAGGTGTTCGTCAGTCAAATGCTCCTCTTCCTGTCCCGCTGTCACTCTGAACGCTATCTGTTTTTCGCAGGTTACTCGTGTCATCCTGACCAAAGGGTGGCGCTGTCTGGAGTGTACGGTGTGCGAGGCATGCGGCGAGGCCACAGACCCCGGGCGGCTTTTGCTGTGTGACGACTGTGACATCAGCTACCACACGTATTGCCTGGACCCGCCCCTACACACCGTCCCCAAGGGGGCCTGGAAGTGCAAGTGGTGGGTGCGCTCATCAGTCACCTGCATGTGGCAAATCACCTTTTTGGATCCACTGGGATCTCAGGGGTTTTCCTAGCTGTGAACTTGAATTCATATAGAGCCTTTCACGGAACCCAAGGCCGCTTTACACTAAGTGCACAAACAAAAGCACAGAACAAAGGACACTAAACATCGAACACTGCGACAAAAAAGTGAGTTTTGAGTTTTAGTTTAAAAGTGTCCGGCGATGAGGGATTGTGGATCTCAGAGGGGAGAGAGTTCCAGAGGGCGTGGGCTGCCACACTGAAGGCTCCAGCCCCATAGGTCCGCAGGCAGATGCAAGCAATGGAGAGGAGACCAGAGTTGGAGGACCTCAGGTCCAGGTAAGGGGGTTATGGGTGGGGAGGTCTAACAGGTACTGGGGGGCTGGCGTTTGTAGGCGAGGAGCAGGATTTTTGTATGTTATGCGGGACCTGACCGGGAGCCAGTGGAGATGGCTGAGTGTAGGAGTGATGTGCTGCCAGGGCTTGGGTGCGAATGAGGACCCTAGCAGCTGAGTTTTGGGCATACCGGAGCCTGCCCAGGGCTTTTCTGGGTAGCCCGAACAGGACTCTGTTACAGTAGTCCAGGTGGGATGTGACAAATGCATGGATGAGGGTCTCGGCAATTGAGTCTGGAGATGTTTTGAAAGTGGAAAAGGCATATTTGGTGATGGTTTTGATGTGGAAGTGAAAGGAGAGAGTGGAGTTCATGATGACATCCATGTTCCGGACGTCAGTGGATGGAGAGCTGGAACAGCCGTCGATGTTGAGGAGGACATCTCCAACCTTCCCGTCGGAGCCACAACCATGAGCTCAGTATTGTTGCTTTTGAGTCTGAGAAGGTTTGATCAAATCCAGGTTTTTATTTCACAGAGGCAGTTGACAAGGGCCTGGGAGGAAGGTGGGTGGATGGTCTGGTGGAGAGCTAAAGCTGAGTGTCGTCAGCATAGCAGTGGAAGTTGAGGCTATGGTGGCAGCGGTGTTGGGAAAGTTCATTTTTCTATGTGAACTAGTTAAACGTTCAGTTCACCGTTCCAAAAATGAACTCGTTCAGTTCATAATTCAAAATTTACAACTAAGGTTCATTTCATTTCATCTTCCGTTCCGCTTATCCTCCCTTGGGTCGCGGCGTGCTGCAGCCTATCCCAGCTATCTTCACACGAGAGGCAGGGTACACCCTGAACAGAGCACATATAAAAAAACAACCATTCGCACTCACATTCACACCTACGGGCAATTTTACAATCTTCAATTAACCTACCACGCATCTTTTTGGGATGTGGGAGGTAACCGGAGTGCCCGGAGAAAACCCGCACAGGCACGGGGACAACATACAAACTTCACACAGGCGAGGCCGGATTTGAACCCGGGTCCCCAGAACTGTGAGGCAGATGTGCTAACCAGTCGTTCGCCGTGCCGCATCAACTAAGGTTCGCCATTCTGAGCACACCCCGAATTCTCAAGCAGCTGCGACGTGCCTGCCATGAATGGCGGCTGTGGCCGCACCGAATGTCTTGCCAAATCCAGCGTTTATCCACCGACATATGAAGGCTCGTATACTGGATCGTGTGTTCAGATGGGTTTTTCCTGTTGTTAATTCGCATGTATTAACGAAAGCGCAGCCTCAGCTCCTCTCTCTCCACGACGTCGGCGTGCAAGTGAGAAAACACTTCGCTGATATCCGATTGGAGAGAACCGAGCGTCCGCCCGAAAGTCGCATAGGGTTATAAATCTGTATTAGATTTCAAGGCAAATCACATGTGTACAGTGTACAGTAAAGGGCTTTTCCTGTGATTTTTGTTGTTTACACTTAATAAAGGCACATCGAACAAAAATCCGATATGAGGTGTCCACTGTGAACAAGGCCTAAGTGTGTGTGTGTGCGTGCGTGTGTATGTATGTGTGTGTGTTCGCTCCACAGGTGCGTGTGGTGTGTCCAGTGTGGCTCAGCCTCGCCCGGGCTGTGCTGTGATTGGCAGAGTAACTACAGCCGCTGCGGACCCTGCGCCAGTCTCACCTGCTGCCCCCTCTGCCAGAGAGCTTACACCAATGATGACCTCATTCTGCAGTGTCAGCAGTGTGACCGGTAACACACACGCACATACCTTTTTTGCTCCGTTACATCAAGGCTTCTCAAACTTTTTGGGTCCAGGGACCTCTTACAGGAAAGTTAGTTTTATTTTCAAGGACCCCTTCTTTGTTTTTGGACATTTAAACCTAACTATTCATGAGCTTTTTTAATAGAAAGGAACTTAATCAAATTAAACTTAATTTACATTTATCTGTTGTCGCTCGCTAGAAATGTGCACGCTAAAAGGTGATATACGACAGATTTATGTGCTGATACGGCACAATCATATCAGAGCTTTTAAGCGGCTTCCAAAATAAGATGCGGAGGACCACAGTAATTGGTTGAGGTCGTATGTTTGTTTTATCAGCACGTCAGTCGCCATATGTAGGTATGCACTTTTTTTTTTTTTAATGATAAAACAGAATAATTTGTCAGTAATTATTTTGCGGACCCTTAAGTTACCACTCGTGGACCCCCAGACTTCCAAGGACCTGAGAAAAGTTGCGTTGCAAAAAGCTTGCAAAATGTGTGGGGCTCAAAATGAATGAAGCGCTTGATTGCGATGCTCATCTTTTACCCTGACGTCCTGTCTGTCTGGCGTACGTGTGTGTGCGGGTGTAGGTGGGTGCATGCAGTTTGTGAGGGTCTGACCACTGAAGATGAGGTGGAGATCACTGCTGATGAAGGTTTCGACTGTTCACTGTGCAGAACACACAGTCACATCCCCTACGGTAACACACACACACACACACACACACACACACACACAGTCACTTGATTGGCTGTCTTGTGACGGCGGACTGGCGGGAATGTTACAGGGAGGCTGGACAATTTAGACATGGCTCAGATCCTCTCCAGGAGCCGAGAAGCAGGTGCGTTCATATGACTGTCAAAATATCGTCTTTCCTGTCTTCTCCTTCCTCCTCCTCCTCTTCATCATCACACAAATATAGATGACATGAAATTATAGGATGTATAGGATGTTGATCAATATGAGATTAAATGTGGTTGTGTGCGTGTGCAGACACGAAGACGTACAGTCAGGACGGAGTATGTCTGACCGAGTCGGGCCTCTCTCAACTCCAGTCTCTGGTTGAACCCTTGACCTCTGCACGCAGGTACCGCAGGTGAGCGACATCACTTGAGACAAAAAGTGCAAGTCGTGAAATGTGTTAAGTCATCAATTAAGAAAGTAACGTGTCGGGTACACCTCAAATGTTCTTTTTATTTATTTATTTTTTTATGTTTTTGTTCTGTGGGGGGGGACTGCTGTTCAGTCTTATAAATGGTAAATAATTGTGATTTCATATTACTAATATACAAAAGCATGAACTAGTGTCTCCCAACGAGCAGGATTTTAGACATTTTCGCATGTTACATACATGAAATAATTTTTAGATTTGTCCTGTGTTGAAATCCCTCCCTATTCACTATGTAGTGAGTTGGCCATTTTGGAGTTCTGTTGGAATGTGTCGTAAGCAGTGGTGCAAGTAACGTTATTTTTTGCCAAGTTTAGGTAGAAGGAAATGAGTGCATCACTGCGTTCGAAATCAGACATCCTCCCCTACTCCCTCATCACTACAAAGTGATTTCAAATAGACATTTTACGAAACTCTCGCTCGATATATAAAATGTTTATGTCAACTGAGACAGAGAGAGTGCTGATCTGCCATTTCCTGTCCATCAGGTGCAAACCCAAACTGAAGCTGAGGATCATTAACCAGAACAGCGTGTCTGTTCTGCAGACCCCGCCCCACCCGGACACAGGTTTTATACACACACACACCGTTGTGTGAATGTGTGTTTTTATGAATGAATGTGTGTGTGTGTGTGCGCGCACACAGGTCACTTGGAGTGTGACCTCAAGTCCGACTCAAGCCCCGAGAGAGAGCATGTCCCTGAGGATGATGTCAGCAAAGACTTGGCGAAGAGGAAGAGGAAGCCATACAGGCCAGGTGAGGAAAACCAAGACGTAGCCATAAACGTGGTATATCTACATAGATGTAGAAACATAGACGCTGGCGTGAGCGCTCAGTCATAGGGTATGTGGACGCCGCATTGGATGTGGCGAAGTGGAACAACGGGTGCCTCAATCATGTGCAGCTTGGAAGTGGCTGTTTACGGTCAAAGCCAAATCTCACGGGATTAAGACATTGGATTTGGCTGTTATAACAGAGATACAGAAAGACTGGAAGAGTTACAGAAAGGGTTTCAATTGGACATGCTTGGCAATTGAGGGGGGGGGAAATGCTTGTGAATTTTGCCAAACTTTGACATGAAGTGTCTGTGCACATACGTGTGTGGATACAGCTGTTTAAGACACACACGCCGTCTTTGTGGTCATCATCGTGATTGCGGTGCTAACGGTCCGTCTGTCAGGTATCGGAGGCTTCATGGTGCGGCAGCGAGGCGGGAAGGCGGGAGCCGGCGCCATTAAAGTGTGCAGCGGGAAAGATTCAAGTGAGATGCTGCAGGCAGACGAAGGTGATGCTCGTTAACGTCCGCATACTCCTTCACCGTCTGCATCCCGCTTTTCATCCTCTTCCTCATCATCCTCGCAGATGGAGCCGAGCAGATCGTGGACAAGGTGAAGAAGCGATACAGAAAGAAGAAGACAAAGCTAGAGGAGGCCTTCCCGTCTTATCTACAGGTAACACGCACTTTTCTGTAGACCCGCAGTCGCAGCATTCTGATTGGCTGTCCTGCTTGCCCACTTCAAGGAAGCGTTCTTTGGTCGGGATCTTCTGTATCGCATTCGTCAGGTGGACCCGGGAGCGGTTGATGGAAAAGGCCCCACCCCCTCAGAAAAACCAATGGACAGAAAGCAGGAAAGACTTCGTGAGTGGTTTGAGTTATTTTTATCCCCCCCACCCCCACCCAGACGTTCATTTCCTTCATTATGTTACCTTTCGTTTGTCTCCACTATGTGACGTCATTATGACATCCGTGTGACGACACGAGGCTGTGTTGGGAATCATTCACTCATGACCATCTCCCTAATTTCTATTTAACAGATTTTGACAGCATGGACTATATAGTTGATTAATGAGTCCGATGTAAAATAGTTTTGGAACACTGTTAATGACGTCGTTGGCGTCGCATAATTACAATGTACTGCATCGTCAGCTGGTTGTACGTTGGGTCCACCAACCTGTACGGCTTCAGTAATAAATATTGAACAACTATATCTGTCTATAGTGCAACAATACACGTACAGTATATTTATGTATATATGTACTTAATGTCCATCAGAGCAAGATATTTTCGTGGCACAACTCGTGAATTTGTCTCGTGCCAAAAATCAAACAATACCGCAAACAGAAAATAATTTTTTTGTATCTATACCAGAGATGCTGTTGTTTAATCAACAACTAATCAATTATCAAAGTAATTGACCATTTTAGCCTCATAAAAAGATTTTCCAATTTCTATCGTCCTCCTTGAAAGCAGACTGATTTCTCTTTGTGTTGAATCCAAATAAGACATTTGCAAACATCTCCTTTTACTTTGGAAAACAATCATCAACATTTTTGCCGATTGTCTGACGGATGTTGCGGACCAAACCTGGAACTGAATCATCATCAATTTGTGGATAAATAATCGTCAGTTGAATCGAATAGGAAAAGACTAGTTAGTCTCAGCCGTAGTGTGAGTAAGGTTTACTTGACGTAGTTGAACCTGACGGCGCCTCAGAAGTGGACATCAAACTTGTCGCCCTTCATGTGCATGAATCAGTCGGTCTCACGTTCCAAAATGTTAACGAGTACATCATCACTCCCTCTTGTCATATTCCTTCATGGTTGTTCATTTGGTTTTGTTTCATCACCAAATAACCAACAATAATCACTTAATAAACAATTATTGGGGGGGGGGGGGGGGGGGGGGATTACTTTAATGCAAAATGTTTTATCCAGTTATTGGATTAATTGATAGAGTAATTCTAAAATATTCGATAGCTGCATCCCTAATCAGCACAGTGCATCCTGGGAAATATTGCTTTTCTAGTGACCATCGTTGTTTGCTATTTTTCAAGATGCATTGTGGGATACTTTGAGGGCACAAACACCTACACATTCAGACAGCGCTACCAAACTGTCGACTCACTATATAGCAGTTAGGGTGGATTCCCAACACAGCCGACATCATTGTGAGCCGACTGCGCTGACGTCATTGTGACATCGTTGCAGCGTTGTCGGATGACGCGCTGGTGGATCTGCGTGACGTTCTCTACACGCACCCTCACATTCTGGCCACGGGACACGCAGGTACGAGGGGCGCTCGCCGTCATCTTTTCGCCGCCCCTTTCCTCTCTTCATTCCTCCTTATGAAACCTAACAAAACAAAACCTTGAGCTTGTCAATGATCAAAATACACAATTCTCTTATTGGGCTTTCGGGTGAAATTTCAGGATGAGCCTAAAATGCACTCTAACTTTCACAGGTCAACTTCATTTGACCTTGTGTAAACTTTTATCATTCACTTGTCTAACTGTTCTCAATGTTTTACTGCTTTTTGCGCAATTTGCCGAACGGCAAAATTCGCATCAGTTGTTTGATCCGTGGATGGAAAAATAATACATGAAGATACAAATAAAATAATAATAACAATACGTTGCCGTGTTCATCATGCATTTGAGATCAAAAGACCGAGACGACGCCTAACAATTGCTCAGCAGTACGTGGCTTCAAACAGGAAGTGGCTACTGAGCTTAGTGTTACAAAGTGTCATCAGCAGAGACTGGAAAAGTCACAGAAAGGTGTCGACGTGGACGTCCTTGGAACACTTCATGGCTCAAACACCTGTTGTGAAATTTGTTGGTGAACGGCAAGTTGTGTAAAAGGCACTGAAACATTTGGGCATTCAAAGGTTTCCATAAGGTCAAATGAAGTTGACCTGCAAAGTTCGCTTCAGATAGAATCTCGGTGTGTGCTCTCTGATTGGTCGCTTTGGATAGAATTTTGGTGTCTGCTCCCTAATTGGTGGATTGAGATAAAAAGTTGGACAATCTGGTGAGTGGGTTTGTCTTGTAGCCCCAGGAAATCCGTGTCTCCTCTTGCTCCTCCCCTTCCTGTCAGGTTGTGCGAGGTTTAGATTTATCGGTTGGTCGTGTTCAGACTTGTGCTGGGCCCGTATGGTCTCTTTTGTCGTGGTCCGTCTCTGGCTAGCTGTCGGCTGGCGATGACTGGCGGCTTTCTTTTGAGGAGCTTCACTGGATCCTTGACATGAAAGCACACACAAACGCTTTCATGACAACGCGTAGATGCAGAGTCTTCCTGCTCTTCTTCCTCCTCCTCCCCACCTGACCGAGCAAATGTCGGTGTTGTCTCTCAGCTGGCCCCTTGCCGACCTCTGAGCTGACAGGAAGTGGCGGGCAGGCTCAGAGAGCGTTGCACGAAGAGCCTCTGGACGCCATCTTAAACCCCGAGCTGGACAAGATGGTGACAGACGGTGAGTTCAATGTCCGATGCTCGCGTCCACGTGACATTTGTCCTTCAAAGTGGACATTTGCAGGGAGACGGCGATTGGGGAAAAAGCTGTCCCTGAACCTGTTTTTTGACGGCTCTTATTTATTTATGTATTTATTTATTTTTCTTTTTGGGTCGTTCCAGGTGCCATCCTGAGCAAATTGTACAAGATTCCAGGTACGAGCCCTCAAGCGTCATCTCAACTGCACCACACAGCACACATTTCCGCAAGGTGCTTACACTTGTTGTCTTGACGTGCGCGCAGAGCTGGAAGGGAAGGACGTGGAAGAACTTTTCACTGCTGTACTCAGCCCGGACGCCAGCGAGCAACACAACCAACACACACACACTGCAGCAGGTGGCAAGCCGCACACAGGTACACGCACACGCAGGTGGAGGGCATGTTGCTGACTGCGGCGTGTGTCTCAGCAGGTGTCGGCGCGTTTCCTCGTCTGGCGCTACTGAACGGCCTGGCGGGCCGCGCCCCCGACGTAGACGTGATGCCGGGGGGGGGCTTCTGTGGTGCCACCCCTTGCCTGCTCCCAACCAATCAGGCGGCGGGGGAGGGCGAGCATGACGCCATGTCGACGGCTCAGAGGAGCATGTTGAAGTGGGAGAAGGAGGAGGCTCTGGGGGAGCAGGCCACAGTTGCGCCTGTGCTCTATTGCAATACCAACTTCCCCCATCTGAGGGAGCAGTACCCTGGTACGCACACAGCCAACATGGCAAATGATTTTCGGAGCTAACACAAGTTTACATGACAAACACAACAAATGATGTGTACTGTACGTGTGTACCACTTACTTTCATGAACGTGATGTTAAATAGGGATTGTCCTGCCTCAGATTGCGATCATTGCTGCACATGTGCATGCTGTGCACCCAATGGCTGAAACAAACACTTTCTCTTGGAAATGTACATGCATTCTGTTGCTTTTTAATATTTTGTATAGCACTCATCACCGCCTCGCCTTAAGAGTTACTCCATTTTGTTTTTGCCCTCTAAAACACCCAAAGAACAAGGTGTAATGCTCCTTTAAGATATACTTTTTCTCTGAAAAATGAAATGTTTGGTAATAAAAGAAACTATTTATCGCAAGTGATGTACATAGCGCACTGGGTACAGTCAGTGAATGGGAGTGAGGCAGACTCCCCAAATATCCTCTATTCTCTTTGTAGCAGTCAGCTTCTTCCTTGAACATCACATTATGGTTTTATGGTTTAATAATACATACCGTACAATATGCTGTACTTGGAGCCTCAAAACCCAATAGAGGGTCGCAGTTTTCCGTTGCAGTGTGTCGGTAGATCAAGTCAGTCAGCGTGCGTGTGTGAGTCACCATCTGTCATTTCTTGTGTTGGTCCATTCCAGTCGGTTTCGAGCGACTTGCACGCTGTGCGGCCTGCAACGGGTTTAAGATGCTTGTGAACGTCTTGATGAATGTTGACATCAGCACTTCAATACTTCGCTTAGGTCGATGTTTTCTGTCTGTCTGTCTGTCAGAGTGGTCCACAAGAGTGAAGCAGATTGCCAAGCTCTGGAGGAAGGCCAGCTCTCAGGACAGAGCGCCTTACGTGGTAAGTGCATCATCGCCGCCATCATCGTGGCGGTCGCGCCGACATCTGCGTGTCCTGACGATGTCTTGTCTTGCAGCAACATGCGCGGGACAACCGTGCGGCTCAGCGCATCAACAAGGTCCACATGTCCAGCGAGCCCCCGAAGCGTGCACAACCCTCCCAGCCGCCGCCCCTTCAAGGACCGTACGACGCCGTCTCCCTGGACGCAGACTTGGCGCTGAAGGACCCGCTCAGGCCCAGAGAGTCGCAGCAGGAGCAGGAGTGGAAGTTAAGACAGGTGAGTTAGTTTGTTGCTCCGTTGTGGTGGGGTGCTGTTGTTTCCATGGTAACCACAGGGCTGCATGTCAGCGGGATGGTGATGACGATGATGCTGATGATTGTGTGAATGGTGTCGAGCGTCGCTCCCGCCTCCTCTACTAATGTCTCTGATGTGTCATTGAAAAGGGAGAGGTAAAAGACAGATGGCGAGCCGGTAAGAAGAGGCAGGAAAATACAGATAAAGATTGTCCCTTCCAGGCATCTCTAGCAGGAGGTGGCAAAGAGGCTCCGGTAAGCTCTCAAGGTCAACCTCTTCCTGATGAGGTCAACCTCTTCCTGACGTCCTGCATCCATGACCCCCTGAAATCCTCTTCCTGTCCGGGCGGGGAGGCGGACAGCAGGGCTGATTACTGCAGAGCCGCACCGCTCGCTCTCATTGGTCACCTGCATCACGTTACTCCAAATGCCCTCCATCTGCATGACTCGCCGCTACGGCGGCTGTGCGGTAATCACCGGGTCGCTAGTTGAATTCCCCGAGCCGACTCCCACACTGGCAACCCCGCCCCATGACATGCGGATTTCAGGTTCATGGATGCAAGTGACAGTCGAGTTTCTCGGTCAGAGCGACCTCTTACAAGCCCGTGAAGACGTGTCGTGATGAAGCTGTGAGCCGGCCGTGTCCACGATGCGCGCGGCTCCACTTCATTACGTGTTACATACGGGGGAGGGAGGGGGGGTACTCCACCTGTGAGCAGGACCACCCGCCAGGATTGTCTTCGGCTCCACATCCTGCCAGAGTGATGTCATGTTCATGCATACGCGCACTCACACTCAAGAAGTTGGGGATCTTGAGGGGTGGCGATCGAAGCTGGGGTCTTTTAGCTAGCAGGTTGAAAGCTGCCGTGTTTGTCCACCTGACGCTGATGTGTCCCCACCCCTTTGCCGCTCTGTCTTGTGTCCTCAGCAAATGCGTCAGAAGAGCAAGCAGCAGGCCAAGATGGAAGCCACCCAGAAGCTGGAGCAAGTGAAGAATGAGCAGCAGCGGCAGCAGCTCTCAGCAAATCAGCAGCCGGACGTGTCGCCAGACGTTCAGGCCCGACAGAACCTCCTCCAAGGCTCGTCATTGGCTGACAACGTGTTCCTCAGACCGCAAGTCCCGCCGCCTTCTGGCTACTCCTCGCTTCCTCACTCCCCCCACTCCCCTCACTCCTCCTCCCCCCTCCAGCAGCCCCCGTCCTCCCCCCAAGTGTTCTCCCCTCCTTCGTCCCGCCCCACGTCACCCTGGGACCCCTACAGTAAGCCGGCGGGAACCCCTCGGCCCGCCTCCATTCAGCGCTGCCCCCTGCTCAGCGTCTCCCCCGCCCTGGGTTCTCCCGCACCCTCGCCAGACTCGAAAGCCTCTGATGCTTCAAGGACCCTCGCACCCCAGCCAGGTAACCTGTCCCCCCATCCCCACGGTGTCTCCCTCCAACCATGTCCTGCCTCTGACGGTCTCTAGTTTTTTCCCCCCATTCAGGCCTGCAGCACAGCAGAGCGGCTATGAAGAGCCCCCCCTCTGGCTCCCAGGTGTACCACAGGTCTCAGGTCCAAGGGGGGGTGTTTAAAGCCCCCATGCCCCCCCAAACCCAGCTGCAACAGGAGTTGTTTGGCACCAGGAGGGACCCGTCCAGACCCGCAGACCTCAGCCTCCCTCAGCCTCAGGATCCCGCCTTTCATTCTGGCCTGGGCTCCCCTCAGCGCAGCCCTTACGCCCCCACACTAGGGACCCCCAGAGTTGACAATAGCCAGCAGATGGCTGAGCCCATCGTCCAGCAGTCCTCTTTGCCTTCCCAGCCCTCACACGATGCCTACACCAACTCTCCAACTTCGGGCCCACATAGTGACAGCTTGTACCTCCCGAACACCAACCCGAGCCTAAGCACGTCACCCGCGCTGTGCCTCGACCACTTGAAGATGGTGACCGGCCGCCGCCCGTCCCCTTCCCATCCCGCATTGGACCCCTACTCTTCAAACACTGGCACGCCACGCCCCTCGGTTCTCGAGCGCTTCCCGCGATCGCCGGGTGGCACGCTGACCTCCGACCCCTACGCCAGAGCCCCCGGTACCCCGCGCCCCTCGTCGGACCCTTACGTCCAGCAACCCCCCACCCCCCACCCTCAGAAAGCGGCCGAAACTTTTGGCCAGGCCCAAGTGGAGAGCTTCACTCCTCAACTTGGGAGATCTTCTATTTGTCGGGACCTTGGTGGCGGGACGGTGACTCATAAGCAGGTAATGGGAGCTCCAGCTCTTTTCTCATCGCTCTTTATCTCATCTCATCTCTTCATCTCATTTTGCTTCATCTCTCCTCATCTCACCTCATTACCTCAAACTCAAAACACCATTTCGGGGAGAAAGAAAAACAACCTTAAAATGGACTGACCCCCCCCTTCCAGGATGACCAGGCTGCAATTTTCATTATGATGGCAAAATTCTTTACAATGCTCAACATCTCATCTTTCT
The DNA here is from genome assembly GCF_024500275.1 of Phycodurus eques. Taxonomy (NCBI): domain Eukaryota; kingdom Metazoa; phylum Chordata; class Actinopteri; order Syngnathiformes; family Syngnathidae; genus Phycodurus; species Phycodurus eques. Next base: position 16,529,811 of record NC_084545.1, on the reverse strand, counting down.
TCACCATCTCCTCCCTCTCCACCTGCCCTCATTTCTTCATCCCACCTCATCTCCCTTCATGTCTCGTCATCTCCTCAGCTCACCTCCTCTCTCTTCATCTCACCTCGTCTCTCCTAATCTCTTCAGATCACCTCGTCTCTCCTAATCTCTTCAGCTCACCTCGTTTCTCTTCACCTCGCCTCGTCTCGCCTCTCTGGGTCTCTCCTCATCTCTCTTCGGCTCATCTCACCTAATCTCTCTTCATCTCTCCTCATCTCTCTTCATCTCATCTGTCATGCGGCCTGTCAACAACAGCCACGTTTCGTTTTGATGCCACTTCCGGGTGGAACTGTTGGTAAACAAATTGACCTGACCAAAGCAAAGTGATGAAGAAAATAGGGAAATGGACTTTATGCATGCAACACCCATTTGTGGTACGGTGCCGTGCTAACTTCCGGTCGCCGGTCGAATGCAGAGTGACAATGAGGGAAGCATGTTGCAAATCAAAACCGTGTGTGATGACACTATTTATATCCAGTCCCCTCTTAAAGTATTGGAACGCCAAGGTCAATTCCTTTGTTTTTGTTGTATACTGAAGACATTTGGGTTTCAGATCAAAATATGAATAGGAGACAAATGTTTAGCATTCCAGCTTTTATTTCATGGTATTTTGTATCTAGTTGTTCAACAACTTAGGACAGAGCACCTTTTTGTTTGAAGCCACCCATTTTTATTTAAAAGTATTGGAACATGTGACTGATGGGTGTTTCTAGTTGCCTTTTAGATTGATTTCTTTAACATTAGATAGTGCTTGTTTTTGGCTTTGGGTGTCACGTGTGAATACTGCATTTGCTGTTAAGAAAACATGAAGACCAGAGAGCTGTCTATGGGAGAAAAGCAAACTATTTTGAAGCTGAGAGAACAGGGAAAATGGATCAGCGCTATTGCACAAACATTGTGCATAGCCAATACAACAATTTGGAATCTCCTGAAAAAGAAAAACTACCGGTGTACTGAGCAACAGACATCGAACAGGTTGGCCAAGGGTATGGACAGGAGTTGATGACAGAAACATTGTGAGAGCTGTGAAGAAACGCTCAAAGACAACAGTCAGTGACATCACTGCCAACCTCCACATGGCATGGGTGAAGCTATAACAATCCACTGTTTGAAGAAGACTTCGAGAGGAGAAATATACAGGCCATACCACAAGATGCAAACCATTCATTCGCAAAAACAATCGGAAGGCCAAATTGGATTTTGCAAAGAAGTACAGAGATGAGCCACAAAGGTTTTGGAACAAAGTTTTATGAACTGATGAGACCAAGATTAACTTTTACCAAAGTGATCGAAAGGCCAAAGTATGGAGAAAGAAAGGATCTTCTTATGATCCAAAACACACAAGCTGATCTGTGAAGCATGTTGGAGGTAATGTCATGGCTTTAACCCAATAGAGCATGCGTTTTACCTCCTGAAGAGGAGACTTAAGGAAGAAACCCACAGAAACAAACAAGAACTGAAAGAGGCTGAGGTAAAGGCCTGACATTTCAAATGAAGAATGCAACAGTCTGGTGAAGTCAATGGGTCACAGGCTTGATGCAGTTATTGGAAGTAAGGGTTAGGCCACCAAATATTCAATGTTATTCTCTCTAAGTATTTTTCCACCAGATGGGATCCTAGTAGCATGTAATTTATGGACACGGCTAACTCGTACCCCACCTAATCCTTCCACGGAAAATGCTTAATAAGGTGCCGTGCATATGGTCCCTTGGCTTTCAAGATGATTTTAGCCTTCTCTCTCTGTCATCGGGTTTCAATCCCTGGCCCCGCCTGTGTGGAGCTTGCATGTTCTCGCCAGGCCTGCGTGGGTTTTCTCCAGACACTCCAGTTCCCTCCCACATCCCAAAAACATGCATGGTAGGTTAATTGAAGACTCTAAATTGTCCGTGGGTGTGAATGTGAGTGCGAATGGTTGTTTGTTTGTATGTGCCCTGCGATTGGCTGGCAACCAGTTCAGGGTGTACCCCGCCTCCTGCCCGATGACAGCTGGGCTAGGCTCCAGCGCTCCCACGACCCTAGTGAGGATAAGCGGCTCAGATGATGGATGGATGGATGCTTGAAAGGTCGACTGAATGGCAATTATATTTGACATTACAACAAGTAAACCGAACATTTAAAAATAGATGTGATGGAAATTCAGACATGACTAACATGGTCATTGAGAGATTGGCTAATTAATTACATTTTCTGTTGCTCATTAATTTAATTTTCTGTTGCTCGGATGAATGGCACAGACATTTTCTTTTGACGCTGAAATGCATATAGTGGGCTGTGGCGCTGACGTTAGCTAGCAGGCTTGCTATGATTTCTTTTTTTTTTTTTTTGCGTAAATGACTCAAAAAATGTTTTCTGCGTACTGTACATGTGCGAAAATGCTTTCCATAAACCTGATGGTTTGTTTGTCCCATTACTATTACACACTCCCCCGGCATTCTTGTGAGACTCTCTGTACAGCTACTTACAATATCAGCTCCATTTACCCTCCTCACCACGTTCTGCTGGATTCATTAATTATTTTTTTTATGATTTAAAAAAGGGAACCTTCCGGGTATAAACGGTGGCACAACCCCAAACACAAGTTTTTGTCCTGTTTTTCACTTCAAGTACAAGGTACTCAATCACTATGTGCCACCCGGAAGCACCCTAGCACCTATTGTTTTGCAAACGCTGATGTGAGGTCTCTTCTCCTTCCCTTTGTTCTTGTCAGTCGCCACAGCAGGACTCCTTTCCCAGGACCCCTGCGAGTAGCCAGACCCCAAAGCACCTTGGGGCATCTGACGACAGATTCTCATCAGGTCACGTCACCTGCGGACCCACCCAGATGGACAAGATGGCAGCAAATGACATGGTGGCAGTAGGTGTGACTTCTTTAGAAGGACCACTGTGCCTGCTTCCACAGCTTGGTGACTCAGAGGAGAAACTGAAACAGGTAGGACTGCAGTTATGGAAAAGTTTTTTTTTGTTTTTTTTTTTCTTCTTTAGCCTTCATGTCAAGCTTACATTCCCTGTACTAGTATGCTCTTTGTCCTCACTAGTAAGTCAGGTTGGGCATCGTTTGAATTTGAGCGATTCTGGTTCCTTATTTTGATTCCGATTCTTTTAGGGGGCTGGGTCAAAAAAGTTTGCATGGTTTAAATAAAGGGTGTCCAAATTATGAACATAAATTTTCTTAGCAGCCTGCAGCATAGACTAAAATGAACATTTGACTCGGGGTTCTTTATAACCAGTATCAATATCAAACCTACGAACTAAAAGGCAATGTGTGGCGAACTAAAAGTTAAATATAGCATTGTTAAAATCGTTATTTGGGACTGTTTTATCACATCAAAGGGTTTATGTGCAAGTTTTAACTTGACCTCCTGTTTTAAGCTTGTCGCCTTTTATTTTGACGGGTACGTACCAGAGCTCAGGATTTTGGCACAAAAAGTAACTTCGCATGGCACCAGTGATTTTATTTTTTTATTTTATTTTATTTTCCTTGTGGATTCCTTTGCTTACCCACTGATGAGGCACAATGGTGGTGTTTGTGAATTTTGTCCCAATTCATTGTGATATAAAGTTGTCCTAATCATGAGGACAAAGCGTGTCCTAGTGCATGGACCTTAAGCTGTGTTTTATAAATATACAAACCCCGATTCCAATGAACTGTGACCTTGTGTAAAATGTAAATGAAAACAGAATACAATAAGTTGCAAATCTTTTTGAACCTATTAATATGAATAAATTACAAAGACAATATATTTCATGTTCAAACTGGTGTATGTTATTGTTTTTACGCAAATATTCTCATTTTGAATAGCGGTTGCCGGCAGATATTGCTTTGCGGGCTCAGGAACAAGTCGACCGCTTAACGTATTGTTGGTGTCCCGCAGCGTCAGAGGCTGCGCCAGCTCATCCTTAGGCAGCAGCAGCAGAAGAGCGCATTGCGGCAGGACAAAGGCCTTCAGGAGGCCGGACCCTCGGTAGTCACACCCGGTCCGGCCACCAGCGCAGCGACACCCCATCGCTGGCTCCAGGACGCCACCGCCATCAGCACCGGTGCCGCCACCTCTCCGACGGACGTGTTTGGACGTCCCCCGCCGCCTTACCCTGGCACGCTGCGTCTTCCCAGGCCAGCTGGAGCTTATCTTGGAGCTTTTCCAGGGGAACAGCCGAGAGGGTTGACCCCCAGTGCGTCTCGTTTTCCCGTGCAGAGAGCAACGCCGTTGAGGTGAGCCGGGCGCCAGAGATAAGATTTGCCAAATGGCGCATGCGTGTGTCACCATTTTGAGCGCTCTCCCGTTCAGGTTTGCCTTGCAGGACTCCTTCCCGCGCCCCCCCCTGGCGTTGGTGCCCGGCGCTGGGCTCGCAGGCCCCAGGGTAGCCCCAGTCCCGATGAGGAAGCCGGTTCATGGTGAGTTGATCGCCATCCGTCACCTGACTGCCACCAGCCCGCACCCTCACATCATGTCAGGTGAGACGAGCACAAGTAACTTGACCTGTTGTTCTTCACTGCATTTGCTCCTCTAATGGAAGACTCAACTCTTTTGCGTGTAAGCAGTCGCCCCCCAGGCTTTTCCCGTCCCCCGCGCGCTCTCTGTGCAGCAGCACAGCATCATGGGTCAACCCTACATTGAGCTTCGCCACCGCGCTGTGGAGAACCGCTTGAGACTGCCCTTCTCCCTCACGGTCGGCCCAGTCTCCGAGACCCCCCCGCCAGCGCCTCAGCCGTCAGCTGCCAAGCCCAGTCTGGGAGCCCGGACGGGGGAGACTCCGACGTGCCGGCCCATGCTCCTGATGTTGCCGTTGAACCAGCAGAATCAGCAAAACCTGGTCCAAGCCCCGGCGTTGGGTCCGGGCAACGATGCGGCACTCCAAGGAGCCGAGGGCATAGACGAGCACCTTGAAGGGGTGGACTCTGCGGTCAAAGATCTAGAAGATGTGGAGGTGAAAGATCTAGTTGACCTCAATCTCAACCTGGATCCGGAAGATGGTAAGAATCAACGTAAGACACCGGTCCCAAGCTCATTTTTGTCTCTGGACACGTCATAGTTGTGCTTTCCCTCAGAGGACCGTTATGACCGTGAAAGCATATCAACACAACAAACTGATGCATGACTTGTTTTGAAATTAGATAATGAAAAAGGCCTGTTCAAATAGTCTTTGATGTATTTTTTTCTTTTCTTTAAATGCTTGCGATATCTCAACACTTATTAGAAGTGGAGATGGTCTGCAGTGTTGGTACACATTTGAGTAAGAAACGGGAAGTAGCTGCACATGATTGCCTTGAGCGGGCCACATGAAACCATGTGGGGGCCCAGTGTGGCCCCAGGCTGCGAGTTTGACACCCGTGGCGCAAGATGTCAAATGAAGCGCACCGATAACCAGAACTTTCACCTGTCCCACTTCAGGCAAAGAAGACTTGGACCTGGGTGCTAACGACCTCCACCTCGATGACTTCCTTCTGTCAGGGAAGTTTGACCTGATCGCTTACGCTGACCCCGAGCTCAACCTAGACGACAAGAAGGACATGTTCAATGAAGAACTTGACCTGGGAGAGTCCACGGGGGACAAGAAGGACGGACCCAGAAACACTGATAACCACGCTGACGTGCTGGGTCAGGTGAAAAAAGGAGGTGACGAGAGCGTCAAGGCAGATCCTCAAGACCAGTCTGCTCCCCTTCATCTCCCTCCACAACCGAGAAAGCTCCCTGGACCAGATGGAGTTTTTGGACTACCTGTAGCTTCTGGGGCTGAGGCAGCTGGAGCCTCTCAGCCCGGCTCCTCTTTGCACCTCGCTAAGGTAGACCTTCAGCCTTTAACATTCCTCTCAACTCAGACATTATCATGCAGTAAAATGATCTTGTGAGCAGTCGTGAGATCGCCTCCAGGGCTCTTGTGGTCTTGGTCTGCTCACAACTTTTAGCTCTTCCCCCCCCCAAAAAAAAACAAGAATCTGCGAATAGGTGAATACACAAGTAGAGAAACGCGAGTATGCGGGGGAAGACTGTACTACTTATTAATAACCTGGACATAACAATTCTGTCCGATTAGGGGGAGTTGGGAGTGTCTGGTTCTGGTTCAGGGATTTTGCCAGAACTTCATGCCCAGGGAAAAGTTCTGTCTTCTGCTGTGACTCCCACGCCGGCTCCAGGTGAACCTACTGATCAGGATGTGAGTTTTACCAGCTTGGCGGTGGGATGGAGCGTTGACCCAGGGCTTTGTGTCTTCAGGTCCGCAGTCTGACTTTCAGCGGAGAGCACCCGGACCCTCGTCGGCTTACCTTGATCCTCCACCTCAGACTCATCCGCTGCCATTTCAGCGCACGTCGGCTCATCAGGGTCTTCCGTCTGGTTCCGGCCCTCACTCGGTGTCACTCCGATTGCCCCAGCCTTGCCTCCTCCTCAACACTCAGGCCCAGCCTCCTCAGCGGGACGTGCCGACTCAGACCCAGGACCAGGACCAGAACAAAGGCAAACCTTTGCTTCTGGAGGAGCAGCCTCTCTTGCTGCAGGATCTCCTGGACCAGGAGCGCCAGGAGCAGCAGCAGCAGAAACAGATGCAGGCCCTGATCAGACAGAAGTCCACCTCGGACCCCGGAATCCCTGATTTGGGTAAGATGACGACCGTCCCATCCCGTGATCGGCCCCTTTTATATATTGTGTTGTTGTGAACCTGTGTGTGTGTGTGTGTGTGTGTGTGTGTGTGGGTGGGCGGGCGTGCGTGCAGCAGACTTTGACTCCATATCGGACCCCATCATGAAGGCCAAGATGGTGGCTCTGAAGGGCATCAACAAGGTCATGACCCAAGGCAACCTGGGCCTCAACAACATGGTCGTTAACAGGTAGGACCACTTGTCACATGGCTCTGTAACATGACTTTGTCCAGTGGCGGGCCGTGCATTTGTTACCTCGGCCTTCAGTGGGGAATTAATCCACCGCTTACCATTTGGCACTTATAGAACCCATCAAAACTGTGCCGTGTACATCATTCACATCAATATTTAGCTAGTAACATAGCAAAGGCAATGAAACACATTTTTAAAAAATGGAGCAATACATCCTATTCAGCAGAGATGCTTTGTGCAGCTCGCTACAGATGTTTTGTTAGTAGAAGTTGGCTGTAGTCATTTTTGCTCAGACCAACCAATCAGCGGATAGAAAAATGCCGATGTCATTGGCGGTCAGCTCATTAGCCTTGTCAGTACAAATTTGAAATGTGATTGGTTAAAGAAATAGTCCCTTTGCTTGTAAAGTTAGAAAAGGTACATGGCCCAGCACGACTGGTTGTGAAGGCAGATTAGATTGACATGGCAACAAAGAGGCTGAAATCTGATTGGACAAAAAAATCCACTTCCCCGTACTGGAGGCAGTGCAGTCAAGAGCAACAAATAGACTTTTGGGAATAAGTTAATACAATTTGATGGAATAAATATTAGAATTTAGTACATGTAGGTCAGCACTTGTGACAGTGTTTAGGCCAGCAGAGAAGGCCTTCTGGCGCTGGCTCACCACTGACTCGGTCACATGACTGTGTGATTTGGCGGGTTCCACTTCCTGTGTTGTATACATGTTAGGTTTCATCAGGCTCCTGGTGCCGCCACTCCCGAGGCCACAACGCAGCCTCCTCTTTCAGTGGGACAGGTGGGTACTCTTTCCCCCCCACCTCACACACACACCATCAACCACCTTGAAGGTCTTCAGACATGCAGGACGGGACCTATTATTCAGCTCCATGACACATCAGCTCAGTACAGAACCCGGGTGACGACATGAACGTATTTTAGTTTTTAATCTTATAACACGTGTCAGACACTTGAGGAATGGGTACGATTTAGTGAACCACACTCCCTCCTCCTTTGCACTCCTCGTTAGGGTCACGCTGGCGCTCCAGAACAGAGGAGCTACAGGTAAGATTGATTCGTATCTTAGCTGTCCGTGTGGTCTGACCCAGAACGGATGAGGATTGGCGTGTTTCAGTAAAGAGCACCCACCCAGTACATATCGCCTTTTTTAAGGAACGTGTGTGACTTGATAAATTGCGCACAAACGACAGGTGCGAATGACTGCAATGCGTGCAATTTAAAAATTTATCTTGGCCGTTCAACTCATTTTTGACAATTTTCTGTTTTCCGTCAGAAGGTCGTTATGAATGAAACCATGTCAACGTACAATATCTGAAGTCAAGGACAATACTTTGTTCAACTATAGTCTTAAAAAGGGGTTTGGTCACAACATTATTACAAGGGAAAATAATTAGCAATTTTGATTCAGATTTTTGCAAGAAACAGGAAGTAGACTAGACGCATGATTTTGCTTTAGTGGGCCACAGGATTTGGGGGCGGGGCGGGGCGGTGGAATTATCATAAAACACATGCGTTTGCGGGCTAAAACCGGAAGTGTCACGTTTCCTCATCAGGACGCCGAGTTGACCCCTCAGCTGGTCCAGCCCAGCCCTCCCAGCTGTGGACCCGGCTTTGTCAGTGAGTTTCACCGGCAGAAGTGTCAAGTTGTTGAAATGCCGGTTTGCCCGTTTGTGACACGCAATTGTGCCGCAGACGACTCTCAGAGGCGTCAGTACGAGGAGTGGTTGGGGGAGACGCAGCAACTCTTGCAGATGCAACAGTGCCTCCTGGAGGACCAGATCGCCGTGCACCGCAAGACCAAGAAGGCTCTGTCGGCCAAACAGAGGACGGCCAAGAAAGCGGGCCGTGTGCTGGGCGAGGAGGATGCCGCCCAGCTGCAATACGTCATGGACCAGCAGTCCGCCGTCCAGAAGCAGCTGGAGCAGGTGCGTGTCTGCGCGCCGCCGGGCAGCAGGGGCCGCCGACGAGCTTTCAGATGGCCGGATTGATGAGGATTCTAGACTTGGGGCAGCGTGGCGCATCCACTCTATTTAGCCTCCTCACTCAGAGGTTACGCTTAGTTTAATTTGGATTGTTTTAAAGGAAACGGAAAAAAAACACGAAACCTTTCAGAATCATATTTATTTGCCAAGTATGTCCAAAAAAACACAAGGAATTTGGCTCCGGTAGTTGGAGCCGCTCTAGTACGACAACAGACCGTCAATTCACAGAGAATACTTTTGAGACATAAAGACATTGACAAAAAACAGTCACTGAGCAATAAAGGGTTGCTAGTTATCTGGTAATGCCAGTACAAATTGTTTTTATTTATTTATTTATTTTTGGGGGGGCAATTGTGCAAAAAGATGCAGTCTTCTTGCACTTTGAGCAGTTTGAATGACTACTATAACAATAGTACGGTGCAATGACCATTGTGCAAAGGGCACAGAGACTTCAAGGAGTGTATGCAGTTAGCGCGATAATCTGGGACAATGTCGATTGTGCAAATGTTGCAGAGTGTGCAAGTGGGGCAGATGCTGCTCTGGCATGAGTGGCCAGTATTGGTCAACAACAGATATGCAGATCATGCAGCGTGGCGAGACTCATGCACTCACTGTAGTAGTCTACTACTATGGAATTGTAGGTTAGCTGTTTAAGAAGTTGATGGCAAGAGGGAAGAAGCTGTTGTAATGTCTGCTAGTTCTAGTTTGCATTGATCGGTAGCGCCTACCTGAGGGAAGGAGCCGGAAGAGCCGGTGACCGGGATGCGGAGGGTCCGAGAGGATTTTGCACGCTCTTGTCTTAGTTCTGGCAGCGTGCAAGTCCTCAAGGGTGGGTAGGGGGCTACCGACAATCTTTTCAGCAGTTTTGATTGTCCGTCGCAGTCGGAGTTTTGTCCTTTTTTGTAGCAGCGCCAAACCAGACTGTGATGGAAGAACACCGGACCGATTCGATGACCGCTGTGTAGAACCGCCTCAGCAGCTCCCGTGGCAGGCCGTGCTTCCTCAGAAGCCGCAGGAAGTACATCCTCCGCTGGGCCTTTTTGGGGACGGAGTTGTTGATCGCCCCCTTCAGGTCCTGAGAGACTGTAATTCCCAGGAACTCGAAGGTCTCTACGGTTGACACAAGGCAGCTGGACAGCGTGAGGGCGAGCGGTGGCAAAGGATGCCTCCTGAAGTCCACGATCATCTCTACAGTCTTGAGCGTGTTCAGCTCCAGGTTGTGTCGGCCGCACCGCAGCTCCGGGCGCTCCGCTTCCTGTCGATATGCAGACTCGTCACCGTCTTTGATGAGGCCGATGACAGCGGTGTCATCTGCAAACTTCAGGAGTTTGACAGCCGGGTGTGTTGAGGTGCAGTCGTTCGTGTAGAGAGAAGAGCAGCGGAGAGAGGACACGACCTTGGCGCCCCGGTGCTGATGCTGCGTGTGGATGAGGTGGTCTCTCCCAGCCTCACCTGCTGTGTCCTGCCCGTCAGAAAGCTGTAAATCCACTGGCAGATGGCAGGCGTTGAGTTGAAGAAGCTTGAAGGAAAGGGGTTCAGGGAGGATGGTGTTGAACGCTGAGCTGAAGTCCACGAACAGGATCCTCGCCAGGTCCCTGCACTGTCGAGGTGTTCTAGAATGAAGTGCAGTCCCATGTTGAATTTTCCAGTCTGTGCAGTCTAAACAGCTTTGAAGTTCTGTCTTTGCTTCAGTGGTCCACTTTTTCACTGTTTTCACTGTAGGCTTCACACATTTAAGTTCTTGCCTGTGTGTCGGTATTAAGTGAATTAAGCAGTGATCAGACGAGCCCAGTGCTGCACGAGGTATAGCACGGTATGCGTTATTTAGCGTCGTGTAGCAGTGGTCTAAAATGTTATTTTCCCTGGTGGGACAGTCGATGTGCTGCTTGTATTGAGGGAGTTCGTGGTTGAGTTTAGCTTTGTTAAAGTCCCCGAGAATAATGAGGGGTGAGTGCGGGTGTTTTTGTTTTCCAGTTTCGTTGACTTGTTCGGCGAGCGTTAGCAGTGCGGCGTTGGTGTTAGGTTGAGGCGGAACGTAGACACCGGCGAGAATGAACGATGCGAACTCACGAGGCGAGTAGAATGGCTTACAGTTCAAAAACAGCGTCTCCAAATGAGGGCTGCAGTGTGCGCTGAGCTCCGTGACGTCCGTACACCATTTTTCGTGGATATAGAAGCATATCCCGCCTTTTTGTTTTCCCCGATGATTCCATGTCGCGGTCTGCCCGGTGAAGATGGAAGCCGGGGGGTATGTTTGGGGAATATCTGGCTCGCCTATTGTTTACAAACCTTCTGAAATGGTCTACGTTGTGCTTCAGATCCGGAAGCAGCAGAAAGATCATACGGTGCTCATTGAGGACTACAAGACCAAACAGCGGCAGCAGACAGCCCCCACGAACGTGCCTGCTGCAGTGCTCCCCCAAAATGTGCTGCCTTTGCAGAATAACGCCCAGAACGTCCCTCACGGTTGGTCGCCAGCAGGCTTGGCTGCTGGCTTGATGGGGCAGAATTTGACATCTCGCCCACCACCTCAGATGTCGCCTGCCCACTCGACGACCCCTCAGGTTTCAGCCGTAGTGCCCGGACTTCCGACTCCAACGGCGGGCTTTGCCCCCAACCTTAGGGGACCCGCCGGGGGCCCCAGTGGCACCTCAGCGGGTGACTCATCGACCCCCTCGCCACAGGTAACACACTGGGAATCAAACTACAGTGAACCCCCATTTCTCGTGGGCGATATGTTCCAGATCCACATGGGAGAGGTGAAAATCTTCCATATACAGTAGATAGACCACATAAAAATCATTCTTTATACTTTTACCCCTCCCACACATTTTAAACATTTAAACTTACTAAAATACACCTAAACTTATGAAAAGACTGTTTCTTTCTCGCCTGTCTTCATTGTCTGGGTGGCACAGTTCTTCAAATAAGAGCAATGCAAAGCCAATTTATATATATATATATATATATATATATATATATATATATATATATATATATATATATATATATATATACTTAATTATCTAGCGTGTTGTGGCACAACTCTAATTTGAGACTTGCCTGTGTACTGTAAAAGTAAAAACCCATCAAGACGATCTCTTATAAACCCGCCGCGATATACAGTAGCATGGTCACGATTGATGACCCACAATATAGCGGGGGAACACTCTTTGGCACATTCACGTGAAATATCTTTAAGCAAATGAACGCAAATTCCTTCTCCTCATGCAGGTCAAATTTGACGACAACAACCCGTTCAGTGAAGGTTTCCAGGAGAGGGAAAGGAGGGAAAGGCTGAGAGAGCAGCAAGAGCGACACAGAGTGCAACTCATGCAGGGGGTGAGAGAGACGCACGCACGCACACACGTGTTGGGAATCATTGACTCATTCCCTGCTCCCTAATCATTACAAAGGGACTTCATGTGGACTTTTTAGGGAAGTATCTAAGTCCGCTCTATAAAAATCGCTATCAAGTGCACCCACGCATATTCACGGTTATACATTTGCCCATTCACCCATTGCTGATTTTTCGGGTGAGCCTATATTTATGTTTGTCTCTCTCAGGTGGAGCGCCATCGAGTATTGCACCAGCAGAGGCTGGATCTGGATCAGCAAGGCCTCCTTGGCCCCCAAAGCGGGTCCCGGTTGGGTGCCGCTGGGCCAGCAGTAGGCGAGACTCCCGGCTCCACCCCCTGCGGGGAAAGTCTCTCCCAGATGCCCTTCTTCAGTTCTGAGCTTCCCCAGGACTTTCTACAGTCTCCCCCGGGCCCCGGACCACCCACGCTGGGGGGGCAGGCGGGGGTGCTTTTTCCTCAGACTCAGCAGGGCTTCACGGTCGGGCCGCTCCCGCACGGGGTGGGCCCCGCCTCGGAGTTCATTCCAGGGGCTTCCCCGGAGCGGGGTAGGGTCTTGCCCGTGGAGGCGGCGTCTCCAAACCTGCAGACTAAACCGAGAGCTGCCGGGAGTCTGGGTCAGGTCCACACGCCGGGCGCCCTTCAAATGCCCTCCAAACAAGGCGGTCAAGGTCTTCCGTTCAGCCCCGACTCAGCCTCCTCCTCGCCGTCCGCCGTCCTCCACGCGTCATTCTCCTCATCGCCCCTTCCTCAGCTCTACGCCGACATCCTGCCCGATGACGGCCTGAAGAGGAGGAGGAGCGTCAACCGGGACAGAGACAACGCCGCCGCTGGAGGAGGAGCCCGAACGCCGCTTTCGACTCACTCCGATGACATCACAGCCCCGCCGACTCCGGCGTTTTCCGACACTTCCTGTTCTACTCCCACACGGAGCGGCACAGAGCTGGCCGACTTGAACTTGCCCCTCTCGGCTCTGGCCCCGTCCTCTGAGCTGGAGAGGCAACTGTCGGTAGTTTGTGCGGCCCAGGAAAGAAGCTCTCTTCTGGGCACGGATGCTCAAAGCGACGACCTGTGTGGAAGCCGAACTGCAGTCAAGGTACGTCACGTCGCGTGCCGCCATCACAGACGGACCACGTAATTTTGGCATTCGTTGAATCTCGGTTTATTGTGGGGACCCCCCAAAATAGGTTAAAATCTGTGATATGGATATATATATTTTAAATTGTTTTACGCCTCCAACACGCTTTAAACTCATTTAAAAGCATTTTTAAGCGTTCCTTAACACCCGTTCTCACTGTCAGAAGACGAACACCGTCATCAACAGCAACAAAATTATTTATTATTTTTATTGACAATTAAACATTGTATATTTAAAGTCCAAAATGTTCAACCAAAGCGTATCTGAAAGGTCCGCTAGCTTAATGCCCACATATACAGTGAAACGCTATAACTAGGTTCATGTAAATTAGCATAGATGTTAAGCTAATTTTAAACCTTCAAACAACTGCTACTTTAAAACACATGCAGCTGCAACACAAAACAAAAGCAAATTAAATATAGTATGTTTTAAAGGAGTTCTAGTCTCTGTGGGAAGGGCAACTTACTGCAGTTTAGTAGGGGGGACCTTCTTCTTGCATTACATTACACTGCATCTCTTATGTTGAGCTCAGTGCTACCCTCCTTGTTGTGGTACAACGTGGTACTACACTGAAGGCGCGCAACTCTAAATTGGTAAAAAGATGAACCGCACTGTAGCGGGTGTTCACTGTAAGCTGTTGCCTGCTGTAAAACGGCTGGCGGGCCACAAAAAGTCCACGGACTATAGTTGGGACATCCCTGCCTCAGCGCTTCATTTGTTTTTGTGCAGGAGGAGCGCGAGGAGCGAGGAGCCTGCGGAGGAAATCCCGTAAAGCTGGAATGCGCCTCCCCTCTTTACGGCGGCCGGGGAGGTGACCTCGGCAAGGAGCTCCTCCGGCACCTGCTGAAGGAAAAAAACTCTCCCGCAAAGACACCGTCGCCTAGCCGCCAGCTGTCAGGTGAAAGCGCGCGTTCTAAGGATGAGGATGGCGCCGGTTTCCATGGCAATATGACAGCAGACGGTCCCGATGTCCTGGACTTGTTGGGTAAGAGGAAGCCCCAGCGCTGTAAGAGAGCCGCACGGCCCGACAAAGACAAAACTCTCTGCAAATACAAGAGGAGACGACGAGAGGACGACGACGACCGCGCCCTCGACTGCTCCTCTTCCCCATCAGAGCAGATCATGACGCACTTCACGCAGGTCGACTGACACCACACAACTTGCAAATATTTGCCAGTTCGCCGATGACGCAACTACATAATAGAGATAAAAATCCCGTTCTAGTGGTTAGGGAGTAGGAAATGATGAAAGGATCCCAACGAAGTCGCTGCCGATGGAATCATTCACTCATCCCCAACTCTAATCATTACGCAGGGATTTTTAGTGGACATTTTAGTCAATCAAATACGGGTCATTTTCACATAATTTGATCAATAACAATGAAGACATTTATAAAAAAATAAAAAATAAAAAAAAAAGCTATATATATATGGCCCTTTGAAAAACACATTTTGCATAACGGTAAAGACATAAACAGCATCCTAAAATTGGTGAGGCTTGTACAATTTCCATGCGTTGCCCTTCAAACTCTGCGGATACAAGTGCAGAAATGAGCCAAACTTCTCAGTAAAGCAATTCCACTCTTGTCTTTGTACAATCGTAATAACAGTAAAGACATGGACTAGTTCTGAAACTTTCACAAATTCCTACATATTCCTATATCAACTATAACTATTTATTTTGCTGTCTGCAAAATGAATGCAAAATGGCTGTCTCATCCTGGCACTTCAGCTCACAGATCCCTCTGGTGTATTGCAACATCATGAAGCACTCTCCTGTGGCATTAACGGTCGAGGCGGCTTGAGTGACATTTGTAAAAGAAGCAACAACCAAAAAAGGAGCTCTTAAGAGCACACTAAGGCAAATTAAGCAGTAGGAGGAAAAAAAACAATAGATCCAAAAATGTCATTAACTTGTGTTGCAAATCATGACACTTGATTTGGGAAACCTAACGATAGACATGTTGGGATTAAAAGTGTGAAGCTTTTTTTTTCTTAAAAACAATTGTGACCTGTTGATGGATAGCAGCTGCCAATCATTCAAATACTCATCTCGGTCAAATGAATAGATTTTTCCAAAGGAAAATCAGTGGGATATGTCTTTACAGTTATTGATGAACTGAAATGAAAATGACCCCACATAGTCCACGAGATAACAATCGCTATCTAGCGGCGGCCTTGTCGTTCCAGTGGCTAATAATGTTTCTGGGCCCCTCAGCTGTCGGTGCTGCCCCTCATGGAGCCCGTCCTGGGTCTGGGCCTGAGCCTGTTTCCCCCGTACGGCAGCTCGTCTCTGGGCCGAGACTCCAGGCTGAGCGGCTCCTTCGGCAGCGCCTGCCTGGATGGAGTCGCCGACTACTACACGCAACTCACGTGCAAAGTAGGAGGAAATTGTGCGAGAAAACATCACACGGCATTTTCATTTCGGGTTGGGTGTAGGAATTCCACACTTATTCACAAAAAAGGAGGGGACAGTATGGTGGCTTTTCAGTTTGGGAGTCTTTTAATTCAAAGTTAGTCCAAAACACATGTATATTTGCATTCCATCTAATGGCTAACAGGTTAGCAACAACGGATAGCTAATGACTTCCTGCTTCCATACCTGAAGAATCATGGGAAAGGTAGTCTTCTTTGCATTAAAAAAAAAAACATTTGTCCGCAATCTACCATCTCTAATATCTGTCTATAAATGACTAAACACGAGCAAAAATGAATATTAATGGTGCCGAATTAATCAAATAAACATACTGTTGAAATCGGCTGTTAACAGACAACAGAAGTTACAATCATGGGTGATTCAAATTTATTTGTAGTTCAACATTAATAGTAAGTACTTCCCAGTAAGAAACGCAACGGAATGCAGCCCTATGGGGGGCACAAGCCAGTGCAAACTGTAGGCCGGTCCCAAGCCCGGATAAATGCAGAGGGTTGCGTCAGGAAGGGCATCCGGCTTAAAACTTTGCCAAACAAATATGAGCGTTCATCCAAAGAATTCCATACCGGATCGGTCGTGGCCCGGGTTAACGACGTCCGCTACCGGCGACGTCAACCTGCAGGGCGCCGGTGTAAATTCGGCTACTGTGGGTCGAAGTCGAAGAAGAAGAAGAAGAGGTGGAAAGCGGGTTCTTCGGCAGAAAGAGAAGAGGAAAGCACAGAGCCTAGAACTGAATGTGGGGACTTTGAATGTTGGGACTATGACAGGAAAATCTCGGGAGTTGGTTGACATGATGATTGGGAGAAAGGTTGATATATTGTGTGTCCAGGAGAGCAGGTGGAAAGGCAGTAAGGCTGGAAGTTTAGGGGCAGGGTTCAAATTATTTTACCATGGTGGAGATGGGAAGAGAAATGGATGTCTTGGAGGTAAAAAGAGTATCAGATCGAGTGATGAGGGTGAAACTTATGTGTAATGTGATTAGTAGCTATGCCCCACAGGTAGGATGTGACCTAGAGGTGAAAGAGAAATTCTGGAAGGAGCTAGACGAAGTAGTTCTGAGCATCCCAGACACAGAGAGAGTCGTGATTGGTGCAGATTGTAATGGACATGTTGGTGAAGGAAATAGGGGTGATGAAGAAGTGATGGCATCCAGGAAATGAACTTGGAGGGACAGATGGTGGTAGACTTTGCAAAAAGGATGCAAATGGCTATAGTGAACACTTGTTTCCAGAAGAGGCAGGAACATAGGGTGACCTACAAGAGCGCAGGTAGAAGCACGCAGGTGGATTACATCTTGCGCAGACGATGTCATCTGAAGGAGGTTACCGACTGTAAGGTAGTGGTAGGGGAGAGTGTGGCTAGACAGTATAGGATGGTAGTGTGTAAGATGACTCTGGTGGTGGGGAGGAAGATTAGGAAGACAAAGGCAGAGCAGAGAACCATGTGGTGGAAGCTGATACAGGACGAGTGTTGTGCAGCTTTTCGGCAGAGGTGAGACAGGAGGAGCTTCCAGAAGACTGGACCACTGCAGCCAAGGTGATTAGAGAGACAGGCAGGAGAGTACTTGGTTTATCTTCTGGCAGGAAAGGAGAGGAGACTTGGTGGTGGAACCTCACAGTACAGGAAATCATACAAGGTAAAAGGTTAGCTAAGAAGAAGTGGGACACCAAGAGGACCGAGGAGAGGCGAAAGGAATACATTGAGATGCGACATAGGGCAAAGGTAGAGGTGGCAAAGGCCAAACAAGAGGCATATGATGACATGTATGCCAGGTTGGACACTAAAGAAGGAGAAAAGGATCTATACAGGTTGGCCAGACAGAGGAATAGAGATGGGAAGGATGTGCCGCGGATTACGGTGATTAAAGATAAAGATGGAAATATGTTGACTGGTGCCAGCAGTGTGCTACCTAGATGGAAAGAATACTTTGAGGAGTTGATGAATGAAGAAAATGAGAGCGTAGGGGGAAGTTAGAAAGGCATTAAAGAGGATGCAAAATGGAAAGGCAGTTGGTCCTGATGACATCCCTGTGGAGGTATGGAAGCATGTAGGAGAAGGTGGCTGTGGACTTTTTGACCAGCTTGTTCAACAGAATTCTAGCGGGTGAGAAGATGCCTGAGGAATGGAGGAAAAGTGTGCTGGTGCCCATTTTTAAGAACAAGGGTGATGTGCAGAGCTGTGGCAACTATAGAGGAATAAAGTGGATGAGCCACACAATCAAGTTATGGGAAAGAGTAGTGGAGGCAAGACTCAGGACAGAAGTGAGTATTTGCGAGCAACAGTCTGGTTTCATGCCTAGAAAGAGTACCACAGATGCATTATTTGCCTTGAGGATGTTGATGAGAAGGTCAGAAGGAGCTACATTGTGTCTTTGTGGATCTAGAGAAAGCCTATGACAGAGTACCCAGAGAGGAACTGTGGTACTGCATGCGGAAGTCTGGAGTGGCAGAGAAGTATGTTAGAATAATAAATAAAAATGTACGAGGGCAGCACAACAATGGTGAAGTGTGCTGTTGGTGTGACAGACGAATTGAAGGTGGAGGTGGGACTGCATCGGGGATCAGCCCTGAGCCCGTTCCTGTTTGCAGTGGTGATGGATAGGCTGACAGTTGAGCTTAGACTGGAATCCCCGTGGACCATGATGTTTGCAGATGACATTGTGATCTGCAGTGAAAGCAGGGAGCAGGTGGAGGAACAGATAGAAAGATGGAGGCATGCACTGGAAAGCAGAGGAATGAAGATTAGCCGAAGTAAGACAGAATATATGTGCATGAATGAGAGGGGTGGAGGGGGAAGAGTGAGGTTGCAGGGAGAAGAGATAGCAAGGGTGGAGGACTTGAAATACTTGGGGTCAACCGTCCAGCGCAATGGTGAGTGTGGTCAGGAAGTGAAGAAACGGGTGGAGGAAGGTATCAGGTGTGTTATGTGACCGAAGAGTCTCTGCTAGGATGAAGGGCAAAGTTTATAAAACAGTGGTGAGGCCGGCCATGATGGACGGATTAGAGACAGTGGCACTGAAGAGACAACAGGAAGCAGAGCTGGAGGTGGTGGAAATGAAGATGTTGGGGTTCGCTCTCGGAGTGACCAGGTTGGATCAAATTAGAAATGAGCTCATCAGAGGGACGGCCGAGGTTCGATGTTTTGGAGACAAAGTTAGAGAGAGCAGACTTCGATGGGTTGGACACGTCCAGAGGAGAAATAGTGAGTATATTGGTAGAAGGATGATGAGGATGGAGCTGCCAGGCAAGAGAGCGAGAGGAAGACCAAAGAGAAGGTTGATGGACGTCGTGAGAGAAGACATGAGGGCAGTTGGTGTTCGAGAGGAGGATGCAGGAGAAGGAAAGGAAATACATGGAAAAGGATGACGCGCTGTGGCGACCACTAAAGGGACAAGCCCAAAGGAAAAGATGAAGAATTCCCAGTAAGAAACGGGAAAAGTGGAGACCTTTGACCTGGGGTATGTGTTTCCAAGCAGCAGATATTTTGCTTAAGGTCATCTTAATTCGCTTGTACAACCAACGCTTGTATGAGAAAAGAGAGAGCTGTTAGTCTTGCGCTTACATATGGACAAGCCAAGCGATGCAGTTTAAATAAAAAATATTTTAATGATCATGTTTAAATACATACAGTTAATGGTTGAAAACACTATGCAAAAAAAAAAAAAAGTTTCAAAGCTTGTTTGGTACCAGGAAAAAATAAAGCTAATCGCAGAAGGGAAATCACGAAAGCAAGTAATGTTATTGTCATTAATTTTTTCTAGAAGTGAAGGGAAAAAAATTATTAAAATCGTCAATCAGATTTTTTGGGGCAAAATAAATCTTGAGATTAGTTTTTTTGTCCTCATCTTGCAGCCCACTTTTATTGTTATAACTGTAACATTTAACATGGCCCCTTGCAGAACCTCCTCGGCAACCCCCCCACACCTCCGGCCTCGCTGCCGCCCACCCCCCCTCCGGTGGCCAAGCAGAAGCTTGTCAACGGCTTTGCCACGACGGAGGAAGTGAGCAGGAAGGACGGTGAGTACGGCGTAGCCTTTAGCGCAAGGTGACCTTCGGGCCTGAGCTCACTGTGTCCCTTGCGCCAGTCCGAGGTGTGACATCCAAGGGCGAAGATCTTCATCAGACCGCCAAGACCGTGGACGTGCCCGCCTCCCTGCCCACGCCACCGCACAACAACCAGGAAGAACTCCGGTGACGTCTCCCGCCGCCGTCCGAGCGAAGTAAAGGAATCGGGCGCCGCTCACGTTACGTCTTTTCCACTTCAGCGTCCAGGACTCGTCGTCCCCGTGCGACAGTCCGGACGGCTTTGTGCCGTCCTCGTCCCCCGAGAGCGTGGCCGACACGGAGGTCAGCAGATATCCCGACCTGTCCTTCGTCAAGACCGAGGCGCCGTCCCCCTGCCCGTCACCGCCCATTCCTATCGTGCCCTGCTCCTGGGGCAAAGGTCGGTCCCGTGGAGCGTCGGTGGCGTCTTGCTGTCGTTAGCTGTCTGCGCCTGACGTCTTTCTCTCATTGGCGGTCTTCAGGCACTGCGCTGAAGCGGGAAGTCAAGATGGAGCCGAACCATCAGGCTCCTCCCTCCTGCTCCAAAGCAGATCTGGTTACCATAGCGATCACCTTGAACCCAACGGCCTCTCAGGTAAACGGACGCACCTTTCCCAACCCACCGGTTCGTCCTCGCCGTCTTACTCTGACGACGTCGCCGTCCTTGCAGAATGTTCCTGGCGTCATGGCGGCAGTGGCCAAGCTGCTGCGGGTGCCCGCCTCCATCAACTACCAGCTGAGCCATGCCCAGTGTGCCCCGCTCGACCTGATGGCTGGAGTCTCTGTGCCACTACCTCAGGTCCTTTTATTCAGCTTCATGCACGTAAATGCACTCATCAGCTGTTATTGTGTGGAAAGAATAATAAAATATGAATGTGTGTGTGTGTGTGTGTGTGTGTGTAGACTTCAGCAAGCAGCAGGCAGCCGAGAACAGCGCCACCAGCTGGTATGTAAACATACTTTTGCACCTGTTGAATGTAGCATGTCGTGTGTGTGTGTGTGTCTGTGCACGTGCGCGCGCATTATTTGACCCATCAAGTGGTCTTTGGTCCAGGTGTGAGGATGGACCCCATCCAACGGAGCGCCGGTCCCGCCATCTCCAGGCCGCCGTCGTGCAGCTTCTGCAAAGTGCTCCTGGGAAACGGAGTTCGCAAAATCAAAGAGGCCAAACAGGTGGGACGCCGGGAGAAAGTTGCAACGCTAGGATGGCCAAATGTTGCCCACTAAGGGCCACGAGAAACAAAGGGAAGAAACGAACATCAAAACATGCTAAAAACAGTTTACTAAGTACCACCTTAATGACCAATATTAAAATACAATAACGTAGTAGTGTTTGAACATTTCTAAATGATAAATTCCAACAATACTGTATTTAAAACTTAAATGAACTCAACTGTACTTCATAAATATACTGTACTGGATTTAAAAACAGCCACTAATTTTATGCAGTTTGCACATTTAATTCAGTGATTCTTTCATTTACCACTCGAGGGAGCCTGCATACCACACTGAGAATTGCTCTGCTAAGCAGCTAAGTTTACAGCAAAAAAAAAGGCAATCTTGGCTCAGTGTTTTCAGTGACAAAGGAAAGAAGTTATTAGTATTGGTGTGGTATCTTGTATCATTTACAATTTTTTTCATGAATAATTGTAACACTTAATTAACCATTGAAAAAGGAAAATGTCTGAAAGTGTCTTGTAACATTCAACTTGAGGTACATTTTTAAATCTACCAAAAATACTGCACAATCTTTAACCGTGTAACCTTTTAATGCAGGCCGTGTTTGATTTTACTTTTTGAATATGCGGCCGATGAGAAATGCGCAGCGGGCCGGACTTCGGCCACGCATGCTCTAAGGGACCACGTGAACACCTGTGTGTGGACACCGTGTTTGTGTGTTCCAGGAGGGTTCGTCCAGTCTGCTGTTCTGCAGCCCGAACTGCTCTGCTCTCTACTCGTCAGGCCTGAAGAGCAGCACCTCTGCAGACAAGGTGTGACGTCGCATCTGAACGCAGGCCTGTAATTGGGCGATGACTGACGACGTCACGTCTTTGTTGTGCCCTCAGCCTCCGGACAACCCCCCCCCCCCTCTCCCTCAGCACCGCTACACCAACAACATGTCGTCCATCACCGTCCACTCGCTCCCGCCGGCCCCCACCCAGACCGCCGGCTCCTCCCCGCCCCTCCACTTCCCCTCCGCATCCACTGTCACCATGGAGACCAAACCCCGCGTGGACAGCCTCAAGGTGGGTGACGTCCACTGCGCGTTATTAGGATTCCCGCATCATTTCCAGGCAGGACACGCCCCACTGCAACTGGATTGGCTCCTGTGGAGTGGGAAGGTGTAACGAGATGACCATCCCAAACATGTCACATTTGTACAAAATAAAAACAAAGAATTTTGAAATGGTTCGGTTTCGGGCAAGGGTTAGGGCTTAAGGCGGTTTAGGATGGGTTAGCGTTAGTGGGAAACATTAACGCCGCCACACTTCACGTACTTCTTTTCTCGGGTGGGGGTCTCCAGGGCTACAACAGCCAATCATAGTGCAAGTCCTGCCTGGAAACTATGTGGGAACCCTAATAACGTATCCACTGCAATTTTATCTTATTTCTAGTTAGTTAGTTAGTTAGTTATTGCTGTGCTTATTTTATGGCAGTTATTACTTTTTTTTCTAATTCTTCAGTAAGACAACAATATTTGTTCTAAGATACAATGTCTTATTTTAAGAATCGTATCAAGTCAATTCATACTAGTTCCATTGGCAGTTTTTATTTTTTTTTCCATTTTTTCAGTCATTTTGTACCGAAAATAAGCAGGTTTACATCCTTTTTTTGTCATTCTGATTGAAGATCTCTGGTCAGATCGATCGTGATTTATCAAGATGGAGGTCAGTCGTCTATTTGGGACAGTAGTTGCGATTGTTTGTGACACTTCTGAATCCAACAGCTTGATAAAAGTGACAAATACTTAAAAACAAGCTGTCCATCGCAAACCAGCTCTGGTTGGAAGCCGCTGAATTTTGGAAGTGCGTAAACGACGTCACTGTGCTTTTACATCAAGACCGAAAATGCGCACACAGCGCAGCCTGTTTACATTCCAATTGAACTCTATACATGACTTTGGATCAGTTTGGCAAAAGGTATATTCTTCCCCTGTGAAACCAAATGAAAGTTCATTCCGATTCAGCCTATTTATTCCAATTAAGGTGTTTGTATGGAGCATTTTTATTCGATTGGGATTTCTAGCCCGATTGTAATCACAATACAAGGCGGCATGTACACCAGACTGAAGACTCACATGCTAATGCAAGTTATTTTTGAGCTGTTTATGCAAATGTAGCGGTATTACTGCTCTGGGGAGAGGCAAGGAATTTCTGGTCCTATTTGTCTTACATAAACGAGCGCTAGATCCCCGAAGGACCTCAAAACAATGGTGATGAGGATGCCCTTCGCAGTCCAGTTTGGCTTCAGCCATTGTGAGGGCCTGCTTTTCAAGATTAGTCATCAGAGGAGTCTGTGGGTACCGGCGACTTTGCTGGCCTCCTTGACAATGTGAGCCATCTGCACCACCGCAGTGCTGCTGTAACAACAAATAAAAGCAAAAACAGACTGGATAAAACATTGATAAAATAGGAACATCAAACATCAGGTTAGTGTCTCCATTCAAATGATTTCCCTTCCTTAGAAAATAGAGACGTTGCTGTCCTTTCCTGCAGACAGCCTCAGAGGTCGCCTCAAATCTCAGCTTGCTGTCAGTGCGTGATTGATTGATTGATTGACAGGTGAAGGTGAAACTGAAGCCCCACCCCTACGCCTTCTCCGATGGTGACGACTCACTGCCCGGCAAGCGGACGAAGAGTTCACGGTGGCGGCGCTGGAACGTCAACGTCGCTCTGAGCAGGTGAGCGAGCAGCGGTGTCACGTGACCCAAAATCATTTTCATAATCCTAACGCCGACTGCACATAACAACCACTTGTACCCCTCAATGCAGTGGAAAGGATTTATTTTTGGAATGTTTACATAAAATTATATTCATGAGCTGTGTAGTAGAAGGGAACTCAAAACTTTTGTATGTAACTTCAATCGCCCTCTCGGCTGGAATTACAACAGGGCTGTCGCTTCGGTATGACATGCAGTAGGCTATGCATTTGATGTGATTCTACAACATTTACATCACGTTTTGAAGGACAGCCGCTGGGGGAAATGGATACTTCCGAACACGTAATTGTTGTAAATTCCCTATTATTGCTGCGTTTATTTTTTTGCATGCATTGTTCGGATGGTGCTGAACTTCCACGTATTTTACGTCAGGCACCTTATTGGGCAGCTGAGAGGTCCTCAGGAAGCTGTGTATTTTGTTTGCTGCAGACGGCAGTTAATTGTTTTCGTTTACCATCGACGCCTCTCTGCGTTTGTGATGAAGATAAGACGGAAATATCCCAGCCAGTAATGTCCTTTATTTAACCAGGTCAATAAAAAATAAAAAATTGAAAACCTCTTTCCAAGCGTGGACCTGGCCAAGACGGCAGCACAAAAGCAAAGTGGTTATACCAAACACACAAGACACAGATGATAAAATACAATCGCACACACACTACAGAAAAACAAGCGTGGGATTATATTATGAGACAGTGCAATCAAAAGAGCTAATTGAAGTACAATGCAGACAGTGTGAGTCATTCTCTATTATTGCTGCAATTTGTGCATGCATTGTTCGGTGCGGGTATTTTATGTCAGGCACCTTGTTGGGCAGCTAAGATGTCCTCGGAAAGATGGTTTCTCTCTCTTAACTTCATTGAACATATTCAAATTACAAAAAAACAAAGCGAGACTTTCGGAAAGACGTGATGTTGTTGGTGGCAATTATTGTTTCATTGTTGTATGATTATTGCTACAAAAAGGCAAAATAACATGTTCAGATATCTTTTTACAAACAGGAGACTATGGGCCGCGTTCCACCAACTGCTTGGTAAAATCCGCCAATTTCCCCTACGTCACGCCACCAAGTGGGCCAGCGTAGGAATGTCGCCGGTCGACAAAAAATATAAAAGGTCAAATACTGAAAAATACAGCAAGGTGTTAGAGCAGATGACAGGCTTAATCAGCATTGTGTCATGTCCTCTCGTAGCGGCTTGACTGGAAAGGATTTCTAAGAAAAAAAGGTTGTGCTCTGCAACTTTAAACAAACGAACATTTATGAGCTTCTCATTGGCCCAAAGCTCTCAGATACGGTCCAGCTGCGACTCTGGTACCCCAGTTTTAGGGGCGACCGTTTAGCCTGGCGCTAGGCACACGCTATGCCCGTCGGTCTCAAGCTCTCTCGTCCGGACCAGGGGCCCCATTTCCGACAAGGCCGTCGCCATGCCGACCGAGGAGGAAGTGGACGTGTTGTTGAAGAAGCTGGGGGCGTGTCTACGGCCCGACCCGTTTCCTACCGACCGGCGGAGGTGTTGCTTTTGTCACCAGCAGGGGGACGGAGAAACCGACGGACCCGCCAGACTGCTCAACCTCGACTTGGATTTGTGGGTGAGTGTGCGGCGCCAGCATCGCGCCGGCACTCGCGCACGTCACGCTCGTGTCGTCACACTGGCGTGCTCGCTCCCCTCAGGTGCACCTGAACTGCGCTCTGTGGTCCAGCGAGGTGTACGAGACTCAGGCGGGCGCACTGATCAACGTGGAGCTGGCGCTGCGCCGCAGTCTGACTCTGCGCTGCGCCCACTGCCAGCAGACGGGCGCCACCAGCGGCTGCAATCGGCTGCGGTGCACCAACACGTACCACTTCACGTGCGCGCTCAGGGCACACTGCACCTTCTTCAAGGTAAGAACACGAAAAGCTTCCATTCATGGACGGGGGATAGGGACAAAGACCCCATGCCAATAGCACTAAAGCCCAGCATATCGCTGCTTTGCAAAATTTAGAGTTTAGAGTCGTTAGCGCTCAACTGTTTTTCTGGCTTTACTGCATAGTTCCTCATTGCAATGTTAACTTCTTTAGTCAGCTGGTTTCTAGCGCGATTATACACGGCCCTGTCCGCGCTCTGATAGGCGCCTTCCTTAGCTTGGCGAAGTTGCTTCAGTTTGGCAGTGAACCGCGGCTTGTTGCTGCTGAACGTGCGAAATGACTTTGTTGGTACACACGCGTCTTCACAGAAACTGATCTAGGATGTGACAGTGTCCGTATTTTCATCCAGGCTGCTTGCTGAATTTTCAAAGACACTCCAGTCTGTGCAGTCTAAACCGTTTTGAAGTTCTGTCTGCTTCATTGGTCCACTTTTTCACTGTTTTCGCTGTAGGCTTTCGGCATTTAAGTTCTTGCCTGTATGTCGGTATTAAGTGAATTAAGTGAATTGTTCAGACGAGCCCAGGGCTGCACGAGGTATAGCACGGTATGCGTTATTTAGCATAGTGTAGCAGTGGTCTAAAATTTTATTTTCCCTGGTGGGACCGTCGATGTGCTGCTTGTATTTAGGGAGTTTGTGGTTGAGTGTAGCTTTGTTAAAGTCCCCGAGAATAATGAGGGGTGAGCTAGTAGTGCAGCGTTCGTGTTAGCTTGAGGCGGAATGTAAACACCGGCGAGAATGAAAGATGCAAACTCACGCAGCGAGTAGAATGGCTTATAGTTTAAAAACAGCGACTCTCAATGTGGGCTGCAGTGTGTGCTGAGCTCCGTGATTGTCCGTACACAATTTTTCACTAATGTAGAAGCATAGCCGCCTTTTGATAACACCATGAAGCGGTCTGCCCAGTGAAGATGGAAGCCGGGGGTGGCTGGGGGGCTGAGCGGATTTGCGAAAGTTGGTGAAGAAAGTCCGGCGTCGACTCCCTGATGTTTAGCAAGTCTTCCGTTGTGTGAGTGAGTCGCGTCATGTCTCCAAAGACGAACGAAAAGCATGACAATACTGGAGAGCACGTAACCGAGGCGTCCACACGGGTAGGCACCATCTTGTCAAGCCCTGTATTTCCAAACATTGAATCTGGATCAAATTTGTCTGGATAGGATTACTTCTCAACATGGGGTCTTTCAAACCAGGATATGTGATCCTGATCCTCGTCAAATTGGGATATGGATTTGGTAATCTAGTCCTACCCGGAATCCTGATTGAATGCATTTCTTGGGTATTTCAAAATTCCAAGGTGGAAGTTTGGATAGTGGTGCCACGTTGAAAGAGTTGGAGCGTCTGCCTCACAGTTCTGAGGACCGGGGTTCGATTCCCGGCCCCGCCTGTGTGGAGTTTCCATGTTCTCCCTGTGCCTGCCTGGGTTTTCTCCCTGGTACTCCGGTTTCCTCCCACATCCCAAAAACATGCACGCTAAGTAAAGACTTTAAAGTAAAGTAAATTGTCCGTAGGTATGACTGTGAGTGCTGATGGTTGTTTGTTTAAATGTGCCATGCGATTGGCTGGCAACCAGTTGAAGGTTTACCCCGCCTCCTACCCGTTGATAGCTGAGATAGGCTCCAGCACTCCCGCGACCCTCGTAGGATAATCGGCTCAGAAAATGGATGGATGGAAGTTTGGATAGTTTTGATGCTAAAGATCAGGATTATCCTGATCCTCTGCAAAAGTGAATCAAGGTTTAAGATTACATTGTGAGGTCGTCTACGAACGCAGACCGTCAGGCTGGGAGGAGGGATTCGGCCGTTCTAGAATCTTGACTTCTGAAACTTTTCCCGGAAAACAAAACAGATCAAATCTGCAATATCACAAAATGTACATTAATAACCATCATAAGAGACGCCGTAGAAGAGAATAATACAAAAAAAAATCCGTAGTAGTATTACATAAATATACGCCGACTGACCCAACCAAATCCCAGGCATAAAATGTAACACAAAATTATTTGATTAAATATTATTCTTTTTTTTTTTTTTTTACTTTATTTCGCTAAGAAATTCATCATTAAGTACAGTTTTGTATTTTCCAATATTTAAGCACAGTGCAATCTATTACTTGTCAAGGTTAGGAGTTACACATACATACATGCATACATAGTTAATATTGAGCACAAACAAATTTTTGTTTAATCTTTATAATTTTGGATTTTTTTATGGAACATTCTCTTATCTAGCTTGTTGTATGAAGCGATATTGTCGAAATTGAACACATTTGTCATTAGGCCAACATGGTATCATTTTTCCTCATGCTGTACAAACACTTATGTATATACTTTTCATCATGTTTTGGTAAGCCCTGTTTTGCGGTACATTAGTTAGATCTCGTGATTTATTTTCTCCAAATCATGTCTCTTTGGTTATTGATCTCCGGCAGCGATAGGCAGAACAATGAAGTGCTCTTCGGCCGGAGGGCAGAAGCTACGAAGAACCTCGTATTGCCATTCATATAGCAGAATCATAGCAAATTGTTCAATGAAACTGCCCCGCATTTCACACAATATTTGAAGAGTCCTTCTTTGAGTGACGTTTTTGTTCGGTGGTGTGCCGTGAGATTTTTTTGGAATGTAAAATGGATGCCTTGTCTCAATAAAGGTTGGCCAGATAGGGTATCGGCGCACTTGTTTTCGCGTCATTACTGATCTGTGCTCTGCGCGCTGTGTTGCAGGACAAGACGATGCTGTGCCAGCTGCACCGGCCCCGGACGGGCTCCGCCGGCGGGGAGCGCTCGTCCGGCGGCTCCCTCTCGTCCGTGCCGGGCCCGACCCTCGACACGCGCTCGTGGGCGCGCGACCCCTACAACTCGGAGCTGCGGCGCTTCGCCGTGTTCCGCCGTGTGTACGTGCAGCGCGACGAGGCGCGGCAGGTGGCAGCCATGGTGCAGCGCGGTGAGGCGCGCCACACGTTCCGCGTGGGCAGCCTCCTCTTCTGCGCCGTGGGCCGGCTCCTCCCGCGGCAGATGAACGCCTTTCACGACGCCGCCGCCATCTTCCCCGTCGGTTACCACGCCGACCGCATCTACTGGAGCATGCGCCACAGCAACAGGTAACGCTGCCGACGCGACACAATTCCAGGTGCATCAAAGAATGGATTAATTGACAGCTAATCATTTATCAGATTAATCGACAACTATATTTCGTAATTAATCGTTTAGAGACCTTGTTTCATTTCAATTTTCCAAATCCTGGGAATTTCAGCCTATCAGCAGTAAATCTCTGATTTCTCAAGCCCGAAATGAAAACAGCCTGATTGTTTGTGTTGCATCCAAATGAGACATTTGCAAACATCTGCTTTTACATTGGGAAGCCGCCATCAAAAAATACTGGCACCCCTGGGGGGGCATTATTTCAAGCCATGACTGTATAAAAAGACGTGCTTTTGGCATACCGTCACATGGAGCCAGCGGCCACTCTCTTTTTCTGTTGTACAGCTGCTACTTGGCTGCTCGTCACCGTCAGGTTCCGACCTCCCGATCGGCTCCGACGTGTACGGTTTGACGATGCCGCGTTAAGTTGGGTGCTCCCGTACGTCCAAATCCTCCTCATATTCCAACACGTTACTCACCATTGCGTATAGAGTGTAGCGCGCTGTGCTTGTCAATTGCAACGTCACTTCTGGTAGCCCTTGGCTCGGCTCGAGTAACCACACCCACCGCGGTGTCTTGAGCTTCGGGTATGTTCGGGGAGGGCTCAATATGCGTCATAAAAAAACTAATTTTTAGCTCAACTATGGTTGAGCTAAAAATATGAAAAAAAAAAACAAAAAAAAAAACTATGGTTTAAAACTTTCTGGAAGTTACGTGCATGTATTACATAACGTATAAACAATGCAAATATGAATTTTAACCGACCACATAACATCTTTGTCATCTGACCTTTAATAAATTCACATTTTAAATGTTCCAAGGATTTAACATCAGAAAATAAACTGGCGCGCTCTCACGCTGGTTTCTGGTCTCGGCCAAATATTTGCAGCTTGGATCCAAAGTTTCAGACGTGTGGATAAATGACGGAAACATGTCTTTGCCTTCCGTCGGGCTCCTTTCTTCTCAACAATGTGAAGAGTTGCGAAATAGAGCAATCCAGCGACCATGTTGCTTTTGTTGTTAGTGTAAGCAGTGCATGTCAGTGAGGAAGCACTTTGAACTACATAGGCTGTGGAGAAAAAAATAATAAAAAAAGTGAATGAATGGTAGCCCAGTGCACTGACCTGCTGTGACCCGCTTTGACCATTGACCTTTAGGCGCTGCAAGTACATGTGCTTCATCGAGGACCACGATGCCCGGCCGCTCTTCAAGGTCAAGGTGGTGGAGAAGGGCTACGACGACCTCATGCTGACGGCGCCCACGCCCAAAGGTAAAGCCCGCCGTTCGCCGCCCGCAATCGGACGGCTGTGTCCAACTCGCTGACCGGCGTCCCCCGCAGGCGTGTGGGAGCAAATCCTGGAACCCGTGGCCCAGCTCCGAAGCTCCAGCGGAACTCTCAAACTCTTCCCGGACTTCCTGAAAGGAGAAGACCTCTTCGGACTCAGCGCCTCGGCCGTCAGCAGGATCGTTGAGTCCGTGCGTGGAAACTTTTACGGCCTTTGTCTAGATGGCGACCTGTCCCGCGCGTCTTTCTTTCGTCCAATCTCAAGGCTGCACATGTGAGGCGATAGCGCCAAGTGTCCTGTAGGGCTGCAACTAGCCATTATTTTCATAATCTATTCGTCAATTTTTTCAATGAATCGCATTAAAAAAATAAATAAATAAACGTCCATCCCTTTTTTCAGAAACTGCAAATTCTTTCAAATCGACAGTGCAGAAAATGCAAAAAATAAATTGACGATTCAGTAATTGGTTTGGTCCGTAACATCCGTCAGAAGATGGGCAAAAATGTTGATTGTTTTCCAAAGATGTTTGCAAATGTCTTGTTTTGATGAAACGCAAAGATAATCAGTCTGCGTTGTTATCATAATGAATATAATTATTATTAACTGTGGAGAGGCTGAAATTCTGAGGATTTGGACAATTTGAAGTTAAACAAGGTCTCTAAACCACTAGAGACTTATTGAGGGCCACTGATGTTGAAAACAGCTGTGACCGACGCCATCGAATCGTCTGAAAGCCACAACAGCTGCGCCACTGCACGCTCCAGACCGGCGATGTCCCACGTGCGCTACATACGCGCGTGACAATTAATCTTGACTCGGCATGTGTGTGTGTGTAGTTGCCGGGAGTGGAGGCGTGCGAGCGGTACACCTTCCGTTACGGCCGCAACCCGCTCATGGAGTGGCCGCTGGCCTTCAACCCGTCCGGCTCGGCCCGCTCTGAGCCCAAAGCGAGCGCGGCAAAGAGGTAGTGAGCGTCACGTGACCGCAGCGCGTGTCCCTTTGTGGCCCGTGAATCCGTGACCTTTTCCCGTCAGGCCGTACCTGCCCACCGGCACGGCTCCCAGGTGCCAGGGCTCGGTGGGCTCCATCGTGGGTCCGGTCCCGGGCGTCATCTCGCTGTCGCCGGGCGAGACGGTGGCTGGCGCTCATCAGGGGCGCCACTCCAAGCTGGCACAGTACCGCCGCATGAAGGCCGACTGGAAGACCAACGTCTACCTGGCGCGATCGCGCATCCAGGTGAGGCTCGCCGCCACGAAGGTCCGACCGAGGCAGAAAGTCATTTGCGTGCGTGTGCGCAGGGCCTGGGGCTGTACGCCGCCAGGGACATCGAGAAGTGCACTATGGTCATCGAGTACATCGGCGCCATCATCAGAAGCGAAGTGGCCAACCGCAAGGAGAGACTCTATGAGAGTCAGGTGACCTCATTCCCGCCATGTTCTTTTTTTTCGTTTCCATTTCCAAAGTCAAAAACGTTTCCCTTCACAAGAATACAAAAGATCAATCGAATAGTGTGAAGAAAAAAAAGAGTCTGAGACAGAACAAGACCTCCCAATGGAGACGGTGTGAACTTTTCGGTCAAGTGTGCGTGACCTTATACCGCAGCAGTCAATTGATGGACACGACTTTGACTGTCGAGCTTAGCCTAGTTTCGCTTGGTTTGGCTTGAATGCTAGCGGCTGATCACGGCTTCGTGGACGTCAGACTGATTTTTGTCACGGGCCGCATTTCCCTGACGCGGCCGTTCGGACTCTGAAGGCCGCCCAAATGTGCTATCACCTCATCGGATCTTTTCGTGGACACAATTGGTTTGCTATCTATTTTTAATAACAATTTGAATTTGAAATCAGAAGTTATGGGAAATAATGGCAACCCAATATTTAAGTATACAGCTATTGTTCCATTTCTGTTAAGAAGGGATTTGCTGGAGAAAATGCTTGTCATATATGTTAAAAGTTTCAATCTTGATCCAGATTTTCTGCCAAAATGAACAGAACAAACTAATTTAGTCGTTGACACACTTGATTCGGTTTAGCAGGCCACATACAATGAAAGGGGGCTGCCGGATCTGGACCCCGGGCCTTAGATTTGACACGTGAGCTCTAACCCTTTTCCTGTCTGCGTAGAACCGAGGCGTTTACATGTTCCGAATCGACAACGACTACGTGATCGACGCCACCATCACTGGAGGACCTGCTAGGTGCGCACGTGGCCAGGCGACGCTAACGGTCGCTTGTGGCGTCTTACTGATCCCGCCTGTGATTGACAGGTACATCAACCACTCGTGTGCGCCCAACTGCATCACGGAGGTGGTGAGCGTGGACAAGGAGAACAAGATCATCATCAGCTCCTGCAGACGCATCCAGAAGGGAGAGGAGGTACGACGCGCCGCACGTTACCCGTCATCGTTTGCTGCTCTTGCGTCGCCACGGTTACTGAATGCCGTCTGTCCGTGTCAGCTGTCCTACGACTACAAGTTTGATTTGGAGGACGACCAGCACAAGATTCCGTGCCACTGCGGCGCCTTCAACTGTCGCAAGTGGATGAATTGAACGGAAATTGTGATTGCCTGACGGGGGAGTGCTGAGCTGCGAGTTCGATTGCTGGGCGAGCGGACGGGCGGGCGAGCGGGCAAGAGGCTGGCCCTCTGTGTGTAAATGTGTACAAAGATGAGCAGATGATTTGTGTAAAATAACTTTTTGTTTTTGTATTTATTATGAAATGAGCTTATTTTCTAATCACACTCACTCGTTTTGGGTGGCGAGTCGCTCGCAGCGTGTAAATAGCGTCCACACACAGAAAAAAAACAACTTCACACTTTGGACGAGAGGCCATTTTGAAGTCTTCTTTGCTCCTGTGTCATTTTGATTTTGTTTGTGGCCACACTACCCCACACATGATGAAATGAATTTTGTTTGGGGGATGCTGTTGAGCCTGTTTTAGAAACATTTACAGAAAATAAAATATTTTCCATCTTGAAACAACATGGCGCCGTATGTATGTTGAGTCTAAAGCGGGCTGGAGAGGGACCATGTTGGATTTCATTAATCGGACAGGTGGACCAATTGTAGATGAGGTTAAAAATATATTGTATATCCATCCATCCATTTTCTCCCGCTTATTCCGAGGTCGGGTGGCGGGACCGGCAGGAGCTTAAGCGGGGAAGCCCCGACTTCCCTCTCCCCAGCCACTTGGTCCAGCTCTACCGGGCGGATCCCCAGGCCTTCCGGGGCCAGCCGGCAAACGGAATATTGATCAACGGAGCCGTCTGGGGCAATGACGTCACGCGACGTCACCTCACGTGTACCCAAGCAGCCAGTCAGCGGCGCAAACACAATGGACTCTGACGAGCGATTGGCATATTTCGACTGGAAATACAGTCACGACTTCGCGTTTGTCTAAAGAGGACAATACATGTACACGATGCGCGCGCACTTTCGGCAGGGTTGCTGCAGTCTGTGTCTGTCTGTCTGTCAATATCCTTACTCGGGGCGTGGTGCAGCCTATCGCAGCTAACTGCGGGCAGGAGGCGGGGTACACCTTCAACTGGTTACCAGCCAATCGCGGGGCACATTTAAACAAACAACCATCAGCACTCACAGTCATACCTACGGACAATTTAAGAGTCTTCATCCCCTGTGCATGTTTTTGGGATGTGGGAGAAACCCCACGCAGGCACAGGGAGAACATACAAACTCCACAGAGACGAGGCCGGATTTGAACCCGCCACCTCAGAACTGTGAGGCTGATGTGCTAACCAGTCTTCCACCGTGCCGCCAAAAAACAATTACTGCTATTAAAATATATATATTTTCTTCTGGTCTTTTAATGAAATATAAATTTTCTGAACCGCTTATTTGAAATTTTTTTTTTTTAAAATATATATATATGTATTTTTTTTTTTTTTTTTTTTAAACGACGTGACCCGGAAGTAATTGTTTTTTCTTCTACGAGTTCAATTTTGTTCTGCCGCTTGTGCTTCTCGCGACCTCTATCGATGACTTTCATGGCGCTAACGAGGTTGGGATTAACTCGTCGGTGAGTATTCTTTTTCTTTCACTTTTGTCTTCTGCGGGAATGTCAGCTGGCGGAGGCGTAGAAAATGTTCGTACAAGTCAAGAAAACGCATACAAAAGCATAGGTTAAACTGCCGCGTTTACAAAAGAAGGAAAAGAACGTTCGACATCAAGAGAAACGCTAGTCTGGTGGCACTTTGGGATTTTTGGACATCACGCAATGCATCCTGGGGCAGCTAGCAAACACGAGCACGAGCTAATGCGAGCGCATAAATTCGTGTGTGAGGCTTTTGGGATTTTTCCGTGTGCAAGGGGCTTCTGACCACGGACATATATAATCAAGATTCAAGATATATAGTGCATCCGGGAAGTATTCACAGCGCTTCACTTTTTTCACATTTTGTTATAAATTTGCAAACATGTCCTAAACACCTTTTTTCATGTTGTCATTATGGGGTGTTGTGTGTAGAATTTTGAGGTGGGGGGGTCAATTTATTCAATTTTGGGATGAGGCTGTCACACAACAAACTGCGGAAAAAGTGAAATGCTGTGAATACTTTTCGGATGCACGCGTCTGACTGTAGCATCCAGAGGCGGCGGAACAACTTGTGGAGAGAAGGTTGGGGGGTCGCAGTGCTCACGGGGCTTTTCTAACAAAGAGTGCAACCATGCTGAAAAATTCAATACACATTATTGATTTCAAAGATAGGAATACTTTAAAACCGATTTAAAGCTAAACTCATTAAAACATCTCTAGTGTGATAAACAAGTTGTTGCAGTACTATGTTTAGGTATGTTACTCAAATGTTCAAAATACCCCGTTCTATCTCCCCGTGGAGATAGGTTCAAAAATGAGGGGGTAAAGGGATTTCCCAACAACGTTTCATGTATTACCTCACGTGAAGCAATGAGAAAACGCCATTTTGATGGACCTCTGCTAAATTCACGTACACTATTTCCGCCACAGCGAAATGGAAAGAAAATAGTGGATTGTTTTTTTCTGGATTTAGGGACATGCTTACCATTTTTATGAGGCTAACAGTGACAAGTAGAGGACGCAGGCTGTCGCAGTTGGTGAGAAAATTAGACTATCTCCAAAAGACTTATGTGCGTGCAAATGATGTGTGCTTTCTGCTACAATGACAATTTATTGTCAGAATGGCCTCTGGCAGAACCACAAAGATGGCTGACGTCTTCAAGCTCAACTGTCTTTGGACTTTAGCTCTCGACGTGTTCTGCTGTTGACATGTTGCGGTTGCGCGCGGTCGTCAGGTTGTGGCGTTTGTCCGGCGTTCCCACCGTGAGCTTCCACAGCACGAAGACGTCCGTGATGGGTGAGGCGCAGATTTAAGCTCCTCCCGCTCGCCTTAGCATAGGTCGTCTTAGCCACATGCGCTAACATTTGAGTTCCCGTGCTCAGGTGTGACCGAGGAACACTTTGAGGAGGCCAAGAACAAACTCTCCTCGTTGAAGAAAGATCCCGGGAATGATGTTAAACTTAAGATCTACGCTCTCTTCAAACAGGTCGAGACCTACACCATCGTAATTATTCAGCGTTACGTCTGATGTTAGTAACATGACGTTTGTTTATTTGTGGAATACGTGACAGGCCACGCGTGGTCCATGTGACACCCCCAAACCCGGAATGCTGGACTTTATCAACAAGGCCAAATGGGACTCGTGGAAGTCGCTGGGATCAATCACGCAGGTCCACACGCCCGTTGGGCTTTTGTTAGTCAACAACTTCCTGTCAGTCCAATCAGGTCACGTGGCACATGACGTAGCACTTGTTTTGACTTCAAATGTTCATAAATGGTAAAAAGCTAAATTTTTTGTACTTTTGTCAAAAGTATGTCATTAGTATATTAATACTATTTAGAAATCAAAAATTATTATGTCAATTATTTTGTCAGCTGTTATTACACTGCTTTTACTGATGTTTCAGTACCGGTATCGAGGTACTTTACGCAGGATTACTATCGAAGTCCCAATTTTGGTATCGTGATGATGTTTTGCGTGGTTTTCAACAAAGTGTAGTTGATAATTGCATTTTGATGAGAGGACTCATCCAACATCTCAAATGGGATTGCCAGGATGAGGCCCGGCAGCAGTACTGCGAACTGATTGGCTCCCTGGTGGCGGCAGAAGGCGGAAGCTCCGCCCGAGAGTCCGCCCCGCCTGGCGCCGGCGGTCGCACGTACGACTCCCTATTGGTCAGCACGCAGGATGACATCACCACCATCACGCTCAATAGACCGGCCAAGAAGAACGCCATCACCGCACAGGTCACGGCGACGCAGCCGCACAAATATTTGCATCAACATTTCATAACTGAAGAACTGATAACTAACTTGTGCGAATCGGGGGTTGGACATTTCCGACTTTCCGATTTGGTCGAATGCAGCGTCGCCCGAAAGAAGAGTTGAAAGGTCGCACTTAGCATGTTGCTAGTCAGCTGACATGTAGCGTGTGTTCCAGATGTACGAGGAAATCAT
This sequence comes from Phycodurus eques, assembly GCF_024500275.1. Lineage (NCBI taxonomy): Eukaryota > Metazoa > Chordata > Actinopteri > Syngnathiformes > Syngnathidae > Phycodurus > Phycodurus eques. The sequence continues at coordinate 16,493,206 of NC_084545.1, read as the reverse complement.
TGAGGCTCTCCAGCAAGCAGCACAAGACCACTCGGTTGTCACCGTCTTCACCGGTAACACACGCACACACGCATTTGTCATCACCGGTGACACATACGCACACGCACACACCTCTCCGATCACCGGTAAGAAATCCCCCCGTGCCTGTGGAAGAACACACACGCACACATTTGGTACGTTCGGAAATAGACTCCAAGGGCGCTCTCTTTACTCCGGAACGTTCGGAAACTCAAGAGTGCTGTTGGGGCGTGCCGTCGGGTTATTCGGAGCGCCACGCTCGGGGAGTGCCGGAGCGTACTCCCGGAGCGGCGGGCGGGACGAGATGTTTACGGGCAGAACCGACACATTCGATATGGCGGACACACTGACGTATCCCCGCCAATGGCTGAAACGCTCATTCTTAAATTCATCGAAAATGGAGCGCACTCTGCCTCTCTGAACACCGCACTGTCAGAGCGCACTGCAAGCCTCAGATTGAATTTCCGAACGTACCCGTTCTCTCACTGGGTGGTCTGCGTGCGTGTTGTTCCACAGGCGCGGGGGATTTCTACTGCAGTGGGAACGACCTGAGCAACTTCACAAAGATTCCCGAGGGAGGGGTGGAGCAGATGGCCAAAGCTGGCGGGGAGCTGCTCAGGTGATCGCTCGCTCGCTCATTCATTGGTCGATGATTTTCTCAAGGGGCGACATTGATGTCGCGATGTCACGATGGACCGTTCTCGTTGACGCGCGCTCACCGCTGCCCCCTGCGGACAGGAAGTACGTGAAGGCCTTCATCGACTTCCCCAAGCCGCTGGTGGCGGCGGTCAACGGACCGGCCGTGGGAATCTCCGTCACCGTCATGGGAATGTTTGACCTGGTCTACGCTACTGAGAGTGTACGCACGCACGCACGCAAAAAAACTACGCTTTTTATGTTGACTAATAATACAAGTAAAGCAAATGATTTGTAATTGATTTAGGCCACCTTCCACACTCCCTTTAGCCAACTGGGTCAGAGTCCAGAAGGCTGCTCGTCATACACGTTCCCTCGTATCATGGGATTCGGCAAGGTACCTGCGCGTGCGCCGCACATGCACACGCGCACGCACGCACGCACGTGATTGACACTTGCGTGTGCGCGCAGGCCAATGAGATGTTGTTATTCAACAAGAAGCTAACGGCGTTCCAGGCGTGCCAGCTGGGTCTGGTCACGGAAGTGTTCCCTGACAGCAGCTTCCAGACGGAAGTTTGGAGCCGTCTGAAGAGCTACGCCAAGCTACCTCCCGCCGTACGTAAACGAACACGCGCACGCACACAATTTTCAATTGGACAAAGTATGACCAGCAGGTCATTAATAATTGCTTTCATTGATTAGTTAATCATTGAGTCCAATAAGTGTTATATTTAGCTTCTGTCTATCAGCTCGATGAAGCTACTAGTTTTTGCTTTTACTCACTCCAGTAAGTGGCATTCAAAAGTCAACGGAATAAACGCCATCCATCTTCTTGAAGTCGTGCGTATAATCCGGCCCGCCGAGCGGTTCCATTTTCAGGAGCCCTGTAATATTGTCGTCATTTTTGTAAAAGTGCTCCATTCAAATGTATTTGTATTCATTTATCACATTCAATAGTTTGTTGATTTTATAATAATAATCGAATATTACTCAAAAAGGCAATTTTACATATACATTTTATTTATTTTATGAAATGGTCGTACCTTGCCTTGCAAGTGCCTCAACGTTCTATTTTTTCGTGTTGCGACCCGTCACTCGGTCACTTTGGGCATTTTTGCGCCCGATGTCACAAGCCATAATTCGAGCTTCAGATATGCCGCCGCTTGATGGGCCGCAGTCGTTCGGTCATTTAACGACCGGGACGGGAAGTCGTTCTGCACGGACTCACCGAACTCCTCCCTTGCCCGACTTTTTGCCTCGGTGACCACCAAAGCTGCGTTCCGCTTGGCCGGCCATCAGTAGCCTCAGGAGTCCCACAGGCCAAAAAGGCCGATAGTCGGACCGGCATCTTCTCCCACCATCGGAGCCGACTCACCGCCGGGTGGTGATCGGTTGACAGCTCCGCCCCTCTCTTCACCCGAGTGTCCGAGACGCGCGGCCGCAAGTCCGATGACACGACCGCAAAGTCGATCATCGAACTGCGGCCTAGGGTGTCCTGGTGCCAAGTGCGCGAGTGGGTACACTTATGCTTGAACACGGTGTTCGTTATGGACAATCCGTGATGAGCACAGAAATCCAATAACAGAACTCCGCTGGGGTTCTGATCGGGGAGGGGGGGCGTTCCACCGAATCACGCCCTTCCAGGTCTCACTGTCATTGCCCACGTGAGCATTGAAGTCCCCCGGCAGAACGATGGAGTCCCCAGCGGGAGCGCTCTCCAGCACTCCAAAAAGGGTGGGTACTCTGAACTACTGTTTGGCGCATAGGCACAAAAGACAGTCAGGACCCGTCCCCCCACCCGAAGGCGGAGGGAGGCTACCCTCTCGTCCGCCGGGGTGAACCCCGACGTACGGGCGCCGAGTATACCCACGCCTCCTCGCCGCCTCTCACCGTGGGCAACTCCAGAGTGGAGGGGAGTCCAAACCCTCTCGAGAGGACTGGAACCAGAGCCCGAGCCGTGCGCGGAGGCGAGCCCGACTGTATCTAGTCGGAACCTCTCGAGCTCACACGCCGGCTCGGGCTCCTTCCCTGCCAGAGAGGTGACGTTCCACGTCCCTCGAGCCAGCTTCCGTAGCCGGGGATCGGATCGCCGAGGTCCCCGCCTTCGGCCGCCGCCCGGCTCGCGCCGCACGCGACAAACTCCTTTCAATATTTTACATGCACATTTGAACTTGTATGAGCTGGCCTATCTGTTCAGTTTACAAAATGAAATGTGGCGCTTGAGCAACAATTTTTCCCAGCCCCCCCAGGAGCTTCCGACACGGACGTGGTCTGAAACGTTTGTTTGTTTGTTTGTTTGTTTTTCCGGCAGTCTCTGGCGCTGTCCAAGCAGCTGATTCGCTCGGTCGAGAAGGAGCGCCTCCACGCCGTCAACGACGCCGAGGTGGAGCGTCTGATGGAGCGATGGACGTCGGACGAGTGCTTCAATGCCGTCGTGAATTTCTTTCAGGCCAAAGCCAAGCTGTGAGCGCACGGAGCGTCACTGTGGTGACACGTGACCGCGCGATTGGTTGACAGCTGACGTTCCGTCCGACGTGAAGGTTCAAGTGCCTGAAATCATGCCCACGTGCACGCCACTCGCCTACCGTGTCCAATTAACGTGTGTGTAGCGGAAACAAGTTGTATCGATGACAAATAAAACCTTTCTTTTTGATGTACAGTCAGCTCGTGTGTTAGCATTAGCTCATTAGCAGCATCGGCCGAAAAATCCAGTAAATGTATGTCGACACTTCGCGACATGTAAAAATACAAAATGACTGCTTTCATACATTGATATATCACAAAGGACTCTCGAGTCGGATACCTCCTGTGCCAGTTGCGATGCGGACCTTTCTCCGCGTGCCCCTGACACGTTTCCCACCTTGCTTTCTCCTCACCTACCTGTCAGTCAGATCCCCGCCGTAATCTGCCATAACGCTGCCGTTCACCGTCAAGGTGGCCCCTAGCGGCTAATGGCAGACGCTAGCTGCTTCTCTGCTAACGCGGCCCTCCCGCGATACGCGACACTTTCAGGGCGTCCTCGCCTTTAACGTTACATTATGAAGTCGGCTTCCGACGTTGCCCCTAACGTTAGCTTAGCTTCCCGTTTTAGCTTTCAATGTTTGCTACCGCTGTTAGGTTTTGTTAGCTCGATTCTCTAATTGCTAGGTGTCAAACCCGAGGCTCAGGGGCGAGAGGCAGCCCGCCGTATTATTTTATGTGGCCCGTGAACCGAAATTATAAGTGCCCACTTCCATGATTCTTTCTCAAATCTGTACCAAATTTCCAAACTGTCATAAGTAATAAGCAATAATGTTGAGAGATTGCATTTCTCTGTTCCCAAACCCCTCTTTGCAGTCACTTGAACAATACTTGAATAAACTATTATCCTTGCCTTCTGATTTCCAAACTAGTTCTCCCTCAATTTGTTGTGTATATGTAGTAATACGACGAGGCGATTAAACAGCTACACGGCTTCACTGTCGCAACGGTCCTCTGAGGGAAATCGGAACTACAATGCGGCCTGTTGACGTCCCTGCTTTAATGGAACAGCTTGTGGGAAGAGACTCAAACGAACAGGTCAATTTGAAGCTTTCAAAGTACTCTTGATACAATCGACATCACATCAGGATACAGCACTGGGCTTTCGCGTCGAGGGCGGATGAAACGAAAGCCCTGATTTCCAGTAGTCTTCCAACCGATTGCTGCGCCCTCCACGTGAGAGCCGGAGATGGCGACAGCCGCGACTGATTCAGACTGGCTCAAACCAGTTGCGCGTCAAGGTCACAAAACTGTCCACCAAACTTATTTGGATTCTCCGAATAGAAACTTTTTACTGTAAGAAGTTCATTATGTTCAATTCGGAGTAATTCTGATTGATTGAAGTAGCTCGAGTCGCGAATAATTAAATACTCTTGAGTGGTGGTCACACAGTGGTGGATTATTTTTGTTATCTCTAATACTTCCAATTACATCTAACGTTAGACATAAGGAAGACCGAGGTGAACTTCTCAACTCGTTAGCTTCCAAAGTTAGCTGAAACCAACATTACCGCTAACGTGGCCTAACATACTCAACTTTGTAATTACCCCAATGATTCATTATTGGGCACCCCTTTGTCATTTTAAATGTACTATATCAATCTAAGATATTATTATTATATTGTTGTCCGTTAGGCACGGTGGCCGACTGGTTAGAGCGTCTGCCTCACAGTTCTGGGGTCCGGGGTTTGTTTGCATGTTCTCCCCGTGCCTGCGTGGGTTTTCTCCGGGCACTCCGGTTTCCTCCCACATTCCAAAAACATGCGTGCTCGGTGAATTGACAACTCTAAATTGTCCGTAGGTGTGAGTGCGAGTGGTTGTTTGTTTGTATGTGCCCTGCGATTGGCTGGCGACCAGTTCAGGGTGTACCCCGCCTCCTGCCCGATGACAGCTGGGATAGGCGACCCGCGCGAGCATAAGCACTACAGAAAATGGATGGATGGATGGATGGATGTTGTCCATTAGTGAGTGAAAACTGAATGTTGTGAATTGAAACAAGTGAAGAGGCCACCAGGAATGTGATCTGTCAGGAAGGATGAGAGGCGTCGAGTGACGTCTAACGAGTCATCCAATCACAACGTGGCCCTGTCCCTTTAAAGTATGACTCCTCCCCCTCCTCCCCGTCAGCGCAAGATGGCGGCCGTGCTCGAAGGTGAAGTGTACCTGGGCTTCGATTTCAGCACTCAGCAGGTAAAAACAAAAAACATACGCTAACCAGTGACAGCTGATAACTGTACTAACCTTTCAAAACGGTCAAGAATCTCTCTTAATTGAAACATTTGCGATTGCAACACAAACCAAAGTTAGTTATTAACCACACATTTGACCAAAACAAACAAATGACGCCAACTTTTGTTTTGCGAAGCTAAAGGTGGTTGCCATCGATCACAACCTCAACGTCATCCATCAGGACCAAGTGCATTTTGACTCGCAACTTCCAGAGTTCAGGTACACTTCTACTGCTACTGTCATTCAAAAAGAACAATAATATATACTTGATATAAGTGACTCGTTTAGTTGACTGTTCGCGCTGCATCATGTCAAATGAGCCGCTTGCTGAGTACAGTTACCCAGTTGGGGCTGGTGTGTGTAGTTAGCTGCTGGAATAGAACTGTATTGTCACAAGAACAATGAAAATCTCTTCGGCATCTCAAAATTTGCAGCCCAACTGGATTGGAATTTGTGTGCATTCAGCTATTCTGGATGAAGTTTTTTTATTAGTTTACAAACATTTAGGTAGTCTTTGTCATGTCCGTTATTGGTTTACATACATACATTTAATGAGTCTATGTAACGTTAATGTCTAGTTTACGCACAGTACTCAGTCTATGTAACCTTAGTTACGAGGTTACACACATTTAAGTAGTTTAGGTTAGCTGACATAAAGTTAGCTGCTAGTTGGAGTGAATTGATGTCGTGTTAGTAGTTGACATCCTTTGCTGTGGTTGTGTCTCTAGCAGCTGACTAATCAAATAACTTTGATTTTGGGGTGCAGGACGGAGGGGGGCGTCCACGTGGGTACGGATGGTCTGACGGTCACGTCGCCCGCCCTCATGTGGGTCCAGGTACGAGTTACGGGACGTGCTCATGTGACACGAGAGACCCGTGTGCACTCGTTAATATTCAGGAGCGCTCTTCAGGCTCTGGACCTCCTATTGGAGCAGATGCAGGGAGCGGGCTTCGACTTCTCCAGGGTGCGAGCGCTGTCGGGCAGCGGTCAGGTGACCTTGTGACCTTTTCCTCACACGCTGTCAGTCAAAGTGCTTTGTGGGCAATGTCCTGCTGTCGTCCTCTCAGCAACACGGGAGCGTGTACTGGAAGAACGGAGCGGCCGCGACCCTCCGGCGGCTCCGCCACCATTTCAGTCTGAGCCACCAGCTCAAGGTCTGCGGGCAGGCGTGCGGGCGCGCGCGGGGGCGTATACACTCATGTGCTTGACGGGATCTTGTGTTTCAGGACTGTTTCTCCGTGCGCGACTCCCCCGTGTGGATGGACTCGAGCAGCGGGCGGCAGTGTGAGCGCCTGCAGGAGGCGGCGGGGGGCGCTGCCAAGCTGGCAGACATCACGGGCTCCAGGGCCTATGAGGTCGTCCTCACAAATACGCAGCCACGGAAAAAGAGATGAGACCGCCCTTGTTTCTTCAGTTTTAGTTAATTTTTTGAATGGCTGGTCAAACTAAAAGTACTTTTTTTTTTTTTTGACAATATAATGATAAAAATAGCTGATGGTAGTTTAATTTAAGAGCTGCTATCTTGCAATTTTCTCGATAGTAACAGAAATGATTGGTAATAGAGTAAAGCTTATGCAATCGGCTACATTTTTGTCGCGTGCATTATACCTTTTAATGGTACCAGACATTAGAATAAACACAAAATTGAAGAAACAAAGCGGTTCAACATTTTTTCGGTGACTGTACATCAGCGCGCACACGCTTGCGTCACACACACACACACATCACACAGAGATGTGTTTGTGTTTGTGTTTGTGCAGCGTTTCACAGGAAGTCAAATTGCCAAAATGCGTGAGGAACGACCACAGCAGTTCCAGGACACTGAGGTCAGTTGATGCCCATTGAGCCAAGCACCCGTTTCAGATGTGGCCTGATTGACCTTGGGGTAACCTCTGTTTCAGAGGATCTCATTGGTCAGCAGCTTCGCGGCATCACTCTTCCTCGGCGGTTACGCCGCCATCGACTACAGTGACGGTCAGCGGCCAAAGTTTATCACTGCAAAAATCACACAAACATTAGGGTGCGAGGACACAACATTTTAAATAAAATCTCTCGTTTCTTTACAAAACTCTGTTTTCTATTCCCCCCCCCCATCCCCCATTTCTGGGATTTACTTTATTCTTCCTGATTGCGGACAAACTTTGAAACCGTTTTTTTTGTAACTCAAACATTAAATCTGTGAAAATAAGTTCTCTCATTTGAAACATTTTTGCTTTATTCAAAACCAATGCGAAAACAATCCTGAGGAAATTAACGTTTAAAATGTTCGACAATTTAACAAACGGCTTGGGGACGTTGTGTTAAACAAATAAAAACGGAATACAATGATTTGCAAATCATGTACAACCTATATTTAATTGACTACACTACAAAGACAAGCGATTTATTGTTCAAACTGATCAACTTGATCGTTTTTAGCAAATAATTATTAATCTAGAATTTTATGACTGCAACACGTTCCAACCCAGCTGGGACAGGCTCATGTTGACCACTGTGTTACATCACTTTTTCTTTTCACAACATTCACCAAACGTTTGGAACTGAGGACACTCATTGTTGAACCTTTGTCTGTGGAATTCTTTCCCATTCCCGCTCGATGTACAGCTTCAGCCGTTCAACAGTCCGGGGTCTCCGTTGTCGTATTTTACGCTTCATAATGCGGCACACGTTTTCAATGAGAGACAGGTCTGGACTGCAGGCAGGACAGTCTAGTACCCGCGCACTTTTACGACGTAGCCACGCTGTTGTAACACGTGCAGAATGTGGTTTGGAATTGTCTTGCTGGTACTAGAGCGGCTCCAAATCCCGGAGACAAATTCCTTGTGTGTTTTTGGACGTACTTGGCAAATAAAGATGATTCTGATTCTGATCAGCAGGGGCGTCCATGAAAAAGACGTTGCTTGGATGGCAGCATATATTTTCTCTAAAACCTGTATGTACCTTTCAGCATGAATGCTGCCTTCACAGATGTGTAAGTGACCCATGCCATTGGCACTAACACAGCCCCATACCATCACAGATCCTGGCTTTTGAACTTTGCGTCCATAACAGTCCAGATGGTTCTTTTCCTCTTTGGCCCGGACGACACGACATCCACAATTTCGAATAACAATTTGAAATGCGGACTCGTCGGACCACAGAACACTTTTCCACTTTGCGTCGGTCCATCATAGATGAGCTCGGGCCCAGAGAAGCCGGCGGCGTTTCTGGGTGTTGTTGATAAATGGCTTTTGCTTTGCACAGTAGAGTTTCAAGTTGCACTTGCGGATGTAGCGCCGAAGTGCATTGACTGACATATTGGTTTTCGGAAGTGTTCCCGAGCCCGCGTGGTGATATCCTTTACACATTCATGTCGGTTTTTGATGCAGGGCCGCCTGAGGGATCGAAGGTCACGGGCATTCAATGTCTGTTTTGGGCCTTGCCGCTTCCATGCAGTGATTTCTCCAGATTCTCTGAACCTTTTGATGATGATATGGACCATAGATGTTAATCAGTTTGAACATTAAATATCTTGTCTTTGTAGTGGGTGGCACGGTTAGGGACTGGTTAGAGCGTCAGCCTCACAGTTCTGAGGACCCGGGTTCAATCCCCGGCCCCGCCTGTGTGGAGTTTGCACGTTCTCCCCGTGCCTGCGTGGCTTTTCTCCGGGCACTCCGGTTTCCTCCCACATCCCAAACACATGCATGAATTGGAGACTCTAAATTGCCGGAGGTGTGACTGTGTGTGGGAATGGTTGGTTGTTTGTATGTGCCCTGCGATTGGCTGGCAACCAGTTCAGGGCGTACCCCGCCTCCTGCCCGATGACAGCCGGGATGGGCTCCGGCACGCCCGCGACCCGCGTGAGGAGAAGCGGCTCGGAAAATGGATGGATGGATATTCACCTTGTCGCTCATAATGTCAACATGTCCATCCTGAAGGTTCCGGAATGAACCTTCTGGACATCAGGAGCAAAAAGTGGAGCGAGGTGTGCCTGGAGGCCGTGTGTCCCGGTCTGGACCTCCTGCTGGGAACGCCGCTGCCGTCCGCGTCCGTGCTGGTGAGACTACGGTCACGAGCGGGTCTCCCCCCCCCCCCCCCCCCCCCCCCCCCCCGGTGACCCGTTCGTGACCTTTAACCCGGCGGGACCTTCAGGGTGCCGTGTCGTCCTACTGGGTTCGCAGGTTCGGGTTCTCGGACACGTGCGCGGTGGTTGCCTTCACCGGAGACAACCCAGGTGACTGACGCCTTTGACGCTCGCGCGACCTTCCCCTCGGCTCGGCGAGCTGCCTGTCAATCGTGCCATTACTTCGCCCACCAAGAGCGTGATGACTAGGGCGAGATGATGAGGATGAGGATGAGGATGAGGATGAGGATGAGGATGATGATGATGATGATGACGACGACAACAGCTGATTTTCTTTTTCTTCAGCGTCTTTGGCAGGAATGAGACTCCAGCAGGGAGACCTGGCTGTAAGTCTGCGTGCGTGCGTGCATGCGTCTTGGTACTAGTGACTGTGTGCGTGCGTGTGTGTGTGTGTGTGTGTGTGTGTGCGTGTTGTAGGTGAGTCTGGGCACTAGCGACACGGTGTTCGTGTGGCCGCAGGACGCTCGTCCGGCTCTCGAAGGTCACGTGTTCGTCAATCCTGTCGACTGGCGACAATTCATGGCCTTGTTGTGGTGGGATTTTGCGTTTGCGTGTTTTTGTGTGTTGCTGAGGTGACCAACGCAAACACGTGTGCACCTGTGTGTGTGTGTGTGTGTGTCGTCAGCTTCAAGAACGGATCTTTGACCCGAGAGCGGCTGAGGAACCGCTGTGCTCAAGCGTCATGGGAACTTTTCTCTGCTGCTTTGAGACAAACTCCTCTCGGAAACAACGGATGCATCGGTATACTTTCACTACTTTCTTCTCCTCCTTTCCTTCCGTCAGTACTTCCTTGCTTCCTCCTTCCTCTGACCTCCTGTTTGCAGGCTTTCATTTTGACGTGATGGAGATCACGCCCCCTGCGGTGGGAGTTCACCTCTTTGATGCAGATGACAATGAGGTGGGCCGGCTGTCGTGTGTGTGTGTGTGTGTGTGTGCGCCATACATTCCAGGGTCACCGTCTTAGGATGTTTCGTACTCCTTGAACGCTGGCCGCTAGATCCATTCCACACATCCACCATCTACACACAGATGTAATTGTGGCGGACGAATATGCGAACTCATCGGTCTGAGGTCCCGCCTGTGTGCTCGGGACCTGCTTTGGATAAGTCACAGGACTCGCGAGACCAGAAAAAACACTTCCGCCGCTGTTAAGTAGTAACGGTACTTTTACTGTTACAAAGATCTAAATGTCGCTCACTACTTTTATTTATCAATTATTTTGTGCGCGAGATTACGACTTTGACGTCCACATTGGGCGCCGTTTGCTCCAATACAATTTAAGCACTAATGATGTTTAAGTCTAGTTCACCAATCAAATGACAAAAAAAGTCACATGACCTCACACAGCCTCTTCTATTGGCTTCCCGGGCATAGGGATGAACACTAGATAAACCAGGCTGGCAAATCGTGGCCACCATGTTGGGAAGGTCGTCGCGACCATGAAGGCAACGGCGCGCTACTCTTGTTTACATTTAGACGAACAAAAACAACAGCTTTCATGTATTGTCGTATTTGTCTGGCACCGTCTGCCCAAAAGGAAAAAGGTGGCATGCCCTCTCCAGGTCGGGGATGAGATCCTGCCCCGAGTGCAGGAGTTCAAGTATCTCGGGGTCTCGTTCACGAGCGAGGGAAGAACGGAACGGGAGATCGACAGGCGGATCGGTGCGGCGTCCGCGGCGATGCGGACTTTGTATCGATCCGTTGTGGTGAAGAAGGAGCCGAGCCGAAAGGCGAAGCTCTCGATTGACCGGTCGATCTACGTTCCTACCCCCGCCTGTGGTCACGAGCCGCGGGTCTACTTTCAGAGTAGAGTCGCTGCTCCTCCGCATCGAGAGGAGCCAGGCGAGGTGGCCGGGGCATCTGATTCGGACGCCTCCCCGGTGAGGTGTTCCGGGCACGTCCCGCCGGGAGGAGACCCCGGGGACGACCCGGGACACGCCGGAGAGACTACGTCCTTCGGCCGGCCCGGGAACGCCGCAAGAGCTGGATGAAGTGGCCGGGGAGAGGGAAGTCTGGGCGTCCCTGCTAAAGCTACTGCCCCCGCGACCCGACCCGGATAAGCGGTAGAAAATGGATGGATGGATGGATGGACGGACGATCTGCCCAAACGTGGATATTTCAGCTCACTTATAACTTGAGAAAACACCTTGCAATAAATTGCAGTTGTAGTTTTTGGTTGTGCATACATACACATCAGTATTTGCACATTGTCATTTTAATTTGGAATTTTTATTTTTTTTAAATTGATGTTCATGCTGTGGTTAAAAAAATCGGAAGTTACTCATTACTCAGTTCTGTTCGCTGTGTACTTTTTACTCAAGTCATTTTTTGGAGGACTACTTTTTACTTGAGTCACATTATTGTCAAGTAACAGTACAATGTTTGGCTACGCTAGCCACCTCTGGAGCAGACATCCTCTATTGCCGCGTTTTTGCTCATCACATCAGCCATTGTGGTATTTGTTGCACTGGTCTGTTGTATTTTCGCGTTGAGGCGCTGCGGGTCGCGGAACCGCGAAGCACACGTAACGTCGGCCACAAGAGTTGATCGGCTAGTACATCTTGTATTAATTAGGAAACGCGCCTACAATTATCTAATTAATTTACAGATGTCAATGTTAAAATACCTTTCGCGGAGGAGGGATGTTAGGTATTATTAGGTCACAATACAGAATGAACTAACTTGAAATTCAGAAAAGACACATTTTCCTGGAGGATGCTTTTGAGATTAGCCTTTGAAGTTGGTAATAGTGCAAATGAAGTGAAACAGACAATGATTTTAGTCTTTTCCAGAATGAGCGCTTAAAGAGGAGGATACTATTCATGCGGCACAGCTTGAAGCAGGCATCGGGTGCAGGTGGCGCTGGGCCTGGCTCAAGTTGGAGGCCAGAACAAAAAAGCAGAGAAATGAGGCAAATTGAATTTGAATCTTAAATTTGTACATCCACGTGTACTTGAGCGGTCGGTGTAAGTACATGTTTTTCTGTGTGAAGAATTGTTTTTTATTTTATTTTGCCTTATCGTACTCTTCAGAGTCTTCCAGGTCGCTTAATTTATTTGACATTTTAAAATTCTCTGCGGGGGCCCAGGGGATCCCCCCCAAAGCCCCCTACAATGTTTATTTTATTATTTTTTGGGGGCGTTTGCATGTGTGTTGTGCGTGCGTGCGTGCGTGCGTGTACGTGACAGTTCTTGTTGTCCTGCAGGTGTCATCCGTGAGCGCTCAGGTGGAGGTGCGGGCCCTGGTGGAGGGTCAGTTCCTGTCACGCCGACTCCACGCCGAGCATCTGGGTTACTCCGTCGGTACGAACACACAGAAATATTCCCCAATAGACATGCACATAGACAAACGCATGCGCGCAGACACACACACACATCTCCCATGAGCCTCGTCTGCTTTCAGTTCCAGGAAGTCGAATTTTGGCAACGGGCGGAGCCTCGTGTAACAAAGACATCCTGCAGGTCAGTGGGAAAGCTTACACGCTGATGATGTACTATTGTCATGCCAATCTCACGCTATGGTCACATCAATGTTTTTTTCAATATTTGTGTATTCGTGTGTTTCAGGTGTTGTGTGACGTGTTCAATGCCCCAGTTTACACCATTGACGTGTCCAACTCGGCTTGCCTCGGCTCCGCCTACAGAGCGCTGCACGGTATGCTAATGCTAGCCTTTGACGCTGCCTGCTAAAGCTAGCCTTTTGTCCACCCTGGACGCTGACAAAAGTGTGAGATGTGATAATAACGTCCTCATTCTTCTTCTCTGCAAGCAGAAGGAAGGAAGGTAAAACGGGAAGAAAGGACACTTGCGCGCAGAACAAAGGGAAAAAAGGAAGGAAGGAAGGAAAGACACTTGGGCCAGGAAAACTGAAGGAAGGTAGACAAGGAAAGAAGGAAGGAAGGACACGTGAGCAAGGAAGGAAGGATCAACAGTCTATAAAGACAAGCGGCCTGTTTTGGTGCCGATTCTGCCGCTTCCTGACCAAGCACGTCAAACGCCAGACAATCGAAAGTCTTCTAAGATGATCCTATACGATTGTCCTTAGGTCTGAGGTGTGTTAAGAGTGGATTCGGATCTGAACCAGGTCTGGACCAACAATCTTAAATATTGAACGTGTTCAATATTTACGACCGCAACTCTTCATGCGTGTGGTAAAGCCGACCTCTCCTGAGTCACGACGGCGAGAATTGTGACGTGCAATAGAATGTAGCCAATCAAGTAAAAGGCAAAGACCATAAATAAATACAAACATGTCTAACCTGGCAGCACATCTGCCTCGCACTTTCGAGGTCCGGGGTTCAAATCCCAGCCCCGCATGTTCTCCCCGTGCCCTCTGTGGGTTTTCTCTGGGTACTCCGGTTTCCTCCCACATCCCAAAAATATGCTTATGTTGATTGAAGACTCTAAATTGCCCTTAGGTGTGAATGTGAGTGCGAATGGTTGTTTGTTGAAATGTGCCCTGCGACGGGCTGGCGACCAGTTCAGGGCGTACGCCGCCTCTCGCCAGAAGATGGCTGGGATAGGCTCCGGCACACCCGCGTGAGGAGAAGCGGTACAGGAAATGGATGGATGGATGCCCCCCCCCCTATAAAAGTGGGTTCCCCAGACGGCAAGAAGTATTTTCCAAAGCGAGTCGTTTTTCAGGGACATGGCCATTTTACAAGGCTCCCGTCAACGGTAATCTTCGTAAAGCCTCGGGAAACATCGGCGCATATCCGGAAGGGTTTCTTCTTCTTCTTCGGTTTCGTGAGCTCACGTGTGAACCACGCGAGATTTTGAGATTGGTGGTGTAAATCTTCATGTGTAGGGTCTGGCACAGACTAAAAATCTTTCAAGATTTGAAAAATCTGTATGTGCGTACCAGGCCTTGGTCGTATTGTGAGGATTACGAATGAGTACAAGTGTGACCCTGACGATGATGATGATGATGGGAGAGAAGCCTTCACACACTGATTGGTCGATGTCCTTTCAGGTCTGCTCGACCAATCAGGAATGTCCTTTTTTGATGTCCTGAAGAAAGCTCCGGAAGCACGACTTGCCGCCACCCCGCAGCCCCATGCACAACAGGTACAGGTACACACACGCACGCACACACAGTGGCAGTACTAGCTTGATGTGAGGGCCATTTCTTCCTCCTCGTAATCATTCCTCATGGCAAAAACGGCTGGCACAACCGCAGCCTTCCCTGTTTATGTCCAAAAAATAAAAACAACAAAAACTGCTGAGCGCCTAGCTGACAAGAAATACATTGTTATACTTTCATTTAATCAGTTATACCAGTTATAAATAAATACCATTACATTTTCCTCACAGGATTATAAAGTATATCTATGTACAAGTATATGAAAAATGCAAGGTATAATAATACACAATTTGCCTAAATGAATGTGTGTATTGCTGTGTGATTTTCCTTCAAGATGGCAGTAGTGTATCACCTTTTGACAAGTGTGTGTGTGTGTGTGTGTGTGTGTGTGTGTGTGTGTGTGTGTGTGTGTGTACACGCACGTCCGCATCAGGTGTACAATGAGATGCTGCAACGTTTCACCCGACTGGAGAAGAAAGTCCTGCAGGAGCTCCGCCCCTGAACAGTTGACACTAATCTGATTGGCCAACATGGGCCTGAACTCAAGTTTGTGTTCAATGATGATGATGCCGCACACAACCAATGTGCAGAATGCATCCCATAATAACAAGACTACCCTTTAGGCAGAATGATTACGTACACATTCCTGTCACCCCAATTGCACACGTGTGCATGTTGCAGCAGAAAGCAAAGGTTGGCATGCACGTGTGCAATGTTCTAGCATCAACATCGAGGGGGGGGGGCTGCTGTTGTCCCCAGCACCGACCCCCCCCCCCTTCGCTCGCTCTTTGTAATTAGGATGGCGCATTTCTTCAGTTGTGTAAATTAGACATGTAAGTGATGAACACAACAGACAAACTTTTGTTTACACAAACACGAAAAAGTCCTTAAACAAGACGTCACACAAGAACAATTACACAATTAGACGAATTGTCTTATTAATGAAGTCTAATACTTGTGTGCTTTTATTGATGAATCTTCATTAAAGAGGACATTATGTTAAGTAGACTTTTTAATTTTATTTGTGTACAAATAGTTTTGCAGCTCACCCATCAAGTTTGAAACTAGACAATCAGCTAAATCTTCAGTGAACTATTTGTGAAAATGTGTCTGTGGGGCCTTCTTATGAATCCCACTCGCTTTCGAGGCAGGACACGCCCTGCTGCAATATGATTGGCTGCTGCATCCTGGTAGGACACGCCCTACTGCTGCCGGGCAGGAAAAGAAGTATGCGACTTGAGTGCAGCGGCGTTCTTTTGAATCCCAGCAACCGTAACCATAACAAACTTGATTGTTTCGATTTTGTACCAATGTGATCCATATTTGGAAGGGTCACCTCGGCCTTGACGATGCGGTCCCAACGGTCTCCGGCGTCTCCGTCTTGGGGAAGTCCTGCGAGCGGTGCTGGAGCGCCCGCGTGACCGTCACGTCCAGGTCGTCGTACGTCTCGCCGCTGCCAGGTTCTGAGCAACAAACCACAAACGGTTATCACCCGGCCCGGCGACCGCTGGCCTAAGAACGTTTGGCGGCTGTACTCACGATGACGTCGAACTTGGAGTAGATGTCCGCCACTTGGCCTGAGTACACGCACGCACACGCACACGCGCACGCGCGCGCCATATCTAATGCGCCTTCGATATCCACGACTCTGAAAAGCTTTGTGATATTGGACTTTGGATTGAAATTTCAGTAATATATCGTTCCATGTGAACTTTGACCTTGTGTCAACTTTTCAACGTCCAACATCGAAGTACCCCTCCCCGCAACTCGCTGTTCTCTTCACGAGGAGCTGAACGGCTCTCGATCTACCGTGACGGCCGTGTTGGTTACCCCTGATCTCGGTCCACGACTGATGCCCACCAAAGCCAAAGAGTAGTTTGCGATAGATGGACTCACTTATTTGCGGCTGGTTTTTTTCAATGTTTTTGCTTTACCGCTTATTGCTGTATGTTCCCGGCTTATTCGAGATTTCGGAGGGTTTGAAAAAAGTAAAGGTTTTTCGCTCCAGTTATAATGGCCGTCAAGCATTCGTGGGTTTTGGCGATTTGGGGTCGGGCCGGTCCCTATCGCCTGCGAAGAGCGGGGATCCACTTTACGGTATTTGAACAAGGACAGCTTCTGTGTATCACGGAGACGTTATTAGGGTTCCCACGTAGTTTCCAGGCAGGACGCACCGTGCTCCAATATTAGATTATTTTCACAAAAAACTCCCTGTGTGGAGTTTGAATCTTGTCCCTGTGATCAAGTGGGTCTTCTTCACACGCATGGTAGCGTGTTTATTTGCAAGCAATTGCCCATAGGTGTCGATGTTTGGTCTATATTTGCCCTGCGATTGGCTGGCAGTCAGTCTCGGGCGTACCCCTCCTCCGTCCCTCGTCTCACCCGAAGTCAGCCGCTCGTGCCCGGGATGACAAGTGCCATCGAGAAAAAAAAAAGGGATGGATATTATAATTATAATTATTATTATAACCGCTTCCCCCTAAAAGTCGTGTCATGAAGCTGCTACGCCACAAAAGGTCAGCATCACGTTACAACGTGATACAACGATATCATGTTTTAACGTGACAAATTCCCAGTTTTAATGTGATGAGTTTTATGTTTTAACGTCCTAAATTTACGTTAGCGTTAACATAAATTTGACATTTTTAATGTAATGAATTTCACATTTGAAGAACGTGAGCTATTGTACGTTTTGATGAGAAATTTGAACGTGATCAATTTTAAGTTTTGATGAGAAATTTCACATTTTTAATGTGATGAATTTTGCATTTTAATGTGATAAAAGTCATCTTTTCATGAAACCGCTTCGTTTTGTTGAGCCGAATCTTCAGCGCATCTGCCTCACAGTTCTGAGGTTGCGGGTTGGAACCCGGCCCCGCCCGTGCGGAGTTTGCACGTTCTCCCCGCGCCTGCGTGGCTTTTCTCCGGGTACTCCGCTTTCCTCCCGCATCCCCAAAACACGCGTGCGACTTTAATTGAAGACTCTAAATTGCCCGTGGGTGTGATTGCGAGCGCGCATGGTTGTTTGTTTGCATGTGCCCTGCGATTGGCTAGCGACCAGTTCAGAGTGGACCCCGCCCCTTGTTCGAAGTCAGCTGGGATGGCCGCCACAACACGCCCGCGACCCTCGTGAGGAGAAGCGGTGCAGAAAATGGACGGATGGATGTTTAGGCGAACGCAGAAATCAAATTCATCACATTTTAACGTGACACTGAGCTTTATTTGATATTTTTTCAGGTGGGGCAGGAACCCACTTCCGTAGTAATGTCTCGATTTCAGGTGCAAATAAAACTTTCACACCTGTCCGCCAAGAGGAAGAGGTGGGGCCGAAGGTGTCAGGTGACAGGATGAGGCTGATGATGACGACGAGGAGGACGAGGAGGACGAGCGCCGTCCGGCATCCGGGGGCGACGAGAAGGATCGCAGACGTCGGGGCTCGACGGCGTACGTCTCCAGGGGGAAGGCGCCCGCCCGCCCAGGGCCGGAGGGGGCGTGGAGGGGGGCCGGCGGCGGCGGGGGGGCCGGAGGGGCCGGAGGGGCCGGAGGGGCCGCAGGGGCCGGGCACGACAGGCTGAAGGCTGGGTGACGATGACGAGCGGGGACGAAGATCAAGGTGAAGATGGACATGCGGGAATCATCAAACAGATGAAAAGGAGAAAGCATCAGCTCACACACTTGCACACACACTCACGTTGACACATACACGCAATAATCACAATCAGCTTTATTGGTCAAGTACGTCACAAGACGCATTAGGAAGTTGCCCGACGCATACACGTACACATTGAGATACACGCATACATTTATTCAAAAATGAACTTACACACACACACACACACACACACACCTCTGGGTTTGCTCCTCTTGGTGCGTGAGAAGAATTTGATGGCGATGGGGGAGGTCGATGTTTGCTGGTTCGATTCCCTGCAGGCAGACCTGAACATCCCACTGAAGCTCAGTCTGGCGCACGCACGCACGCACACACACACACACACACACAAACACACACACTCACTCACTCAACATTCCTGGTGCTGGCGTGTAACATCATGTGTCAATCAAGTGCGTTTACCTCCGTGTGGGGGGCGGAGACTCTGCGATGCTTTTATCAGGCGTGGGCGTGGCCCTGGAGGCGGAGCTGCCTCCTAGCGAGAAGTTGCTGCTGCCGTTTGTCGCCCCCTGCAGGAGGACAGACGTACTACAACGTCATCACGCCATCCGATCCGCCGATCCGCGGCCTCGTCCCGCTTTTTACCTTCTTCGCTCCGGTCGCCTCGTCCGCCGGGAAAGCCATTCCTAACGCGATGACGTCCTGCGCGTGAGTCACACGTAATCATCAGCAACAATGATTAAGATGGCGCCTAACCAATCGGTCGCCTCGGCAACGAGCTCTCTAGTATTGGCCGTGTTTTTGTGTGTTTTTTGGAAACATTACGTGACTTACTTACACAAGGGAAGACTCTCGAAACATCAGGGGGTCACCTCCGGTCGACCACCGTGGCGCTTCACGGAAACGCGGCTTTGGGAACGCGCCGTAATGCTTCTTAGCTTTCAACTACGAGGCTTTAAACGATCGGGATTTTTGGGCTCGATCAGCGAGTTTAAAAAAAACGATAACCGACCATGATAGAGGAACGTGTCTAGTTAAATGACCTGTTCATTTACTGTACATACTTGTGTACTTAATTGCTCCAAAAATTACATTTACAAGAAATAATGTATCTTTGTTCCTCAATTTATGCCAGTGAGGCAAAGTGACAGAGAGAACCAATGAATGCTCTTCGATTAGAAGATGGCAGGAAGTCAACGCAGTCATGAATGTCTCCACATTTTGGGACATTTTTGTTCGTTGGTGTGCCGTGAGATTTTTCGATTGTACAATATGTTCCTTGGCTCCGTAAGGTCGGAAGTCGCCGCTCCAGTCACATCGTGGATTCTAATCGGTCAGGTCGAACCGACACGACAACGTGACCGAAATCGTGGCTGCTAACTTACTGTAATTCAATGACTTTATTTAGAATTAAATGACTTCACCCACACCGAAACTTTACAGCACGATTCGAGAGAACGGCGGCGTGTTTACGTCCGACCGTTTGTGCTAGCAGTAGCTTGCTAGGCTACGTAACGTTTTTGTTAAAAGTACGTGAAACATACGTCAAGCGAGCCTTAAACGAACGTCCTCTCCTGCCCAGCAACACACGTTTCCCCCCCATTTTGTCCTTATAATACAAAGTTGGCGCGCTCCACTCTTGTTGTCGTCGGCGTCGCCACGGTAACGAGTGTATCCCGGTCGCATTTGAGTCGACGAGATAAAGCCCGATGATCGTAAAAAACGGGATGCGGTGGTATCGGAATATAAGATTTGATTGCAGTCGTCTGACAGAGTGCAATCGTGAAAGAGCAAATTTGTCTCGTCGTCTGATCCGGGCATCACGTGTTGTTTGTTCCACACCGCCGACGTTTTTTTTAATAACCTTATTGGCCGTCAGATATTTCCAATACTACGTCAAAAGACAAGGGTAAAAACAAACTAGCTTTTGGATTCAAATATACTGTGCACGCGGCGACGCGGAGTGAATGTCTTTTGCGGATCGGATCGGCGAATTAAGACATTAAAGCCGATCGGCATAAAATGCAAAATATCGGCCGATACCGAAATCGGTGTAAAGTCTACCGACTACACCGAGCGGACCGCGTCAGGGCGCTATCGGGCGAAACAAAAGATGGCGGGATATGCTTGTGCAGTATATCAACAGAAACAACCCTGTACCGTTGTCTCAGAGCTCAACACACGCTGCAGCCCGGACTTGGAGTCGCTGTTTTGGAACGGTCAGCCTTTCTACTCGCCTCTCTCATTCTCGCCGCCGTCTACGTTCCCCGCCAAGCTAACGCGAACGCTGGACAAGTAAACTTGGGAAGAAAGGGGAAAAAAAAGCACACAGCTTCAGCCCTCGCTTTAACAAAGCAAAAGTCGACCACGAACTCCCCAAATACAAGCAGCGCATCGGCGGTCCCACCGGGGCAAACAACATTGTAGACCAGTGCTACGCCACACGCTAAACGACGCGTACCGCGCGGCTCCGGGCTCGTCCGATCGCTGCTTCGTTCGCTTCACGCCGACATCCGACACGCGGGCGCAAACTTGAAGACGGCGAAGAAGTGGACCAATGAAGCGAAGATCCGACTTCAAGGCTGTTTAGACCGCACGGGCTGGAGCGTCTTGGAAACTTCAACCGGCAGCCCGGACGAATTTGCGGACATCCTATTGCGGTTTCGGTGAAGATGTACCAAAGACATTTTGCACGGTCAATAATGACAAGCCGTGGTTCACTTGACCGCCGAACGTCAGCAAGTGGCCGGGCTAAAGAGGACGCCCGTCGAGGTGTAATTGCGCCAGAAAGCAGCTGACAAAAGAAATGAGCATCACCAAGAGAAATTACGCAGAAAGGAATTGACCTACCAATTCAGTGAACCTAGCATGCATGTTTTTGGGATGTGGGAGGAAGCGGAGAAGGAGGCTCAGCGACTCCATAGCGTGTTTTTAGGGAAGTCGAAATGGCCGTCCGTTGTCGTACTTGAGCGGCTCCGACGACCGGAGACAAATTCCTCGTGTATTTGCAAATAAATAAAGAGAATTCGGATTCGGAACGAGAGCGTCGAAAAGCAGTTCAAGTGAAGAGAGACTTGGATTGCGACAAACGCGTTTAGTCGCAAAGGTGACGTAGACGGGTTCCATTTGCTTTAGCGGGCCGCCTCAAAGTTGAGGCTCAGTCGCACCTACAAAAATGCTCCTCTCTCCGGGTCGCGCCGTCACGACTGACGTTACGACACCCAAGTGTTCGTCGAACACAAGAAAGGCTTTATTCCTAAAAAGTATATTTATTATTGTTGTGAACATGAACACTGCTTAAATGTAGGAGCGTATCAAAATGTATTTCAGATCAAAGTTCAGTCAAACTTGTCAAACTAAACACGAAAAGATGAATACGTCGTGCACGCCTGGCCTAGAGAGAAGAGAAGAAGAGTCAAAAGTACGAGCCTGGTCGACGTAGCGACGTGCGTGCGAGTGGAGCGCCAAGCGCCGTGACCTCCTCAAGGCGCTCGGTCGCCGTCCCGTCCGTCGTCGGCCCTCGTCTCACGCCCGCTTCCTTCTTTTCGCTGACTTTGGCCCACGCCGGCCAATCGCCAGCTCGCTCGCGCGCGCGCGCAAAGCGGAAGAGTTGCCGTCGTCAGCGAGGTCCCAGAGGGCGGCCGCCGTCCCTCCCCTCCAGGACGTTTGAAGGTCACAACACGCGAGATGGCCGCCAGATGGTCTCGCTGATGGCGCGGGGCGCCTCGGGTGTCAACGTTCAAAAAGAGAGACCGCAGGGTAACGGGACCACGCCCCCTTCACATGGCACTCAGCCTCTCGCGGGATGCGTCATGTGACAACACGCGACTCGACAACTAGCATGACATCATCTTGTCGTGTTATGTTATCATGTTTTCAACTTTTCACGGTTTGATATTTTCATGTTATCGTGTTATGTTTTCATGTTATTTTCGTGTCGTTTTCATGTTGTCGCATTACGCGCGAGTCAGCATTTGATTTTCACGCTGTCGTGTGGTTTTATTGTGGCCATGTTTTGGCTTGATTTGTCATCTTCTTTCAGCTGTCCGTCATCTGTCGACGATCCAACATGAGCTCAACGACGTGTTTGACTTTTCGTCAACACGGTCCTTTCTGCCCGTGTGACGGTGACGTAATAGGTCACTCAACAAGTAGCAACTATTATTGTGCCTGGCACCTCTCGATGGAAACAAAGCGTGCGCGTGCGATGTGGGTTGATTTGGGAAGAAGCGCTCGCTGTACTGAAATACACGACAGCGTGTTTTAGATGGACCGGCGCTGGCAACGGAGCCAACGGTTTGGCAGCGGTTCGAAGTGAAAAAGAAAGAAACGACGGTGTTGCGGGCGCTCATCAGCTGCCTCTCCAGGGAACGCTGGGAGGCGGCGGTTTCCTTCAGACACACCCGGAGGCGCAAGATAAGTAGTCAGGAGTCGACGCCTTTGCATAACGTCTAACTAAAGATAATACAGTGGACCCTCAGAACGGTCTGGCGCTCGAGTTCCACTTGCAGTGAACCCCACAGAGTGGAAAAAATCTATGCCTGTGAGCATTGCTGTATGCTCTGTTGCACGTTGTGGTAAAATAGCAGTTCTTTGAAGGTTTGTAATTTCCGCAAAACCTACCGTAATTTCTCGGGTATAATGTTGATCTCAAAATTCTGGAAAACCCCATGATGCATTTTTACAATACATGATTTTGCTTTTCTACCCATATGATCAAAACATGAAGTATTATCTGTATGTTGTTAGGTTTCTTTCAAATAATTACTCTGAAGTTAAGCACTTTATTCGAACACCTAATCTTTTTTTTTTTACCGACTTAATTTACTTGCTCTTATTTTCAACCAGTTCAGGGTGTACCCCGCCTCCTGCCCAAAGATAGCACTCCCGCGACCCTACTGAGCATAAGTGGATGGATGGATGGATGGATGCTCTTATTTTGAAATTCACAGCCCTACTTTTATTTAGTAAATTAGAAAACACATAGTTGTGCTAGAATTTGTAAGACCAGGTGAAACATTTAATTTTATTTGAATTAGATTCAAATTAAACGGTCAAGCATTTCAGAAAAGCATGATCATTAAACATAACATAACCATAAAGAACTATATGATATATATCATATTTAAAAAAAAAACAAAAAACAATTATAATAATAATAATATTTCAGGCTGCACGGTGGGCGACCGGTTAGAGCGTCTGCCTCACAGTTCTGAGGACCGTGGTTCAATACCGTGTGGAGTTTGCATGTTCTCCCCGTGCCTGTGCGGGTTTTCTCCGGGCACTCCGGTTTCCTCCCGCATCCCAAAAACATGCACGGTAGGTTAATTGACAACTCTAAATCGGCCGTAGGTGTGAATGTGAGTGCGAATGGTTGTTTGTTCGTATGTGCCTTGCGATTGGCCGGCAACCGGTTCAGGGTGTGCCCCGCCTCCTGCCCGACGACAGCTGGGATCGGCTCCAGCAGGGCCCGCGACCCTAGCGAGGAGAAGCGGCGCAGAAAATGGATGGATGGATGGACATCCATTGAATGACGAGCCACGAGGGGGCGCACGTGAGCAGTAACCGTCGGAGAAACCACTTCCGGAAGAAGAAGAAGAAGAAGAAGCAAAAGACGACAGGGAAGTGTGCTGCTGTGCTCTTTTAATCTGGAAACATCAAGTTTAGTCTCATTCTGTTGCTCGCACGTCGGCAGACTGTTCGACAGGTAAACACATTTTCTTGGGAACGCACGGTGCGCGAGCACGAAGCTACGAGTTTGTTCCAACACCAAGTTGACTTTTTCTCCGTTGAATTCGTCTTCAAGTTGACGAGCGACTTTATCGTCGCCACGATTCTGTCGCGCTCCCAACACTTGACGTACTTTCCGAGCACTCGGCGAGACTTCATTGACACCGATCGATGCGCGCATGCACGCGTCGCGTCGCGTCACGTCACCACGTGCGTTCATTCATTCCCCAATCGAACAGGAATCGATCCCGACTTGTTTTCTCGGTGTTGATCTTCACAACGCCAAGAGCGGACAATGCACTTGAAAAGGCGACACTTGACCCGATACACGTCCACGAACAGTCAAATGTTTCCAGCTTTCTCCTGCTGGCCAGTTGGAAGGCGCTTCTAAACTTGGCACTCGCAATCGTGCAATCCTAATCATGTGCATGGACATATTGTATATGCGGCGGACCCCTACGAACAACGAACTGGCAGAGGTCAGGGGCCGAGCCGCGGCGCCGCCCGTGAAAATCTGCCAGTCATTGACGCTGCCCCAAACGATTGATAAATGTCGATGTGAATAGTCGAGTAGTTGAGTTGTATTGTATTGTATTGTATTTGGAGCATACAGACAAAACGCTTTGAAATCGGCAACGGGGGTCCCAGACATTCGGCTGTGCAGAATCGCCCCGTTTGCTGCTCGCCCGCTTCCCGGCCGCACGCCGACCAAGCGATCGGAGCTCCCGCCCTCCCCTTTAGATGCCAAAGATGCAAAAGAACACGTGCGCAGAGGTAAAGAAGCTTCGAGAGGGAAACGAGCTCTCATTTACGAAATAGCGCAATAATTGCAGTTGTAATTAATCCGTTTTACATTTAGGAGTCGGACTGTCGTTTACGATGCCGTGGGGTAAATGGCTTTGTTTTGCAACCCCATAACTTGCAAGATAGTCTGAATAATCCAAATATTTAAAAAATTAAGTTAACATAGTTCTGTACATCGGCGATGAGGGTTATGAGAAATAGTGGACTTCACGCCGATTTTATCGGCCTTATCGGTATCGGACGATAAGTGGCATTTTATGCCGATCGGCTTTAATGTCGTAATTCGCATTGATCGGCTCCGCAAAAGACATTTACTCCGCGACGCCGTCGTGCGCGGTATATTTGAATCCGAAAGCTAGTTTATTTTTAGCCTTGTCGCGTGTCTTTTGGCGCAGACCTGTCAATATCTGACGGCCAATAAAGTTATTTAAACGATAAAAAAACATGTCAACAGACGACACGTCGGAGACAGGCAACACGTGACGCCCGGATCAGACGACGAGACGAATTCGCTCTTTCGCGATGGCACTCTGTCAGACGACCGATACCGCCGCGTTCCGTTTTTTACGATCATTGGGCTTTATCCCGTCAACGCAATCGCGACCGGATACGCTCGTTACCGTGCCGACGACAACAAGAGTGGCGTGCGTCGACTTTGCGTTATAAGGACAAAAGGGGGGAAAACGTGTGCTCGGGACAGGAGAGGACGTTCGTTGAAGGCTCGCTCGACGTATGTTTCACGTACTTTGAATACGATACGGCTCGCGGGCGGGCGACAAAACGTTATGTAGCCTAGCAAGCTACTGCTAGCACGAACGGTTGGACGTAAACACGCCGCCGTTCTCTCGAATCGTGCTCATTCAATTCAAAATAAAGTCATTGAATTACAGTAAGTCAGCAGCCACGATTTCGGTCACGTTGTCGTGTCGGTTTGACCTGACCGATTAGAATCCACGATGTGACTAAAGCGGCGATTTCCGACCTTACGGAGCCAAGGAACCTATTTTACAATTGGAAAATCTCACGGCTAACCATCCATCCATTTTCTGAACCGCTTCTCCTCACGCGGGTCGCGGGGGCGTGCTGGAGCATCCCAACTATCATCGGGCAGGAGGCGGGGTTCGCCCTGAACCGGTTGCCAGCCAGTCGCAGGGCACATACAAACAAACGACCGTTCGCACTCACACTCGCACCTACGGGCAATTGAGAGTTTTCAATGAACCTACCTTGCATGTTTGTGGGATGCGGGAGGAAAGCGGAGTGCCCGGAGAAAAGCCACGCAGGCGCGGGGAGATCGTGCGAACGCCGCACAGGAGGGGCCGGGGATTCGAACCCCGGTCCTCAGAACCGTGAGGCTGACGCTCTAACCGGTCGTCCACCGTGCCGCCCACGGCACAGCGACAAACACACACACACTGTCCCAAAAAGTGGAGACATTCATGGCTGCGTTGACTTCCTGCCATCTTCTAATAGAAGACCATTCATTGGTTCTGTCTGTCGCTTTGCCTCACTGGCATAAATTGAGGAACAAAGATAGATTATTTCTGGGAAATATCATTTTTGGAGCAATTAAGTATGTACAGTAAACAAACAGGTCATCTAAATAGACACATTCCTCCATCTTGTGATCGGTTATTGTTTTTTTAAACTCGTGTAAAGCCTAATGAATATGTTATGATATATGCTTGTGGTGGTGCAAGGTTGCTGCCTCCGCACCTGCCCCCCCCCCCCCCCCCCCAATCCCTTTTTGATTTAGTTTTTTTTTTTTATTCCGGGCTGGATCAAAATGGCAACAGTTGAAGTTGTGAACAATGAAGTGAAAAGGTCAGCGCTCACTGTGACCTCGTAATGCGTTTGTGTTGTTTCACATTGAGGCGGCGCGATGGCGGCGACGGCGGCGGCGGCGGCCCCCGCAGGAGGAGACGAGCTGCACGTCTTGGTGGTGAGGTGGCGCGAAGTGGGCTGCCAGTGGGAGGCGCCGGCGGGCGGGACCAGCGAGGTCGGCTGTCAGAGCGACGTCGCCGAGAGTCGAGACGTCGCCGTACAGGCGGACCTGCTGACTCGGCGGTTGTGCTGGAGACACACAGGTGACGGCGGGCGGGTAGGCGGGGCTTCAGTCGCATGGCTTTACTCCGGTTGAAGGTTAAGATTTGAGACTTCCTCGTACGCGTGCCGTAAAGCTTCCTCCGATGTCACGGAGCGTGCCGCTTGACTTGTGCCCGCTTCCTCCCTCCAAGGTTCGTCCGCCGTCTCGGCTCGGCGTCCGCCGCCGCGAGGCAGAAGCGAAACGTTGAGAAACGCCGTTAAAACGCAGGCGGCCGCCTCGTCGCCGCTGTCCGTTACGCGGCCGCAGAGGGTACGACGTCCTCCCAGGTGGCGAGAAGACCTGCGGACGACGGCGTCGCCCGAGCCTCCGACCGGAGGGGCGGAGTCGGATCGGCGGCCGCCCGCCGCGACGGAGCGGGAGGAGCCTGTGCCGACATCGCCGGAGGGAGGTGAAGAGTCTGTTTTACTTGCGCCGTACTTTCTCGAGTATCCTCGCTGGTCGATTGCGGGTTAGCGTTCAGACCGCGCCCGGTCTGAACGCTAGGTGAAATCGACCACAGTTTTTTCATTCATGCAAATGTAATCAATCAAATCGCGGTAGTGGCGGCGGACGTCCGGTAGGGTACGTACGCGCGGTCGACGAGTCGAGTCGTTGGCGTGTAGTCCACCGGGCGGCGTTATTTCGCCCGGCGGTGTTGTGCTCAGAGATGCCAAACGTTCAGATTTTGTTACGGGCACTTGCCGTGCGTTCCGCATAAAAGGTTAAATGCGAGCGAGTGGGTATCGCGTGGCGCTCGACGTGTACGTAACCCGGTTGGTGATTGGCTGACACAAGTAATCGCACGCTTCAGTTATCGGCGGAACTTCTGATTGCCGGGCAGCTTTTGGTCGGCCCAGAAGTTAGCGTCCGTCGAGCGGTTCGGCTTTCGAGATGGCAAATTTCCAACGAGCAGCAAACGGCTCCTCGTCTTGCGGGTCTCAAAAAGCAGCCCGAACCCTAACGTGGCCAAACAACAAGGCCGCGGAGTGAAGAAAATCGCCGGTGGTGACCAACTGCTCGAGCAAAATACATACCAGGGGAAAGATCCATCCAGCCGTCCGCTAGCGCAGCCTCTCTCAAACACGAGTGGGAAAAACGTACGCAGCGTGTATTTTGAACACACGACGACTCGCCAAAAAAAGACGTTTTTGTTTCAATATTTTGAGGCGGTCAGGCGCACGGCCGTATTCCTCACCGCGTGGTCCTTCCTTGCTGAACGACCTCTCGTTTCCAATGTTCATGTGATCATAGTGAATCCAATGTGGGGTTGGTGATTTGAGATCAAAACTTCCTGCGTGTACCTTATTGTTTCCTTTCTGGTAAGTACACGCTTTTAGCGCTCGCTATATTGTTGTCGCTACTCGGACTGCCGCAAACGATTTTTACAGCCGAGTAGTCCCCGATTATTTCAATAAAGAAAATAGCCCGAAAACTATTGAGGCGAAGCTGTGTAGACTACAGTAGCGCCAACGCTTAGCAAGATGACGGCGCGCATGGTCGTCGACTCCCACCGGCAGGACGCGTCGTCCGGGTCATGCCCTCGCAGCGACGCAGCAGCCGATCAAGTCGAGCGGGACTCGTGATCCCGCCGTAGCGGCACGCGACTCTCCTTCGGTGCGCTTGCTGTACTATTTCCTTGCTTGTTTACGCACTCTCGGAGAGACTGGCGAGCGGCACCGGATACCCGTTTGGAGCGCAAGGTCCCAGACGGAGGCGACATCAGCGTAGCGAGCCTTTATCTCTCCATCGCAAGATTTCCGCTCCGTAAACCGACTTTCGACTCGTCCGTTTTGCGCGTCAGAGTTCTTACGATGGACGGAGAGACGACAACTTGTTGGAAATCGCTACGTTCCTACAAACGTCAGTCAGCTAATGAGTGTAGCCGCGTCGCCGTCGTCCGCAGCCCCACGTGTGCGTTCTGCTCTGTCATCAGATGCGGTGAAGTCCGAGGCGGAGAACCTCGTGTGCGACGTCTGCGGTCAGGTGATGAAGAACAAGTCGAGTCTGGCCCGCCACTCCTTCATCCACACGGGCCAGAAACCCTTCGCGTGCCCTCTGTGCGACCTTCGCTTCAACCGCCGTGACAACCTTCACCATCACCTCAGTCACCTCCACCCGGGGGGCGTGGCCCGGCGCGAGCGGCGGCGCCCGGCCCAGACGTGGCTCTGCGACGTCTGCGGGAAAACCTTCAGGTGCAGGTCGGCGCTCAAGACGCACGAGGTCATCCACCTGGGGGTCAAACCCCACCGCTGCGACCTTTGCCCTAAGGCCTATATGCGCACCAACGACCTGGAGCACCACAAGACCACGGTGCACGAGGACGGCGGCGGCGGCGGCGGGGGGGCTCGGCGCCGCTCGGGCTCCTTGTTGTGTCACTTCTGCGGCAAAGAGTTGAAGTTCCGCTCCCAGCTGGTAGCGCACCTCCAGACGCACACGGACGAGCGGCCGCACCTCTGCGACGTCTGCGGACGCAAGTTCTGCCGCCGCTACCAACTGGAGCGCCATAAGCTCCTGCTGCACGCTGACGGCGCCCACGCCGCCGCCGCCGGCGGCTCGCTCCCGTGCGACGTGTGCGGCAAGCGTCTGAAGACGGAGGCGCTCCTCGCCGCCCACTCGCGCGTGCACTCGGGCGACAAGCCCTTCCGCTGCGGCCTGTGCCTGCGCCGCTTCGTGCGCGTCGCCTGCCTCAGGCAGCATCACGCGCGCGTTCACCTCAAGGAGGGCGGCAGGGCGTCGCGCTCCGCTAGCCCGCGGGCCCCCAAGGCCTTCCCGTGCGCCACGTGCGGCAAAGAGTTCAAGTTCCAGTCGCTGTTGAACAATCACGCGGCCGTTCACAGCGACGAGCGGCCGCACGCCTGCGACTTCTGCCCGCGCCGTTTCCGCCGCCTCGGCCACCTTAAGAGACACCGGCGCGTGGTCCACCGCGACGGCGCCCGCCTGCCGCAGACCTTCGTGTGTCACATTTGCGGCAAGGACAAGAAGTGCCGCTCCCAGCTGGCGCGCCACGTCATCATCCACACGGGCGAGCGGCCGTTCGCCTGCGACCTGTGCGCCGCGCGCTTCAATCGCCTCGGTAACCTGCGACAGCACAGCAAGCGCGTGCACGGCGTCGACCGGACGCCGGAAGACCGCGAGCCGCCGCCGCTGTTCCACGACCTCGACGGGGACCTCGGCTTCAAACGGGAAGAGGTCGTTGCTACGCCCGGAGACGATCCGTAAATAATCATTTGGGGGATCGGCTGAAGGCTTTGCGAGACCACCGACCGTTTTCTGTAGGCCTTCCCCTCGTCGGGGGCGCGGCTGAGCTGAGGGGCGGGGCACACCCCGGACTGGCGGCCAACCAATCGCGGGGCACATATAGACAAACCTGGCTAATCGTAATGTTTGCAAAACAAAGGCGCTAGCGTGGTTTTGGAAGAACATGGCACTCCAAGCCAGGGTTCCAATCTTTTGACGACTCACCACGAATGTCACTAGATGGGATCCTAAATTGGTTTGAATTACGTCTAATCTGTCGCGAGGCATCTTTGGGTCCGCTCCTGAGACAAATTGCCGTTAATTTGTCCAAAGATGCACAAAATTGTTCAAAACACTGAAGCAGATGAAGCTGAAACATATCAGTAATCGATGAGTGACAAACGTTGAACTTTTATTTTTTGGGTGTGATGTCATGATTTAGCGATCGTGGAGATGAAATAAATGTCGCGTGACACTCCTGACTCCGCCCCCTTCATTGACCGACGGATGGCGTCACGGCTCCGTGATGTCACCTTTGGGGGTCTTGGAAATCCAAAGGTTGGCCTGCCTCGCTGCTGGGCTGTGGGAGGAGCCACAGTGATGATGTCATCATGTTACAGAACACACACACACACACACACAGTGTTGGGAAGATGACTTTGGAAATGTAGTTGGTTACAATTGCAAGTTGAAAATGTAATTAGAGTGCTAAGTATTTCAATTTCTCAGCGTACTATAACTCGTAACGTTACGAAACTCGAATGGTGACCATTTTGGTGTAAAGTGTTACTAACGTTACTGGCATCACCGATATTCGTCAAAACTGGCATTGTACAGTGGGTACGCGAAGTATTCGGACCCACTTAAATGTTTTTCCTTAATGTACACAAAGCAGAAAAAAAAGGAATTATTGAAATGTTTGCAGATTTTGTAAAAAAAGAAAAACTGAACTATCACACAGCCAGAAGTAGTCAGACCCTCTGCTCGGTATTTAGTCCGAGCAACCAACACTGCACACACAATTTTACAAAAAAATATTCGGGACCTTCCGCTGAGCACGTGGAAGCAGCAAGTTCCGGCGGCCAGCAGGATAAGCAGCAGGACGGGGATTGTGGGAAGGATCACGTACATCAGCAACGTGCCTACTCGCACACGCATTTACACACACAAAAACACAAGCACAAAGTTCTTTTCATCTCCTGATGCCAGCCAGGATTTAGTCCTCCTCGGTTACCATGGAAACCCTCCTGATTGAAGGCGCGTGTGCGTGTGTGTACCTGAAGCCCCAGTTAAGGTGACCTGACGCCCCCCATCCAGTGAGGCCTCTTCACAAACGAACGAAAACGTGAATATGGAGGAGAAAGATGAGGAAGAGTATGTGCAGGCATAGTCACGTGTTTTTGTCGATGCCCAACCTGTGCCCCGCCCACCACCGGCCGTGGTGCCAAGCTCCTCCTCCGGGTGGCGCCCTGCTAAAGAAAACGAAAAAAACCTGTGAAGCGCCGAGGAGGAGGATGATGATGACAGAATGAAAATGTTCTCACCGGGCTGATATTTGCAGATGAAATTATGTTTCATGGCGCATCGGTCGTCGTTCCATTGGTAGAGGTAAGCCCCGCCCACTCCCGGAACTGCACCCGGCTGGTGGTACATCACCACGCACGACTCGGCGCCGCACGACGGCTCGTCCAAGTACCACTTCCTGTGGACAAATAGCACTTCCTGTCTTCGTCGTCATCGCGCGCACGCACGCACGCACGCACGCGGCCTGTGACCTGAAGGACGCCGCGCTGCCGTCGGTCCACCTGTATCGCTGTGGACAGGAAGTGACGCCGTCAGGAGGATTCCCCTCCTCTTGGTCCACGCGGGTCAAACCGATCCAGAAATCTCCGTCTGATATTCCCGAGCCTGAACGCAACTCCTGAACAGCAACAACAAGATGACGATGATGAAGATGATTGAAAGGTTTGGCCCAACGGTGGAAGGGAAGAAGAGTTGCCGTCGATGCTAGTTAGTGCATTTCGGGTTCAACTAGGAAAAATGATGCCGATTGTGATGATTTTCGTGACGACGATGAAGCTATGATGATGATGATGATGATGAAGCTGTGACCTCTAGTAGCCTCTGTATGTGTTGTTGTTCTTGTGGCGTGCGAATGCTAACGAGCGCGCCGCCGTCCATGTGACACGCAAGCTCCGCCTCCCTGAAGTCGACGCGGCTGGACATGTCGTGGAAGTACGCCATCTTGTAGCACGCCCGCCAAGCTCCGCCCAAACACACCGTCTGACCTGTGGACGCAGGCGCATGCACGTGACCCCGTTCACTCGGGCTTGATTGCCAAATGACATCACTGATGCGTTCCCCAAAAGGTGCTGTGATGATGTCAACAACATGAATGACATCATCATTGCACAACACACAACACGCACATTTGTGCATGCATGTAGGACCACACACTCACACTTTCTCACACACATTAAGTGATTCACTGCAGTGACTTCTGCATGGTCATCACTTTGCTGTTCAACACACTCAACAGCTTCTTTTAGTGTGTGTGTGTGTGTGTGTGATCCATACAGCTATGACTGGTACATACGGTAGATGTATGAATCCTAAATGTATGGATCTCACGCACACACAAAGATGTATGAATCATAAGCATACATGTTTTAAGAGGACGTGAAAAGACAAACATTTTCGTGGTCCAACTCACCACTGAGCACTCTTCCGCCGCGGACCGCCATGACCGCCATGACCGCACCCAGGACCCACGGCCTCAGCAGGTCAAAGGTCATCTTTGTCTTGTTTTGTTTTATGAAAACATTTCAAAAGAAAAAATCATGAAGCATCCATGTCACCATGTCTTCTTTTTGTGTTGATGATGCACTGCGCTCGCGAGGCAAGCTGCTCGCTAGCCCCGCCCTCTTCAGCCCCCCCCACACACACTCAATTTAATTGGTTTAGTCGGACAGCAGAGAATCTAATCAATAGTTTTTCCTTTGCAGCACAATAACATCACAATGACATCATAACTGTGCTAAGCTAGTCAGTGCAGAAATATTCTAGAATGTTTCACAAATATCGGCTGGGACAGAAAGTTAAAAAATATATTTTACTTCTATCTTCCTCTTTCCACCACACACACAGATGTACAGCAAATTGATCCACTATAGGCGTCTGAAACACACGCCAATGGCACATCAACACACACACAAAGCGGGAAGTGAAGATGAGATGACCCCGGACAGCAGACGCCAGGTCTTCATGTGGTAAGTATAATGAATGTTGTCATGGTTACTGCACGCGCAGGACTAAAAACACACACACATGGTTGCTCAGTTGTACATCAATTCACATTCAAAGAATCCAGACAAACTTTATTGATGTGTTTCATTTGACAAAACATTGCGTGATTGACACCTCTGCGTGTGTGCATGTGTGTGTGTGTGTGTGTGTGTGTGTGTTTAGTCCTGTCAGGTCTGCAGGACCTCACACCAGATTTGAGCCAATCACGGGTGAGGAATAAACTTAATATATTTACAAGAATCCTTCCATGCCAGGGTCAAATGTCATTATTATGAAAGATAAAGCAAATAAAAAAATATATATAAAATCATCTTAAAAATGAGTGGATTGTCACATGACCATGTCAAGCTCCGCCATCCTCCATCTGCCATTGTTGCGGCTGCGAGGCGTCGCATATCGCCATGGTAACGTGACCTTTGACTCCCAGCTGCTGCACGGCGGACAGGCACTGACCAACAGACACCTGGTACACACGCGCAGACTTCTGCAGGAACACGCACACACACACACACATTTACATCAGTGATACCCAACCAAGTCACTAAGTAAATGAATTTTCTTATTTCGTACTGCTCACAGAGAACTCCCATAGTGTTTCACATGTTTAAATACAAAATCACATCCATCCAATTAAAACAAGACAAAACTAATCCAATCCAATCAAGTCTTGGTGGAATGTCTGCCTCAACAGATGTCTAACTTTTTTATTTTTTTATTTTTTAAAGTGTCTACAAAAGAGGAAGCTCTTACTTTAAATGCAAGTCAAATCGAGTAAAAGCTTCAGTTTTTAATCGACAGCAGACAAAGTAAAACAAATACTTAAATACAAAATGTTTTCTGCCAGTTGTAAACCATCAAGATCTGAATTGCAGTCAAGAAATCACAAGGTGGAATTATCTCATTTGTATATCACAAAGAGCAATCTGGACGTCATCTGCATACAAGTGCTACAAGATGCCTTCAGGTTTGCTGAAGACATCTCAAAGAAGCATGTAGAGCATACAAAAACATGGGCCCCAAGAATGACCCTTGAGGAACACCACAGGAACGGTGAACACACAGAAAAAAGATCTACTTATGGATGTGTGTGTGCACGCGCGTGCGTGTGTGTGTGTGTGCATGTCTCACCCCCAGGCTCCACTGCTGTGACCCCCCTGACCCGTGACACTTCATGAGTCTGGGCGGATCAGAGGTCCTGACCTCTGACACGTCCAGACACAGCAGGCTAGACAGGATCAGCTGACCTTCGTCGTCATAGGTCCACTCCTATACACACATGCACATTCATACATACATACACACACACCACAATGACATCACTTTTCATAGCAATAACATAACATTTTCATGTCAACAAGACACGGGTTGGAGGTCACCTGTTCGGGGTCGCTGTGGTCACAGGGTCTCAGCACGACTGCACCACCCTTCTGGCTGACTCGTGTCTGTGCCACCAAACATCGTTCGCTGGCCACATTCTGCAGCTGAAACAGGAAGTGGCTTTTATTTTGCAGGCCAAGAACAGGAAGCCAGCTGGGACAGAGCTCAAAGGTTACCCGTCCTCTGCGTAGCACACGGGGTCGTGCAGCCTTCTTGTTGCTAAGCAACGGTGGTGCCTGCAGCTTGTTGTTGATTTCGGGGTACACATTGTCCAGGTACCAGTGGAACGAGCGACATTGCAGACGTTTCCTCAGTGCCAGACGCTCGCTAACGTCGCCGAAGCCGCGCTCACGCAGGTCGGGGCGCAAGGATAGGAAGTTCTCCTGCAAGGCAACATTTTTTTTTTTTTTTTACAATATTCATTGCATGGAGTCATCTCTTTTTTTTGTTTCGCAGACAAGTAACCGTTCTGTTTCAGCCTTAAGATCCACAAGGCTGCATACCCAGGTGACTATTTGTCATAGCAACACTCACCCAGCTGCCTGGTCGTCATAGCAACACTCACCCAGCTGCCTGGTCGTTATAGCAACACTTACCTAGAGCCTCGTCTCAAATCTCCATCGCAAAATTCCTAGTTCCTCAAACATTGAAAGTGACCCGGACGTTGTTCTCACATCGCCATATGAAGGATTATCTCAATTGTCTTAAACGCACATCGAAGAGCGAGGATCGAGCATCGAGGAGCTTCCATGGGCTCGCTTAAACGAGGGACGTCGGAAGTTTCCTCAGTGGACGTCTCATAGCTCCTCGATGGAGACGTATGAAAATGGGCCTGCAGCAGCTGGATTGTTATCGGAGCGGAGCTTCAAATGAAATCGTTCATCTGTTTTCATCATTCATCGATCATGTCAGTTTCAATATTTAGATTTTGCTGAGTAGGTTATATTTGGGGCAGTATTTGATGTCCAAATGACTTCATGACACTGGCTCATGGTTACTACGAACGCCTAACCAGCCTATTTCTGTTTGTACAGTACCCTGTCCTTTGGTCAAATCTGGCATCTGGCCACACAAAGAAAATAAAACCATTCTGTTGGTTTCACCGTTTTTGCATTGAACGTAATACAGAAGCAACCGATCAACACTATAAATAGCTACGAGTCACTCCAAATACGCGGTGTGCAGGGGCGGGGCTAGACCAATCATGATCGTCTTCGGATCTGCGAAGTTGTAAAGGCTGACAATGTTGATTACATTTGAATTTCATTTATCCCACTTGAAATATAAAGCATAAAGTAGACATTTGACGTCATCGCTAGTAGACGTCTCCATGAACGGACGTCACGAAGAACGCTTGTCTTATTTCCCTCAAACATTCCGACCTCCTCCCGCCTTGCTCTTCTGTCAATATCCTCGCTCCTCCATGGAATTTATGGTGGAAGGAGCTAGCATGTAAACAGAGGAGCTTGGACCTAGGAAGTTGCAAATATAGAAATGAGATGAACCCGAGGTGTCCCGTTGTTGCGTCAACACACATTGATATGCCAACACTCACCTAGGTATCCAGTTGTTATGGCAACTTACCCAGGATGGAAACAATCGCGCGTGCGCGTGTGTGTACCTTGTAGTCGTCCATCCAGACGTGAGCAAGGCGCAGGGAATTGCGGGCCATCGTGTCATGGCCGCCCGGGGAGCCATAAGGTCGCCTTTTCCGGAAGATGTGACCGACGCGGGAACACGGGATGATCAGCAGCTGCCCACCACACATCCAAATCTGATGTGCGCACACATCCACATACGCACGTTTACATCAGCTATATTTGCAGCGGGTAGGCGGAACAATTCAATGCTCTTCCACTAAATGGCTGAAGGTTCACTTCACGTTGCCATTGACAGAATAAGCAATAGCATACAAAATTGAGACGAGATGATCATTATTTCAGGATGTGTGTCGGTCGATGTGTCGTGACATTTTTCTAACGCTCGCGCGTTGGATTGGGAAACGACGGTTGACGAGACGTGACGACACAAGCAAGCCGGGCCTCACCCTGAAGGAGATCTCCAGGTTCTCGCCGCCCCAGATGTCCATGCCAGCGTCATATTGGCCCAGCTCGCCAAAGTACTTCCTGTCCATGGCAAACAGACCGCCTGCCATGGTGGGAGACCTGGGGGAGGGGCCGGTCAGATGGCGACGGCCGATCACGCAACGGCACGCTCCTTACCTGATGGGGGCGATGGCGCCCCGAGGCCCGGCCACTTGGGCGGCGGGCACTGGGTCCCACTTGAAGTGCAGCCCCCAGTTGAAGCCGCCACGGACCACCGGGGACGGCGAGTAGGCCAGCGTGTCGGCAGAAATGATGTCGATGACGGGACAGACCACCGTGTGGCGCTCTGCCCGGATGGCCGCCAACAGGGGCTGCAACCACACCTGGTTTACCTCGCAGTGACTGTCCAGAAAAACCAGAACCTCACCTGGCGCGCACACACACACACACACACACACACACAAGTTGAAGGAAGTGCGAGGACGTCGAAGGTCATCGAAGGCGTGGCGTCTCACCGGTGGCGTGGTCGGCTCCTATCATGCGCCCTCGGATGAGGCCTTCCCTCCTCTGGTTCCGGACTACCTTCACGTTCCGGGGCAGCTGTTCTCGGACGTATCTGTCCAGGCCTTCCTTCAGCTCGACTGTACGGACGAGCAAATTTAGTGTTAGAGCCCTGAAGTCGATTCGTTGTGATCCATGAAGACCAGCAGCTCATGTTGGTCTCATAGGTCCTCCAGTAACAATCTGCCTGTTGTGCCTAAAACGCTCCAATTAAGACAAGGGGTCGTCTCGCTTTCCACTCAACTATCTCTATGAACTATTTGGAAGAATAGCTGTGCCATCTGAGTTTGAATTTCTGACACAGACTGTATCTTTTACCATCAAAACATTTGAAAAAAAGAATCACCCCCCTAAAAAAATAAATACACATTTCTGTGGAAAACATCCATCCATCCATCCATCCATCCATTTTCTACCGCTTACCCGAGGTCGGGTCGCGGGGGCAGTAGCCTTAGCGGGGACCCCCAGACTACCCTCTCCCCAGCCACTTCATCCAGCTCTTCCGGGGGGGGGGGGGGGGGGATCCCGAGGCGTTCCCAGGCCAGCCGAAAGACACAGTCTCTCCAGCGTGTCCTGGGTTGTCCCCCGGGGTCTCCTCCCGGTGGGACGTGTCCGGAACACCTCACCAGGGAGGCATCCGAATCAGATGCCCCAGCCACCTCATCTGGCTGCTCTCGATGTGGAGGAGCAGTGAGTCTACTCTGAGATCCTCCCGGATGACCGAGCTACTCACCCTCTCTCGAAGGAAGAAACTCACAGCTCGTGACCATAGGTGAGGGTAGGAACGCAGATCGACCGGTAAATCGAGAACTTCGCCTTTCGGCTTAGCTCCTTCTTTACCACAACGGACCGATACAAAGTCCGCATCACTGCAGAGCTGCACCGATCCAGCCTGTCGATCTCCTGTTCCATTCTTCCCTCACTCGTGAACAAGACCCCGAGATTCTTTAACTCCTCCACTTGGGGCAGGATCTCATCCTCGACCTAGAGAAGGCACGCCACCCTTTTCCGACTGAGGACCGCGGTCTCAGATTTGCTCCAGTGAACGTTGGAGATCACGGTTTGATGAAGTCAACACAACCACATCATCTGCAAGAAGCAGAGATGCAATACTGAGGCCACCAAACCGGACCCCCTCTACGCCTAGAAATTCTGTCCATAAAAGTTATGAACAGAATCGGTGACAAAGGGCAGCCTTGGCGGTGTCCAACCCTCACCGTGAACGAGTTCCGACTTGCTGCCGGATATGCGGACCAAAACTCTGACTCCGGTCGTACAGGGACCGAACAGCCCGTATCAGGGGATTCGGTAAACCGTACTCCCGAAGCAAGACTCCCCGAGGGACACGGTTGAACGCCTTCTCCAAGTCCATAAAACACATGTAGACTGGTTGGGCGAACTCCCGCGCACCCTCCACTGTTCCACGGCCAGTACGAAAACCACACTGCTCCTCCTGAATCTGAGATTGGACTTCCCGACGGACCCTCCTCTCCAGCACCCCTGAATAGACCTTGCCAGGGAGGCCGAGGGGTGTGATCCCCCTGTAGTCGGAACACACCCTTAAAAAGGGGCACCACCACCCCAGTCTGCCAATCCAGAGGCACTGTCCCCGATGTCCACACGATGTTGCAGAGGGGCGTCAACCAGGACAGCCCCGCGACATCCGGACTCTTTAGCAACTCCGGGCGAATCTCATCCACCTTGCCACCGAGGAGCTTTTTAACCACCTCGGTGACCTCTACCCCACAGATAGGAGAGCCCTACTCAGAGACTCCAGACTCTGCTTCCTCATGGGAAGGCGCCTTGGTGGAA
Organism: Phycodurus eques; assembly: GCF_024500275.1. Classification (NCBI taxonomy): domain Eukaryota; kingdom Metazoa; phylum Chordata; class Actinopteri; order Syngnathiformes; family Syngnathidae; genus Phycodurus; species Phycodurus eques. The sequence goes on along the minus strand of NC_084545.1, from coordinate 16,454,030 downwards.
TTGAGGAGGTCTTCGAAGTATTCTCCCCACCGACTCCCAACGTCCCGAGTCGAGGTCAGAAGCACCCCATCCCCGCAATATAAAGTGTCGGTGGTTCACTGCTTTCCTCTCCTGAGACGCCGGACGGTGGACCAGAATTTCCTCGAAGCCGTCCGGAAGTCTTTCTTCATGGCCTCATACCAGAGTTTTGCTTCAGCGACCACCAAAGCTGAATTCCGCTTGGCCAGTCGGTACCCATCAGCTGCCTCAGGAGTCCCACAGGCCAAAAACGTAGAAAACATTAAATTCAAATTCAATGTCAGATGGCACATAAATACCTTAGGAGGTCAACATCTGGTTCATCATCATCTTAGGTAAACGCTTCCATGTCAAAAATGTTTATTAGCAAACCTAATAGAATTAGGCCAAGACATCCGAGGGACAAACTAGTTCCCCGTGACCTTTGGAGAGGAGATTCAGGACACAAAGCAGGGAAACTTCAATTCTGAATCTCAAGACAACTTCCATGACAGGCTGAATCTAAATGTTCTTTACTTTCTTCCATGTAATTGTATTTAGGTTCATCGTTATGTGGTTCACATTTTGATCTTTGAATGTTACCTAGAGAAAGAAGAAACTGAATAGCTGAAGTCTTAAATCTTAGATGAACCCCCTTGGCCATTCTTTGGGTTTACCACGAGACAGTCGTACGCCGTACTGCATTTGGTCCTGACCTCGGACCCGATATTGTTTGTATTGTTTTTGATTCATTTGTTTTTGGCAATTTAAGATGTTTCTCCTTTTTCTCTTCTTTAAAGCCTTTGTCACTTCTCACTACAATGTAAAGCGCCGTGATTGTTATCTTTGAAGTGCTATCAAAAAGATGCGAACTTCATTCCTTCCTTACTCGGGCCACATCTCTCACATCTTACCAAGCTCGCTGTGGTCATCCACCAGGATGATCTCGTGGAGGAAGCGGGCGGGGGTCCGGTCCAACACGCTGTGGACGGTCCTGGTGAGAGCGGAGATGGCCTCGTTGAAGAAGCAGATGATCACGCTGGCGGATGGCAAACGGTCAGGGTAGGCCTCGTCACCGCACCTGCAGACGGGATCAATCCTCAGTCCGGTGCCCCGGCCGGGTGAGGAGAACAGGCGTCTCACCTCTGGTCTCTGGTGTCGGGCAGCTGGCGGTGAGGACCGATGCGGCGCGAGATGAGCACGTTGAAGGCGTGTTGATGGTAGCCAGCGTCTCGCACTTCCTGGTCGGCCTCGTTGAAGATCATACCTGCGCGCGCACACGCACACGCACACGCACGCCGCTTAGACCAGTAGTCCCCAACCTTTCTTCCGCCATGGACTCTTTCATACAAACTTTGTTCGGTGGCGACAAAGTTTCACGATGGCACGGCGGCGTGGGGCTGGCCCAAGGGAGCGTCCCGATCGGAACCAAATCTTCGATTGGGGTGGGGCTTTCCCGTGTCCCGCTCCACTAAAAACAATGTTTGTTTTTTTCCAGTCTCTCCGTGCAGCCCGGTCACCAAATGGCGAATGGCGTGCGTGGCTCTGGAAACACTTTGGAGGACTTGCAGACAATCCGCAACTAGTTTGGCGGCGATTCCGAACGGCCGATCACAATTAAGTGTCGTCGTGCAGTGTACGGTCTACGATGCCACACGTGTACGGCCAATCAAAAGGCCAGGTTATATCACATGTGCGGCGGCAAGCCCCGCCCGTACCCCCTCACCCATTTCCGGCGAGAGCCCGACGGCGGCCCTCGCGTCGTCGGCCCCTCGCCGGGCCGGCTCCTCGCCGACGTGCCGGCGACGCGGCCCGACGGGGGTCCTGCCGAGGCCCGGCTCGGCCGTCGATGAGAAGTAGAGGAAGAGGAGCGCGGTCCACGCGGCCGACGTCACCACGCAGCCGCAGCAGAAGTAACGCAGCGGCACCGGAGCCATCTCGGCGGGCACAGCATCGCTTTACATCACGCCGCTGCGGACGCACGCGGAATGGGAATTGTGTTAGTTACCGTCTCGCACGACAGCGCTCCCGCTATATCACAAGTCGGAATTTAGAGTTGTGCACCTTAAGTGTCGTACCACCTTGTGCCGCAACATGCTTGGCGACACTGAGCCCAACTGGAAGGCATAATTAACAGCACAAAAGAAAAGGCAGAGAAGGTCCCCTACGAGGCCCACAGAGCAGAGAGACCATATGCCTGTAAAGTCCTTTTGTACTGTACTGTTCGGTGAAACATTTTTGTTGTAGGTTTGAAGGTTTTCAATGACTGTAACATCGAATTTCCATTCGCCCGTCCGTCTATTGTGTTACGCGTGCTATGCTAGTAACCCAGGCGAGTTTGGTTAGAGTCGATGTTTAATTCTCTTATGTCTCAGTTTTGCGGGAAACTTCAAAAAAATAAACCGCTCGAACGAAGAACGCTCGGCCTCTTGGGGAACGCTGCTGTCGAGAGAGTGAGAACAGCTGCAAAGGAATACTTTCAAAAGTACTGGTCATATATCGTTTGGACGAAAAATAGAAAGGGAAACTTGAAAGCATGTTTTCATAAGTTGAAATGCATGTAGTGTGCGTGCGTGTGAGGGGTACAACAACGATTAAAAAATGTGTTTCATGTTCACTCTATGTGGCAGATTGTTTACTTCCTGCGGGCGCGTCTGGAACCTGTTCTGGGCAATAAACGCATTCATAACATTTCTGAATTCTTTGATGTCGTTCCAACCTCAAGGTTGACAATTTATACAGGCCCGTGTTCCAGATCGAAGCCTCATCAAATGTTACATGACACAGATCTCGGATTGTTCTGTCCACGCGCTCACGTGTCCTGAGGGACTTTGTTCGTCTTGCCTAAAGTGCGCACATGACCTCGCCAATGGCACACGACGACAACAACATGCTTTGCCGCACAAATGGGGTCCTCACAACGTGCACACGAACACTGGCGACGAGTTTATCACCGCGTGTCGCCCGGTTCGAAAAACTCGAACTGCGCAATTTGCTCGTTGAGTGAAGACAAGAAATAACTGAGCTCAACGACGATCGCTCCCAAAGTAAGTACACGTGTGCATCTTGGATCACGTGACACGTGTACGTCGGATTGCCGTGAGCGCAGTCGTCACGTGCACGTTGATGACATATATTTTCTTTCGCAAGAAATCGGTTGAGTGTAAAATGATGTTAGAAAAGCTTTGAAATGATCTTGTGTAACAAGGTCATGAACTAAAGTCCATTCATAAAATGTCTTCACTCGTTCTTAAGCCCACTAACAAGTTTCCTCCTTTCATTTCCCCCCCATTGTGACTTAGCGATGTCTGTAATTGGTAGCGTTCATAATTTTTGCTATGAAATGATGAGCCAATCTTTTTAAGGACATTACCGACAGACTGAAGGCGCTTCCAGTGTTTATCGTGCTGACCGGCGGCTGCTGCTTTGAGCAGGAGCAACAACAGTTAATGCACATAATGCGGGCGGACGGACGTGATTTTCGAAGCATTCACGAGCCGAAGGCCATCGATAACCGAACCGAAGCTGACCTTCACGTGCGGAAGACGCGACTCACTGGCGTTCGGCAAGACGACGAGTCAACACACAGCAAGCGCCATCTGCGGCCGCCCATCAAGTGCGCACGCCGGAAACGAGTGCCCTCCCTCGACGTCGCACGGGATGTGCTTCCGCCAACGACTTTCACAATAAAACAAATCCCGGGGGTCAACTTCAACGGAAAACGTCCTGTTTCATTCAATCCAGTGCTTGCCAAGCAGTTGTGAGGAGGTTAGGGTTCAAATCCGGCCTCACCTGTTTGGAGTTTCCTCCCACGTTCCCAAAACAGGCATGCGAGGTTCATGGAAGACCAATTCAACTCTGCGGTCCACCTTAAAAGATTGCAATTGCGCTGTTTCGCCTCTAGGTGGCAATGTTTGTCACAGGTCACATTGGTATTCAGACTTTAACCGGCCTTATTATTACATTTGTTGGTTACCCCGATGATATGACGACGGTTACACGAATGGAGAACGTAACAGAAAGATAGGCGGCCGAAGAACTTGTGGCACATTTTACTGTCACACACAACTCTCACCCTTAGAAAACAAGTGCACTTGTGCTTCTGCGCATGCACGCCCGCACACGCGCAAACACGCGCTAACATTAAGCGTTAAAAAAACAACATTATTCCACGGAAGGCATTGGGTAAATAAAACACATAGATAGATAGACAGATAGATAGATAGATAGATAGATAGATAGATAGATAGATAGATAGATAGATAGATAGATAGATAGATAGATAGATAGATAGATAGATAGATAGATAGATAAGCACTGTAGAAAATGGATGGATGGATGGATGGATGGATGGATGGATGGATGGATGGATAGTGATTATTTTGACAGGCACGCAATCTTTGTTGGTGGGGTACACCCCGGACTGGTCACCGGATCATCACAGGGCACAACTCCACAAACAGTCAATGTCAGGACGAACAGACTGTCAGTTGTGGAGCGAACGCGCTAACCACCAGTCAACTGTGCTATGTTAATATCTTCACTTATAAAAATGTTGTTCAAAGACAAGCGTGACTCTTGCTCGTCCAATCAACTATTCACTTTTATTGCGAAAGTCTGCACAGGAAGTCAATGAAGTGGCAGTCAAAACACTTCCGGGTGTGTTGTGTTTCGGTGTCCGTAAAAGCAGAAAGGAAAACGACCGAGCCGATGTTTTGACACGATGAGCGACGAGCACTACTTGGAGCTTTGTGACAATCTCGTACAATTTGAAAACGCTTCGAGCGTCAACAATGTTTTCTTCGACGAAGCCAACAAACAGGTCAGCTTCAACTAGCTTCCTGTTAGCATTAGCCGAGTCAGCTGACGACCCCACAACGGCAGGCAGCAACTCGCGTGAATCATTTGACGAAAGAAAATCTCTCAATGTGCCCGTTTCTATCACGTGTTGGAGTTGTTTGTCGATCACAAGAAGCTGACGGTGGTCTCGTGCTGCCTTCAGGTGTTCGCGGTGCGTTCAGGGGGCGCCACGGGGGTGGTCGTCAAAGGTCCGGACGACAAGAGTTCTGTTGCCTTCAGGTGCGTCACACGCCGTGAGATAAACGACATGTTTATAAGCGTTATTCAGACACTTATTTGTTTTATGGGCAGAATGGAGGACAAAGGAGAAGTCAAGTGCATCAAGTTCTCCATTGGGAACAAAATTCTGGCCGTGCAGAGAACGTCAAAGTCTGTGGTGAGTCACATGGTTTATTTGGATCAGTTCGCTCTTTTACTCTCATAGTACTTCACAAAGTGCCTTGCATGCTCAAATATACAAATCAAATGCACCGTTACAAATATTCTATACAATTATTAATACAAGAAAAGAGAATTCATAATCAATCAACATTCAAGTGTTGCTGCCTAAACAAAAAAAAGTTCATTCCTGTTTTTCTGCACGCGTACGGAAGAGTTTGCACTCGGCTCGAATGGAAGTTTGTTTCGTAGGAGCGGACTGCACGACTGCATCGCCTTTTGCCTTTGCTCGTCTTGTCTCATCGACTTGGTCTCTTTCAGGACTTCATCAACTTCATCCCCGACTACCCGCACACGGAGTTCACGCACGAGTGCAAGGTGAGCCGCTCACACAAAGCAACCAATCGCGGCGAGCCTCGCTGACCGACGTGTCGTTCAGATGAAGAACGCCAACCTGCTGGGCTTCTGCTGGACCAACTGGAACGAGATCGTCTTTGTCAGCGACCTGGGCATCGAGCTCTACCAGGTATACCGCCGCGCTCGCGTGCCTTTTGGGGGCCAGGCTCCGCCCACACGTGCGTGCGTGTTACGTTCAGGTTTTTCCGGACAAACGCGGCGTCAAACTGCTCAAGAGTCACAGCCTCAACGTCAACTGGTACCAGTACTGCCCCGACACGGCCGTCATGCTGCTGTCCACCACCGTGCAGGCCAACGTCCTGCAGCCCTTCGCCTTCCGGGTCCGAACTCGCAACACGTGTGTGTACTTGTCTGCGCCTTGCACCTGCATCTAACTGTGTGTGTGTGTGTGTGTGTGTGAAAATAAGAGCGGGAGCGTGTCCAAGATGTCCAAGTTTGAGATCGAGCTGCCCGTTGTCCCGAAACCAGCCAAACTCAGCCTGTCAGAGAGAGACGTCGCCATGGCGACCATGTAAGTGTGCGCGCGCGCTACCGCTGAATGAACGGAGGTAGCTGGCGAAAATGGCCGACGATAGCTGCAGACAGAAATGATTTATCGATGAAACGCAATGCAATATGATCACCTCAAAGTGGCAGGCGGGGTTTGGAAAGGGCTTCTTGAGGTATCAAGAGGAATTTTTGAAATCTGACCTTTAATTCGTTCTGAGAGACTGTTTGCAAAGGAACCAAAGTCGTTTCTCCGAAATCTCAAGAACAGAAATAGAATTGTCGCCATTTGCTTGGCCAGAAGCGTCGCTCGCTCCTTCACTCGCCTCTTTTTGCTAGCGGTAGATTTCGACAAGCAAAAACCGCACCGTGAGATCACAAACGTGAAACCCGTTCTCGTGTTTCGATATGATTTCCTTTTTCATCTCGTCAAACTACCCTAACCCTACTTGACGCAGCACAACGACGCTCCACAGACTCCGATTTCCTGCGGCGGCCCTTGTTCTCCTCTGCAATAATTGTTATTATTGTGTGCGTCTGTGTGTGTGTGCGTGTAGTTACGGTCAGTTGTATGTGATGTACCTGAAGCATCACTCCAGGAGTGCCAACAGTGGCAGTGCTGAGGTGGTGCTCTACCATTTACCAAGGTATGCGTGCGCGCACACACACACACACACACACACACACTGGCTGACAACGCAGAGTGTTAAATGTGAACCTGTGTGCGCAGGGAGGGTGCGTGTAAGAAGACGCACGTGTTGAAATTGAACACAACAGGAAAGTTTGCGCTTAACATCGTTGACAACCTGGTGGTGGTCCATCATCAGAGCTCTCAGGTGTGTGTGTGTGTGTGTGTGTGTGTACACGCTCGCGACACCACTAACAAAAGTCATCGTGTGCGTTTCAGACGTCGTTGATGTTCGACATCAAGTTGAAGGAGTCGGACAGCGCCATCAGCACGCATCAGCCTGTACTTCCTGCTCGTTCCATACAGCCGTGTCGCATCCCACTCTCAGGCAGGCACGCACGCACGCACACGTGAATAACAACATTGCCATTAATGAAGTTGTTTTGTGATGTTTAAAGGTCCAGCAGTGGTCCCATCACAACTTCCTGTCCCGTGTCAGCTGTGTATCCTTCCCTTGCGCCTGCGTGTTTGCGCGTGCGTGCGTGTTTGTTGTCCGACTTGACCTTTACGTAGACTCGTCTTCATGGAGCGTCTTCCAGCCTGACATCATCATTAGCGCCAGCGAAGGTCTGCAAATACACACACCCAGACCCACACGCACAGATTGACGGATGGATGGATGGATTGATTGACAGGGTACTTGTGGTATCTTCGCGTCAAGTTAAGCCCGACAGTCAAGCTGCTGCACGACAAAAGCAAACTGATGGACTTCCTGTTACGCCGCAGCGACTGCAAGATGGTCATCCTGTCCGTCTGCTCGCAGCGTACGTCTCGCTGTCCACACACGTGCGCTTCATATACGCATCTCTCTGCCTGTCTCACTCTACGTGTCTCTGCATGCTTCTTTGTTGTTAGTTTTTGTTTAGAAATAAACATCGGGTGTTCGGTTAGCATGGGAACAGTTTGCTGCTCCTGTGCTAATGCTAACGTGTGTGCGCATGTGTAGTGGTGGAAGGCAAGCAGAGAGGAAGTCTGCCCGTGGTGGCGAGCGTCTTCGACAAACTCAATCAGGTGTACAAAGACTTCCTGGAGGCGGAGCAAAGCTACAGCGCGGTGAGTGAGTGATGTCACTAACAGGGGAGGAGTCAGCCGATGCGCGTGAGCACACGCCTCACTCCTTGTGTGTGCGTTTGCAGGCCGCGGAGGCGGGTCCCACGCGAGGCGGCGGCGCTCACAAGCGACCGATCAGAAGCCAGGCGGTGATCGACCAGTCGGACATGTACACGCACGTCTTGTCGGCGTTCACAGAGAGGAAGGTAGGAAAGCCTGCAATAAAAACAGAAACAAAAGCGCAATTGAGGCTGTGTTGGGAATCGCTCACGCTTTCCCGCCTCCCCAATCACGACGCATGGATAATTTTTTTTTATATAGTGGACCTTGATAGTCGCTCCACTAAAAATGCGTTTGTAGAAATTGGAGAGTCGGAAGCGAGCGACCGCGTTCCGAATCATTCGTCATTCCCAACTACCAAATGACTAGGTCGAGATTTTCATGTAGTGGAATACAGTTAATTCCTCGTTTATCGCAGGCTTAATGTAATTTAAGCCTGCGAATATAATAAGCATCCCCAAAATGTTTCTTGTACCTTTGTATAATACTTGCTGGTATGGAAGCATTAGCCGCATAATAATTTGTATTTTCTTACGAAAACATTTAAAAAGTTACGATACAGCCCAAACAACCCGCGCAATATACGAAATCCATGAAGTAGCAACCAAAATATTTTATTATTATTTCTATATTTTTTCAAGCTTCTTAGTAGTTTCATGCTGAAGACAATCAATACTCGCCAGTTGTGAAATGTGGAGTCAAACTTGTTTGAAACTGACCTCTGCGATGATGGAAAAGAGACGTCTCGTCTGGACCTCCATGACCTTTTCTCCAAAGGTTAAGGAAAAGGTTGTTAGGAGATTTGACTTTTCCATGAGGCCCAGGGAGTGATTCCCAACACATCTTGTGTGTGCGCAGGGCGCCTCCCACAAGTTGACCATCGCCGTGTTGATGGAGTACATTCGCTCGCTCAACCACTTCCAGATCAGCGTGCAGGTCAGCTGACATCACATGACCTCATCCTACAACACGGCACGTGTTCATCGACGGAGCGACGGCTGGATTGACATTTCCTCTTCTTGTGTCGGTCTGTGGACGACGTCAGCATTACTTGTACGAGCTGGTGATCAAGACGCTGGTGCAGCACAACCTCTTCTACATGTTACATCAGTTCCTGCAGTACCACGTCCTCACAGACTCCAAACCGCTCGTGAGTCACGTCGACACACGCTAACACAATGCTAACAAACCCAACTCACGCTAACACGACAACGATTATGAAACACTTGCGTTGCTTCTTTCCAGTTTGTCCTGAAAGACTCCCAGAGTCTTCCTAAACTTTGCTTGAATCATCAAATCATACAAAGTCATGTCAAATCACATACAGGGTTAGGCGGTCCTCGGGTTACGACGGGGTTCCGTTCCTGCAGAGGCCAGCAAGGTAAAACCTGTATTTGTAAGTCGGAATGTGCCAGAGTAACCTCAGCTAACGCTGCAGTAAATTCATAATTACAGCAAATATTCCAATTAATATGAAACGATGAAATTAAAATCCGGATACTGAGCGTGAATTCTCGTGACGCGTGACCACGTCTTCTTACGAAGTCGTCCATTACGCAACGTTCGCAACCTCCAGACCGCTGTCGTAAACTGAGGACTCCCTGTAGTGATTTTCGACAATACTGTAGACGTGTCAGCTAATAATACGTTTGAAAACCAATTTGAAGCCGCCAACTGCGTTTGGGAGAATGATCGGAAAACCTGACGATCTTGGAAGAACATCCAGTTTGGAGAAATGCTTCAAAATGGAACAGAGCGATCAGTGCCAAGTGAGGAAAAGATGATCTTCCCGTTCTAGCTGCAATGCGGAAGTGGATTAGCGCCGCCTTTTAGCTCAAATCAAAGAAATGCCAAGAGCACAAGTACAGGCGCTCCTCAGTTTCTCATGCATGACTTTCATCCTTGCGGTGGGCGGCTAACCCGAACTTGTACGCGAGCGGGAGCGCGTCGTCGTCCGCCGAATCCACCAAACCTCGTACGGCGGCGCCGTTGTAAAGCCGGGGCGCCCGTAACGGGTCGTAAGGTCGAGTAGCTGCTTGCTAGCAAGTCACTTGTACGAACGATCGCGTGTTGATCTTCACTTGACCTCCTTCAGGCGTGTTTGCTTCTGTCCCTGGAGAGCACGTACCCCCCCGCCCACCAGCTGTCCCTCGACATGTTGAAGGTACTCCTCCCAACGTCGTCATCTTCATCGGCTCTATCGTCCAATGACACGTGCCGTTTGTGCGTGTGCGTGTTGTAGCGTCTGTCGACAGCCAATGACGAGATTGTGGAGGTTCTGCTGTCCAAGCAGCAGGTTTTGGGCGCGCTCAGATTCATCCGCAGCGTCGGTACGTAACGGCGCCACACAGCAACCTGTCGCACGCCATCTAGGGACGCCGCACAAAATCAAATCTCAAAAATCCGGCTCGATGGCCCAAGCCTAACGTGATCACATGACCTCGCTTGAAGGTCGGCGAGCGGCATCGTGGTGGTCGTCATGGTGACTAACTTCTGTGTGTGTGTGTGTGTGTGTGTGTGTGTGTGTGTGTGCGCGCGCGCGTGCGACCGGCGTGCAGGCGCCCACGACAACATGTCCGCCAGGAAGTTTCTGGACGCGGCTCGTCAGACGGGAGACGACATGTTGTTCTTCACAGTCTTCAGGTCCTTCCAGCAGAGGAACCAACGCCTCAGGGGGAACCCGGCGTTTAACCCCGGTCAGCACGCACGCACGCACGCTACATATCTGACGTTAGAAAATCCCATCGCACAACCGAACAAAACTTGACTTCAAAGTTTTTCCAGTGACAAGCCGTGACTTTTTTTTTTTTTAACTTTTGTTTTGCAAGCTTCAGATATGTCACCACTGGAATAAAGCGGGGGGTGGGCAAGGAGAGCACAACACCCAAAATCAAAATGAGAACTGCTGTAGGCCACAATTCACACCCAGACGCTCACACGTTAGACTAAGCGGCCAACTCGACTCCTGCTCCTGATGGGGCCGCCCCCCTTCGAGGCACATGTCTATGACATGAATACTACAGTATGTACAACCGTTACAAAAGCAGTTTACATTCTCTATACAAGCCAGTGCTCTTTTTCTTTATTGAAAAAAAAGGAGGTTAATTCATGCTCTAAATTTCACTAAAAAGTTGATTTTTATGGATTTCAACTCTTCTATTCGCGACATTAATTTGCTATAGGAGGAAACTGAGTTAGGAGCGTGCTCGCTCGTATGTCACTGTGGCATTTTGACATACAGACGTTTCCAAAACATTTGAATATCATGGAAACGTTTATTTCCATAATTCCAATCAAAACCTTAAAACTTTCATAGATTAAAGATTCAGGGCCCACAATTTCAACAATTAAAAAAAAGTATTTATTTGTTTATTTCTACATAGTTTGGGCTTCCAGCTCATAAAACCCACAAAAACTGTGAAGAAATCACCATTTACATCTCAGTTTTTGGAGAAAAAAGAGAGAGAAATTAGGGTCACATTAAATCAATCAAAATATGGTACTTTCGAAACGATATGTTAATCTTCAATACTTGGTTGGGAATCCCTTTAATTGAATCACTGCCCGGATGCCCTGGTGGTTCATTAAAATGTTTGTTTGTGTTTGTGTGTGTGTGTGCGCCTGCAGGAGAGCACTGCGAAGATCACGTGCTTCACTTCACGCGCGTGTTTGGCGAGCAGGCGCTGATGAAAGCGGCCACTGCCTGACCGCCATCGCCGTGACATCCGGCCATGTTTTCATGCGCACGCACACGCACTCTCTTGTTTTGTTGCTTAACAGGAAATAAAGCATCATTTTAAACAACCCTTCAACTGAATGACTAACAGGAAGTGGAATCTATTGTAATAAACCTTGGGTTAGGCTAAATAACACCCAGGGGGCAGCTTAGTTGTTACGCTGCTGCCGCCACCTTTGGCCGGTCTGCTTCGGATTCAAATACGATGTAGAGAATGTACACTTTATGGAAGACTTTTATGAATGTACAGCAACTTCTAAGCAGGAAGCGGAAATGCAATGGCCGACAGTCCACTCTTCGCCCATGAACTTGACCCCCCCACTAGTGTAGTTTCGTTCAGAAGAACGAATCAGTTTATGAAATGATTCGTAGTTTTAGCTCGGCCCCGCCCGCCGCCGTGAGTCGAGCGAGTCGCCGGGAGCGGAAACGGAACTGCCGAAGCGTTCTGTCACTCTTTTCTGAATCTTGGGCGCGTGACCAATGAGCAGCCAGCGTGCAGGCGAGGGCGGGACTTCATTAAACGTACTGCCGTGCGATTCGCGGATCCGCAGCGTTGTCGCTCACTTGGGCGAATGACCAATGCAGCGCCGTGCAGGAAGGGGGAGGGGCTTAAGTAACAAGTGTACTGAGGACCCTCTCGTTCGCGATCCTTTAGAAACGAGTGATTCGGCCGTGGAACGTCTTGGTTTGCGATCCGCTAAGGAGCGATGTACTCGTACGATGAGCGATTCGTTTGCACAAGGAACGGCGTACTACGCAGCGAACGTACTCATGAGTGATTTGAACCGCAAGTCTGACGTCCTCGCGGGGATTAGCTCGCAGTAGCAGCCGTTTCTTCAAGCTAACGGCTAATGTTGAGTCAGTCGAGCAGACGTTGAAAGTAAATGCATATCCGTACACATAAGTAACATTCCCTTTGTGTCTCTAATGCGATTCTTGAAGCTGTTTATTTCATAATATTAACACATGAAACTGGTGGGCGACTGGTTCGCACAGCTGTAGGGACCGGCGTTCAAATCCCGGCCCCGCCCGTGTGGACTTTGTCCGGGCGCTCCGCTTTCCCTCCCACATCCCCCAAAAACATGCGCGCTAGGTTGACTGGTTGTTTGTACCTACACGGTCATGACATAGTTCGCATACACTCCTTGAAGTCTCAGCGCCCTTTGCACAATGGTCATTGTGCATTGCACCGGACTATTGCAATATGAGTCATTCGAACTGCTCTAAGTGCTCGAGGACTCTGCATCTTTTTGCACAATTGTTTTTTCTCAATGTCTTTATGTCTCCAACGCGTTCTGTAAATTGACTGTCTGTTGTACTAGAGCGCCTCCCAACTACCGGAGACAAATTCCTTGTGTGTTTTGGACATACTTGGCAAATAAAGATGATTCTGATTCTGACAATAAGCGTCCATTTAACTGGCCGGTCGGCCGTAACAAGGGTTCACCGGGGCATCGGCTGCCGACGCACGGCCGTCGTTCGACTCGCTCCCCAGACCTCGCGAACCTCTCGCCGAGCCGCAGGTGAAAGTCATCAAGCGCGAGTGGGTCCCGTCTCCCGTCTCCCGGGGCAACCACCGCTACACTACTTTTACAAATAAGAGAAGCGCAAACATGGCGGCCAAGAGACGGGATGAGGCGGCGGTGGCGTTTTCAATCTTTATTTGTTCTTTTCATTGACTACTTCCTCTTGTTGAGAGAGAGAGAGAGAGCGAGAGAGAGAGAGGCGCGAGTGTCTGTGTGTGCGTGTGCGTGCGCGTGTGTTCACAGTCAAGTGCTGGCGTGATCGATTGACGGTCGACATGAAATCACAAATCAAAGTTTGCATCTCAGGAAGCAAATCAAAAAGTTTGAGAAGAACCCTGAGAGCAACATCATTTTATTTATGACATTTGTGTGTTTGTGTGTGTGCAGAAATCATCAAGCATATTTGCTTAAACATGCACCCACAAAAAAAAAAAACTATCCTAAAAGTCACCCAGTAGAAGAGAAAAACATAATAATAATAATAATAATAATGTTCATGTTCACAGTTTGACAGAAAGAACAAAAGATTTGATGATTAAAGCTTTTTTTTTTTTTCCTTGGATTCTTTTATTGCTCGTTTGCAGCCCGGCCAGCTGCGTGTGCGCGTGAGTGCGCGCAACTCGATGACGTCGTCAACATGCGCCTCGGCCTCACGATTGATTGACACGACTCAACTTTCAAACATCAACTTGGCATGGCAACTCGTTTAACTTGACTTTTTGAAAACTTTGCTTCACTGCTGAGCACATGCACGCGCGCAACATAAATAATTTTACAAACGATCCACACGGCCGAGCGCACGCATAAGTGGTCACTGTTGAAACGTGACTAGAAAATAAAGAGTCCCTTTAACATGGAAACCCGAAGGCCAATGAGCAACATGAGCTTCAAGAACAAGAGTAGCGCCACCTACAGTTTGGGAAACAAACGCATTGCAATGAAACGTTAGCTCGGTCGGGCTAACAGCTGGCTAGCTCCTGATGCTATTCGCATCAGCTTGTTGCTACGAGCAGTCATTTTGATGACGCACCATTGTGGCCTTTGACGCTCAGAGATGAAAACAACTTCTGATCGTGTTCAAATACAAGCAGTACTACGGGAGAGTACGAAGTACAGAGTACTCTACTGCAGAAGGCACTCGTATTAAGAGTAGTAGTAGGTAGTAGTTAGTGTCCAGTCAGTCAGAGCAGTGAAGTCATGTGGTGTTCGAGTTGATTTATTTGAGGCGCAGCATGCGAGAGGACAAACGAGCCCCCTCCTCTCTAAAGGCACCCCCCACACGCACACTTAACAAAAAAGTCAAGTTGAATCCAGTGACACAAGCTAGTGTTTAAGTTTCATCTCAGCAAGTTTTTTGCTATTTGCATTTGATTGTCTTTGACGCTACTTACAAAAAACAAACACGAGTTTGATATTTAAAATATGAATTCGTTTAAGTGTGAACTAAGAAAGTCGACGGGGGGCGGAGAAGGCGTGTTCTGGGGCAAACGTGCTAATACTTGTAGCAGACTAGCTTCGCCTGCTGTTATCTTGTTAACTGGCCCGCTTCCCTCAGTTAGCATCATTGGAATATCTTCATGTCTGCACTAATCTAATAGTCGTCGCGTGATGCGTCCAACCGACGCTCAGTGTTGAGAAGGCACCGGCTTGCTGCAGATAAGTAGTGCTAGCCCTTACCAAGCTTAGGCCAGGCCGAGCTAAAAGCTAAAGCTAATTACGACTTGTTGTGCGCCAAACAGGCTAGTGTAGCCAAACGGCCGACGCGCGAGTACTAGCTGTGCTTAGTTGCTGGCGAACAGGAAGACGTGATTGACACTGTTGAGGTAATTTGGACCCGGGTCGGCGCCGACGTGGCCGACAGGAACACGCGGGGCTCACGCACGCACACAAACTAGCAAACTACATTTTCATTTGTCCACTTACAAACGAAAAGAAAAAAAAAATCCCTCACAAAACCAAAAAGGCAAACAACCAAAGTCAACTGAGAAGTCCTCGCATACAAGGTGAGGGGCGGCGACGCCGACAGTTCTTCTGTCCGTGCGCCATCTTTTCCAGTTTCACGAAGCGTCATGTGACGCACGTCGGCCATCTTGATCTTCTTGCTGACAAAACAAAGTTAAAAAGCTATAAAAGGACAAGTAGTAAGGCACTTGTTAAAGGTACGGCGTCCTCCGACCGCACTCAGTCCACGACCACCAGCGGCGGCTCCCCATTGGCCAGCGTGTAATCCAGAGGGGCCGGGGCTTGGCGCGCCAACAGGCCCTGGATCAAAGCCTGCCCACCGGGAGCTCGTGGGAAACGTTCGAGTCCGGCGGCTTGGCCGCGTCCGGCGCGTCGCTGCTTATCTTGGCATCAGCGACTGATTGACCGGGATGGGGGGTTTCCGGGGGGGTCACGCTAAGTTCAGGCGTCTCCTCAGCGGCAGCGGGCGGCGTCTGAGCCAGCGGGGCCTGCTCGGGCGACGCCCGGGCGGGCGTCCGTCCGGCAGGCTCCGGGTCCGAAGTGTGGGCGTCGTCCAAGTCTTTGGCGCACTCGCTCTCGTTCTCGGAGGGGGGGCAGGTTTCGGTGGGCGTGGGGGCGTCCCTGTCCCTGTCCCTGTCCCCGTCCTCGCTGGGCGTCTTGTTGGCGTGGATGCGTTGGTGGCGAACCAGGCTGTGCTTCAGCGTGAAGGTGCGTTCGCACGTGGCGCAGCGGTACGGACGCTCACCTGCGCGGGAAAAAAGAAAACCCCGTCAGCATGCTCATAGACATACAGTGAAACCTCAATTTAACGGACCTGGAAAAATGGACTTAACAGACAGAACGGTAGTGTCCGTTCGGAACTCAAAACACGCCCTTGCGACGGACATACACTGGGTGTATCTCGGCCACGAAATTTCAATTGAACTTCAATTTAACGGACAAACGGCTTTAATGGACGACGCCTCCCCTAACAGTCCGTTAAATGGAGGTTCCACTGTACAGACATGAACATGTTCTCAATCCTCTGCGAAAAACCACATATATTACTGCGGCCGGCAGAAAAGACCAACTACACTAGCTTGAAAAAGGACATTTTGGGCATTTCCGACCAAAATCTGCTTGCAAAGCCGCTAAAAGGGCATCCAAGATGTTGAAAAGGACATTTAAAAAGTCATGGAAGGGAACCTGAAATAAGTTTCAGAGTTAAAGTTGAAATGTGTTGGAGTGTTGGAGGGAGAAAACTATGAAGAAAATCTTTTGATATGGTCCCTATATTGCGGCTTTTCAACTATGGCGGACGTCTCCTTTGCCATAAACGATATTCAAATTGGTGTGATAAATATGCAAAACCATCAGAAATCAAGGAGGAGTCAAATCCTTTTTCACGTACCGGTGTGTGACCTCATGTGTCTGGTGAGGTCCTGCAGCGACCAGAATCTTTTCGCACACACGGCGCACGTCTTCTTCTTGCGTTTGTCCACGGCCGCGCCGACGCCGTTGACGGTGTCGCCGCCCTCCAGACTCTTGGCCTCCGACGACGCCTCCTCGTCGCTGCGCTCGTCTTCCTTGTTGTCCTCGTCGTCCTCGTCGTCGCTCTCCGCGGCGTCGCTGTCGCCGGCCCTCGCCGCCGCCCCTCGCTCCGCCTCCTCGTCCTTGTCGTTCTCTTTGCTCTCCGGCTCGTCCTTGGCGTCCCGGGGCGCCGCCGCCTCTTTCTCTTCGGGCGGAGTCTCCTGGCTCAGGTGCGCCCTCTCGTGGCGAGCAAGGGTGGTGGCGTAGCGGAAGCTTTTGCGGCACACGCCGCAAACGTGCTTCCAGTCCAGCTGAGGCTTGGCGGCGGGGTCGGCCGAGGGAGCGTCCGGCGCGTCTTCGGAGGGGGCGGCCGATGCCTCTTCCTGAGGGGCGGGGGCGGGGCCGGGGCCGGGGGCGGCGGCCGAGTTCGACAGTTTGAAGTCGATCAGCTTGGAGCCGAAGTTCAAATCCAAACTTTTGTTGCTGTGGCAGTCGTCGTCGTCGTCGTCGTCGTCGTGATCGCACTGAAACAAAAACAAAGTCAAGTCAACTCTCGAGACTTCATCGTGTGACATGATGAAAATAAAACGTCTGCCGTCTGCTAATGTGTTCAGCCGACACCCGTCCACGTCATCTATGTTTGTCCTGGTTTTGCCTCGGGGAAGGTCTCACATTCGGTGGGTTACCTTGGCGCTGGGCGGAGCTTCTTTGGCCGCTTCTGTCGAGTTCTCCGCTGCCCCCTGCTGGTACGCAAGCTCACAAGCTTGAACAGGACTCGAACCCTCTGCACGCACAAAACGCCCGTCCGTGATGATTTCGTCAGCGTGCTAATTAGCGTATGTAGTCGGAGCGGGGGAGGGGGGCCGGGGTCGCACCTGAGCTGGGCTTGCGGGCGGGGCTGCGCGGCGCGGGCTCCTCCCTCCTCCGCTCCGGGGACGTGTCATTGAGGGCGGTGGGAGGGGCGTGGCCGAGTGGTGACGAGTCATTGGCCGGCAGCTCGGCGTCCGACTGACTCTCTACGAGGAAACGTCGGGGAACAAAGAGCGAATAAAGAAGCGCCGTCGCCAGCCAGCGTCTTCACAACTGAATGTCAACATGTCAACAACGGTGGATTGATTTGTGTACGTCGTGTCACACGAATGTCCTGACCTGCGCAATAACGGCCGACTATGATTTGAGGGGCCGAATTTGTGTTTGATGAAATCAGATCGTCTGCCAAAACAAAAGTAGTCCGAAGGAGCGTCGGCCACGTTTTGTCGTCGCCAGAACAAACGCTGAGCCAGAAAAGACGTCAGGGCAACGGAGAACCTCGTTGGAGACTTTGCGGGACGTGTGACAAGTTTGCATTTGGGCCATAAACGTATGAGAATTCCACTATTAATGACAAATACATTCATGACAAAGATTGTTACTGGCCGGAAAATGACGTCATCATCGTAGCAATCAGATTGATATTGTCAATATGGAAGGAGTCATTTTGAAAAAGAAACCTTCCCAACGGACTGCTTATGTAAAAAGCTGCGAGGTCGGCTTCCACGTGAATTGCGATGCAACTTCTGCAAAGACAAAAGGTCCTTTGCTCCCTGCTCGTCATGTCCACCTGGCGTTCATTGAGCAATTGGAAAAGGCAAATGCGGACATCGCCCGAGGACCGCTTCGAATCACGTCAATAGAAATAGTTGGCCTCAAAAGTGAGAGAAGCTCCAGGAAGTCGTGAGCTTTGTCTTCCTTCTTGCGAGAATGCAAAATAAGCGCCTCGACGCGTGTTCCACTCTCCGACACGGACCGTTCCAAAATCATCCAACTTCACTTGAGCGCCTGCCTCGACTCCAAATCATTTATCTTGGAGATGCCGGCAACGTGCGGCGACAGGCAGAAAGAAGAATGTTCTGCTCTCGCGCTCGACGGCAGAGGGTTGAAGATCTGGTCCTGTGCTTCCTGCCACTTTCTCAACCAAACACAATGAGTACAGGTGCATTTGACCAATGAATTTGAATCCTTCAAGATCATACGCAAGCAGAGTGAAATATTGCATCATTCTTTTCGATGTGTCGTTTTGAAAGGAAAACCCCAAATAGAGCCTGTCTCGAAACTCGGATATTACGTACCAAACCGTCGAGAAATGAAAATGTTTTTTTCATGTCGAAATGAGGCAGGGATTTGGGAGTCATTCGAGACACGATTGTCCTCGCTTCAGTGGATCAACTTCTTGTTTGCTCGAATAGTCCAATATGCACCTCGGGAACGCAGATCATTTTCAAG
This sequence comes from Phycodurus eques, assembly GCF_024500275.1. Classification (NCBI taxonomy): domain Eukaryota; kingdom Metazoa; phylum Chordata; class Actinopteri; order Syngnathiformes; family Syngnathidae; genus Phycodurus; species Phycodurus eques. Next base: position 16,435,099 of record NC_084545.1, on the reverse strand, counting down.
GAGTCATTTTGCCGCAACGCTAACCTGCGCTCTCGTGCGAGCCGTCGTCGCTTTCTTTCTTGGCGAAGACGCCGTTGCGTCTGAGCGTGCGGTTGGTGACGCCGTGCTTCCTCAGCAGGTGGCGCTCACAGTTGGACTTGGTGGAGAAGAAGGCGTCGCAGCGCGGGCACGGGAAAGGCTTCTGGCCTGAGGACGGGCACGCGGCGGCGTTAGCGGCGTCGGCGGCGCGGCGGTTCGCGCGTGGACGTACCCGTGTGCGTGAGCATGTGCCTCTGGAGCGAGCTGGCCCACGGGAAGACGCGAGGGCAGAAGGGACACGTCATCTTCTGCACAGAGTTGGAGTATGCGTTCTTCTTGCCTTTGGACTGAGGAAGCAACGCCGCCGTCGTCGTCGTCTTCGCTTCCTCTCTCGGCCCCGCCTCCTTGTCCGCGCCTCCTCCCGCTCGCTCGCCGTCTGCGCACACAAACGCCAGTAAGCCTCAAGTGGGCGCGTCAGGGACGGGAGACTTTTTTTCGGGTCATCGATTTCTTAAGCAGCTTCTGTAGTTCAGATTTCGAGTCACGAGGAAGATAATGCGGTGAAAAAAATTCGGGTCGTGTACTTCCCGGGACCAGAACTCGCTGAAACCAGGACGGGACCGAGACCTTTGGGAAGGCAGTAACACACCACTTGACGATCTTTGCCGTTTTACCGATCGCTTCTCCTTCTTATCACAATGAAGTTGAAGGACAGCAGCTGAGCGCTGGTCTCGACGGTGTCAACAAAAGTTCAGAGACCTTTGCGAGGCTTCAAAATGCGGGCAGTGTGGTGCAACACAACACAACACAACAGTTCAAAAGCTTGTTTGGTATCAGGGGAACTATCAAGCAAATCCCACAAGAGGGAAAAAAAAATGCATCATTTGCTTTTTCAAAATTTGTTTTCAATTGCATTTTACTGTAAAGCCACATGGCCCGGCCCTCGCGTGCGCGCGTGTGCGTGCGTGCGTGTGTGAACTTTGACCTCCGGGAGCCGTCTTTGGCGAGAGGTCGTTGGGGCCGGTCTGCAGGAAGTCGGTGAACTTGTTGGCGTCGGTGTTGGCGAGCATCTTCTCTACGCTGGCAAACTCGCCGCTGGACTCCAAGTCCAGCGCGCCGCTCAGGACCGGAGCGTCCTTCGCGCTCTTCTTCCTGTTCCTCTTCCTGCCCGACGACAAGCACGAGAAGAACGCATCAGCTCCAAATACCTCCTGAGCTACACAAACCAAACGTAAGGAAATACAAACTGTGACCTGACGGCGTCGTCGGCCGGCGTCTCCGGGGGGGCGGAGCCGCCCGGCGGGTCCGAGGGCGATTCGGCCACCGGCGGCGGTCGGGCCTCCGCGGACGCCGCCTCCCTCTTCAGCAGGTCGGGGGCGGCGGACACCGAGTGGATGATCTGGGCGATGGATGCCAGAGGGGGGAGCTCCTTGAGGGAGGTGGGCTTGGGGAGGAGGGGCTTGAGGCGCTGGGGGCGGAGCAGGGGGGCGGGGGAGGAGCCGGGGGGGAACCGGCAGCCTCCCAGAGGCGAGGCGGCCCCCGCCTTGTCCTCGTCGGCCGGGACGCGCGGCTCCGCCGCGTCGCCGCCGTTTTGACGCGTCTCGATGCGGCGCCCGTCGGCCTCGTCACGCCGGAGACGCTTGCTGGGGATGGACAGGTCCACGGGTTGGTCCAGGGGCGGGTCCGGAGGCGGGAGCGCCGACGCGGGCGACAGCCTCTCCGCCTTGACGGCCACGTGAGCGGCGCGCCCCTTGGCTGAGAAGTCCAGAGGCTGGTCTAGTTCCCGGTGATACGGGGCCGCGTCCCGCGTCTGACCGGGCCTGTCGGCGGCGGGCCGCACGCTGGCGATGTGCTCCTCGATCTCGCGCTCCTGGACCTCGGGGTGCTGCTTGAGAAGATGGTGGATGCAGTTGCGCTTGGCCAGGAAGGCGGCGCCGCAGCGCCGACACTCGAAAGGTTTCCTCTGGCAGCCGTTGTGCGTGCGCAGGTGGATCTGCAGGGCCCGGTACGTCTTCAGGTCCTCGCCGCAGAACCGGCACGCGGTGTCGGCGCCGCCGCGTCCCGTCTCGGCGTCGGCGGTAGAGGCGGAGACGGCGCCGCTCGGGTTGTAGGGCGAGGCGGAGAAGACGCACTTGATGTTTTTCTCAATGTCCTTCCGGGACGTCTTCCCGTGTTTCTTCCTGAGGTGGCGCTCGCAGTTGGCCTTGACGGTGAAGGGGTAGTGGCAGACGCGGCAGATGTAGGGCCGCTCGCCGCTGTGGGTCCGCAGGTGGCGTATGAGCGTGGCCTTGTCGGGCGCCACGTAGTCGCAGATGTTGCACTGGTGGGGCAGGATGCCCAGGTGGAAACGCATGTGAGCCTGCAGGACGCCAGAAAAGGAGAAGACCTGGTCGCAGAAGCGGCACGGGAAGGAGCCTTTGGCCGAGCCGGCGTCGGCGCCGCCCGCGCCCGCCGCTTTGCTTCCTGCTTTCTTCCCGCAGAGCCCCGCCTCCTCGTGCGCGGCGGTGGCGGCGGCCGGCGGCGAGTCGGCCGGCGGCCGGCGGGTCTCCGGGCGGTCGCCGTCCCCCGCCGCTGAGGACGAGGAGGAAGAGGTGGGCGTCTTGAAGAGGGCGGGGGTGGGCGGCGGCGGGCCGGGACCGATGCAGCCCAGCGACGCCTGCTGCGAGCTCTGCAGGGGCGGCGGCGTGGTCGCAGTCAGGCCGGAGCGAGGCGTGACGGGGGGCTTGGGCTTCAGGGGCGGCAACGCCTTTTGGTTCTGGACTTGACCTGCGTCCAGAAAAAACAAAAAAAAAAAGTATGTTTCCACAGGGAAAGACTTTTGACAAAGAAACAAGAAAAGACAACAAACGATCGTCTTCCAATGATGAATGAAACTCCTTATCGTGAAAAAAGTCAAATGCAAGAATTTCTCTCGACATCTTTGAGGGGAAAAAAGAACTTACAACATTTTTAAGAAAAGCTTTTCCTTTTTCCATTACAAGGAAAAAGAAAATTGTCCGGTGAGCGCTATACCAGCAAGGTGAGCGTTAACAATAATGACGGCGGCGAGTGTAATGCGCGCGAGGACCCACCTTGCCCCGCGGCGAAGCCCAGCCCCATCTGATTGGGCGCGGCGGCGGCCACTTTGAGGATCTGCTGGATGTCGGCCAGCTCCACCACGCCGCCCGCCTCGCCCGGTTTGACGGCGGCGGCGTCGGGCTGCAGGAGGAAGCCCGCCTGGAAGGGCTGCAGCGACAGCAGGCTGAGGGCGTCCCTCTGAGACAGACCCTGCAGCGTGGACGCGGCGGCGGCCGATCGCTCCAGCAGGGGGATGCCCAGCGCGGTCGGCCCCCCCGCGCCCACCGTCAGACCTGCCGCCAGGAAGGCGGGCTCCTGGGGAAGACTGCAGCTCAGCGGCTCCACGTGGATCACCTTGATGCTGTCCAGGTGCGCCTGGTGGATCTCGTCCTCCGTGGGGGTCCGCGTCACCTGGGGCGGAGCACACGCGACGTCACCGCTACGTACGGGAAGTCGGCGAGCCGCCGAGCTACGTACGCTGGACCCTGGCACGCGTCGGTGGATTTTTCTTTTCTCGCCCGCCGAGACGAGCGGACGACGGCACATCGGAGAGGAGCAAAAAACCGAACTCCCGCTTAATAAGCAACTCGTATTCTCCAGCGTGAGAAGCGCCGGACCCGCTGCGTCGGAAGCCGAATGTCGTAAGACGGGTTTGCACATCGGAAGCTCAACGTTGCCGGACGTGACGCGCGCGAGTCTCTTGGGGTTCTTCAAGTGTTGGGTTGCGTTTTCTGTTGTTTGTCGCCGCGGCCTTTGATTTGACATTCGTTCCGGTGCTAAATCCGCGTGGCTCACAAGAAGGCGAAGAGCGTATCGATACGAACGATCGCACGCGCTTTTATTTTCTGCTCCCCTCACCGACGACGTGCGCCGCCGCTTCTACCGAAAACCGATTTGTCGGACTTCCTTTTGTTTTCACGGGAAATGGCGTTTCGGTTCTAAGACAGGCAATTGTAAACATTGTCAGAGGCTGTCCGCTATCGGCCCGTTTTTGCGACCGCCGAGAACGAAGGTCGAGCGAATGTACTCGACGCAAAAAAACGATCGTCGGCCTCCGCGGCGGTTACCTTGGAAACGTGCCGCAGTCCCAGCGCCTCCATAAAGTCGGACTGCGGGGAAAGCGGGGCGTCCTCGAAGTGGTTCCGACTCCGCCGGACGCAGTTTTGCGCTTCCTCGGCCCCGGCGTCAGGCGGGTGGGCGGAGCTCTTGTGGAGGTCGAGGGCGGGGCGCAGCGGGAAGGCCTTATCGCACGACTCGCACACGAAGCGGTGAAACTTGCCGACGCAGCGCCGAAGGTTGGTCTCGCACCACACCTGGAGCGGCGGAAACCGTCAGACGGTCGGGAAGCGAGCCTCGGGAAGACGGGGGCGGAGCTTACCTGCGCGACGCGAGCGAACTTCTTGCAGGAGAAGTCGACGAAGGACAGGTCGTTGAAGCCGGCCGGGATGGACGGGTTGGTCTGGATGAACGGTTGGCCGTTGGGGTCTCGGGGGAGGAGCTTGTGGACGGCCGCGTTGTGACGCAACAGACCGCGGTGCGTGCGGAAGGAAAGACGGCACAAGTCGCACCTGCAAACACGACGACATCCCACAACTAATCGATGATCCAATTTCGATCGTCGATGAACCACTCGGGACCTCGTTTGACTCTAATTGGCCAAATCCTCACAATTTCAATTTCAACAGTAAACCTTCTCCGATTCCTGTCGTCCTCCACGAAAGCAGACTGAATATCTTTGGAAAACAATCCTCCGCATTTTTGTCGATTTTCTAACGACTGTGACGAAGCAAACCAGGAACTGGATCATCGTCCGACAGTTGAATCTTTGAGGTTATTCTCAGCCGCAGTATGAAGAAGGTGTAATTGACATGCGGTTGAACCTGAAGGCGGCCTTCGGGTTCATGAATCGGTAGCAAAGAAGTCGCCCTCACTTTCCAAAAGGTTAACGAGTACATCGCTACTCTTTGACTTGATCAACATTCCCAAATAAATAACAACAATCGGTTGACAAAGAGTCACTGGAAAAAAATGATTTTGAAATAAACTCGTGCAAAATAAATGCTTATCCGATTATTCAAGTAACTGATGGAATGATTGACAGAATAATTGATTCTAAAAGTATCGGACAGTGGCAGCGCTCCACGAGTGCGTGCGTGCGTGCGTGCGTGCGTGTACTTGAGCGTGGTGTCCGGGTGCGTGTCCATGTGAGCGTCCAGCTCCAGCCTGCCGCCGCAAGTCTTGAAGCAGATGGGACAAGGGAGCGCCAGCTCGTCCCCGGCCCGCGCGCCAGCCGCCGGCACGCTCGGCGTCGGCAAGGCGGCGGCATTTTCCTCCGAGGCCGAGTCCTCCGTCGCCTGCGTGACATCGTCGTCCTCGTCATCATCTAGCTCCACCCCCGCGCTCTCGCCGCGCTCGACGGACAGGCGGCGCCGCTCACCTTCTTGGCGGGCGGCTCCTCGACGCCCTCGTCCTCCGGGCCTTGCCGCCGCTTGGCGGACGGACGCCGCCGCTTGTTGGGCGAGGGCGGGCTGACGGGCAGGAGGCCGCTGGCGGGGTCCTTCTCGTGAATCTTCATGTGTCTGAACACGGGTACACGCGGACTTCATTAAGAACTCTTGAAATACTCGATTAGTTGCTTGAAAGTATCCTATTTTTCTACAAATCATTTGTCTTCATTTATCTTTCCATGCCAGCGCCATATCGTGCCAGGCAGAGCAATTCAGTGCTCTTCCACTAGATGGCAGAAGGTCCATCGTTAACCTGTGTATCAACCGGTTGCCGTTCGGACAACAGAATAAGAGCAAAGGGTTCGACTCAATGCGCCACATTTACACAAGATGGTCCTTATTTCCTACTTCAAGTGACATTTTCCTTTGTTGTCGTTTTTGTCATGTCAAATCCAGTATGTGCTTTGCTCAACTAAATTTGGGAAACGCTTTAGTGTGAAAAGACGACGATAGGACCAAGAAGGTCCATGAAAAGGAGGAGACAGAAGATCTATTCATAGAAGCGCACAGGCAGCAGGCCTACACTTGACATTAGCTGACACGAAGCACTTGATCCACCAATCAGGTGAGGGGACAGAAAGAGGAGGCGAAAACACTTGCCAACGCGCCATCCGCCAATCAGAGGACAGGAAGCATGATAACTCAGCCCTGCGTGTGTACACATGCGCGTTCAAAACACACACGCATCATTTTCGAGTTGAACATGCAGATAAACAACTTCCTGTGTTGTCACAACACGAGACAGGAAGTAAAAAGTTCAACTGACCAAGATGAACGTTCCTCATCGACATCAACTGTCTCCGGCGCCCTCTGCTGAAAAATGTGCGTACTACTACTTTGATTCTTACGAGGATACTTTTTAGCCCCGCCCACAAAATCAGGAAAACTGTCAAGTTGTGCTTCCACCGTGGTCGACCGGAGGATGGGTTCATGGCCAACTTCCTGGCACTGATGCAGTGCTCGTGCTCGTGCGCGTGTCCTCACCTGTGCATGTTGCCGTTGGTGGTGAAGGTCTGCGCGCACACGCTGCACTTGTAGGGCCTTTCGCCGCTGTGCACGAGCATGTGCCGATCCAACGAAGACGCCGAGCTCAAACATTTGCCGCAAATGCTGCACGAGTGGTCCGTCGCGCCCGCGTCCACGTTGTGCTAAACACGCGCACACGCGCTTATGAGGATGGCGTCTGCCGTCACGTTGCCACCGGACAGGAAGTGCGTGCGTGCGCGCGCGTACCTGTCTGATGTGCATGGTGAGCTGATGCTGCGACTGGCAGCTCTTGTCGCAAAGCGGGCACACGTGAGCGGCGTGATCGTCTTTGGCGTCCTGGCGGCGGGGACAAAAGCGAGGCGTCAACGGGCTGACGGACGAACGAGACGGCGGCGCGGCCTCGGCTCACCTGGCTGCGTCGAACGTTGCGGCCGGGCGCCGCCCTCGTGGCCGACGACGCGGGCGTCTTGTTGGGCGACGGGCTGGAAGGAGGACAAATCAACGAATAGGGAAAATCAAATGTTGGGGAGATTTTGCAAAATCCGTTCCAAGTCTGCTCGCAGTAGGCTCCCTCTAGTGGTATGTGAAAGCATCACTCAATCCAATGTTCAAACCGTCACACATAATACGTAATACACGTGTTATGTGCAGTTCAGTTGTACTAACTTTGAAGTCAAATACAATTGCATTTCATCGTTCAGAACCGTTTGTTTTCTAACATGTTCTTTTTTTAAACCTTCAGGTAATCATTATTTCAGTCAAGATTTGTATTTACCCCTATTTAAGCACAGGGTTCTGTTAACTGCGTTAGCATTAACTCCGAACGTCACAGACGCTAACAACAACAATATTGCATTTTCTTTTTAGGACTCAATACTGTATTTTAACGTTGATCATGATGGTGGTACTTGAAGACCTTGGAGGAGGTTCTTGGTGTAAAAAGTTGCAGAACTGCTGACCTACTGCCTGCATTTCCTATTCTTTCTATTTTGAAGTAAGGTTCGGTTGTATTGAGCGAGTCAATTCCTGAGCTCCCATTTTTACGGCGGCCTCAATGCATCTGGAATCCCTTTGTTGTGATTCAGAAGGAGGAAAATCAGTGACTAATTGAGTGACTGCGTTGGTAATCAATCCCTCATTTCCTTCTCCCGAACCGCTACAAAGGGATTCTGAGAGAACCGTTTAGGGAGTTGGTCCATTTGAAATCTAAAAATGGCTCAAGAGCGATCGGCCAGTAGGCAACGAGTGAATGCTCGCCGACGTCGCCACGCGGCGTTTGTGTTGACCTCGGTGAGGGTCCAGGAGTGACATCGCTTCCCGCGTCTCCTTCTCCGTTGATGTTGCCCGCCGCCGACATCACGGCCGACATCATGGCGTTGATGGAGGACAGGTCTCCGCCTCCTCCGCCATCGCCGCCCCGCAGGCTCTGTCGGCTCTCGTCCGCGTTCTTGGCGGCCTCGGGCGCGGCTGCATTGATACATTTCAAAAGACGCGCGAATAAGAAGAGCCTTCCGTATACGACATCATGAAACCAAAACGGCAACCTCGGCAAAATATTTGCGACTCGGGTCAAGCGGCCCGAGCGGGCGGCCGAGTCTTTGCCTTTCTACGGGCTCATTTTTCATTTGTCAGTCGCAAAACAATGTCAAAACGATTGTTTCTGATCGGAAATTAAAGTCACTTTTGGGCAAAAAGGCATGCGAGGGGTCGGCAAAGTGGCTCCATTTATCAACAACTGACCAGCTGCTATCTGTTTGTCGCCATGTTGTCAAGTGTAAGATGTGCGCATCAGCAGAACGCTTTCAATTGCAGAAGCTGCTCAAAACATACAAAAATCTCACTGATGAATAAATTAAAGGATCTAATCAACGATACGCGTAACCTAACACACCTTTGACGCTACTTGGCAGAGTCTCCTCCGCTAGCTCCGCCTCTTCACCGTTCAGCACGGAATTGGCTCCGCCCCCTTCCTGCTTCTCTGTGGCATTGTCCATGTCTGTGTGGGCGCGCACGCACCCACGCACACACACACACACACACACACACACACACACACACAAAGTAAACCGTGTGTCACATGACCATCATGTGATGTGGCCACAAGATGGCGCCTGCTTGCTGCCAGCCCTTCGAATGCTGCTGGCCTTCCCAAAAAGTTGGACCGCTGATCAATGACATGTAAAGGTCACGAGGACCAAGTTAGAGGTCACAGGTATTTGTAGCCAGCGACGGCGGAGGACATTTTACGAGCGCGCCCTCGACACACCTGTTCACTCAAAACACACACACGCGCGCACTTTGGCGGGAGGCGGAGAAGAAACCATGACCATTTCCCGATCAGCTTCCCCCACAGGAAGACGCGCTCCAGAGTCGGCCGCTTCCTCTTCCGGCTCTGCTCGCGTGTGCGCGCGCCCGCGCGTGTGTCTACATTCCATGTCGAAAGGAGTCGCAAAGTCGAGTTTCTTGTCGCAAAACAAAGAAACAAGCGCACGGAAATAAAACGCATCGGCTACATTTAAGACACACAAACACAAAACTATTTGATGCTTTTCACTTGAAATGAGGTTGACTATCGACAACTGCCACTACGTGCGTGCGTGCGTGCGTGCGTGCGTGCGTGCGTGCGTAGTTCATGTGGAAATTATTTGGAAAGCTGGGTTTTTCTAGAGGATTTTTTTGGGGTTTACCAGAAGACAAAGTACACAGAAATGTAAAAACACAGACGTCAAGACGTCATGTGAGAAAAACTGCGCAATTTAAACGACCCACACACCGAATTCAGCGGATTGATTCAACTTTTTCTTTATGGAATTCACTTCCTGTTTTAGGAGAGCTAAGGAGTGAAATGAGGATGACTGCTGATAAGAGCCACAATGTGCGTCAGTGTTGCATTTCCACTGAGCCGCTTGTGTCGTGACGAAGCAGCGGCAGGTGTGCGAGCGCGCGCGCGCGGGTGTCACTATTGGCCCACGAAGTGCTCAGGCGGCAGTTTTTACAGCCGACTGAAAAGAAAACGAACGGCAACAGATGGAGCAAAAGAAGGACGGAGCATGTGAAGGAGAGCAGACATTTTGTCAGGCGGGAGATGAAGTCAGAAAAAGAAAGACGATGACGATGGCCGTCCCTAATCGAGTGTCCGCCGAAGGAGCGGCTAAAAGTAGCGCGTGACCAGCGCGCGGTTGCGGCGGCGGGCGGCACCCGCGTGGAGACGTTACGACGCTGACGTCATTTGAGGCTTTTTAAAGTGTTGTAAACATGGCAAAGCATCAACTTTACACTAACAAAGCAGTTTTTGGTGACTTCAAATCTTGTATAATGTCATCATCACTCCATATTATTTTATAAACCCATATAGTAATCACATAAGTATGTAGTATTAAAAAGAATTCAAGAGTTTTTGTGACACTGCCGCTCCTCCTGGTGTGCCGGCCTTGTCCATCCGGGGGCAGTATAAGCCAGACAGACGGCTACACTGTTCATTGAGCCGTCCGATTCCTCTCAGATCATCAGTACGACGCAAATATTAGTCGTTCGTCGAAGAGGATAAAGAATATGACCGGGAGTACTGTTAGAATGTCTGTCTACATGTGTTGCTGCACTCTGTGCGTTCGATCTCTTGCTTAAAGGGTTAGGGCGCTGCAGCGCGGACGCTATTTAGCATTAGCGTTAAGCTAGCCAACTGAAAGGCGAAGTAAGCTACGGTTGTTTTAAAAGCACAAGGTGCGATCGTCTTTGTTTCGTTTCGTTTTGTTCGCTTTATAAACTTCAGCTGGGGTCGGAATTAAACCGCTTGTTTCTCAAAAACTCAATCGGGTCACTCGCATCGCAAGGCGCCACGTCGGCCATTTTCTAGAACGATTGCAATCATTCATCGTTCCCGAATCGCTGCAAAAGGATTTTGAGTCCAAAGTGTCAAAAGTGACACCCGCCCATCAAAATCGAAGCCTGGGAAAAGTACAAGCGCGTATAGATCGCCTAGCGTGCGTTTGGAAGGCGTAATGTCGGGTGTCGGCCAGCGGGCCGAGTTTAGCATCGGACGGGGGGGAGGGGGCGAGCCGCTGACCATATGTTGACTATTTATGAGCGCCTCGCTGTCCTCCTCCTTCACGCTCACACATTCCTGTCCGCATTCCTGCTAATGGCCGCCGCGCAGGCCTCACGCCGCCCGAACGACTCGACTTCCTGCGCTCGGGCGCCGCGTCTACCCCGAGTCGCCCGCGTTAGCGTATCAGGCCGACGGCGCTCTCCTGACGCCGCTGCGTCAGCAATAAACCTCGTCGGCGGTCCAGTTGTTGAGTGTTCGCCTCGCCAATTCCACTTCAAGCAAAACGAGGAAATCGTCGGAACGCTGCGAAATCGAGCCGTCGTCGCCGCTCTCAAACGCTCGACTGGCGAATCAAAGATCACAGCTCCGGCCTGGAAAAACGGACGCCGTTTCTTCTGCCTACGCACGACCGTCGACGTGTTGCGGCCACCGGAGCCGCGATCCAATTGTGAGCCAGAAGACTGAGATTCAACCGCGTTTCTCTCGGTCTGCGGCAGTCTCGCGTTTAGAAGTGTGCAAAATGTATTCATCGAGCAAAGTGATTCTCAAAGCGTGGGACGCAGGCTATGTGAGGAAAAAAATCGGCCAAAGTACAGTTCAATTGTATTTCCCTTTTTAGCGCATACTGCATTCAATGTTCTTGAGGTGCAATGAATTTGAATTGAATCATTATTCAAAAAGAGTAGAGTTCTTATTTTAAGCGCAGTGTGAATGTATTTGCGTCACTGGATTTGAAGGGTTAATGTATTTGAATGTTTTACGGTACTTGGAGAGCAAAGTGTGTTTGAGCTGCTCCTTGGTGTAAAACGTTGGCCGAGGACCGGCGTCGCATAAGCTAACGTTAGCCACTTAAAGCCCGGCTGTCGAGAAACACCGTAACCCTATTTTGCGGGATCTCAAGTTATCGTATAGCGGAGGAGGGGCCACGCAAGTCGGTCACCCGACGACGTCACCGGGCATCCGTTTTAGCCACGGCCCAAAAATAAGGAACACAGAAATGGTGAAAATGTCGAAAGCACGCCACCTCCGCAGCATCATTCTCAGTCCAAGTGTATTTTTCCGGTGACTTTTTATTTTGCCTCCTTACTTTTTAAACACAAATATCTGAAATTTCTACTTCTCACATTTTAAAAACGACCAATTGCGGAGCTGACGAGGAGACGAGAACCAGTTGTGCCACTTTACTCGCCCCACATACTAACGGAGTGCTTTCAAACAGCCAACCACTCCCTTTGAAGCCAACAACTCCCTTTGACGTTTTCATCCGCCGCCCCTCCCTTGAAGACGCACGCCCCCGAACGGGCTTGTTACTTTTAAAACCTTGTAATCTTCACGACATAAAAGCCGTAAATTGGGGTCAAGTCGGCGCACGGATCATAGATATGAACAATAGGTAGATACGATGGAGCCCTTTGAGCTGCGTGCCTACAGCGACGCTAAGCTAGGAGGGTCAAATCCGTCAACACATTCGGCGTGTGTGAACGGCAAGAAAACCGAAATACCGTGACGAGGATGCCTGCGCGCGCACGCCGAACAATCACAACGAGGGAAATCGATACTTTTGGGCTCTGATGCTCTGTTTTCATAATAAAAGTTTTGACATTGACAAAAAGTAAATCTCATGAAAATCGGTTATGATTTTTTTTCAACATCCACGATGGGTTATTTAGCTGACGTTCATTTGAAGATTGGCGCTAGCAGTATATTATTAGAGCGCCTGCATTGCTTTCAGTGAAGCATGTTGGTTTTGTAGAAAGCTAGCTCGTTGGGAGGTCTGGCTCGCTGGCATGAAATGTCGTCACACTGGAGCGTTAAACGTCCCCGATTTTCTCTATTTGCACCCCCATAGAGGCGCTCTCTAACATGGACTAAATGTGTATAAACGTGTCAATTTCATTTGGAAAAACACCTGGCTTTTGTCCCGCGAGCGTCCGCAAAAGGCCCCTCTGAGGCCTACTTCCGTTTGAGCCACTTTTGTATCCGCTTTGTCCCATTTGGCCAAGACGGCCCCGAGACCGGTTCCTCTGAGCGGTCGCCTCCGTCGCGCGCGTTGTGCCGACAGCGCCGGCTCGGGAGCGGAGAGGTAGGCTGGTCTGGCAAAATACGGGACCTTTCAAATCATATTTCGAGCATTTCTTTGCGCACTGCAGAAACAAAACCGTAAAAAACAAACTCAAAATAGCCACAATGTGCTCATTTGGTCTAGTTTCAGTCCCCCCTGTAATTTTTTTTTTTGGCAGTGGGCAAATATGTTCAAAAGAAATCTACATTTCTTTAATTTTACACTATTTCAATAGTACAAATAAATGCTCATCTTTTCATTTAAGATGACATCTATGTTACTATTAGGCTGGTAAAGTCCATTTACTATTTTTTTTACTGAAGTACATTTTTTTTTGTTTGTACTTGGGTACTATTACCAGTTGTTTTTGCACCAGTACTTTGATTTAAGTTGTGACTAGCAGTACCTCTGACATCTCTGAAAACAACACACACACACACACACGCACGCACGCACGCACGCACGCTTTGTAGCGTAGCCACGCGTGCTAACTGGCGCCGGAAGCTGCCTCGGCGTGCCAGCCTGTCCTGGACGGTCGCCGTTAAAACAAATGTGAAATAACGACGGAGGAGGAGGAGGAAGAAAAGTAAAAGAAGGAGGAGAAGTATGAAAAGCGTTGGTGTCTCCCGGCAACGGGAAGTTGACAGTAAGCGGAGTCACAGGAGATGACTTTGCTTCTTCCGCCTCACACTCGGCTGCCGGCCGCCATCCTCCACGCGCGCGCGCGCGAGCGAGCGAGCGCTCTGCTTGGAAGAATGGGCAGCGCACGTCTTCATCTCCTTTTTTGCTCCCTCTCGTCGTCAACTTCCTCAACTCCTCCCACTTTCCTCCTCCCTGTTGCATCATCCCGCTCTCTCGGCCACCTCCTCCATCTTGTTTTCCGGCTTACACGCTGACTTGTGCGTGCGTGCGCGCGCGTGCGTGCGTGTACAGTGGAGTTTGGAGCCGGAGTGATAAAGTGTTAAGATATCATCGGACATGTGTCAGGATGGAGGGGGAGGGCCAAGTCAACTGGTGTGGAAAATGTCTGCCAGCTGTCAGCCAATCAGCTCGCAGATTCCTTCACTCTGCGCACACACACACACACAGAGACTCATCCTCTCTCTTTAAACACACATGCGCACTTTGCTACACAACATTAGGACATCTTTCCTCACTTTTTATTGCGTTTGTGTCATTATGTGCAACTTTTATAAAGGTTTCAGCGATTTGTTGTCTTCTATAAATCTATTTTACCACGAGGAATTGACACTTTTGACACTCATTCTCTCTCTCTCTCTCACACACACACACACACACACACACACACACTACTCTGCTACACGTGCATTAGTGCAGGGTTGGCGGGAAACTTATGAGAATGCGAGTGAGACGGACACCATGCAAGCTGATGTATGGAAGTCGGCGGAGCCAAATAAGCTGACGAGGATTGTGAAATGAAGCAATACGAGATGGGAGAACCCGGCTCCTCCCCCTATTTTACTCACAATTCCTGAGGAGGGCGGTGCAAGTGTGACGAGGAGGGGGGTCACGATTGGGGCGGTTAGGCACGGTGGCGGGAAACAATATGGGGAACAATATTTACCTCCAAAGAAACGCTCGCTTGCTTCTTTGTGATGCGCGTCTGCGACCGCCGCTCACACTGCGGGAAGAGCACACAAACGCGTCAGTACACACACACGCACAGGTACGGAGACACAAGACGTGCGGGGCAATTCGTCGGTCACGTGATGCAATGCGGGCGTTGTCGGCGGCGGGAGTAGAAAAAGGCTTTTACACTCCGTCAAGTCGAGCGACGGCGTTTTCGATATTTTTATTTTTCACGACTTGCGCACAGCCACAGATATCAAATTGGTGCTTTCAACAACGCGGTTTTAGTTTCAGAGCGGTATTTCAATTAAACACAAAAGTGGATCTAACAAAAATAAGTTGCTTCACCAGAGCATTTTAAATATAAAATGCCAACAAAAATAAGTTTGAATCCATTAAAAAGAAATCAACAATTTCCCCCAGTCGTTTGGCCTTCGAGTGATAACAAGCCCAATTGTCCTCTCCAAAGCAGTCGGCGTAAAAAAAACGTTCAAAAGTTGAGCTGCGTCACAGTCGTCCGTCTATTTTTCACTGCCGGCGACACAACATCGGCAGCCGTCGGCTTATCCAGAAGCGTTCTGGAAACATCGACATCCGAAGCGTCCGCAACTGTCGAGTCTGACAAGGGTTTCCATTTGACGCGTCAACGTTTCGTGCGAAAGTGCCTCCGCAGGTTATACTACTTCCAACCGGCTTTCACCTCGTTACTGTTGGCTTCGTTGCACTTTCAGTGCTGTTAAAAATCTATTTTTCTTCTCTTTACAGTCGACAGCAGTAGTAGAAGAGGGCGTGGCGTGGCGTGGCGTGGCGTGACAATGAAGCAGTAGAAGCTACAGCACCGTTTCATTGTGACGCAGACGCCTCCCTATTGCCCCCTGCTGTTGTGGAGGATCTACTGCACGAACCAGAGCTTCTTGAGCTAGACCGAATAATGAATGGTACTGTAATACAGTATTTGGGGGAGGTTTGGCGAGCCAGATGAAAACTTTTCCGGGCCGCACGTGGCCCACGGGCCGCCACTTAAATGGCCCCGATATAAGGAGTTTCACTATAAAGAGCAAGACATGAACAACATCATCAAAAAAGATGATTTTCTTGGGACGCAAGACGGCATAAGTTGTGGGCAGCGGTGCATTATGGGTATGACAAAGATGAAGGAACGAATGAGAGCCACATCAACAACGCTGCTAAGAAACGCTCGTCCAAGGACACAAAGACGATAATCTGGATGGAGGGATGGAGGATGGGAGGATGAGCAAGTGGAGAGGGTGGATTTGGGGATGATGGAGGAGGAGGAGAGCAAGATTACGAGCTTAGCGCCAGGCTAATTACAGCGGGACGAGATGGAACTAAGCTAAGTAATTAGCCGCTAGCTCGAAGAAGGCGATCCTCACGCTAAACTTAGTGGCTAGCCGCGAGCGAGAGGAAGGCGATCCTCACGCTAAGCTAATTGGCCCGCCGTTAGCTCGAGGAAGGCGATCCTCACGCTAAGCTAAGTGGCTAGCCGCGAGCGAGAGCAAGCTCCTGCTGACAAGTTTCAACTTGTCAGCAGCAACAGCGCGAGAGCAAAAGAGGAATTTATGAATTCCTCTTTTTACCCAACAACATCGAAACATCTTCTCGACAGCATGTGACGCTAACACTAAAAGCGAGGACAGAACATTGAAAGCGTTAATTCATTTAAAAGCTCCGCCGATGACAACCGAAGCCCCCCAAAGCCCCCCGGCTCCTCTGCCGAGTACTCCGACGCTCGCAGGTCACGTGAGGCAACAAGGAAGTACCGGGATGACATCAGGAATGTTGGTGGGACCCACAAGGCCAGCCCAGACATGCATGTCGCGCACGCACACGTCAACACGTGACGGGAAACAAAAGCAGGGAAGAAAGGGCGGAGAAGAGGGAGAAAAGAGGGGGGGGGGTGAAAGAAAGTACAAAGGAACGACAGAAGGAAAGATGGAGAGAGGAGAGAAAAGGTGAAAGTCGGAAGGGACGGAGGACATCGAGGAAGGAGAGGAAAGAAAGAAGATTGAAAGGAGGAGGAAGAAAAGAGAAAAGGAAGACGCAGAGGCGTGAAAAAGAGGAGAAAAAAGCCATCAGAAAATAGAGGAAGGAAAGAGGAACTAGAATAGAGTGAAAAGAGGAATACAAGATAAAAGAGAAGGAAAAGAAATATCGGATGAGGAAAGAGAAAGAACGAAGAGAGGAATGAAAGATGAGCAGAAGGAAACAAAGACGTTTCTTTGCTTTGACCTAAAAGTGCCGACTTGCTGGATTTGTGCCGACGGCCAGACCCGAGTGGGCGTGGCATTCGACCTTTCCGCCTCATCCTCATTTGCTAAAATTGCAGGCGAGCCGCGTGACCGAGTCGCCGTCCCGGCCGGACAGGACGAGCGGAGGCCGCGCCGCGCTGCGCCCGACCCTGCGTCCGATTGGCCCTCGCCCGAGCGCCGCCGGCAAAGCGCCCGCCGCGCGGACCCTTTCCAAATAAAAGTCTTTTGAAAGCGGACGATGCGACCGGACCCTTTCCAAATAAAAGCCTTTTGAAAGCGAACGATGCGACCGGACCCTTTCCAAATAAAAAAGTCAAACATCTACTTCGTGCAGTGTTGAGGCCTTCTTTGCTGGCCTAAACGCTCCCAGAAGCGCTGACCTCCATTTACAACCTCAATTCTCATATTTGTTTCATGAAGCTGTATTCATTTATTCATTTGTTTCCTGTATGTGGATGTTAAATGTTTTGCCCAATCAGAGTTCAGCCTCTTTGTTGCCATATCAACGTAATCTGCCTTCACAATCACAATTGCTGGCCCATGTGACTCCAACAAAATAAGCGATAGGACTTTCTTTAACCAATGCTATTCGATTGGCGATGTCAGCAGTTTGCCACCGTCCAATGAGCTGGTCAGAGCAAAACTTGTTACAGCCTAGCCAGACTGGCAAAACCCGTCTGCAGCGATCTGCATCAGGGATGGCCCGGATTCCGGCTTCAAGTGTTCTCCTTGTGGAAAAGGTCAGCTCTTTTGGGATACTTTCGGGTACTCGAGTACTCGCAGCGGCGCGTTTAAGATGCCGATGAAGTCGGGGCCCTTCCCCGCTGAAGGCCCGCAGACCGAATGTAGCGAATGCGCGGCCCGCCACTGACTTCCCTTCTGCTGAGCGCACACTTACCCACAATGCATCTCTCCCACCACCGCCACGAACACGACAACAAAGTCTTTTCGACTGGCCATGAAGAGCATCTCAAGACGTTCGTCATTAAAGAGGGCCGACGACATCGTCAATATCATCACCGAGAGGCGGCCCCGCGTGTCACTTCCTGTGTGACAACAACATGTGTGCACTTGCACACATGGCAGGACGGTTGGGGGGGCTAACGTACTGAGCAGCTGTCTCGCGCTCACGCACGTCGACAGGTGCCGCGGACAGCCAACGACCTCGGACAGGCAGCGCGCCTACGTCCTCCTCGGCGCGTGCTAACAGATGCCAACATCTCTCGTTTGCTAACATCATCTCGTGACTTTTTCTTCACCCAAAAAAAAAAATGTTCTTTCAAAATGAAAACTTTTATGCGAATCACACACGAACAGATCCTAATGTGCCGCCTCCATCACTTGAGCGTCGTCATGTTTGTTAACATCAACTTTCTACCCCGACACTTGACCTTTTTTACTATAATACAAAAAATACAAATAGTATTTCAAAATAAAGCTCCCCATTATATCCATCCATCCACGGGTGCCTCCTCACGCGGGTCGCGGGCTGCTGGAGCCGACCCCAGCTATCTTCGGGCGGGAGTCGGGGTACACCCTGAACCGGTCGCCAACCAATCGCAAGGCACATAGAAACAAACAACCATTCGCACCTACGGGCAATTGAGAGTCTCCAATTCATGCATGTTTTTGGGATGCGGGAGGGAACCGAAGTGCCCGGAGAAAAGCCACGCAGGCACGGGGAGAACATGCAAACTCCACACGGGCGCGGCCGGGGATTCGACCCCGGCTCTCCATTATATGACTGTCATCAATCAACTTACGCACACAAGCTAACCAATGTTAATCGACACTAACTAGTCTCATCACGTAAACGTCATAGACTTTAGACCCTGATTAAGAAAAATGAAACATTTCAAAATAAGAGCTTTCTATTGCACACACCGACATAAACTAACATATGCTCACACATGCTAATGTGTGTCCTCCATCACTAACGTCGTCATGTTTGTCACCATCAGACGTTCTAATACAACACATCCTTGAAACAAAAAAAAAAGATTTCTTCAAAATAAGAGCTTTCTATTTCATGACTTGAGTCAACACACACACGCAAACAGCACACACACAAAGCACAGCTGCACAACAAGCTGCACATTCATCTTCGACAGCTGCCACACACACACGCACACACACACGACATCAGCACGGGTGTGTGCGTGTGTCGCAGTAATCGTGTCATCCACACGGACACACGAGACTGCAGGGGGCGCTGTCACTCAGCACGTGAACAAGTCAACATCACTCAGTGGCCGATGATGTCACTTCCCGCTGGGAAGGTGACAAACGCACGCGAACAAGTGTTAGCTAACAACATCCCGGAAGATGTCTCGGTCACGTGACTGCACGTGTGTGCGTCAACTGAAGCTCCATCATGTGCGGCGTAACCGCCTCGTCCGTGTCTCGTCCTCACTTCCTCTTGCCGTTCGCTCGCCGTCTTTTCTGCGCGCGGCCGACACGGGCCAAAGTACGAGGCCGCGCTCTCGGCCAATCACGGCGCATTCCCGTATCGCGCGACTGCGTGTGTGTGTGTGTGTGTGTGTGTGTGTGCGCCTCTTCTAGCAATCATTCACTCGACTGATTTGATGGGGAACCGGAATGCAGTGGACCTGGATAGTTCACATGTGCCTCACAGTTGTGAAGTTGCGGGTTCAAATCCCGGCGTTTGCACGTTCTCCCCGTGCCTGCGTGGCTTTTCTCCGGGCACTCCGGTTTCCTCCCGCATCCCAAAAACATGCGCGGTCGGTTGACTGAAGACTCTAAACTGCCCGTAGGTGCGAATGGTTGTTTGTCTGTATGCGCCCTGCGATCGGCTGGCGACCGGTCCGGGGCGTACCCTGCCTCTAGCCCGAGTCGGCTGGGATAGGCGCCGGGACGCCCGCGACCCGCGTGAGGACAATCGGTGTAGACAATGGATGGATGCATCATTTTGGACTTGTGCACGGTCTTCTAGTGGGAGACGCCCGTGTCCTTTCCAACCGAGAAAAAAAATCGCTGTTTGAATAAACGTAACTAGCGGTGAGTCAAACTCTGCCGAGCTACGAATCGATTCCTTCCTCACGCTCAACTTTGGAAAGGGGCAATTGTGTTGCGTAGTGAGGTTACAAAATGTCGCCCCCGCGCACGTGGCTGTTCGCACTTTCGTTTTATACGACTTCGGGGACGAGGTGAAAATACAACACACCTGTCAATCACCTGACTGGCCCCTCCCCCCCGTGTCGCGAAGCGATGCCGCTTCGCCTTTCGGCCTCTCGCGCACGCCCGAGCGAAGTGCCTTCTACACTCAATGGCGCGCACACACGCGCCGACGCCGACTGAAGTTTGAGCGAAGACGTTGCTTATCAGCGCCACAGAGACGCTGAAAAAACATGCTTGCATCCTTCTTTTCCTGTCTGGAGAGGAAGTAGGAAGTGGTGGGGGGGACTAGCTTGCATCTTCTGTTTTACAACCCCCGCCGTCCCAAAACTACATTACCCACAACCCCCTGCTGCTCTCACAGCTTCAGTCACAACGCTCACACCAAGAAAAAAAAAAAAGAAAAAAAGTTGCCAATGAGGATGCGTCCATCTTACACATTGCAACAGGCCCCTGTGAGTGCGTGTGTGTGTGTGTGTGTGTGTGTGCGCGCGCTGGGGCGTGGTCGCAGACCAGGTTTCAGTTCAGTGGAAAAGCCTTTGTGTGTGCGCCTTTAGGCAACACACACACACACACACACACACACTTTTCAAGTTTCCCTGTGTGCTTGTGTGACTTTCCCATGGGAGGGGGATTTGAATTTGGACAAAAAGTCGAAAGGAGTTTGATGCCCGTGTCTACAGCATCTCCCAATACACACTTGAGACCACACACGCACACGCAAACATCAGCGAAGGTACGCTGCTCGTTGCTGAGCTCAAAATACAACGAAATGAAATCAGTTCCGAATAACAGCATGTGGCACGCATTCAAGTTCATCGTACTTTGGAGATGATGGCGCGTCTTCGTGTTGTCAGCGCGTCAACGGGCGGATGAGTCTTGTACGGCGTTGGTCACGTGACGCGGGATTTAACCTCCAATCCAAGCGCCCTTTGTCACATGACTTCCGTGGAAGAGGTGATGTCAGGGTGCGTGCGTGTCACATCGGCGCCCGCGCCGAACGGTAGCACGGCGACACACCGGCTGCATTCCGAATGTGTCGTGAGCGGAGACGGAATAGCCACAAATTGTACTCAAGTTAGAGGACCGCTACTTCCAAATAATGCGACTCAAGTCGAACGTGGCGCTCCAAATGATGGCCTGAGCAAGAGGAAGTATTCAGAGGGAAAACGACTCTCGAGTACTGAGTAACTGCTACGGGTTTTTTTGAAGCATGAATGTCAACCAGATAAAAAAATATATAAAATGGGGATGTGCAAATTCAGATATTGCCCAACGATATCGCTCGAACTAAAATAATAATCATCATCATAATACATGAAGTCTTCATAAAACAACAAATGAATCCAGATTTGCCTTCGATGAGCTTCCTTCGGCTGCACTCAGGAGACGGCGCCAACGGGCTCTTCTGGGTCGTTTGCAGCAGCTTTCGACCAAACGGGTCGCTTTGACAACTTCGGGGCCGCCGAGACGTCCTGAGCGATCGCGTGACTGCCCGGCTCCGTTTCAGTGCTCGAGTGGAGTCTAACCTCACTGCTCGTTCCATCGGATCGGAGGAACGGAGGCTCTGACCAAAACTATTTATCCTCTAAGCTATGACACAATTTCAAAACCTAAAGTGTAACAGGGCCCTCAACGTATCCCACAACGAATCTTTCAAAGTAGTCAACGACGACGCTCACTACGAATTCAAACGTTCACTTCATGAAAATGCGTTTAGAGTCATTGAAGTGATCGCAATCGATGATCGTTCCCGACTGCCGATCGCTACAAAAGGATTCGTGGTGGACATTTTCGGAACTATCTGCACGTCCGCGCTTTTGAAATCCTGGGGGAATATTTAGGGAGTAGGAAATAAATGTTTCACTAAGTCCTAAAACACTCAGGTAAGCATCAGTGTGTGTGGGGGGGGCATGCTGGTGCTGTCTGTGGTTGCCATGGTAACAAGGTGTGTCCTGTGTTTGTAGAGCAAACAATGGCACCTTTTCACAGGAGGGAGGGGCTGCATGTGCTCGCATTCCTCGTGTGTGTGTGTGCGCGTGTTAATCTGTGATGTCACCAGCATATCGTATGTGTGTGCGCGCGCGCGCGCAAGATTAGCGTGTAATAAGGATTATGTGCGACTGACTAGCTGTCGCTCCATCAGGCTACTTAAGTGCGACAACACAATCAACAAGTGACGCACAAAGTGACACAAGAGTAGCCATCACACACTAACTATCCGATCAATCGCAAGCGATCGCCATCGGAACGAGCCCCCCATCTTTAACCTCGTTAGATTCAGTGCTAGCGTGCCAGTTCATTTGCATTTAGTGAGCAATCAGCCAATCAGAGGCCCGCGTCTGGCAACAGCGTCTGGCACACGCGAGGACCCGTGGAAGCGTTTGCGCTCCCGCACGCCGACTTCATGCTTCCGTGTTGGCTCGTCGTCGGTGGAAAGGAAAACGTTATTGACATGAGCGGCACGACTTGGTTTTTTCAAATGTGAAACAATAATATGAGCACATTGACGCGATTTTAACGTCTGTATGCGGAATAGAACAAATGTTCGACGCCGTCGAGTCGGCGGTTTCAACTGACGCGTAGATCCGTAACCCAGTTGTAATTCTTTATTTTCTGCCTCGATTTGATGTTGTCGTTTGTTTGCTTGTAACGTGTATCTTTTTAACTATTGAATATCTTACATTACGTCGGCATCCGTGTGGACGTCAAAGTAAGAATTTGATTGGAGTGGAAATGCGTTTCCCTTCTGTTCATTGGGTAATAAAGACTTATGCAGAGGCGGGTGGTGACGCGTTACATTTCCTCATGTAACGTTTTTGCTAAACTGTACTTGTCAGAGTACTTCAAATGCACCGTACTTTTGACTTTTACTCGAGTATTTATGTGAGGAAGGATGGATACTTTTACTCCGTTACATGATCGACATGCCGTTCGCTACTATTGTTCATCCGTTCTTGACTCCAATTCACCAATCAAGGCGACACAAGGCAGTCACAAGACCGTGCACGTGGCCTTCGCGAGCCAATCCAAATGACTCATTTTGGGGAAGAAAGAAAAACAGCCGCGCGAGTGTGTTTACAGACCAGAAACGGCAACAACGGCTTTGTCATGCAGCTCTTCAATTGCGACTGGCCAAACTTGGATATTTCAGCCCACTTCTAACTTGACAAAACACCTTGCGCGAAGATGCAGAGGTTTCTATTGTGGTTTTGGCAGGAGATGTGGGCGCGCACACACGTAATGACTAAGTCTGGTGAGGAATAAGTCATTCCAGCCCGAAAAGCAAATAACGTTTATGTCGGGCCCAATGCCTGCGTTGTTGCTTTTCTGGCAGTTAAACATTCAAATGGGGGCAGGTGTGTGTCGACTCCCATATATATTTTTGTTTTTATTTGATGTTCATACTCTGATTCAAAATTAAAAATCAGAAGTTACTCACAATTTACTCTGAGTCGTCTCTTACTCCAGTGAATACTGGGATGACCACTTTTGACTTTGACATGAGTCCTATTATTGGAAACAACAACATCCTCTACCCACCTCTGCACTTAAGCAATGCTTACAAATATTACTGTAACATAACTGGACTACAATTAGCACTTAGCATATAGCAACATGTAAATTGGAAGTTTTGTTCTTGCTCAGAAGAAATTCCAACTTAAGTGTTGCTCCCGTTTTTCTTTGTCCTTTGTTGTCGTACTCCATGATGAACGCGAATGTTTGTGTGTTGCTGTTGTGACAAATGACTTTCCCCTCACGGAATGAAGCAACTATCTATCCATCTAACCTGCCTCCTCCCCCTCCTCCTCCTCTTCTTCTTCTTCTTCCCCTTCTCCTCCCTCAGCAGCCAGCCGCCAAAAGTGTCGAGTCAGCAGAGGCGAGCGGGGGAGGCCGGCTGCTACTCGGCCAGCGTGTTAACCCTTTCCCGAGCCGCCGGCAAAGAGGATGTACTTCCTGCGGCGGCGGGGGCGTGTCGCGGCAGCGCACGGAGAAGTCGGACCTGTCGCGCGGGATGCCTGACGCGCCGCGGGCTCGCCCGCCCGCCCGCCCGCCTCGCTCGGGCGTGGCCCGACGCCTACGCTGATAAGCGGCTCGGGGCCGACGAGCGCCGCCCGCCCGCTGCAAATAAAGACGTATTTACCGCCGGGTCAAAGTCCGAGCTGTGAAAGAATGCCGGACCGGACGGAGGTACGGGCGGGGGAGGGGGCCGAGTCGAGTTTATCTCCGTTTTACGGGCGGACGGCGGCCACGCCGCCCGCTGTCGGCTTTACCCGGCCTCCCTTCGCGACGTTTTGCACAGCGGACCCGGAAAGCTCCGAAAAACTCCTCTGAAGCGACGAGGGAGCGAAGCGTTCTCAACTCGAATGGTTCGTCGTGTTTCGATAAAGTAGCGGACTATATAGTTCAGTCACCAGCGCAATAAAAAGTCCTTTTAAAAGACTCGTCAGCGCCGTCGCTCGTCAACGTCAGCTGCTGGACCTTCGCTAAGAAATACATGACAGGAGTGGCTTTCACTAAATGAATACAAATGTTGCACTTTACGTGCCTCTGAAGTTGTTTCATATTTGTTTGGTTTTTTTCGGTGTTGGTGCATTGCCTCATGGGATTTTTTTTTCCCCCCATACATTGAGGGCGCCACCGATGGGACAACCCAGACGCACTACACATTCCAACAGCGCTACAAAAATGGAATGATATGAAGCCTTTGCATTACAAAAACTTTTTCTTTTACTCGCTGCAAATGTATTTGTATTTTCCGCTTTAGTGGTTGTTCCTATATTTATGAATACAAATGCGATTTCCTTCACGGGATGAAGAAAGTAGCTATCTGTCCATTTCTTGACGTGGTGGCGGCGGAGGGATTTTCAAGACAACTCCACCAGTCCTGAAACCTTGGCGAGCTCACAAACGCATCGTGACGATGAGGAAGAGGACGAAGAAGAGGCGGAAGTTGGAAAGGAAATGGATCTCTTCAAAAAATGTAAGCTGTTGCGATCAATCCGAGATTTGTATTTTTTTTTAATGCAGCAGAAGTGCGAGTCACGTGGCCAGCGGGAAAACGACCTATCCCTGCTTTCTTATTCCCCATTTTATGACATCTTTGACTAATATTCTCATTTATCACATTTCCATATTCCAAACAACTTTCTCGAGCCGGGCCCTTCCATTGGTGACATTTCCAACACTTCTGTGGATGACTTCCAGAAACGTTTCACCCGCGGGCATCAGTGGAAAACTTCTAATCTGACGATTGTCGCCGTGACGACGCGCGGCTAACGCGACAGCCCAGAAGAAGACAATTTCACCGCGAGGATGAGCGAGGAGGCGTTCCGGGCGTCAAAAAAAACGACGCCGACGAGCCATTTGCTCTGGGGTGTCGCGACCGGGGGGGCCGCCCATCCCCCGCCCAGCCACCGCCGCTCCGCTCATCCTGCTCCACGCCTCGCCGTCCGCAACTCGCGCCCGCCGGCATGTTTGTGCCGTAACTAACGCGTGGACGCAGGACGTCATTTGTGCTTTCTTCAACTTTGGCCCGCACCTTGCGTTTCTCTCCTCCCTCTGCTCGCCATCTTCTCTCGCCCGCTGGGGGGGGGGATGAAACATAATCTTATCTAAAAAAAGGCGCCTCTATAAATAGCGGCCTGCGCACAACAAGACACCGGCAGCGGCGACAACCGGCGCGGCTCGCGACCGCACTGCTTTCCTTCATTTGTCAGTGGCTTTCCAATCAAATCAAAGAAACCAAAGTTGCTTGTACGGGCGCTCACGCGACTCACAGTGGATCGATGCAAGTGTGTGCGTGTGTTAACGTGAGGTTAATGTAAAGACACCGAGCGTCTCAGAGGCGTATCAAAAGCTTTTAATTAGCTGCTTGACTCGAGTCCCCAGACACACACACACGTGCCACTGAACCTCTCTTAACACACACACACACAGCAGCGTGGAAGTGTTTGAACTCCGCACTCAAAGAGGCCACGGTGTATCCCAACACAAACGTCTCACTCCATCCATCCTTTGTTCGATCTTGAAATAGATTTCATTATTCCGGCTGAATATTCAAATTGTTCTGACGTAGGGCTGCGACTACGGATTATTTTAATAATCGATTAACCTGACGATTTTTTTTTTGAATGAATCGATGAATCCGATTTTTTTTTTTTTTAAATAAAAATGTATTCCTAAGCCCTTCACTCAAAAACAGGACATTATTTCAAATTGCAAAACATAAACCGATGACGATTCTCTTCCTGGTTTGGTCCGTAACATCCGTCAGAAAATCGGCAAAAATGTTGATCATCGTTTTCCAAAGTCAAAGCAGACGTTTACGTAGGTCTTATTTTGCTGAACACAAGATAATCGGTCTGCAAACACGGAGAAATGGGAAAAGAGTTACGGCCGAGAGGCTGAAATTGCGACGATTTGGACAATTTCAAGTTCAATGAGGTCTCTGAACGATTAATCGATCAAAATAGCTGTCGATGAATTTCCAAATCAATGAGTTGTCAATTAATTGTTGCGCCTCTATTCTGAGAACTTTTAAGAGGGCCGGCCGCACGGCGGCCTAGCGATGTTTGTGCGCCGCAAACTTCCACGGTTTGAATCTCGGCGGAAGCGCACGCAAGCCCGAGTGCCGGTTTGTGTCCGCGCGGCCCGGCGACCGGTCCGGGGCGTTCGAGTCGGCGCCGGCCCGCCGCTCAAATGAGGAGAAGCGCTGCGGAAAACGTGACACACGTGCACGATGAAGCCGTCTCACACGTGTCACTACAAGGTTGCGTCTGACTTCTTTTTCGTGCAACTTTATTGCAACTGGTGATATTCTTCTTGAATATTTTAATTGCTCAGACGACTTCAAAGACCCTGTTGACATAACGCATAAAAGAATTTGGATGCATCAACAAAAGTTGACTTTCTTTTCTAATGAGGGTACTTTTCGAAGCGCCAGCAGTGCGAGAAGATGGCGAGCAGCCGCTGTCATCGCGCCAACATGGCCGCAGGGCGCGCGCTCACAAGCGAGGCGGCGCACAAGACGGACGACGCGACGGCGAGGCCCGCCTCTCGGCCGGTCAGGAGGAAGCGTCCTCCGGTCGCCGCGGCGTCCGGGAATGCCCGCCGCTTTGATGTTTTGGTTGGCGCCGCGCCCTCCCACACGTGCGCACGCGGCCACGCACCGGCGGACAGGCCGGCTCGACGGCGAGACGCGCCCCTGCCCTGCGGAACGCCCACGTGATGACTTTCTACACTGAAATGCTAACATGTTAGCATCAGGGTAACAATCCTACAAGCATCTCGATGTGTAGTAACATCAGTGGATGATTTCCACAAAGTTTTGTTTTAGCATCAGCGGAAGAACACCTACAGGTTTTAATTTGCGTTAGCATGAGCAGAAGACTCCTGAAAGGTTTTGAACACCTTTAGCATCAGTAGATGACTTCTAGAATTGTTTTAATGCACGTTAGCAAGAATTCAAGAAGCATTTCGACATGTATTAACATCACTGATGACTCGTGGCAGGTTTTTGACCTCGTTAGCATCGGCGCATGACTTTCCTGACACCTCAATGTGTATTACCATCGGTGAATGAGGTTGCGAACATCAGTTTTAGCATCAGGAGAAGAACTCTGGAAGCATCGCAACTTATTATAACTGGGAGAAGACTTCAAGAACGGTTTTGACATCGTTAGCATCAGTGGAAGCGATCGAGACGCATCACAATACGTATTAACATCGAGGGACCACTTCGAAAAGGTTTGAATGCGTGTTAGCTAGCGTCAGTGGAAGACTTTGTTCGCCGGAACGCTAACATGCTCGAATTCCAGAAGCATCTCCGTGTGTTTCCACGTGAGCGGACGACTCTTAGCATCATTAGCATCAGCGAAAGAATTTTAGAGGTGTCACAAAATGCATTAAGATCAATGGATGACTTCTAGAAGGCTCTTAACATGTTTTAGCCTTCTGGGAGCTTCTCAACACAGTTTGCATCAGTAGATGACTTTTCGAATGTTGTTTTAACATGTTCTGACATGAACGGATGACTTTGGATCTGCGTTAGCATCGGTAGATGACTTCTGGAAGGTTCTTCAGCCGACGGCAGCCTCGCCATCAACGTTTCAATGATGATTAGCAGACTTCCGTTGCCTTGACGATTATGAGGGTGAATATCATCGATCTTACGTCATTTGTTAATTCCTTTCGAACGTCCCTTCTGTTGTCCTTTGACCTCCATCTTGGAACAATACCACCGTCTTCACCCTCCTCATCACATTATCACATCCTGCAGGCCCCACTTGGACGAGCACGCGAACGCAGATAAGATGAGCACGCGACCTGCACAGTCGCAGCACGTCGAAACCAAGCCCAAACGTGTGCGACCGACCGACCCTCTTTGTCAAAAGCCCCCCCCCCCCCCCGATCGACACGTGACGTCACATCGAGCCACAGCATCACTTCGGCGTTGGAACAAGTCAACTCCGAAGTGAGCCAAGACGCCTCACGCACAGTCTCCACGCTAAACTGCTAAGCGGCTAAGCGGCTAGCCGGCGTCGAGCACGCGCGAACCGACGTGTAAAGACGACGAGGGGGGGAGGCTGTGCGCGTGCGTGAGAAGGAGGGGGAGGATGCAACAGGCGTCACGTCGATGCCGCGCGTCAACACAGACGCCAAAAAGTGTGCAAAAAGCGTGGGAAAGTCAGCAAAGCGCCACTTCGGGGCCCGAACGGCGACTTTGGACGTCGACGCACTTTACACGACGAGCGGGCTGACTTTCTTGATGAATTTGTCTGGGCAAGGTCACTGCAGCGCTGTGCGGCTAGCAGCTGTTAGCGACGATGCGACAGGAAGCCAGACCCGCACCCCTCCAAATTACAACGGCCGGACTTGGGTCAACATGCTCGGAGCTGGCGAAAGTGCCGAAAACCAACCAGCGAGGAGAATCGGACGGGGGCTGTCGCGGGATGCCCGCCGCCACGTCAAACGCCACATTGAGTCACGTACACGCTTCAAATCGCAAATAGGATTCAAAGTCCCTCAATAAGGTCGGACGCGAGCGAAGTCAACAGGTGCTTTTACTCTGAAAGCGCTGGCCGGAAGCCAGTTTGCTGCTTGCCGCCGGCTAGCTGACGCTACCGTCAGCTAGCTTTACACATGGCCACTAACTAACTAACTAACTGACCAGCAGCGAGCCTCCGACCAAAGTGCACCCGAGATATGGATGCTCGCCTCCGGCAGCGAGTACCCTTTGACCCCCCCCCCCCCCCACACACACACACACACACACACCCACCCCCACCCCCCGCGCCGCGCCGCGCCGCCCTCCCCGCGGGACAAAAAGCTCCCACGACGGCCGCCCAGCACAAAAGTTTGTGCGGAAAAAAAGCAGCTCGAGCGAGCTTCAAAGTGCGGCGAAGGAGGAAGAGAGCCGCCGCGCTGAATTCCGCCGCTTGGATGCGCATCGAACTCGGAAGAGGAAAAGTGCTCGCTCGCCATCTTAAAAGTTGATTGGCAGCACGGCAACAAGTCAACGAGAGCGACAAACAAACAACGTGAACACTTACGTTGGACTCGGTCGGGGTTGGGCCGCTCGCGCCGAGACATCGTGGCGGGCGACGACGACGACGACGACGACGATGAGGGGCGCCGAGATGAGGATGAAGATGAAGGCAGTGGCGGCGGAGAGGCTGCAAACTTGATCCGAAGAGGAGACGAATCAAAATGGCGTTTCCGAAGGGATGTGCAAACTTGGACAAACTTTACTCCGGCTTCTCCTCCTCCTCCCTCCTCCTCCTCCTCCTCCTCCCTCCCTCTTCCTCCCCCTCCTCTTCCTCCCTCTCTCACAAGTCACTCGAGTCAAAAAAGACTCGAAGAAGAAGCTTGTTGAGAGTTCGAGTCGTCGGCCTCTCCTCCCTCCGCGTGTGTGTGCGCGCGTGTGTCTAAAGCCGCGCACTAATGCGCGTCACGTGTCGTGTGTGTGCGTGTGTGTGTGTGTGTCTCCAAGGGGACGTGGCCATCAAGCATCTCTGTGCACGCGCACACGCCCGCGGGAGGCTTCTTCCTCCTTTTCGCGCACGCGCAGCCAACTTCTTTGAAACTTTGCCGTTTGTGTCGTTTGGCGAGTCAACTCGTCGTGTGCCCACCCTCACCCCCTCCCCCGGCCCCTCCTCACCCGCGCCCCCTCCCCCTCCCCCCACCCCCGCCCCCACCCACTGGCCTTCCTTCCTCGGGCAACTTTGCTGCGGTGCCCAAACGTCGGCGCAGCATCCGAAGAGCAGAGGAAGGCGGCGCGGATCTCGCGAGACCTGCGGCGAGAGGAGGAGGATGCTAAGGCCCAGCAAGGCCCGCTGCAGCTCGTCAGCTTCTCAGCTTCTCAGCTTCTCAGCTTCTCTTCTCGCGTGCACACCTGCCGACAATTTCGAAGCGCTAAGATGTGACTTGCGCTCTCAAAAGTCGAATGCAACGACTTTGTGTTCGGGTGCTGAGATCGGAGCAAGTTGAAACACATCACATCCGACGTCACAAGCATCTTTATTGGCCAAGTACGCTGAAAACACACAAGGCGTTCGTCCGCAGTCGTCGGAAAGGCTGCAAAACGGCCAAATATTCACTCAGGACGTCAACACGAGCACGTGCGGGAGCGCGAGTGTGAAAATGGCGCAGAGTCGTCAGCGGTTGTGCAAATCACGCAGCGGGACAAAACCTCCGACGATCAAACGTCACCGCAGAAATGTGGAAAATGAGCCGGCATCTGATTTGAAAAAAAGGTTCACGCGCCGAAGGAGGAAGAAGATATTGAGCGTCTGCTGCTAGACAAAGTCCAAACCGAGAAGATTTTGTTTTGGATTGATTCAATGTTGGTAGTCAACTTGGCTCAGTGAAAATCGTCGTCAGATAAGACCATTTGCATTTGATGAACCAGAAGACATCGAAGTCAAACGTTCTCAATGTTTTCTCCCATCCAAAACAAGATCATTTGACTTTTTGGGTGTCCCGTCATTTGGCACATTTACATTTTGTCTCTTGGGCATTCATGTGTGCGATAAACTGGCCGAACTGGAACGCGTCGCCAGTCGAAGCGTCACGTGAGCTGCACTTCCCCGCATGGCCACTCGGGCGGCGCTCTCGTCTATGCTGTCGTTCGGGAGCGCTCCATTTCGACGCCCTCCGTCGCCATCGTGGCTGTCGGGTGAGGAGGAGGAGGAGGGGGAGGAGGGTGTGCTGAAGGACGACTTGAAAATAGGAAGTCAACTAATTGTTGGCCATTTTGCGCCGTGAGGAGAAGTTCTCCCCTCCACGTAGCCCGCAATGCATCTTGAAAAGCAGCGAACAACGAGGGAAACTAATGCCTCCTGGGTATCCCATGATGCATTGCGCTGAAACGGAAAAATCATCACGAAGTGCTTCGTTTGTATTTCTTGTCAAATATATTCGGCGTAAACCATCTCGTGTCATTACATTTCATGCATTTGTCAAATATTTAGTCCAGAATGTCCAGCAGCTGACGTCGATCGGCACGTTGCGATGACGCGACCGCGACGGCGTCGCGAATGCTGCCCGACCGAGTAGCCTTGAAACATTTCCAAAATGGCTGATAAACCACAAATACGAAGGAACCTTCCGACAACAAAGCGTGAACATTTCTGAAAAAACAATAACAATTCGTAGGTTCAATGAAACGTTTACGGCTGAAATGCTGACAAGTTCGACCAGTCGAAGTTAAAAGCTCTCGAAACGATTCATCAGTGTTCAAAACAGCCGTTGATGAATTTGATAAGCGCTTAGTTATCGATCCGGCGATGAATTCGCGCACCTCGAGAGTCTTTGATGAATCATTTCAGCCCCAGATCGGCCGCATACGAACGGCGGCCGCTGACAATTACGCGCTCGTTTCCTGATCCTTCATCACGCCGTCGATTGTGATTATCGATCGTCTTTCCCGGCCGCCATCGTCCACGATACGACGATCCCTCTGCAGTGATGCGGGAACGAGTGCCAAGACAGCGCGTGCGTCTTAGAAGAAGAAGTCACAAAGTCGCTTTCGAACCTTGAGGCTACGTTAGCATGCTATCACGCGTTAGCACTCGAGCGGCCGGATCGCGACGTCGCTCATCTCCTCGTTGCGCTTTTCTCCGCTAACGACTCCGCCGAGAGGCTCCCGCGGTCACGCGACTCCTTCGTCACGACGAGCGAACGCTTCGCTCAACTTGTTCACCGGGACCCAGCGATTTGTCCTTTCTGGGATTTGTCTTTTTGCTGACAGCGAACAAGCTTTCATACTGTTTCTTTTTCTTCTTCCGAATTTCATTTGCATCATCTTCCACGCAAAGAGTTTCAATTCAGCTTTTCTGCGACCATGTGAAAATAAGTGCTTCTTGCTCTGACAAAACATACAGGTCGTGAACATTCGAAGAGGTCAACAATTGGACGTCGTCCACGCGACACGGCTCTCTCCGCCGCTTTTGGTGGCTCGTAAGCGCATACCTCGGGTCGAAGGCGACCGTTTTTGCCGAACCGCAGAATGATGAGCGGCGCGTCTTTGGACATGTTCAGCGTGACGGCTTTCCAGCGGCTTCCTCGCTTGTCATCCGCAAAACAACGTGAGAAGGATTTGGCTCCTTCTCACGTCCGTCTTTTATGAAAGGTTTTACATTTCGTGCGTTCAGACAAACCGTTTTCGGAGAACGGACGCAGTCGAGTTGGGGAATTGGACTTTGCAAGTTTCCAGAAGCGACGACGACTTCTTTTTAGCCCAAAACTTGCTTGTTTCCGGACAGGAATTCAAGTCCGCCAGTCGCCTTTTTGAAAAGGAGTCGCTAACGTTCCCGAAGTCGTCAACGCCGTTCGTGCTTTTGCGAACGACCTCCCGTCTGTCCGCTGCCATGTTCGTGAGTACAAACGGTGCAAAAAAAATCAATCCAAACAACTTTCCAGGCCTTTTTTTGGGAACTTCGGAGGCCTGACTAACTCGCAGCCTCTTTGAGGATGTCGAGGAGGGGAAGGCGCCGGCACAAAGTTCGGCGTGAGGCGTTGTTTAGTGGCGCGTCGCCGTGGCGATATTGCCGAGGGGCGAAGCATCTCCGTCGACACGCCGGCGAGGGGGCGGACAGAGCTCACAGCGGCCCGACTTAGCGCTTTTTTTCATTTACGAGCCGTCGTTTGGTCGCTGGCAAAATTGGAATTAGGAGCGAGCTTCAGAATTTGCCGCCGCTTGAGTGAATTTGGGGATTCGAGGAGGTCGGAGCCAAAATGAAAACACTGACAAGGAGCATGCACTCGCCGAGTGACCGCGTGGCAACTGGCCAACCGGATCCGGATCAGCTCCTGATGTCGCTCTTAGGCCACGCCCCTTAAAGGCACACATCAGCCCAACGCTCATGTGCACCTGTGTGGGCTTGCTGAAACGTTATGAAGCTGAGCCTGAATTTTTTTTTTCCATCCGTCCATTTTCTGCCGCGCTTCTCCTCACGCGGGTCGCGGGCGCGCCGGACCCAATCCCGGCCGTCATCGGGCAGGAGGCGGGGTACGCCCCGAACCGGTCGCCGGCCGATCGCAGGGCGCATACAAACGAACAACCATTCGCACTCACATTCGCACCTACGGGCAATTTAGACTCTTCAATGAACCTACCGTGCGTGTTTTGGGGATGCGGGAGGAAAGCGGAGTGCCCGGAGAAAAGCCACGCGGGCGCGGGGAGAACATGCAAACTCCGCACAGGATTGAACCCCGGTCCTCAGAACTGTGAGGCAGACGCTCTCACCGGTCGCCGAATGTTTTTTTTCTTGATTAAAAAACAAAACAAAAAATGTTAGAATGTATTTGTTTGCGCGGCCGCAACAGATGAATGGAGTTTGTTTCGATGCTTGAGTCAATTGAGAACTGAGCTGGGTCACAGCCCAAATGAAACTCCTAAGTCAAGGCACCGCTGCAGCGAGTCGGCCATTTGCGAGGTTCCGAGGTCATTCTCTATTTGACGCCGTCAACGTATCCCACGATGCGTGTTGAAAAGTCGTCAACGACGACGGGCGTGACCGTTTAGTAAATTGTATAAACTTGACAAAATATACTCATCGAAAAACAATCCACCACAGTGGACCCCACAGATATGAAATCGGTAGATAGGACACGCCCCTTTTGGCGACGCGTGACAGCGACACCTGTCGGCAGCGCGCGCGCGCCTCACACAAAAAAAACAAAACCCATCTCCAGCCAGCGAGGGGCTGCAGAACCGGTTCCCGGTCGTGACGGCTCCCCTGAACGGAAGAGCGCGTGACGAGCGCGTCTTCACTCGACGACGAACTTTAACCTTTGCTCCGTTGAGCGACAGAACGATTACTCAGCGCAGCGCAGCGCAGCGGCCGCTTGGATTCATGCAATCAGTTGCCAACGGTTTGCGTCCTATCTGGACGAACCGGTTTGTGACTGTCGCCGTGGCGACGGCTAACTTGGGTGGGGGAGGGGTCTTTGATGAAAAACTCTGCGCTCCCCTCGCCCCCTAAAGCCCGCATTTTCAACCGTAATGACAAAATAATACAAACGGAGCCTCGTAACACTCGAGCCGTTGGTTGGCGTCACGGTTCATTTCTCGACGCTTCGTTGCACACGAAACCACCTGCTGGCCGTGCGCGTCATCGCAGGCAGCTCTTGTCAATGGCCGTGTATTACAACACGATGTTTGACCAAGTCATTTCCCAACATAAAGTGTCAAATACAGGATGGTTCGGCGTATCCTGCGCGCTGACGATGTTCCTCATCACTGGCTGTACGAAGTCTTTGTGTCAAATGGAGGGCAGAGTGCTTCGTTGGAAATAGCAGGGAAGAGCAAGATCTTTCAAGTCATCTCTCCTCTCCCAGTCAGGTTGTATTTGACTGTGCTGTCTGAATGCAATAAGAAAGGGCGGCAGTGCAGTGGGGTCATCGCTGAGCCTCGGTCACCTTCCCTTATGCGGTGCGGTTCCGACTCGGAGTGGAGTGCGACAACTTAGCGGGCGGGAGGATTCCGGGGAGCGTTCGGAACCGCTCGCTCGCTACTGTCAACGCTCCAAACGAGCGGCCTGCGCGAGCTGCGCAGTCTTCCTCCAAACCGAGCTGACCGCAACTCTCTATATAAAACGCACACGCCCATTTTGAACGGAGCCCGGGTGAGGGGTTTCGATCGCTGTCAAACCTCGCGGCAACGGGTCACGTGGTGCAGCCGGGCCGCGAGGCTTCGGCCTCACTTCCGGGTCCGCCCCTCAATGAAGCGAGCCTCGCCTGGCGCTTTGCGGAAACGCCTCGAAGACCCGGCGCGTCTCGTAACATGGCGAGCAGAGGGACCTCTGCTGCACGGCGAAGGTCCGCCATTGCGCGAGGCAAAAAAGACAAAGCTTGTCGACAGCTTTTGAACCTTCACATATTAGAGGCCTCGATATATACACGCGCACGTTTGCTGACGCCGGTCGCCCTCTAGCGGTGAAAATGGGCCCTGCAGCCTGCGCGGATGCGTTGTGCACTCTGGACAACGCGTGTCTGCCGTCTGTCATCCTTGACGATAGAAACACACGTGCGCAGTCTTCGTGTTTTGTAATCAAGTGCAGACGTGGAAATTGACTTTTGAACAAATAATCCTCATCATCAATAACGCTCAGAGACCACGTGAGTGCTTTTGACTTTGCTTTATCGGGTTAGTATATGAGCAGGAAACACGTGAGAGCGAACGATGAGCCGAGAGAAATCATCCGATACGAAGAGATCGACTTTCCTCATTGTCAAATTGGAATCTACGCTCGCTTGAATATCGCCGGCGTCGGCCGAAGCCTCAATCTGGTGCCGGCCGCTTTTGGTTTTCCGCCGATTCTCTCGGATTGCTGACTGATTTCGTGCGAAAGAGAATCAAACACTTCGACGTCGGCGCCTCAGTTGGCGACGGCGGGCCCGGCCTCCACCAAGAAGTCGACCTTGCCCCAAATCTGCAAGAGAGGCGACGCCCGACGACAAACACAACAACGCTTGTTTGGATTTCAGTATAAAGCAAATCATTCATTCATTCATTCCTCCGTTTTCCGAAGCGCTTCTCCTCACGCGGGCGGCGGGCCTGCCGGCGCCTATCCCGGCCGGCTATCTTCGGGGCGAGAGGGGGGGGTGCGCCCCGAACCGGTCGCCGGCCGATCGCAGGGCGTATCGAAAACAAACGACGACATCGCAATTTCAAGTCTTCGATTAGCCTCGCGTGCCTGTTCTGGGGACAAAAGCCACGCAGGCGCGGGGGGAACACGCAAAGTCCACACGGGCGGGGCCGGGATTCGAACCCGCAATCTCGCAAACTAAAATCCATGACAAAAAAGGTTGCTTTTTTAGGACAAAATTGCGACATGATGACATGAATTCCAAATCCCAACTTGATTGATTTTCCTCTTTTGTTTTATGAAGTGTAACGCAGTAGCCTTGAAGTGGGAGTGATCCGAATCAGCTTGAAGCAAGCACACTGGGCTTCTTATTTGGAGAACTCGTGAGAACAGGTGCCGAGGAATACGTGCGAGTGTCTTTTCATACAAAAGCGTTTCAAGGGCGCCGGAGGCGTAAAAGCGACTTTTTTCCCCCTCGGGTCTCGTATTGCGGATGGATAAACGGCGAGTGGCACTTTTGTTGTTGTTTTTTTTACCTCGCAGAGATTTGCAGCGTACATCACGGCCACCAGGGTGCGCTTCCCCATCACTTGCGGGACGAAGGACTCCTTCCAGTTAAAGGAAGCTTGAGGCTGGAGGACACTGCAACACACACGCACACGCACGCACACACACATGAAGACACGCGCGCCATCATGCTGGCACACGCACGAGCCGACGTTCGCACTTGTAGAAGTGCGTCCTGTTGGACACGGCTCGCGGGCCCTCCATGGCCAGGGTGACGTTGTAGAGCGGGAAGTTGAAGGTGTTGGTGAAGGACACGTTGACGAACATGTGCCGTCCGACCTCCTGGACGCCGCTCACCTGCGGGGCGACGGCGAGCTCGCGTCAACTTCCTGTCACGCCGCCGAGCCGGCGGGCGAGCGAGCGAGGCTACCTTGAGCTGGAGGTGCGGCGCCTGCAGGTAGACCACCTTCATGGCGTTCAGGTACACTGTCTCCCCGTGACCCGCCAGGGTGAAGCACAGGAAGCGCTGGAAGCCCAAGTTCTTCATGTAATCTTGAGCCTTGGTCTTCAGCACCACACGCTCGGCTGCAAGTCAAGCGCACGAGTCGCATCGTCAAAAAGGGATTTCGTTCCAAGTGGTCTCTTCCACAGCAATACGGTGACAAGCCGAGACCAATCGTTTATTTTTCGACTAAATTGGACAGCGTGACGTGTGCGTGACCGCATCGTGTCAGAGCAGTTGCGGCAGCCTCGGCGGCAGAGGAGAGCCGTTCCACGATGTTATGTGTTATTTCACCCATGAACTCTTAAGGTCCCACACATACAGGTTCTGCTCTCCTATTGCAAACCAATATGGCGTTTTTACCACCTCTGGGCTGGAACAAATTGACTATATTACAGGCAGGTGGCGGCACGGTGAGCGACGGCTTAGAGCGTCTGCCTCGCAAGGCAGAGGACCGGGGTTCGATCCCCGGCCCCGCCTGGGGGGAGTTTGCATGTTCTCCCCGTGCCCGCGTGGCTTTTCTCCGGGCACTCCGCTTTCCTCCCGCATCCCAAAAACATGCATGAATTGGAGACTCTAAATTGCCCGTAGGTGCGAATGTGAGTGCGAATGGTTGTTTGTTTCTATGTGCCCTGCGATGGGCTGGCGACCGGTTCGGGGCGTACGCCGCCTCCTCCCCGATGACAGCCGGGATAGGCTCCGGCACGCCCGCGACCCGCGTGGGGAGAAGCGCAACAGAAAATGGACGGATGGATGGATGGATGATGAAAGATCTCTGCATCTTTCTTGGCTTTGTTCATGCCTGGCCGCGACAGGCATGAACAAAGAAATGTCCTTCCGCTCGGTGGCAGAAGGCGCACGACGAACCCGGGGAGCCTTTTTTTTCCTCTCTCCGAGGGGAGGCAACGCCGCCAGGCGTTGTGCAAAACGGCAGTTGAACTGATGCAGCACACGACGAAGAAAATCAGGATGGGAAACACAACGGTGAAAAGACGAAAACAAGCAAAAGCAAAAGCCAAAACCTTCCAATGGCAGCGCACACCAAATGAGGCGACCGGTCTGCTCAAAGCTCCAACTTCTCCCTGGTTGCCCGCGTGTTTACCTCTTCTGGGATTTTTGTGCCACCTGACTTTGAATTTGAAGTTACGCATTTGTTGTTTTCAACGCAGATTTGTTTTGTTTGGAAGCGTTTCCATGTCAAATGTTGACGGTAAAAGAGGCATTAGAAATTGAAATTGAAAGTCAGATGGCGCCACCCGCCGGCTCTCAATCGGGTGGTTTCAGGCGCTCCGAGCCGCGACGCGCATTCGGATGACAGTGAAAGTCTTGCTCGTTGGCAAGTCGCCAGTGCGATCGCGGGGGTCACGTGATCCGAAGACACGCAGCGGGCCTGCGAGCGACTCACTCTGATTGGGCGGCACGGTGACCTCCACGGGCTCCTCTTTGAAGCGCTTGGACAGCACGCCCGTGTAGTAGATGACGGCGCACGTCACCAGCGCCTTCACCGTTTGGGCCGCGTCGCCGTGGTTCTGGAACTCCACCGTCACGTACACGTCCTTACCCAGGTCCACCTGACCGTCGCCGCGAGGAGAGAAAGACGCGTGTAAAGATCTGGAGTCGCACGCGAAGGCACGCGGAGACGCGAGGACACCTGTTCAGCGGCGAGCGAGACGGTGATCAGAACATCTGCGGCGACGGGCTGGTCCGGGTGGTCTCTCGCCAAGCCGAAGCTCTGGGCCGTCTCCATGGCCCTGGCTTCGTCGCCGCTTCCTGCGCACGCGCACACGTTAGCGGGGCCGAGGCGGAATCGGAGCGCCCTCCTCACCTTCTTGGTACTTGTACGTGTGCGTGATGTCGACGGGGGCGTCCGCCAGGATGTGCTTGGTGAAGAGTCCCAGCCCCACCAGCCTCTTGTCCACGTAGGTGGAGAGTTCGTTGCCGTACTTGTCCTGCGTCACGTAGATGACGTCGCTGTTCACCTGCGGGGGGCGCGCACGCCGACGGTAAAGCTCGGAAGAAAGGGGAAGCGGCCCGCCCGGACTTCACGGCTGACCTCGGCGAAAATGAAGGCGCCGTCGTAGGAGTGCCCCACCAGACCCTCCTTGATGGCGAGGACCGAGGCGGGACCGCAGCGGTACAGTCCTGCGCGGGTCACAAGGAAGTCTGCGCTCTTAGCCTTGGACTTTCAAGCAAGTCTCCCCCCCGCACCCCCCCGCCTACCGTCGCTGGTCTCCTGGGGGGTGGCGTCCACCACCTGCCAGCCGCTCAGTCGGGGGGGCAGGTCCGGGCGCGTCATGAAGACCTCGTTCCAGCAGTGGTAGTTCCTGCACGGACGGACCGCCGCAGACGACACCGTGAGCGGCGGGACCTTATAGGCGAGGACGGTAGACGCAGACAACATCGCGAGCGGGTTGGCCCGTCGGTGCCATATTGGATGTGGCGGCTCGAAACGCCAGGCAAAACTGAACTTCTCAAAGCCACAACCCAGAATTCCTCACTCATAAACTTGCGCAACAGCATGTCACGCTCTCGTCTGATGAGTGTTTAGGAAATACAGCCGGCAAGCACTAAAGCAACGCGTGTATTTTCATCAGTGTTTACAGCTAGCGATGTACGGAACACTTACTGACATGATCAATATTGAAATTTGGATGTTAAATCCGTGTCTTTGGCACAATCGCGTTCAACGGGAAAGGCGACCTCTTTGTTGGGAGGCGGGTTTCACCGCGGGAAGTCACGGCAATATGCACGACCGCGACTCGATCGTCTGAGCCGCAAAAAGGGCTGGGGGGGACGAATAAAACGGTCGCGACTTCTGGCGACGCTGTCGGACGTCAACGAATGTTCGAGGGACTCACCAGATGGAGTCGTGCGTGTTGCGCTCGTCCGCGGACCCGTCTTCCCTGAAGATGAGTTCGATTTTCAGGTTGCCGTTGTTGTCGTGAGCCGAGTTGAAGTTGGAGATGACTCTGGCCGGGATGCCCAGGCAGCGCAGGACTGCCGAAGGAGCAATCAGCGGCGTGGCCGCGGTCAGCGTTACCGTGGCGACAGATGGAGGGAAAGTCTTCAAATGCAGTTCCAGTAAAAACTTCACTCTGACTTCACTGCCTGAACTTTCTGACTTTTCCTCAATTCGCAGAGTTTTTTTTTACGGTGGAGGGAGCTCTTACAAGTGTTGAAGACTCCGGCAAAGACCCAG
This sequence comes from Phycodurus eques, assembly GCF_024500275.1. Classification (NCBI taxonomy): domain Eukaryota; kingdom Metazoa; phylum Chordata; class Actinopteri; order Syngnathiformes; family Syngnathidae; genus Phycodurus; species Phycodurus eques. The sequence goes on along the minus strand of NC_084545.1, from coordinate 16,395,126 downwards.
CACTGGCCGTAGCGCACGGAGCTGCCCGTGTTGGCGTACTGCAGCAGGATATTCACGCTGCCCGTCCACAGGGTGGGCGCCATGCCTCCGGAAAAGTTCTCGCTCCAGTTGCCCACCAGCACACCGTTTTCATCCTGAGAGTTGATCTGCAAAAGGGAAGGTCGAGAGGACGCGTGTAAGGTCAGACGTAGGGTGCTTCGGACCGGGAGGACACGAGAGCGAGACGGAAGATGCCGAGAGTTTGGAGGTCGGGCGGGATCGGGGACGCCCGCAGCCTGGAAGGTTTGCCGACGGAGCTAGCGAGGCCGCGTTGAGACGGCTCGGGCGGAAGAAACGGAGGGAGACCGAACGGGAGGTTTCGGGATGTGCCGAGGGAAGTCTTGCACACGGTCGAAGATGGAAGAGGAGCGTTCCTTGTGGCTAACCCTCAGTGAGGTTCAAGGGGAAGAAGAAAAGAAAGAAAGAAAGAAAGAAAGAAGACGACGACGACTCGTTGCCGACGTTCCTATCGGAGCTCACCAAGGCGGAACCCTTCCGGACCATTTCGATGGCGTTGCTGCGGTTTCTGATGGGCATGCGGCACACGTCCAGGATGTAGATGCACGCGTCCAAGATACCGCGTTCAAACTGCAAGGACGTGCCGGACGTTACTCGGGCAGCGGGCGGGCCCTTTAGCCGGCGCGTCGACAAACCTGCCCGAAGACCCAGTCGCGACTGAGCAGAGTGGACCTGGAGCCGATGTAGATGACGCCGCTGTCGTTGAGGACGTACTCCTGCCGTCCTTGCTCTTCCGGATAATACACAGAATCCCCTGCGGAGCGTCGAGGGAGCGTCAACGGCCGACGTTCGGAGCGGCGCTCTCACCTACCGCTGTTCCAGCAGTTGAAAAGCACGTAGCAGTCGGTGGCCGGGTCCCTCTTGGTGCGCTGCAAGCCCCTCCAGGACACGACCGTCACGTACATGCGGAACTTCCCCACGATGGTGTCGGCCGGCGCCGTGATTGCCAACACCGTCCGCGAGCCCTGGGAATCCACGATCCGACCGGGCCAGCGACCTCGGTGGCGCGTGCCGAACGTGACCCGCTCCAGGGTGCGCAGGCGGACCGAGGGGTTGGAACCTGAGGCCAAAGGGGAGGAGCTTCACGTTTGCGCACGTTACAAGCGGGTCTAGGCACTCTCAAGTCTTGTCTCAAGCTACCGTGAAACACATCAAAGTCCGAGTCCCCGGTCAATTTTGAGCGAGTCCAGTCTAGTCAGAGGCAAAGCGTTCCCAAGTCAAAGGCACGAACCTCGCGCAGTCTCGTCATCTCGTGGCACGTTAGCTACTCGGCACCCGCTATCTGTCCGTGACAATCGCATCGGTTTTGCTATTTTTCCCCCCATTTTGTCATCACGCTGTTGCCGTGGCAATGGAACGCACTCGAAGCTTAGCAGATGTTTGACCGGCGCTCGCTCAGCCGTCTCTGTGGCTTTTCTCGTGACGGATGAAGTGACCCGTCCTACTCTCATCCTCTTTGCGTTAAGCACCTCGCACGTTGCCTTTTTCTCCATTTTCTCTACAAGGTAACCTTTGCTGAGACGCACCAATCAGGAACTCCAGCTGGAACTTGTCCCTGGGGGTGACGGGTCGGGAAAAGGTGACGTGCAGGACGAACTCTTGGCCCCGGCGGACCACCAGGTTCCTGGTGTCGTAGGCTCGGGTGCGGTGCTCGGGCATGTTGATCTCCCTGCACATGTCCACGCCCTCCACGCTCAGCGCGTCGCGCCGGCCTCGCGGGCCCGGCTCGGCGTCAAACTCCTCCTCGCCGCCGTCTTCGTGGGGGCGGAAGGGCTGGAATTCGGGAAAGTCGTCGATGTTGCCCACCAGGTTGATGATGGACGGCTGCGGTGACATTTTGTTTCTGGTTACTGAACGGTCGCGGTGAAAATGTTAGCGGCTTCGGAGCGGGCGCCTCGCACCCACCGGCTCGTTGTAGCGCCCCGTCGTGTTCATGACGGCCGCGGCGTAGAGGCGATCTGAAACGGAGCACAAAATGCCGGCTCGCGTCATTCGTCCGACTTTGGGCGAGAGACGGGACGGGACGCCCCGGACCGGTCGCCGGCCGGCGTCGGAGCGCAGACGGACGAACGCTCACGTTCGCGAACGTCGACCGACTGCTGCTCTTCGATAAACGACCACGAAACGTTTTGGGGAGGGAAAAGGTCGGCGGCCGGATTCCAACCCAGAACTTTAGAAACGTGATGCAGGACACGCTCGAGAATTGGACTTGATTCCATTTGTTTTTTTGACTCTTTGCGATTTGGGTTGATTGAAATGAAATGGTTCACAAACGACACATTGTTCACATTTTTTACACGGAACACCGACACGAGCCTCGTTAGCATGTTTCCCAAAAGGAAGTCAGCGGCGCAAAATAACAGCGTGTGCGTTCCTACCTGTGCGATGGAGTCGCAGTCGTGATGTTGACGTGCGCGTCCGGGCCCCTTAAGTAACCGAGCGACTTCCTGTTTGCGGCGCGTCCGAGCGTCAGGAGGCGGCGAGTACTTCCTTCTTTTCGAAGTAAAAGTCTGACTTCCTCTGACCTCGAGCGTCCAGCGCAGAGGTCGCCCTGACACGCCGGCGCTGAGCAACTTCCTCTTTGTTTGTTTGACCCGCTGCTGTCCGTCACGCTCGGACATAACAATAATGCCAATCTTCAAAAGAATGCCCTTTTTGACAAGGCAAGTAAAGAAAGTACTGACAAATTGTGGTTGCAAAAGTCTGCACACCCTGAGTTCTCACAGATAAAGATGACTAAAATAAAAAGAATACAAATACGTCAAAAAGAATGTCAGGGTCCGATAAAATGGCGATGAGACGAAAGGAGCGAGCAGATCCAAAACACATTTGGAGTCGTTTTGTCTTGTTTGGTTGGTGGGCAAAACCGTATTTCGTGAGGGGCGTGTGACCCAAAACGGAGCGAGTTAGCGATTTGCTTTTTGTCATCATTTTGTAAGAAATGTTTGCCGGGGGTCAAGTGTGGCCGTAACGCAATTGCAATGTCGGGAACGTCGTCTGAGGAGGGGGGGTGGGGGCAAGGGAGGGGAGCGGGTCGTCCGGCGGTCGGCGGTCCGAATCCCGGCTCCGACTGTCCGCAAGACGCCGAAGCCTAATTTGCTCCCGGCGGGGCGCGGCAGCGGTCGCCCGTTGCTGTGCGAGTGGGCGAATGTGAGGCTTCGGAAGGCGTTTTGGGCACTGTGACGGTGGAGATGAAGTGCAGTCCATTTCCCATCTTATCATTTGAGTTGAGAACGGTCACTTCAGACACCAACTTTTGCACATTTTCTCACGTGACAAATGAAATATTTCATTTGCCTCTTTGTTTGCTCTGGCACCACTTGAAATACACACCAAATGAAAAAGGGCAAAAGTTCAAGGGCTACCATTACATTGGCAGAAAAACAAAACAAACAAAAAACACTCGAATAATCATTCTTTTCACCGTCATGAAAAGGTCAAATATTATTTACTAGCTTTACTGGATGACTGAAGTTAAATACAATAAAAAATGATGAGCAAGCGTTAAAACTTGAGTGAAGGAAGTTGAAGGTCAAGCAGGAAAACCTTTGGATGCTCAATCAGCACAACACACACACGCACGCGCGCACACGATGGTGAAGATGAGTATGATGAAGATGACAAGTAGAGGAGCCATACTGACCTCCAAAGGTCACAATTGAGGTCACAACAAAGATGGACCTTCCTTCCAGAAAATTCACTAAGAGAATGAAAAACATTATTCATGAGATTAAGAATCATAATTCTGAAGGAATTTTGAGCGTTTAACACGATTTATTTTGAGTTGGAAAACCATTTTCAACTTGGACCTCAACAAAGCGGTAAGTCCTCCATGGAAACATTTTCAATGACTGCTGAGAAAATGCTAACATGCTCACAAATGTCATGAAAACAATTAGCATGACAGCATCCTGAGGACAACCCCCCCCCCCCCCGTTAACATCAAAGTTGAAATGTTGTCAGGAGTTAGCATCAAGCTAACACGCGTAGTTTTATCGAGGATTTCATTCATCAGCGTGCACGGCTTGGGCTTCTTCAGTGCCACTAGAGGGCGCCAGAGAACCCCTCAAGGTATGTATGTGTGTGTGTGTCTATCTATGCACACGAAGCATGGGTGGGCAACCTCTTTGGCTCAGAGAGCCCTGAAAGCCACATGTACTATTTCAAATGTATTTTAACACCGAAGCCAACTAAAAGCGTACATTTGTAAGCAAGTGCCTGAACGTGTTCTTTTGTACTGCAGCTCACCAATAATCAACGAAATGTTGCTTCACGCGGCCGTCGAGGCTCTTTTGGGTTTGTTTTGGCCGACCGTTCACTTTTGCCAACTCTGCCGGCGGGGCGTCCGCTCGCCGCCGAGCCTCCGAGCGCCTCCTCGTTGGAACGCTCGCGCGGATCTATTTTCATGAATTCCTTTCATGCGCTGCAAATGTTGTGTTTCCGGAGCGGCGCCGGTACGCGGCCAAATAAGTTCATCCTGGTAGGTAAATCTCGCCCTCTCGTTGGCCCTTTGACCGGCAAACGACCTTCAATCACGCCCGAGTGCCGCACGTCGGTCCGCCGTGCGTTTTCGTGTCCTGCGCTTGCCGGGGCCACGGTCAGAACTTTTTCATTCGTTGTTCTAAAAGTCGTACTCGCCGCCTGGGAACGGCTTTCCGTTTCTGACGCTTGCTCAAGAATCAGCAAAGCTCGCCCAGTTGCGCTCACCGCGGGGCTCCGTAGACGGCAAATCGGCCTTCTTGCGGGATATTTCCACGCGGGTGTGTGTCCGAGTGCCGCTTGATGTTTGACCGTTTCGTCGGTGACACGATTTGGGAATTCCACGGTCCGGTCGCGCTGAAATGTACGCTGGCCATCTTTCTGTCTTTTCGTCAAAAGGGCTAGCTAGCGAGCTAGCTAGGCGGTTGTAAAAGGCGGGAAGTTGACTCGTTGACCTCGCAACGACGCGGGTAGGCTGACCCTCCCGCATTGCGCAAGAAAATGGATTTGTGGATTCAAAAGCGTGGGAATGTTTTATATTTTGTAACGTTATTTTCAACACTGTCATTTCTGCCATGTTTTACTTGAAAATGTCAGCGGAATGATTTCTTATTTCTCGTGTGAAGAAATGTCAGCTGAGATTTGCGGAGAAAGGGCAGCGGCGTCGGGTCGACGTCGCTGCCCGCAGCATGGCGAGCAAAATAAAGCATTTGCAAACTTTTTCTTTTGGAGAGTCGAGGCGGAGATGAAGAACCGAAAGAAACTCGACGTCGAACCTCGAATTCAAATCTCCCCGTTAGCACGGAGATGGAGGACTGGCAGCGAATGAGTTAACTTGCAAAAGAGACTTTGCGTTTTACCCGCTTAAATCAAAATCAAACCTGCTTCACGAGGATGCGCCCAGAAGTCACGGATCACATTGCAACTCGTGTTCGACGCGAATCCGCACGCACCTGAGAAGGTAGCGAAGGTAACACGGACGTTTTAGTGACCGTAAAATTGGGCTCGTGTGGCCACATGCGCAGCCGAAGCAAGTGGAAAATGACGCATTCAAAGGAGTCTGAGCAAAAGGTTACTGGAGGCCCGCGACCCTTGCGAGGCCAAGCGCCACAGAAAGCGGAAGCGTCCGCGAGAGATATTGTCTCCACACGCTCACATGGGCAGAAAGAAAGAAATCAAACGCAATGCAAATATTGACTCGCGTGCGCGTCATAAGGTCCATTCCAAAGAAATAGAATAAGACTTGAAAACGCCATTTTGGCTGCTCGGGTGTTGCTTTTGTCATGTTTGGAATGAACACGACATACTCTCAGTGGCATCACGTGATGGCGATGATCAGATAAGAGGACATTTTGAAATGATGGAAAAAGTGAATGAAGGAATCTGTCCGGTGACGAGGAGGAGGAGTCTCTCTCTCTCCTTTCTCGCCGTGCGCGAAGATGGGGGAGGAGCGTGTGCGTGCGTGTGACTTTGCGGGACGGCGCGCCTCCTCTGCGGCGTCAGTCCGTGCGTGCGCGTCCGTGCGTGCGTGCGCGTCCACCGAGGATGGCGGGAAGCCTCGCGTTGGTGCTGGCGCTTCACTTTGGTGAGTTGCGAGCTCCAATCTCCCGTTGGGCGAAAACTTTCTTCTTCTCCTTCTTCTGATGCTCACAAGGATCTTCGGGACGATCTTGAGCCGGATGGCTTTTCTTCACATTTGGGAGGCTTCGAGGAGATTTTGGGCACGTGAGCAGCACAGTGTGTGCGGCAGCCGGGGGGATCCCCACCCCCCTTAGCACCCCCCCTCCTCCTCTTCCTCCTTCTGCACTTTATTTGTGCCAAAGTGCCATTTTGCGCGTGCGTCGCACTCGAATGAGTGCGCGCGACATCGAGGCCGCGCAGAGTCCGCGGCAACTAATCGTAACGCAGTTGTAATTGTTCGGTTTTGTGGGTGGGCGTCGAAAAGAAGCAATGCTGAAAAACGAAAGCGGATGGAAGAAAGATGATGTCATTTGCGGGCGTGCACGCGCGCGCCTTCCCGCAGAATGGGCGCGGGCCGGGCTCCGTCTAATATGTGGACCGCCCGATGATGCTTATTTGGCATCATCTTCTCATGTTGTTGTCGTTATTGTGATCGGATCCGACTGTTGCATAAGCGCGACGTGTGTGGAGGTGTGCGCGTGCGTGTGAAAAACGGAGCACGCTCTTTTTCGTGGCAATGCTCGTGACCGCGCACTCTTTCGTCTTTCTCGGACCGTAATCTTGTCCTCCTCCTTATTATTGTTATGATTATGATTAGGATTATTATTATCCTCTTCCTGTTATTCAAATGGCAGAGTTGAAATTCTCCCCCTTACATTCCAAATGGCTCACAAGTGTTTCATACAGAGCACATCATTGTTATTATTTAATGATGAATCGTTCTTAAAACGTTGATTTGATCGGACAAACTCTTTCGTCGTTTTTTTGTGGCTCCGATTTCGTTGGAAGGAAACGAAATCAGTCACATCGCGCACGTGATTGTGCCAATAGCTCCTCTTTCTTCGCGTGTGTGTTTGGTGGGTGTGTCGCGTGCACGCACGCTGCGGGAAAGTGCGAGTGGACGCGTGCGCGTGACAAAGACTCCACGTGCGCACGGAGAAAAAGCGAAAGAAAGCCAATGGACGAGAACATGTGAACATTTCAAAGTTTTCTTGTGTGAAAATAAAAATGGAAAAAGGAGGGCGGAAAAACGAAGATCAAACCGTAGAATGTCATTTGTTCGATCCAAAAATGAAAATTGAGTGCACATGAAAATATGCGCGTCGCGAAATGATATGCATTTCAATGTTTCAATATTCACGCAGCCGACGTCACCAGACAAGTCTCTCAAAAATCAATATCACATCTTTTCAAACGTTTTCCCTTTGAGGAATGTTCGGTTTGAATTAACGATTGTTGTGCAGGCTCGACGAGCGAGAATCAAGTTCTAAAAGCCGATTGACAGAAACGCAGGAACGCTCATCACGTGCCACCTAACCTGTACACGATGCAATGGGAAAGCTTTTTTCGGTTGAGCAAAAAGGGACCTCATAACAATCAAGTCAAGTTGAGAGAAACGTTGGCGCGCTGACCACATGACGTCACCCCCGAGTTCGCGCCGCAACCAAAGGGAAGTCGCTCGCGTCTGGAGTCTTTCAACGGGCGGATGTCGCACCGTGATGACATCATCATGAGCGTCAACCGTCCGAACACGGACGTCCTCCTCCTCCTCGTCAACCTCGTCCGTTCGATCTCAAGTTCTGAAAAATGAAAAGAAAGAACTATTCCCATGTATTGATTCTTGTCTTGTTGCAAATCATATGAACAATATGTTCAATGTATTTGTCGGCGACAACGAGTGCAATTCCAACAGAATCCGATTGCTCATTTCCTTCCAGATCCGAGCGGATCGCCAAAGCTTTTCTAAAAGCACAGAAATCCCTTGCGCGTGCATCTGGGAATGTCATCCAAACTGCGACAGAGGCCTCGCGAAAGTCCGCCCGAGAGGAGCGCTTCGTTTCGGCACAGGCGCGTTCTTGGCGCAGCGGCATTTTCCAGCCAGTGTAGGCTGCCTTCGCTCCTGAAACGTTTCGTCGTTCAGCCTTCCGCGCATCGATAGCAGGCGTCCAATCGTCAGCGGCAGCTCAGGCCACAGTACGCCCTCCGGTGGACGAAATTAGCGACAACAGTTACTTTCCTTGGAAAGTGCAGGTCACGTGTTCTCGCGCCCCACGGGCCGGATTGGACCACCTGGCGGGCCGGTTCTGGCCCGCGGGCAGGTCCCGACATCGTCGCGAACGTCGCGTTTCCAACACCGATGTCCTTTGTTTGTCGCCGTCGCCAGCGTGGCTGCTGCAGACGGCGCTGGTAAGCTCCGCCCACTGCGACGCCGTCTTCAAGGGTTTTTCCGACTGTTTGCTGCAGCTGGGAGACAACGTGGCCAACTACCCCACGGACCTCGACGACCAGCAGAACCTGAACAAGATCTGCACGTACGACACACACGCACACTGCGGCCATAAACGTGCTAGCATTTGACGAACAAAACTCACAAAAACATGTGAGCGCGATAATAAGCAAACACGGAAGCATTTTGTTGAAGCTAACACGTTAGCATTTTAGGAAAAGTAACATGTTAGCATTCTGTTAAAACGTTTTGTTCAAATTGATATGTTATCATTTTATCAAAACTAACATGTCAGCATTATAATAAAGCAAACGTTGGCATTTTACTAAACTAAATGTTTAAGCATTGTAAGAGAAGAACTGTTTGCAGTTTATGAATGTATAACTTTACATGAAGATGGTAGCATTTCATACTCTACGTTAGCCTTTTATTTGATGTTATCCTTTAACACAAGGATTTTCATGTGAACCTGTCACGATTTTATGAACACAAACATTATTTTTCTCACAAAAACATGTATTTTATGAACATAAACATTTTGAAATAACACAAATGCGTTAGCATTTTATTGCTATCATTTTAAATGACCGCAGCTGATGAATAGTTTTGATGTTGAGCACGTAAAACGACAACATAACGATTGTAACCACGATGCTCTTCGAGCAATGCGGCTAATCGGGCGTGTCGACAAGCCCCGCCCCGTGTGGCTTCAAAGTGACTGTTTGCTGAAGGCGGGGGTGGGCGGAGCTGGTGTCCTCCGTGACACCCGGACACGTTCCATGAGGGACGCCTGTCGGCCTGACACGCCCGCTCCAGATGGCGCACGCGCACACGCACACGCACTTGATTTGGGTGACAGCTTCATCACAGCGGGGAAGGGGCGTGGCTTCCCCCTCACACACACGCTCTAATTACCGAGGTCAAAGGTCACATTGTGCACGCCTCATTGGTCACATGGTGGCCAGTGGGCGGAGCTACAGGCCTCATTAGGCCGCAGCAGTAGTCCCTCGACTGCCGCGCGGGCAATATGGCCGTCAAATCAAACCTCTATTTGTTATTTTAAGAGATTTTTTTCCCCTCCCTTGTTGTGCTGTCCTCTATGCCCCCTCCACCCACCCACCCCCCACCCCTCCACCACCCCGTGTCCTGACAGCTACTGGAACGACTTCCACTCGTGCGCGAGCACGGCGTTGTCCGACTGCCAGGAAGGCACCGGCGACCTTTGGGAGAAACTCAAGGAGGAATCCCGTAGTCTGGATTTCCACGGGAGTTTGTTTGAACTTTGCGCCGTGGGGAACAACGCCCACCCCGGGCGGGGCCCGGCGGGCCCGCTCCTGGCGGCGGCGCTGCCCGGCCTGCTCACCTGGCTGCTGGCCCTCTAAGAGAGACAAAAAAGAACAAGGACAATACAAGGAAAAAAAATCGACAGGAAAAACACTGACGGGAAAGTCTTTATCCTCGACATTGCCTTCCAGGCGCATCGTCCAATCACACGGCCGCCAAGACGCTTCGCTGACCCTTTGATGAAACTTTTGAGGACATTTGGATGACGCGCCAGAGGAATTTCTTAAAACGCCATCACGGGTCGAGCGGGAGGGCGGAATATTCCGTTCCCGAACGCGAGCGTCGCGGCAAATTGTTCCCCTGCGAAATGACTGGCGAGGCTAATACTTTTAGCAGCTAGCTTGCTAATTTAGGAGCGAGCTTCTTTTCTTTTTTTTTTGGGTTGGGTTGGGAATCCCTCACTCGTTACTAAATCGTCACCACTATATGAAAGTGTCCTTGTCGTGATTCGGCAGTATTCGATAAATCCTTTCAGCCGTAGAGTCAACTACGTCGTCGACTATAAGAAAATGCGTATACGGGTCATTTTCAAATAATTTGATCAATAATGGTAAACACACTACAATTCTTATTTAGCGATTTTTGGATGCCGCTTCTGTTTTCTGTGTGTAAATGACTCCCATGCCACCTCAAGTCCTATTTTCAAAAAGTTCCGGATGATTTCAAATTGTCGACATTCGTCGTAAAAGCAATCGTCGTCGACGGAGCGAACGGCGGCGGCCCGTTGAAGTACACGACTTGCATAATGCTAAAGACATAAACAGCTTGATGAAACGAGTGTGAGTTGCACAATTTGCACGCGTTGCCCTTCAAACTCTGTGGATACAAGTGCAGAAAGGATCCCGACTGCTCATTAAAGCTGCGACACTCTTGTTTTTATAACGGTAAAGACGCGCAATAGTTCCGACACTTTCACAAATTCATACATATCCGTTAATATCTGAGAAATAACAGCATTTATTGTGCTATCTACGATTGTGTGAATTCAAAATGGCTGCCTCATCCCAGATCCCGCTGGTGTATTGAGGCTCTCTCCTGTGGCGTGAACGCTAAAGACAGCTTGGGGGATATTTGTAAAAGAAGCAAAACAACAACAACAGCAGCAACTCTTTGGACACGAAGATGCATTTGTGTTAGTTTTCTTCGAAAAGTCGCATGTTAAGAAATAGGAGAAAAATCCCATGTATTCAAAATGTCATTAGCATCTTGACAAAATGTTCCAAATCAAGAAACTTCATTTGGGACACCAAACGGTAAAGACAGTTTGGCATTCAAAGTATGAAGAATATCTTTTTCTTTGAAACAAGGAAGACCTGCCAATAATTCAAATTCTCATTTTCGGAAAATGAATTGATTTTCAAAAGGAAATTCGGTTGGGGCACGTCTTTCCCGTTATTGATCAAATGATATTAAAAATGACACATAGAGTGATTGGGGAAGGAGTGAACGATTCCGAAGGCAGTCGCTGCTTTCGGAATCGTTCACTCGTTCTCGACTCCGCAATCACTTACGAGGGCTGAAACGATGAATCGAATCCTGCCAAAGGACTACAAAAGGACTTTTAGTGGACATCTTAGGGAACTATTCAGGGGCCACGAGATACAAATCCTGCTACACGTAGGGAACGAGTGAGAGTCCCAACACAACCGATGTTTTGTCAAGGCGCAGACAGAAAGTGAGTGTTGTCGACTTGCATGATGTCACTTCCTCACCCTTTTTAGGACATGAGCACAAACGTCGGCTTCCGCCAAACCGAGCGCAGCGTAGCGGGCCGCCTTTGCGCTAACACGAGCGTAGCTAATGCTGACTGGAGTCCAGTTGCGTCCGTGAAAGTCTTCGTTGAAAATGTTTTCTAAACATGGCTAACACCCAACCAAGCGCTTTGTTGACGATTTGAGCGGCCAACAGTAATTAGCTTGGAGCTAAGTGTTGACGTTACGATGAAAACGTGCGACTTTCGCCGTACGTCGGCGGACAGCATTTGGTTAGGATCGCGTTGTGGCGTAACGGCAGCCTTTTAATGTGTTTTACTTTAGCGTTTTAACATTTTAGCGTTTTCATGTTTTGACGTTTTAACATTTTAGCGTTTTTGTTACGCTTAAGCGTTGTAACATTTTAGTTTTTCAAACTTTTAGCGTTTTAACATTTGAGTGTTTTTACACTGAAGCGTTTTAACGTTTTAGTGTTTCACGCCCAGTGCGCGTGCTTCCAGGTTAGCTAACATTTAGCAAAGACTTTGTGAAGGAAAGACTCAAGGTTATTTTGTGCTGGTTTCCTGAAATGTTTTATTTTTATTTTTAATAGTACGTGAATAGAAAGTTTAGCGTTAACGTTGTTGTGTTTGTGATTGCTGCTGCAAAAAAAAATAGAAAAACAAAAAAGCAATACCACTACGACATCACGGCCAGTGTAGCTCCAACCAATCAATAACGATTCATGATTAAATCAAGACTGTTGTGTTCTAATAAATAACAAGTAATAAGAGATAATAATCATAATCATAATAATAATAAATGTTCATGTCTTTGTTCGTTTCTGTTTGTTTGCTCGCAACTTTTACAAATCATTCCAAAAATCATCAGATGAATTTACAAGGATTTATGATGCATTCTTCAGAGAAAATATTCATACGAAAAAGATTTATCATAAAAACTTTATTCCACTTTTAATGAAAATAGAATTATGAGAAAATGATTTAGTGCAAAATAAAACAATACTGTTTGAAAGGAAGTCTGCAACATCGCTGTGTCTTTTTTTATGTGTCTCACACACACACACACACATTGATTATTAATGAGCTAGTGCACACGCTCATCCGGTATTGATGGATGAAGATGAAGACGAGGATGAAGAGGAGGACTCAGCTGGCCAAACACCAAAAGGCAAATGTTTCCATTTGTATGTAATTTTTTTTTAACAATCAGCCACCATTTTTATGAAATAATCACACGAGCAATATTTACCATGAAAAGGGAACCGACGACGGTCTTTTCAGTCAAAAGTAAAAAACAATTCCAACGTAATAATGGCACAACGGTGACGTCATTTAACGTACTTTGATGTTTCTTTTTGGATGTTTCACGAAGCTCACTTGGCGTGCACGTGCACGAAGACCGACGTGTGCGGGTTTCGTGGAAACAAATGTCACGCGCACAGGCGACACATTGTTATGTTTTCTTGACAAATACATTGAGTGTCTTTCAATTCCATTTGACGTTGACTTCAGTTCAAAACAAATGAGATTGTTATTTTTTGTTATTTTTTTGAACGACGACGACTCAGTGGAGCGGCTCCCATCTGGGAGGGTGCCGACTATTTCCTGGAAGGGAGCGAGCCTCCTGAATAATTGAAGACGCAATTAAGGCCTGTTGGAAGAAAGACGCTCGTTAAATATTCATGAGGGAAATCCCGCGAGATTTCTTCTGGCCTCACGACGACGCCCAGGCGCAGCGTGCTCCCCTCATAGTCATATCAGTAATAATACGAATAATCTCACTTTTCTTTTGGACAACGGAAAAAAACACCAATGCGTCAACTTGTTCAAGTGAAGGGAAGCATGAAAAAACGTTCACGATTAATTTGAAAAGCAAGTACTGATGCAAAAAATAAAAATCCAAATCATCACAACGATAAATTGATCAACATTTTGGATTCCGTTTGGAGACACAAGAAAAAAACGAGAGCGAGTGAAGACGGAAGGAAAGTGTTTTACTCTAAAGGGGGAAAAATGTCAGCAAAAGAAAGAAAAAAGAAAAAGATGGAAGAAAAATAACACGAAGACTTCACTTCACTTAATATCAACACAATAATGTAAAAAAAAACAAAAAAAAAACGATCATCCTCACTTGTCAAGCTGCATTGTTTTCTATTAAGAAATAAAAGGAATAGCAAAACTCGATGCATTTGATGGCTTCAGGAATATTAACTGCATCGAACAGTATATATATATATATATATATATACACACACACATGTATGAGCGTCAAGTTTTGTTTCAAAAGATTATATGTACTGCAGCACGATATGAACGTGCACAATTTAAATCCATTTGTCATGAACACAGAAGCTGCATTTGCATATCATATACTGTTTGTTTGAAGTGAAATCAAATAATTCCCCCCAAATTAAGTCAACCAACTTCTTGATCACACCATCCGCGATATGTTCGCATTTTCGAACTCTTCTTTGGCTTTTGGACTTTATTGCTCCTCCAACTGACAATCGCACGCGCACGCGCACTCACGGGAGATCAATCGTTAATATTATAACTAGATTAGGTCAGCGCAAGCACGCGCACACACACTCATCCGGTTGAGTGTGTCCAAATGTCCATTTTCTATCGACAATCAACCGATAAGAAAAAACAAAGCGTTTCCATTGGAATTGAAGCACATCGGCGATGCCAAACTTTTCCAGTTTATTTCTTTATCGGCAGACATTTTCCGGCAGCGTCGCTCGAGAGGAAAAGCGCGTTTGTACTAAAAATAGAAAGCCACGCCCCTCCCCAGCCTGTCTGAGACGAGACGAGACGAGCCCCGCCCCCTTCGGCAACAGTGCCAACCGGCAGCAGCTTGGAAAATGGAGGACACGTTACCACGGCAACACACACGAACACCAGAGGTGAAATTCAACGGCTGACGCCTCCACGGGTCGTCTGGGCAACGGGAAACGCTGCCGGTTGCCGGGATAAACACAATTATCAATTATCACCGTCGAAATGAAGACAAAAAGCTGGCCTTAGCATTAGCGCAATGCTAGCTCCGCGGTTAAAGTCGACAGTTGACAGGCCGTCTCCGCGCTCCACTTCCTGTTGCTCGTGGTGGGAATGGAGCTCTCTTCCTCGTCCTCATCATGATGAAGATTCCAATCATCCAATCGAATTTGATTTCGATAGCGCCAAATGACAACGGAAGTCATCTCCGGGCGCTTCCGACACGGAGCGGCACGAAGAGCGCACGCCTCACTTCGTAAACGAGCGAGCGAAGCTGAGGCGACGGAGGCCGGCAAAAAAACCGGCGGACCCCCGACTCGGCGCGAGACGACGACATGTTCGGCACTCGAACTAGGCAGCGCACCGAGGTGGAGAACGAGCGACAAATCAGCGAGGGAAAATGCGAACGGCTACGTGAAACTTGAAACAACCGGTCGCAGAAGTCCGTCCATTTCCATCCGTCCAGTTTCCGTACCGCCGGGCGTGCCGGGGGCCTGTCCCAGCTGACGAGGTACACCCTGAAACGGTCGCCAACAAACAACCATTCGCGCTCACGCACATTCGCACCTACGGGCAAGTTAGAGTTTTCAAGTAACCCACGCAGAGAACATGGCGAGGCCGGATTCGAACCCGCAACCTCACAACTGTGCGGCGGATGCGCTAACCGCTCGGTCGCCGTGAGGGGGAAAAAAATACAAATACAAAACACCGAGTGTTAGTTAGCTTTTATTTTGAAAGATTCCATTGGTTTGTAAAGTTGACATCATCGCAATCCCGCGGACGAGAGGAGACAGTTTATTAGCAACAACCTTTTTGGGACAGCTGAGAGCTTTTCAAAGTGAGAAATGAAAATAGCGGGTTTCCAGCTAATTAGCACCGGTGGCTAGCCTGGCAGCAGCGCCACGAGGGCCTCGCTCAGCTGTAGAATCAGAATCTGTTTATTGCAATTCTCGGCGGAAGGTACATTCACAAGTAGGAATTTGGATGGTGCGACATGATGGTACTAATAAAAATACAAATTCAAATATGACCGACTCCTGGAGCGTCAATGTCGCCGTGAGGTGCCTTTGAGACATTTTGCCCAGTTCGCTCCCAGAAATGTGAGATTTTCTATTGAACCTCTCATTCATTTGAATAAGGCGATGTCAGAAAAACATATTGGTCAAACTTGCACATTTTTTAAAATGTATAAATGAACTCCAAGCAGACAGCGGACATGCAAACAGCCAAATATGTACAGTAAGCTTGCCGACAGGGTGGACAGTTTTGGCCGATGTAAGCTTTTAATAGCGGACCTTCACTTGGCAACGCAATTCAATTCGTACGTCGAACGTGTGCCGTTTAACAAATACATTCCAATTTCTGAACGGTTTTATAATCACGTGATATCTTACTATGACAGCCTGGACGTGTTCAGCTCGACAACACGAGTTTACATATAAAATAGGATGAAATGACCAAACACGAGTGTGAAGTTGTTTCGGCTTCCATCGTAGAAAGATGTCACGGACGACGGCATCCCAGGGTTTCTGAAAGGGACGGACGGTTGCAAATAACGACGGGGTGGACAGCAAGTTCAGGGGCATATGCAAAATGTTCAATAGGGTTAGGAAAAGAATAGAAGTCATCAAAGCGACTCATTTGAGAAGGTAACATGCTGTGGACAGTACAAACGCCAAGCGTCGGACCTCCTGATTGGGCTCCGTTTTCTTGGCGACTGAGGACGACGCGTCATCGTCGCGTGAGCGCGTACCTTATAAAGCGACGGCTTCAGTAGCGTCCCTCCACGCCCAGCTGCGTCTCGGCTCGCCGTTGGATCTCGCCGTGGACCGCGTGTACTTCCTGTTGGCTCAGCGTGCGCTCCGTGTGGCGGTAAGCCACGCGGAAGCACAAGCTCCGCCTCCCGCTCCTGAAACGCACGACACGATCGACGGCTCCCGCTTTCTCTCCTCGTTTAGTCTGCGTCTCGCTCGCCCCGCTCAATTGTTCAACATGCACACGCGCGAACGTGCACGTACAGTGAACAAGGATAATGTACTGGAAGTCACGTGAATGTCTTCAATAATTGGCATCTCCATTATCCTGTCCACGCGTGCCCCCCCCCCCCCCCAATAAAAATCAATAGACACGCACACACGCGCGAGCACAGCAAAACAAACACTCGCACACACAAACACACCCATCACAGCGCACATCTGCGTCTTGCAGTGTATCCAATAGAAATAAAGTTGGGAGTGTCAAGGGGGTGGGGCTGATCCATTCCTTGTACTGTGATTGGCGTGCGTGTGTTTGTGCGCGCGCGCGCGCTGGGTTGAATAATTAAGCAGGCAATTGCTGAGTGTTAATTGCTGGTTAAGAGCTCCACTTGAGCTTTAACAAGCCCACTTTCATGACTTCCTGTCACAACAGGAAGTCAACACTTCCCGCGTGCGTGCGTGCTCACTCACGTGGGGTGCGTGAAGTCATCGAGCAGCGTGACCTCCTCTACGAGGTCGCCGGCGACGGCGCGCACCAACTCGTAGAAGTCGTTGGCGTGGAAGGCCGGCTCGCCCGCAGCGGGAAGCCAGAAGGAGATGTCGTTGTGCAGCGGAGGATACTTGCTCAGCGCCTGACGACGACACGCACGTCATCATGGTCAAAAGGTGGGTTTTGACGGAGATTTCCACTCCAAGGTTAGAAAGCAGAGCTGTCCTCCTCGAACGCCCGTTTCAAACTCAAGGCCCGGGGACCGGATCCGGCCCGCCAAAGCAAATCGTGCGCGTCGTCTATGAGATGTTTCTCTCCAAAATCGGGACCAAGAGGATTTGTTGTTAACAAACTCCTTTGGAAAATAAATGGCATGATAGCTGAACTATTTTCCTTGGCTGGCGATTCAAAACTATTTGTCGTTTATATGGAATAATGTGACGAGGCCGTCATACACGGATACCGACATAACGGCGCCGATGGGGGCTTTACTGCGCTTTCAAACCGGCCAAACGTTTATGCTCAAAGGCAAATGGACAGATGGAATAGCTCAATCGTAGATGAGGTAAAAAATAAATATGGAAATGTATCTCAAATATGTAAAAAAAAAAAAAAAAAAAACCAATTCTTGCCTGGTAACTGTATTATTTGTCCAAAAGAGTAAAATTGTATTTGATAGTCCATGTTTATTTGTTATCATTTCTCTTTTCATGAAATGTCGAGACTTTGGGCTTGTCGCATCAGCACAGCGAGTCACTCAAGTGATGTCTGGTCGTTTTTGTTTTGCACGCGACGGCCTTCCTGCCGCGACGCACCCATTTGTTTCTCTGGGCTTCCGAGCGGCGGCGTCCGGGTATCGGATGGAACCTGCGCCATTTGCATCACACGCAGTAGCGTGTACCCTTCCTTCGGTACCGGTGCAATCATTTCATGCGCTAAATGAGCAAATCAAAAGAAATGCACTTTAAGGGGGAAAAGGGCTTAATTCATGCAAGCTATACAACAGGATTCTTGATAAGCGAGCTGGATTTAAGAACAGAGTTGGCCGTATTTGACCCGCGGGCCACACTTTGGCCACAAAAGAGGATCTCAGCATTCACACTCATGAATATTCGTATCAGCATTATTCGCCATTAGGGACGTCACCGTGTGCCGCATCAAAATATCTGCTGCTTGCTTAGGTAGCCGAGAAGAAGGAGAAGAAGAAGAAGAAGAAGAAGAAGAAGAAGGAGGAGGAGGAGAAGGGCGGCGCAGGTGCTGCTCAGTGTGTGCGCGCGCGCGTGTTTGCGGTCGATTAGGCGTGTATCGGGCCATCCGTGCGGCTGCGGGGGGACGGGGGAGAGGTCGGCGCCGCCACTGGGCAGGAGATGAACCGTGATCCCCGCCGGGCCTCCCGGGAGCCGTTTCATCAATACCGCTACGAGCTCACCTTCGTCTTCATCTTCCTCTCGGCCACACGTCCCGGGAAACGCGGTCGCGGCGCACGACGGGAAAGAGCCGAGCCTACCTGGAGGCGGACCTCCCGATGGATGTCGTCCACGCGGAATTGCTTGAGGAAGCGCTCGTCTTGGCTCCAGAATATTCGGATGTCGGGAATCTTGTACAGAACCATGGCCAGACGCTCCAGGCCCAGTCCGAACGCCCAGCCCGCCTTGTCGGCCGCGCCTGCTGCAACCGACAACACAAAAAGACAACAGCAACACAACGTGTCAGCCGGGCACAGCGCCGTGAAAAACCATTTGCCCCCTTCTGAAATTCGTATTTTTTTTAATATCTTTTGAGAGCTTCAAACGAATTCACACAGGAGATGAAGATAACGTCAACGATGCAGCGTTAAGGGGAAAACGCTATCCAAACTTACCCGACCTTATAAGAAAAAGTCATTGTTGAGGCCGTCACGTTGTCATGACGACAGAGAGACCTTTGGCTTCTCGAAAGGAGCTTTGCGATGAAAATAGATCCAAAAAGTCACTCGTCAAGCCCTTGTTCAATCGTGAAACAATTGCTGCTAATCACATCGATTGGTTCGTTTTCACTGACCACACCCAAGCCTCATGACCTCCAGACCGGTTCAATCAAGAAATCACTTCAGTAGAAACTCTCACAAAAATCAAGTCAGCCAAAAGCTCTCAAGAAGCTGCAGCCAAATGCCACCATCCAAAGAAATTCCAGGACAGATGATGACTTGAAACAGTATTTGGCTGCTCTCCCCACTTCTGTGTAAAGGAAACAGTGCTTCAAAAAAAGATCATCAAACCAACAGTCAAGGCAGTCTGACGGCCTGGGGCTGCTTTTCTCCTTCAGGACCTGGACGACTTGCTGTGATTGATGGAACCGTGAATTACGCTCTCCATCAGAAAATCCTGAAGTTCGAGCATAAATTCGTTAATTCAGGATGAAGTACGCTTGAGTTCTGCAGCAGGACAACCATCCAAAACGTTAAATACAGACAAACGATAGACCAGTCCCCAGCCACCGTCGTGGTACATAGAGACAAACGAGCATCCAATCACGTTCACAAAATCTTGTCTTCAAACAAAGATAACCTGCTAATCTGGCTCCGAAAATCCACACAACGTCCACACACCCACAGGAGAAGGCCGGAGATCAGATTCAAACCCAGAAGCTCACAACAGTCAGGCAGACGAGATCAACACTATCCCACTGCGCTGCCATCAATCTTCTTTTCATGAGAAAGCCAACATCGCCTGAGTCCTCTTGCTAAAGTCCCCTCTTCCTCCCGGAAGTGGCGTCCTGTTGCCGTGCCGTCCAGCCGTGTGACAGGAAGCGGCGTTTAAGGCCGCAGCGTGCGCATATGGCGCCTAAACGGCATCCTCGGCGGACGACAAAGTGGATAAAGATGCGTCAGAACAGCTGCGGCAGAAGGAAATCCTGTTCGCCGCCAGCCAGCCTCGCCCGCCTTACCATCTGTCCGCCGCAAAAGCGGGCGCCGTCCTCCGGGAGCTCGGCGAATGTTTGAGCTTCAACCGGACGCGTAAGCGACACGCGTGTGCAGACGCTTGCGTCCGTTTTCTCTCGCACTTACTCTCATGACAGGTCGCGGTTGAGCGGAGCCGATCCCGTCTGATTTAGAGAGCGAGGCGGCGTACGCCCCGGACTGGTCGCCAGCCAATCGCAGGGCACCGATTGCCGACGACCGTTCAACTCGCATTGCGACTGATGCTGAGGGCGAACAGAACTTGTGAAGCTTCAGTGTGCTGAGGCATGATGGGAAAATGCTGGCGGGGTACTCGCGCGTCAGACGTGACGAGGGCTGCAAATATCAATGGTCTTAATCTTTTGATCCATCTGTCGATTACTTTTCAATGAATATTTTTTTTTAAAGAAAATTCCATCCCTGTTTTCAAAAACAGGACATGATTTCAAGTTGATTGATGATGAGTCAGTTTCTGGTATGATCCGTAATATCGGTCAGAAAATCGGCAACAATGTTGATGATTGTTTTCCACAGTCAAAGCAGATGTTTATGTTTGCAAATGCAAACAAAGATAACCAGTCTGCCTTCATGGAGGACGACAGAAATCGGAGAATATTTACAGGTGAGAGACTGAAATTCAGAGAATTTGGACCATTTGAAGTTAAACAAGTTCTCTAAATGATTATCAAATTATTGTTTTGCACCTCTACACATGATAAAGACAAAATGGGCGCGACATGCTCGCTAACAAACAAGCCGTCCTTCTACCTTCACGACCTGTCCACAATAACAAACGCCGCAAATGTGGTCACGTGACACCTGCGTTTTGTTTGTCCTTCTCAACAGGCGCCCGCGACCTTCACCCTCCTCATCACGACCTTGCTGGAGAAAGGCCGCAAGGCCATCTTCACCTCTTCCTCTCCCTCCTTCTTCTTCCCGGCGGTGTCCGAGAGATGCTTTGACTTCACCTTGATCAAGCCGCCTTGTCTCGATCGTCATCTCATCTCATCGTTTTTTTTACTGGGTACGCCCACCCGCCCGGCGCGTCCCGGGAGTGACATTAAACGCTGCTGAGGTAAACGTCTTCGGCGCACTCGTTAAGACGCACTGACGTCTTCATCAAACTCATTCACTCCCATTGACGGCTGTTGAATTCAAATATCCATGTTAACATGGAGGACTGGCAGTGATGAACAAGCGCTGATGTCTTCATCACATCCACTCTAATAGTCATGTGACTAGGCTAACGCACGCACGCACACGCACGCACGCACGCACGCACGCACACAGTTGAGCTGAGTCAGTCGTGCGCAAATGGACGCGCACGTCGTCAAATGCGACAGGAGGACGATGATGCTGACAGAGGGATGATGAAGATGACGGTGATGCCGACGATGCCAACAACAGGTGTGCGTGAGGATGTCGTGGTGGATTGCTCCCGCGACACGCTGGTCACATGACCAGCAGCAAGTGCCACTTCAGGCCCAAAACACAAAAATGAGCCCACAAGCAACTAGCGGTGCATTGATTAATGCACAACTGATTGATTATCAAATACTGTAAATGGACAACAATTTTGATAATCGATCAACTGTTTAGCGAACTCGTTTAACCTTAAATCTCCAAATCGTCGGAATTTCAGCCTCTCAACTGTAAACCATCTCCGATTTCTGTTGTCGTCCATGTTTGCAGACTGATTATTTTTGTGTTGAATCCAAATAAGACCCCTGCAAACATCTACTTTCACTTTGGAAAACAATCGTTTGCCCATATTTCCGATGGATGTTAGGGACCAAACCAGTAACACAATCAGAATCAATTTATGGTTGTGCATTTTCAATTTGAAACCATGCCGTTTTTGTTTTGAGTGTTTTCAAAAAATAACAGAATCGATGATGAAAATAATCGTTAGTTGCAGCCCTACAAGCAACGCTCAGTTCTTCTCACATAACAGGACATGGAAAATGTAACATGACGTGAAGCGTGGCTTGTCTCTCTATCCACCCCCGATCTACAAAGATGCCAGTGAGTGCTGGCATCTCGTGACCAACGGCGAACTTGAGACAAAATGGCTGCGCGGTGTCAGGGTGAGGATGAAGATGATGATGTAATCAGAAGCCTTTGTGTGTCAAAGTCTCTCTGCCGTCACGACCACATGACGGCCTCAAAGAAGCCGAGACGTCTGCGGTGGCGCGTGAAGGCGCTTTCTGCCACGCCAGGAAGCCTTCACCGCTAACCGCACGTGAGAACGAGACTATTTATAGACACGTCGGATTATTCCTGAATCTCAACATCAAGCGGCGTAATGACCGCCGCTTCCTCTACAACACGGAGACGCACTACGCTAACGCTAACGCTAACGGAGAGGACATGATGTCATCTTGCTGCACGGTGTCCTAGTCGTTAGCATATATTTGTCTCACAGTTCGAGGTTCAGGGTTGGAATCTCCTCTCTGGCCTTCCTGTGCGTACTTAGCATGTTGTTGCCGTGCTCAAGTGGTTTTGTTTTTTTCCTTCCCCCTCACACGTTAGCTTGATTGAAGATGAAGGCATTTTCCACAGGTGTGCGGAGCTGCAGCGGATCCACTAGCGCAGCATCAAACGGAAATTGTGTCGTCTTGTTTTGCAAAACATCATTCGCACAGACAGCCTTCTCCATGAAATTCTGGAATTCTCTGCCTGAAAATCTCAAATGTACCCCAAACTTTTTAAGAGCGATACCGAATCCTGGTTATTTCAACAACAAAGCTCCTCTCAGCTTTGATTTGCTGTAACATTGTCACTGTTATGCTGAATGTAACGCCACTGGATCCACTTCTTCTTCGTTCCTTTTTAATCAATTGTTTTAGCTCTTTATCCTTCTAAAAGTCCCTCTAGGGACGGTGTTCAAATTAGCATTCGCTACAAACACGATGATACTCGCATGGGATGGCTGTTTTCACTCTGTTTTGTGATCTGTCAAATAGAATCAAAGAAAAATGTGAGCATGCGGAAACCCTTGTTTTTCTTTATGTGATTGACTGGCGACCAGTCCAGGGTGTACCCCCCCCGCCCCAAAGTTATCTGGGACAAACGTCAGCCAACCCGCAAAACGTCGTGACGAGAGGAAAAGGTCAACAACGTTCTTGACCTGAGCCATACATCCCAGCATCGTACCAACACTGTGCCACCGGTGTGAGAAATAGCGCCCCCTAGACGTCAATGGACCACCACTAGTGTGTCCCATCACGCCAAAACAAAAGGCTGCATCAGACATCAGGTGTTTTTAGGGGGTTTTGTGTGTGTGTGTGCGCAGACACAGCTAAGCTCCGCCCCCACTCCCACTGTTTGTTATGGACCACAGCGGCCTGCTGAGATGGATCGCTGCACAAACAAATGTTTGCTGTGCCCTTCGGAAACCCCCGAGACGCATGCGCGCGCACACGCGCGCACACAGACTGAACTGCGCTTCCATTTCAGTGTTGCAGACTCCGTGAGATGTTTGTTATTTTAGAGAGGATTTTATTGTTACTGTGAGACGTAGATGATGTGGGGAAAAACATTAAATTGGGGTCACACTAAAGTTCTAATGTGCACACTAAAAATATCAAAATTGTAGCTGCTATATACTAATTTGCGGCTACGGGAACAGGTATAATGCGCACACAAAATACCAATATATTAATAATAATTCATATGCGGCTTGGAGTTTGAACACGTCTCTCTCTTTTACATTTATTTGTGGACTGGAAGTCAACACGCCACCTTGCGCCCAACACGGAAGTCCACGTTCTCTGCCATACCGTTTCTAGGGCAGCTGCGTTGGATTTGCTGACCCGTCTGTCCATGAATGATCGTAATATTATTCATTTGTACTCTGTGCACACATTACATCTACTTTGCGGCCACAAATTTGCATTTTGTGCTCAGATTATATTTATATTGTGGCCATAATTCCCCATGTCACGTAGTTTTGGTCATCATTTACACCAATGCTGATACACTGCGTGTGTGCGTGCGCGTGTGTCGAGAAGGTAAAATCTGATTCAAGTCATGTTGGTAACAATAAACATCCTCTCAAAGCTGTCACCCCAGGCCCCCTGTGAACGCGTGCGCGTGTGTGTGCCAGTACCAGCTGGCCACCAGTCATTGTCTCCAGTGGGATCAGTGGGAATGAGGGAGGCAGACAGAGCGAGGGATGATGGAGGAGAAGCAGGAGGAATGCTGGGATAAAAAGATAGACAGACGGGGGACGGAGGGGGGCAAAGAGAGCTGTCCGTCACATAGGGGGTCAGGGTTCGGGAGAAGGCGGCTCATTACGAGCCTGGAAACACGGAGGAGGAGAAAAGGGAGGAGTAACGAATTTTCATCTCATCTCCTCTGTTGTCCCCGTCTTTGCTCTTTCCTCCTCTGATCATTCGTCCAGTCATCCCTCCATCCTTTCTCTTCTGCGCTATCATCCCTCCAACTGGCTTCTTTGCTTGTCATCTCTCCTTCATTTTCCCCCTCTGCCATCCTTTCCACCCTTCCACTTATGTCATCCCTCCATCCTCCGCTGAGAAAAAAAGATGACTCATCACAAGAAGAACTTGAACTTGAAAAATGAACTGACGCTTAATGACAGCAGGATTGGGGGGGGTGTCACATGATTTAGTCAGGAGGGGGATTAAGAGCCAAAGCAAGCACCTGAACCACATGCATACGCATAAACGGCACGCACACCCCTAACCCCCAAGGGTCCGGGGCGACAGCTTTGAGAGGCTGTTAATTGTTACCAACACGACTTTAATCAGATTTCACTAACAGCACACACACATAGACACACGCAAACAATATCCCACTGGCACGTGCACCCCAGCCCCCCTCTTTCTTGTCCCATGGGAAGTGTGTGTAAATCAGGTTTTGGCAAGGAGGCGTGGCCATTAGCAAGTCTCATATGTTGGGGGGGGCTGGGACACACGCACACACACTTGTTTTATGTTCACGCATACTCATTCATATTTTATGTACAAAAACATGCATACTACACACACGCATGCAGCACAAGTGTGTGTGTGTGTTGTAGGAATAATGATGATGAATAAATAGAAGAAAAAAAAATCTTTCTAGCAGCTGAAGAGTGAATGAATGAAGACGTTTAATTTCTCCTCCGCCATCCGTCACGGCCCCTTCCTCGTCTTCCCAACTTCCACTTTCTCCCTTTCTTGACCTCCCCACCCACCCACCCCTCGCTCGCCTTTGTCCTCCACTAAGCCCCTCGGTGCCCCACGCGCACGCACACGCACTGGGCCTCAGGCGCCACATATGGCGCTCACACTATTAAATAAGACACACGCCAACCGGTGTCCCCTGTTGCCCCCCCCCCCCCGTCATTATGGTGCTCTCTCACTTTTTCGCACTCTATTGTCTCCAGCGCTCCAGAAATATCGGATGGCGAGGGAAAGAGGAGGGGGGTGCTGAATGTGGCACGTTACCACGGCAACCGGCCACACTGCCGCAGTGGATATGTAGGGGTGGTGTGAGTGCGCGCGGTTCCTAACACGCTCGTGCAGCGCGCGCGTACAAATGAATGTGTGAGCGTCTTTGAACTATTTTTGGCCTCTCTCTCTCGCCACTCGTTTGCTGGCCTGTGTAAAAGCGTCATGGCGGCAGTCAAACACAGAGCGCGATGGTGGGGATGTGCGGGTGGGGGGAGTCTGCGGGTGTGTGATGGTGTTCTCTCTCTGTCTGAAATTATTAATGATTGGTGGGAACAAGCAGCAGGCAGCACAAGAAAGAAGAAAGGAACACGTACAGCACCACAGCAGCCAGGTTACTATTTTGCAGGAAGTCCACTGTTCAGCGGGAAGTCGACTATTTAGCAGAAAGTCCACAATTTAGAACTATTTAGCAGGAAGTCAACTATTAAACAGGAGGTCCACTATTTTGTGCAATTTAGCAGGAAGTGCACTTGAAGTAGGCGTGTTTGTGGGTGGGGTTAAGACCTGTGATCTAGCAGAGAGGCAATCACACTGTGATTGATAATGACGGCAAGAAATATTACTTACTGCGTACAATAATGACATAATAGGAAAACTGCTACGGCGACGAAAGAACAAATAAAATACATCAAATTCTACCAACATCAAGAATGTCTCGTCATGGTCTCCAAACGTTCTTCACGTCGATGTTTCAGTTCAAAAGCGCAACTTCATCCATCTGCATGACAACGTGGGATCTAAGTTCCAAGTTCATTGCCTCGCCTGACGCGCATCGAGATGTGTGTGTGC
The DNA here is from genome assembly GCF_024500275.1 of Phycodurus eques. NCBI lineage: Eukaryota > Metazoa > Chordata > Actinopteri > Syngnathiformes > Syngnathidae > Phycodurus > Phycodurus eques. Next base: position 16,368,976 of record NC_084545.1, on the reverse strand, counting down.
GTGTTCTGACCAGAGTTGAGCAGCTGCTGCTCCATGACTCCGCAGCCCAGCACCTCCATCCAGTCGCCATGGAAACGCACCTCCATCTCAAAGGAGGGATGAGTGAAGGGGAAGTAACAGTCCACCCAGCGCACCTCCAAGTCTGACGAGGAAGAGGAAGATGATGTGAGAAAGGTGAGAGGGGGCCTTCGGGCGGGCGGCCGGGCGGGGAGTGACCTTCTCCGAACAGATGCCTGACGAGTCTGCCGAGCGTTCGTTTCAGGTTGAACTCCAGCAGCTTGACGGCCTCCAGACTGTGGACTTCCTGTTTGTGAGGCGTCCTGCGTCCGGCCGCCTCAAACATCTTCAGATCCTCGCCGTTGGGAACTTCGGAGAAGAGCTGAGCACAAAAGTCGGAGCGCAACTTCCCAATCTGTGTATCATTCCTTCTTTCCATTTTCGGTTGGCAGTCGAACACCTCCAAATGAAATTTTGTTTTTTTTAACTAAGGCCCGGTAGCCCCCAAAATAATCGGCTTGTTTTTTGTCCCGATTTTGCCCCTGCCTGACCGAGGAACTCTCTTCTGTCTTCTAAGCTGATCCTAAAAGATGATCGTGTGGTCTGAGGTGTGGTAAGAGTGGATTTGTCCCGATAATCGGGTCGCAAACGGGTCGAGGCAACAACTCATACCCGACTTAGGAGTGCCCCAACTTACCAAGATTTTCGCTCGGTCGATTTTTTTGCCCGACCAATTACAAGAATCAAATCAAACTCGTGGCCCGTTTGGATTTTTGATCTGAGCCGACAATGGAATGATGACAAATAGATGCATACAGAATAGACAGAACTAGATACAAAGCACATCAAATAATGAGAGCATTTTTCAATTTCGGAGTTTCGCTCGCGAAGTGAAAATGGACAGAACGACGGATATGCGGCTTCTGTCTCATTCGCTCTTTGTTGTTTCTTTGGCTACCTGGTAGTTGGAGAAGAGGCGCACCCCCTCCAACTGGTGGAAGACGGGATAGTGGCTGGCGTCGATCTCGTCCCGACGGTAGACGTCGCCGGCCAGGAGGAAGGCGTCCAGGCCCGCGCTCACTAGCTCCCTCTGGTGGGCCGACGTGTGAGCGCGGAGCATGGTGTTCCTGGAAGGCCGAGGTGAGCGGGCGGGCGGGAAGCGCGTGTACATTGAGGGTAAGGGGCGGGGCGACGCGGGAGCTCACCTGTTCAGGTAGTAGTTGTCTCCGCGCTTCCTGCTGGGGTGGTCGGGCGGGATCAGCAAGCTGTCGATCAATCAACATTCGCAGGAACCGAGTCAGTCGGAGAGCGGACGAGGAGCTCGAGTTGCTGCCGAGCTGCGGAAGTTCTGCTGACCTGTCGAAGTTCTGCTCCACGCTGACCACGGGGCTCAAGTTGTCGTGCGCCGAGAACAGCGGGTCGCCCGAGCGAGCCGCGTAAGCGCTGACAAAAAACACCAAAATCAAACAACAGCAAATATCATTTATACTGACAAGAGAATGTTCCGAACAAGTTTGCTTTCTTGTGGCGTGAACGTGGGAAGGGTTAAACGTGAGAGGAGGCCGCTGACAAAGATGAGCGTACATGTCCAAGAGGAGAGTTCACAAAATGGCAGAATCGACCACTTTGAAATGTTACATTCGCGCTTTAATTTGCCGACTCGGAAAAAGACTCCGCACATCCAGCCGGCAGCGGCAACACAAAACTGACAACATGATGTTCCGCCAGCAGCAGGCTCTTTTTGAAAAACTGTTCCGATCGTCATTGATATTGTTTGTCACGTGTCCTGTCGGGCTGCTTGGTCATGAAGCTCGGCGCAGCTGCGCTTTCATTTAAGCCCTCTGTTGGTCTTTGCAGAGGCGGATAGGAACGCGTTACATTTACTCAAATAACATTTGGGATAAATTGCACTTGTAAGGAATCGTTTGAATGCATCATACTTCTTACTTTGACTTGAGTATTTGTGTTAAGAAGAAACGGAACTTTTACTGGGTTACGATGAGTTATATGATGCTCGCTACTTTCATTTATCAATTATTGCGTGCGCCATCTATTTTTAGTCTTTCGTTTTCGACATCCGCATCCAATCCAACGTGACCGCTAGTTATGTTTGACTCAAGTTCAGCAATCTCATGTCACAAAGCAGTCACAGGACCGGACACAACGCCTTCTCTTGGGCTTCGCGGGCCAATCAAAGGGATTTATATTGAAATTAAACCAGCTGTGCACGACTCGACGAAAAAGAACAGCTTTACCGTGCAGCTCAGCCTCGTGACTGCCCAAACTTGGATATTTCAGCCCACTTCTAACTTAAGAAAACACCCTACGGTACGTTGCAGATGTTTTTGCTGTTGTTTTGGCTCTCCATGTGGCAACATTAGCCCTAGTTTGTGGTCATAAGTAACTAAAACATACATCTTTTGGGGTACGTTCTGTTATCTCCCTCTCGCACACGCACACACTTTATCAAATAAATCTGGTCAGCAAACAGCTTCTATATTTAGTCATTTCAGTGAATGAAGCAAATAATGTTTCTGTCATGCATGCATGTATTTACATTTTTTCAAAATTGAAATGGCAGCAGGTGTGTGTGGACTCCCATTTCACCTGAGTTTGAATGTGATTGGTTACTCCTGAACACAGCCGCGACCCAGTTAGATTTATTTGATTTAACCTTTACGGAACCAAGTAAAAGAGCAGTTAAAAGCAAACATCTTTTTTTGCAATGGTGACCTGGCCAAAAAGCAAAGTAAAACAACAAGTCCAAGACCATCACATACAGGATTATTTCACTTGTTTATTGTCAACTCTTCTCTCCAAAAAGATGAAATTGAGTTGTACAAATTCTACGTGACATAAACGGTCGAAAAGGTTTTTCGTCGTTTATCTTGGTTGAAATTCTTTTAGATTACAAAACCTTGGCTTTTGTACAGAACAGGGGTGTGTAGACATTTGAAATCCACTGCAGCCTTGTTCCTGTTTTGTCATCTCTGCCTGCTGAGCTCATCAATTGTGCTGTTCAACAAGTGGAAACACAACAGTATACCACTTTCTTGGAGCTAAATTTGCCTTCATCTTCATCATTTTATTTATCATTGGTTATTTCATCAAGCTTTTATTATGTATTCAATGAACTGATATTGTTCAGCAATGTCTGAATTTGCACATTCATATTTGAATTATTTGTATTTTAATTGACATTCATGTTCATAAACCATTCTATTGCTCTTTTCAACGATAATGTTCCATTGGCGCTATTTAAGAGGAGTTTTCAGGGCAAGTGACGCCCTTTAAAACTTCACAATCGTTTTGACGCGTCGACTTGGAGAACCCCTCGGAATTTCGACCCGCACAAGCTGATTGGCGGATATTTTCACGGGAACTTGTCAGCCAACCGGATAAGGGCTTAGTCGAGTCGCAGACGGAAGGAGATATGTTGAGGAATAATCAAGTTCTGCTGTTTACTCTAATTTGGAGGCATTTTTTTAGACCCGATTTTCCATCGGCGATATCCTACAAAAAGGTTCCCAAGTCCGCCAGACATTTTGACATACTGTCATTTTTGGCAAATCTTGTCACATTGCGACACATTTAGTTCTTCGTCCGCACCCAGCACACGGTGATGAAACTGGCCAACGCCCGGGTGGCACGCTAACGATAGCGACGAGCTAACACGGAGGGAGGTGGCACCTGTAGAAGTGAGCTTTGATCCTCTCCTTGAGGAGCCACAGAGGATGATGCCGTTGGTTGTGCAGGTTGCGGCCCACTTTGGCCAGAATCTTCGGCGTGACGTTTGTGAAGTCGTCGCACGGGTAGGTGTGGCCTAATACCTCCACACACTCCCGGCCAACGGCGGGCCCGTCCGTGCGGGCGCGTCGGCGCTGCGAGGCCAGAGGAGGCAGCGGGGGGCGCAGCAGCCGGAGGCGGTTCATGACCGCGTGTCGTGGCGCTGCGGGGAGCCCCGAGAGGTCGACCGAAGGACATCCACTGGTTGCCGGCGACCCCTGCAGGCTGTGTGCGGAGAAGCGAAGCACAAAGTCAGCACAATGTTCTGTGCCAAGTCAAATTGCTGAGGCAAAAGGTCAGCGCCATCATTTGCTCAACACGACTGCAGCAAAGACCCACATCGAGCGACAGAAAGCGTCCTGTGAAAAAGGAATGAATGAAAGACTACATCAAGTTTATGTTGAAGGATTTTCTTTTTCCTTGATTTACTCTGCTGTCTGCAACAAGGCCAGCATCGCAAATGAGAATCTGTTCTCAATGTCCTCACCTGGATAAATCAAGGTTATATACATAAAAAAAAACATTTTCAAAACCTATTTAAAAAAAATCAGGTGATGGATGAATGAATGACTGTTTTGCCAAACGATCCAATAAAAAGCAAAATTCACGAAGTCGCGACATGATGAGCACACCAACCATGCTGCGTGCTCCTAAGATCTGGACTCAAAAGGAAATATTACCTACTGTGTTCCCCCGCTAGATCATAATTCTGTTTTCACGGCTCCACTTTATCACGGATTTTTTTTAGCAATCGATTTTTCATGTCCCAATTCAGTTGCGTGCCTTCAGCATAGTAGGACGTCGTGCCACAATATGCCAGGCAACACTGCGCTCTACTAGACGTCGATGCAGCAGAATTACCAGCAATGTGAAAAGGCAGAGAAGGTCCCCAAGTAACCTCCGGTGATACTCCGACAGAGCAGAGGCAATATATGCCAGTGAGTATTGTTGTATGCTCTGTTTGTATGTGTTAAAGTGGCAGAATTCCTGTAAAGGTTCCATTAGCTCATCAATGGCGTTTCGCAGTATAAGTTAGCATGAGGCTAGCGGAATTAGTATAAAAAAGAAAAAGAAATAATAAGGTTTGGTTGAGCATTTTAGGATTTAAAAATGCAATGTTTAATTGCCTTTTGTTTGTTATTTTTACAGTAAACTTCAACTGGGAGTACCAAATAAACAGCTTGAAGCATGCACGCTTTGCTTCTTATTTGGCGAAAAGCCTTCTTTTCGTTTCCTCAAAGTGATGTTATACAATCGTCTCCCATTTCATGTCCGCACGAGAGTGAGAACAGGCACTAAGGAATACTTTTAAAAGTGTGCTTTAACACACAGTTTAAGTGTGTTTAAGTATACATGTATTTTAGGTGTGTAAGCGCAATCTATATCTCCTGTAAATCTCTGTGTCATGGCATTTTGCAGGGCAGGTCTGAAACGTATCCCCCACGATGAACAGGGCTTCATTATCTATTTTCTTCTCCTTCAACGGATCAAATATGTTCATCTAATATTCAATATGTGTTGTCCTGTGGAGTGATCTCCACATTCACCAGAGCTTGGCCCCTTTGATTTCTTTTTGTGGGGTACGCTAAAGGAGAAAATGTACTGGAAGAAAATCACAGATACAACTCAATTGATTGAAGGTATAAAGAGTGAATGTGCTCAAAATGACAGCAATATTGATTTAACGCATCGAGTTCAAGAGAATCTTGGAAAGCGCATCAACATTTGCATCACAAATGTTGGAAATCATATTGAAGATATTATTTGTTAATATTCCAAATGAATACAGTGTTTTCTAATCTTCATTTCTTAAAAAAAAATGGATTTTTCTGACAGCCTGCATTATGATGTCAATAGTAGAGCGGTATCAAATATTCTGGTTTTACAAAGCTGATGGAGGTATTCGTTGCACAATATCATTCGTACCGTGCTTGAAGTTTACAGAACTGTAAAACTACTCCCTCATATTTTTGGAGCTGCGTCTAAATTCAATGAGCCACATGACAGTGAACCGACTGCATATCAGACATCTCTCACTATGATCGAAAAGTCTTTTCATGGCATTCCATGTCCCCCAGTGATCTGAGACCACAGCAGTTACGAAATTTGGAACTTTTGGTTTTTTTGTAACTTTACTAGCAGTCAGCTTTTAATGGCTTTCACAACTTTACTTTGCAGGAGTGTTGCCCTCAAACCAACCAATCACAAAAGGTAATTGGAGGGAAATAAAGCGATATGGTGATCAAAATACATATTGTTTGACGTGTTGCAATAACGGGTATCAATCTCACATCATTTCATGTTTGCGAAACTCAAAATGTGTGTTTAAACGTTTATTTTAGGAGAGTCAATTTAGCAAGGTTGCCTTACCTTCAACCACCGTACGCCATTGGCTCCCTTTTAGTAGGAAGAAATGTGCCCGTATGTTTAATTAGTAATTAAAAGTAGAATTTGGTCAATGTATGCGTATTGAGCGTTCAATATTGCCCTACAAAAGAGGCTAACGTAAATGTTGTTGGCCAGAAAAACGCAGGAAAGCAAAAATCAGCGGGATGAATGTCAATTGGGGACAGGCGCTCATTGGGCACAGTTGTCAGTGGGGTCCTAATGCCCGCTGGCAAACGTTTAGTTAGTAACAAGATGGCGGCGTCGTCGAGTTCGCAGGTGATTTCTCTGTACAGGATGCTCTTAAGAGAAAGTTACAAGTTCCCCTCGTACAATTACAGGTGAGACATGCACGTCGATAGCTGAGGATGCTTCCACTGCGTCATTCAAATGACGCGTCAGCCCGCAGTGTGCTACATGCTAATGTAGCTTCTCAGCGCGATGTTTGCGTCAGACGTCACTGCCTGCCTTCCTGCCTTCACACTTACTCAATCTCGAACTTATTGAACGGTGAACGCTTCCAGTCGTCTTCACCCCAATAACGGACACTGTGGCGTTTTGTGTTATATGTTAGCATTAAAATGGCCGACTTTCATTATTACTTGGTCCCGTTGAACCTTTTTGGTGTTTATTGAAATGTACGATGTTTAATTAAAGACTCTAAATTTCCCGTTGGTGTGAATGGTTGTTTGTCTGTATGTGCCAAGCGATTGGCTGGCGACCAGTTCAGGGTGTCGCCCGAAGATAGCTGGGAAAGGTGCCAGCACGCCCGCGACCCTCCTGAGGAAAGGCGGTACAGAAAATGGCTGAATTCTCATGGCTTATGTGTCGGTTTTATAGCAAATTGAAACTTTTTATGTTTCGGTTTTACAGTAAATTGCAACTGGGAGTGACAATTGAGCAGTTTGATGCAAGCCCGCCCTGCCTCTTGTTTGGAGAACTGTGTGAGGAAGAGAGTCTCCTTTAAAGTCTCCTTGTTTCCTTTAAAGCTAGGGCCTCATACAGAAAAGTCGCAACCAGTGTAGGGAAAGCTATGCTAATCTGTAATATAGATGATTTTATAAATATAGCTACTGCATGTTATAAAACCGGCTAGGTAATAGAGCAAAGAGTCAAAGATTTTTCAGGGTTTGGGGATGGCCAGTGGACCCTCGGCACTGAGTAGCGGCAGAATCAGATCTCCACATTTACAATCATAACAGGAGCAGTCTGTACTCAGCTGACTTTGGCGTAAGATCTTAGCAGACGATGTGAAAACAAGGAAATGAGCGATGAGAACAGAGTTGTTCTTTTTTAGAAAGTCAGCACTGTCGTACAATGCAGGCAAACGACACGGGTAGTGTCAAATGTAAATCTATCCTGCAGGCCACTAGAAAAACGGACGGTGGGCCACAAATTGCCCTGACTTGTAGTTTGGACACCACAGCCTTAAAGTGATGTCTCCCATTTTTATGTCAGCAAGAGAGGGAGTGCTAAAGACTATTAATTATTATTTTTAAAGAAATCTGATTTAACAACTTGAAGTGTGGGAGGGGCAAAACTCTTTTCTCAAATGATTTTCATTTGGCCTTTCTATTGGAGATTTTCACCTGTCGCAGGTGGGTCTGGTCTGGAACGTATCTCGCGTGATAAATGTGAAATTAAATAGTAGTCATAAGTGGTGTGAAAAAAAAGAAAATCTACTAACTCGCTGAAGTTCACCACAAAATTGGTCAATGCAAAAATTTCTGCTTCGAGGCAGTAAAAAAAACGAATAAACTCATTTGCGCCAATTTGCTCCACGGTCCAATTTTACCACACGGACATTTGTTGCAGATGGACGCGCTGTTAGGCCAATGGAAAAGTCTTTTATTTGATTGATTGATTTATTTATTATTAAGACACTGTTAGATGGGTAATGTAAATATAACATGATGTACGAGTGAGCTGAATGGTAGTTAGCAGCAGTAGTGGGGGGCGCAGTTACCGGAGTACTTGACGAAATAGCTGTAGGATAATCGATTCTGAAAAGACTGGCGAGAAAATGCATGGAAATGTTGCCCTTCCATTTTTCAGAAGTGCGCGCCGTCGTGTGCGTCACGGACTGACAAGTGTTCGTTGCTGCTCACCTGAAAGTCCCGTGTGGCCCGCTGACTTGGATTTTCCCCATGATGCAATCCGTGCTGCGTGGAAGATGCTTCCACGTTCTCTTCCCGGAGTTTTGACATCGTTGGTGCCGGGAGGCCTTTTTGCTCCTCGGGAAGCATCTGATACAGACGAAGATCTCCTTCCACCTTCACCTTTGGGGACAACGTCTCGAAGAAAAATCTCAACACTCGTCGATTGTTGCTAGATTTGTACAAATGATTGTAAATATTTTTCTGACTCTAAGTGAGACGCCGCTCTGGGCCGAGGCGAGGGGAAGACGGAATAAAAGTAAGACTGATGAATGATGCGGCAGCAGAAGCGCAGCACAGCACAGGAAAGGAAAGACAACAAACGTGGTTGAAGATGAGGCGATTGTGAGAAAAAGCTGTGAGCAAGTTTCAAACTTCTGCTTGTCTGCTTCACTTTTGCGTTCATCTTTTTCTTTTCCCTCCATCTTCCTGCCTCGACTTCTCTGGTTCCCTTCATTTTTTATTCCTTCTTCCTCCTCCTCTTTCCCTCCATCAATCCCGTCCTTATAAAAAAAGCCATTGGCTTGTCATCCCTCAATCATGTCCTTGTACGTGCTCGTGTCTAACGACGGATCGTAAATCTGCTCCATCACTGCTTTACTGGCGTGCTCTTCAATCCTCAATGAACAAGAAGAAGCAAAACTGCAACTTATCAAGATGACTGAGCATGTGCCAGTTCTGTGGCAGCTCCACTCCAGCACCGGGACAAACGTCAAACCAAAGCAACACCACACACAAAAAAAGCCATTAATGAACAAATAATACAGTAGGGCTGTCACGATTGATTATTTATCAAATCAATTATCTTATAAATATTTCATCCAGTACATGATAATACAGCCGTGAGTCTTTTTGGGAATGATGCAACAGGTTTTTCCACACCTGGGTTTGGGGATCCTCTGCCATTCCTCCTTGCAGATCCTCTCCAGTTCAGTCGGGTTGGATGCCGAATGCTGATGGACAGCCATTTTCAGGTCTCTCCAGAGATGCTCAATTGGGTTTAATCAGGGCTATTCAAGAACAGTCACAGAGTTGTTCTGAAGCCACTCCTTCGTTATTTTAGCTGTGTGCTTCGGGTCATGTTGGAAGGTGAACCTTTGGCCCAGTCTGAGGTCCTGAGCACTCTGGAGAAAGTGTTCGTCCAGGATATCCCTGTACTTGACCGCATTCATCTGTCCTTCGATTGCAACTGGTCTCCCTGTCCCTGCAGCTGGAAAACACCCCCACAGCATGATGCTGCCACCACCATGCTTCACTGTTGGGACTGTATTGGACAGGTGATGAGCACACACCGCTTAGAATTAAGGTGAAAAAGTTCTCTTGGTCACATCGGACCAGCGAATCTTACTTCTCACTATCTTGGAGTCCTTCAGGTGTTTTTTTTTTGTTTTTTTTTCCAAGCAAATTCCATGCGGGCTTTCATGTGTCTGGCACCGAGGAGAGGCTTCCGTCGGCCCGCTCTGCCATAAAGCCCCGACGGGTGGAGGGCTGCAGTGATGGTTGACTTTCTAGAACTTTCTCTTATCTCCCAACTGCATCTTTGGAGCTCAGCCACAGTGTTCTTTGGGGTCTTCTTGACCTCTCACCAAGGCTCTCCTCTCCCGATTGCTCAGTTTGGCCGGACGGCCAGCTCTAGGAAGGGTTCTGGTCGTCCCAAACGTCTTCCGCTTAAGGATTATGGTGGCCGCTGTGCTCTTAGGAACGTAAAGTGCAGCAGAAATGTTTTTGTAACCTTTGCCAGATCTGTGCCTTGCCACAATTCTGTCTCTGAGCTCTTCAGGCAGTTCCTTTGACCTCGTGATTCTCATTTGCTCTGACATGCACTGTGAGCTGTCAAGTCTTATATGGACAGGGGTGTGGCTTTCCTAATCAAGTCCAATCAGTATAACCAAACACAGCTGGACTCCAGTGAAGGTGTAGAACCATCTCAAGGATGATCAGAAGAAATGGACAGCGCCCGAGTTAAATGAGTGTCACAGCAAAGGCTCTGAATACTTATGGCTGTGATATTTTTTTAATAAATTTGCAAAGATTTCAACAATTCTGTTTTTTTTCCGTCAATCTGAGGTGCTGTGTGTACATTGAGCCAAAACAATTTACTTAAATGATTTTAGCAAATGGCTGCAATATAACAAAGAGTGAAAAATTTAAGGGGGTCTGAATACTTTCCGTAGCCACTGTATATATTACTATTTGTACTACTAACATGCATTTTATTCTCATTTCTGAGGGCTGGACTTCTTTCTTTAAACTGCATATGCAAACTACTGAGTGTATGGTATAAATTACAGAATTTCAGGCAACAAAATCAACCTTTGCAAAATGGTTAGCGTTCACAGTTAACATTTTAGGTTAAAAAAAATGCTAACTACCATTCAGATCACTCATGTAATCAGTACATTACACATCTAATAGTGTCTTAAAAAATCACTTACAGACGCTCGTATGTCGTTTTTGGCAAAGTTTATCACTGGCCCAACACTGCATCCGTATGCAACAAAAGTCCGTGTGAAACGTGGACCGTGGCCAAATGGTTACAGGTGTTGGAAATATGCTTGTATTGATATTATTATTGCCTTGAGGCAGACGTTTTTGCACCAAACAATATTTGTGGTAGACTTAGCAGAGTTACCCTTTTTTTTTTTTTTTTTTTTTTTTTTCTCTCCCCCATAGCTGTAGTCTGTTGTCACGTGCTTGTCCAGAAATAAGAGACTATCATATAACATCACTTTAAGGCAACCAAAAGACTCCAAATAAGAGATAAAGTGTGCTTGCTTCAAGCTATTTCTTTGTCACTCCTACTTGAAGTTTACTGGAAAACTAACACACAAAACAAAAGACTCATTTTGTATAACAAATATTCACTAGCTTAATTTTGTCATATAATCCAAAATGCCATAGCTGGGATAATGGAAATGAGCATTGATGGTACGGTAATTGTAAACCTTCAAACAACTGCTACTTTACGCACACGGTGCAGCAACATATACAAACAGAATACACAACATAACTCACAAGCATATATTCTCTCTGCCATGCGGTAACAACTAAAATGTAGATGGGGCTTCAGGCCTCTTGAAACTCGCGCGCAGCCGACAATGCCCGCATTGCATCACGTGACTGACGCAGAGGACCCTATGCGCACACGGCAAAAGTTGTTGCTGCGCGTAGAATGCCGCGGCGATGATCTCTCGTGATCGCTCCGATTTAATCACATGCTGTGATGACGTAGTCAGCGTTCCTCTCGGTTCCACGTACCACCTACGCCGCCGCCTTCTTGATCGATTTTGCAGCATAATTAAACGTACCATCTGGTCGTCTAGGTCCATTTGTTCCACGGTTGCCATTGTTGTTGCTTTGTTCCTTGTTACGGAAAGGAAAGTAAAAACGGCTACCGAAAATGGCCACAAAATGCAGAGGAAACTCCACCCTGTGGCGCCCTAGGCAATAGCAGCCGTAGCGACACCCCCGACTTGGAGGAGAACTGCAGTACATTTTCAAAACTGCGCTCGAGGATAAAGCCAAACTGCGTGCGGGATAGCCGCAGTGACGTCAATGCGGTTGCTGTCTGCGCGAGTATAAAGAAGCCTTTAGTTGGTGCTGCGGGCATGTTGTGGCACAAAGTGGTACTACACTGAAGTCACACATTTCTTAATTCCGACACGCTTGTATAGTCTTCAAAAACAATTTGCTTAAATATCCACAAAATAGCGGGCAACGCTGTATAGTGTGTGTGTGTGTGTGTGTGTGTGTGTGTGTGTGTGTGGTAATTTAAGGCATAGGTCCTAGTGTGAGTTTACTATTAAACACACACGCATCGTTAGCGTCCTGCCCTATCAAACAGGAAGTGGAGCACAACACTGTGCACACTCCCTCTGCTGTCGCTTTATTGATTTCTGCGGTGTGCATGCACGTGTGTGAGCTCGCGTGCGTGTTTAATGTCTCCAAGCTGCACAAATCAAATTAGCGCCGACAGCCGGGCCGTTTGAACTCGGCCGACCTCCGCCCGCCTGCGCTCGCTCATCCGCTTTTGCGAGAATTGCTAATGTTTTTCTCAAGTACAATATTGTTTCATATTTATTTTTGAATTAAAAACGCATTACAAGCATTTGTGTTGTTTTTGCGAGTGTGAATGAATTCAGCTCGTATCTCAAGGCACTGTTGTAATAATAATTGTGTGTGTGTGTGTGTGTGTGTGCGTTGCAGGACGTACGCAGTGCGGCGCGTGCGTGACGCGTTCAGAGTCAACAAGAATGTGGACGACCCAAAAATGATGGAGAGGTTGGTGCTGGAGGGCCGACAGTCGCTGGCACTGATCCAGAGACAGGTGACGCGCGCGCGCGCACACACACTGGCACAGCCTCAGGTTGACGAGCATGCAGATGAACACCTGTTTACTGACCCACCACCTGTCGCTCTCACGTACACACAGACACGCGCGCGCACACACACGCAGGCCCTGGCGGACTAATGACCTGAGCGTGTTCCCATAATGCATCATCAGCCCTCAGGTTGGTTCTTGGGTGTTGGCAACGTGTCAGCGGCGTCTGCTCCTGAAGAAGAAGAATGCGTGGGTGTTGTGACGTCACCTTGTGGAACGTGGTGCGTGCGTGTGTGTAGTCAATGTGTTTGTGTGCGTGACCACTTGGAGTTGGCTTGAAGGTCTTTTCTGCTTGTGTGTGGATAAAGATGATGGATCATATCCGCAGACATAAATGAGCAACTTGTGTTTAATGAGTGTGTGTGTGTGTGTGTGTGTGTGTGTGCTTGCGTGTGTATGCGCGCATGCTGCAGTGCGAATTGTAATCAACGTCTCGCGAATGCACTTTGCCGCTTTTGGAAAGCGAAGCGTAGCGCATCTCAAAGTAGGGCGACACCCTGCGTGAACGGCTGCGCCACAGAGTCACCTCCTCGCCCCCTCCCTCCATCTTCTCTCCTTCCGTCACTGTAAAGCCGCAACCTCTCTCCCCGCGTGTCCCCAAAAGCACGCATACACACACACAGCAACCGTGTCTAACGAGTCGCCACACACACCTGCTTGGAAGGCGTCACGTGGGAGTTTAATTACTCGTCACTTGATGTGTGTTGTGCAATTTGGGCTCTGGACAAATAATGTAGCGGTGCAATAATTCATTTATTAATCAACTATTGAATTAATTGACAACTATTTTGATAATCAATTCATGGTTTCAAGACCTTGTTCTACTTAAAATTGTTCAAACCGTCTCAACAGTAACTCTCCAAATTCTCTCATCGTCCATTAAAGCTGTCAGCTTGTCAGACCAGACCGGGAACTGAATCGCCATTCATTAATATTGGTGCATTTTCTGCACTCTCCAAAAAAAGGGAAATAATATCCTCTTTTTGAATAAAGGGATGCAACTTGAAATGTTTTTTTGATCTGATTCATCGACAGATTATTCCATTACTAAAATAATTGTTAGTTGCAGCCCTCGTCTTGGCTTTTAATAACATTAAGAATAGTTTTTGTTTACCAAACACCTCTTGACAATTAATGGAACAAAATATTTTGCTTGACTTTCAAGCAGAAACTTCAACGGGCTAATATGATGAGGCCGTTATGCGGCGTCACGGTCACAACAGGAAAGCACAAGTGCAATTCTTCTCGTTGGAGCGCCTGATTGCGTCACGTTTGCGCGTCGCTCGCTCACTTTTCTTCCGGGATCTCCTCGCCGCGCATGCGAGAAAGAAGATGAAGAAAAAAAAGAAGACAGCAGGTTAAAAGAGGAGCAGAACACTTAAACGCTCCTTTAGCGCTCATCCACGCAAATGAATAATGAATGAGAGCGCGCACTAAAAGCGGGATGTGGAAACGCACGCGGATGAAGGAAAGAAGAAGAGCTGAAGAAAACACCCCAAGAAGGAGACGTGGAGACCAACAACTTTTCAAGAAACTTTTTGACAAACCTTCAAAAATATGTGAAACTAAATGGAGGCAAATAACAACAGCGAGAAGGAAAAGAAAAAAGAGAAGATGCGTTGAGCGCAAACCAAGATGAACAGCACCGTCCGTCTCCATTTAATTTTCTTTCAGCTTACAAATTCTGATCATCATCATCATCATCATCATCATCACATGGCAGTTGAAGTGCATCTAGAAGACCCGCGGGTGTGCGGTACCAGACCGAAAGTCACCCCGCCGCAGCGATTTGCATGAAAGCCACGCCTCCTTGCTGCCGATTGGTGCCGGGGGCCACACGGCAGCCAATCAGCGCAACTAGCACCCTTCCCGCCCTGCGCTGAGGCCCTAGCTGATGACATCAACGTTAAGATCTTTGGGCGCCTGGCGCCCCTTGGTGGCCGCGGACTGCTATTACTCTCATTCCATTCAATGGAGGAATATTTAGGAATAATGAAATATCGAAATCATTAAATATTGAAACAAGTAAAAATTGAAATGGTTAAACAGATTGAATTTCATATTGACAATAAATATTACAAATAATCAAAATAAATAAATACTGAAAATAATACATTTTAAAATAAGTAAAAATATACAATTCTGAAATGAGTACAAAATATTTAAATTAAATATTGAAACAATTCAATATATATTTAAATAAATATGAAATACTTAATCCCGTTTGATTATTTATCTCCTTAATTTTGGCACTCTTGGCCATCCATACAAGTCAGTGTAAGGTCATTAGACACGGTGGGTGACTGGTTAGCACATCTGCCTCACAGTTCTGAGGACCGGGGTTCAAATCCCAGCCCCGCCTGTGTGGAGTTTGCATGTTCTCCCCGTGGCTGCGTGGCTTTTCTCCGGGCACTCCGGTTTCCTCCCACATCCCAAAACCATGCATGAATTGGAGACTCTAAATTGCCCGTAGGTGTGAATATGAGCGCGAATGGTTGTTTGTTTGTATGTGGCCTGCAATGGGCTGGCGACCAGTTCGGGGTGTACCACGCCTCTCGCCCGAAGATTGCTGGGATAGGCTCCAGCAGCCCGGAAGATGGATGGATCCTTGGCCTCTTCCAGGTTTCGTTTGGATCGGTTTATGTCGGCTCGGGTTGCTTGCGTCATGTGGCATGAAGGAGAGAGGTGAGACGCGGTCATGTTCTGTCTTTGGAGCTTGTTTGTGTACACGACAAAAATCAATCGTGAACTGTGGCGCGCGCACACACAGAATGACAGCAAACAGTCGGTGTGGTGTCATCGTAAGTAAAACAAAAGGACAAAACAAACAATCCATCCCTGTCATGTGATTGTTTTGTGGTGATTGGAAAGTAATGTTTTCATGTGATGTCATATGCGACGTGATGTGATTCTTGTATGATTGTGTGCGACGGGGGAGTTGTCCGCTGACGCGATGCTGCGGCGTTTGCGCGCAGGTGGCCGTCGGCGACATGTTCCAGGCCCAGAAGACGGTGGTGGAGTAGCAACAGGAGGAAGTGACATCGCGACCCGATTCCTGTTTGTGAGGTGGGAGGCGCTTCACGGGAGACGCACGACCATCCAACGTCCTCCTTCGGTGTTGTCGAGTTCATGTATAAACCAAAATAAAAGCACATACATTGGGACAGAAGCTTTTTGAACCGCTGCACGTTTTAGTCATGTGATTTTGTCGGGGTCGCATGCGGATGCCGCGGAGAGCGGTCGGTGGGCGGGGTCAGGTGGAGGGTTAGCAGGGCGATGGTGAAGCAGATAGCAGACTTGCTAATAATAGACCGGCGTGCTGTGTTAAGACTGAGGACGCCCCCCCCCCCCCCCCCCTTTTCCTCGCGCACACACCTGCCCCGATTGTGAGGGTCACCCATTCAATGCAACGGGCTTTTAAATGTGTGTGGGGCACTATCGGGACTTTTGCGGTGTACAGTCTTCCCCGATGTATTGCAGTTCAAAAATCCCGCCTTACAATATTGCAGATTTTTAAGCAACCTTTTTGAATGGGTTTTTACACAAGTCGTGTGAGCCCAAATTTAGGGTTGCACGCCTTCGGTGTAGTACCACACTGTGCCACAACATGCCTGGCAGCACTGAGTCCTACTAAAAAGAGATGCAGCGTAATTAAGAGCAAGAAGAAGAGGCAGAGAACGTCCCCTACTAAACCGCAGTGATAGTTGTTGTTCTCGCAGAGCAGAGAGAATTTGTATGCGTTGCTGCTCCGTTTGTGCTAAAGCAGCAGCTGTTTGAAGGTTTCGAGTTAGCATCATACTGATGCTAATTTCTGTTAGTCTGTCTTTGCATTGTGTGTTAGCGTTAAGCTCCACTTGGGGGGGGGGGGAAAAAAAAAAAAAAAAAAAAAGTACATTTTCAGTTGCACATGATGAAAATGTGGTGAACTAACGTAAACTTTTCCTCTCAAATAATTGAACATTTTAATCATGTGCAACCGAATTCAGTAAATTCAAAGGAGTTTTTTTCAGTGTAGTAGACTTGGATTCAATGTACAATATTTAATCATTTTATGTTTTCTGTGTCAGTTTTACAGTAGACCTCAACTGGGGGTGACCAATAAAGCGCTTATTTGGAGAGCCGTGGAGCGAGTCTTCATTTCCTCAAAGCGATGTGATACGATAGCGAGAAACAGCGCGGCTGCTAAGAAACACTTGTATTGAAAGTGTATGGGAGGCATAAAACATGAAATAAAAATGTTTGTTTATGTGGCTTCGATATTTTGGGATTTCAATTTGAACATGTACATCGGTTGCACACAATTAAGATGTGGTCAAATGACGTCATTCTATTTGTATTTTGTTGGCAGAAGCGGTATGGGTGACGTCACTTGAGCCCTTTTCAATCGTGTGTATTGTGGCGGTCTGCAGTAAATGTGGAGGAATTGAGCCGTTGCGCTCGTGGACATGTTGCGGCTCACGTTGCGTCGAGTGTGGCGCTGAGCGCTCGAGACTCGAACGTTCCCTGATCTCTGGCAGGTACACAAACACACAGGAAGTCGAGTCCGCGTGTGCACGTCAAAACAGATGCCTGACTTGAGAGCAAGTGGCGCTTTATTTCAGCTCGTCATCACGTGACCCTTCGCACGGACCGTTCAGCTCAAGTGGTGCCGGCAGCGTGCGCGGGCTCGTGGCCGCCGGCGCGGTACCGCAGCGTGAAATTTCGTCCGTCGTTGTTGTCCCAGAAGTCGCCCTCGTCCGAGCGCAGGTAGACGGCCAGGTGCACCGCGGCCCCCGCCTCCATCTCGGGGGGCGTGTAGACGGTGAAGGCGTAGCGCGAGCTGCCGCCGCCCGCCAGCTGCGCGTCCACGAGCAGAGCCTGCGCGTCCACGTGGGACAGCCACTCGTTGAAGGTGTAGCGCACGCCCACGTCGCTGCGCGCGCACCCGCTCAGCACGCGCACCTGCCCGCGCACGTCGAAGTGCGTGACGGACAGACGCTCCAGGCACACGCGCAGGACCCGAACCCGAGAGTCCGGGTCCGCGGGCTCGGCGAAGCAGGCCACCAGGCGCCCTCCCCCCGCCCGCGGCGTGTGTCTGGAGACCACCTTGGTGGGCACCCGCGGCTCCTCGAGCGCGCTGAAGTGTTTGACGCTGGCCAGACTCAGACCCAGAGAGTCCGCGAACTGGACCCGCTTCCGCAGCAGCAGCGAGGCCGCCGCCGGGCAGGCGGGCAGGGACCGGGCCCGCCGCCTCTCGCTCATGCGCCGCTCCAGCTGACGCGCGTCCACCTCGTCGTCCAGTTCTTCGTCGAGCTCTTGGCGGTCGTGGTTGTCCATCCCGGGGCTGGAGCGGAAGCGCTGATCCGGACCGTGACACGAGACCTGCCAGGCCGGCTCTCAGCCCTCAGTGTGCTGCTGCACGCGGCGCCGGTCAGAGTCCGCGCGGGGGCCCCGCTTGTATACGGGAGGGGACGCGCGGGTGGGGGGCTGGGAGACACACACACACACACACACACCTACCTGCTGTCACGTAAGAACCGTGTCAAACGTGACCCAACTTTCAGCCACTTGGACACACGACCAGTTGTGCGTGAAGTACCTCAACAAAGTGTTTCGACAGAAAAGAAAACCCCGGACTGCCAAGACGGGTTCCTCGTGTTGAATTGAGAGAATTGCTGAAAATGTGCTGAACTGGGTTTGAGAAGATTTGGGGCCGAAAATGCCTTTCCCCTTCCGAAAGTCGGTCGGCGTGGCCTCTGTAGAGCGCCTCGTTGTTGGAAGAGAGAAGACTGAAGCGTGAGGGGGCGAGTGAGTGCTTAGAATCTTTTAATTGCATTGAGTTGACTTGAGCGGCGTCTGCGTGTTGGCTAATGGGCCGAGTTATACTTGGCGGTGACCCGCTCCTACCGGTCACCTACCGGGATCTGGATTAGGAACGTGAATGTGAATGCCAATGCCAATGCGGTTCCACCAACAATTTGTTCGCCTTTTATTTTCTAGCGTCGGCTTGAGCGACACACTCCATTCCGGCCGAAAAGAGGACTTAGCTTAGCATTTAGCTCGATGTCATTTCTGCTGAGTCTCGGGACTCCCCCATTTTTTCCCTCTCGATGGCTAAAAACGGTTTTAGTACCAGGGTCGCTCGCGTCCGTGCTCAGACACGACTTCAGAGCGATTATCGAACTAAAAGACTCGACAATTACAAGGAAGACATCGACAAAATGCCGAGTTGAAGGCCCGGCCGAGGGAAATTGGATCCCGGCCGATGAGCTCACGGAAAGACGGCGGCGCAAAGGTCACAACGCAACAAGCAAGTGTTGTGGCGTCTGCTAGCGCTGCGACCTCTCTCGGCCACCGGAGGGAATCACCCGTGTCGTTCGCGTGTTACCCGTAGCCTGGCACTCGTGACCCGAACGCTACTGCGCATGACAAGAAAACAAGTAGAAATAACGCAAACACAAAAACTCACTTTTTTAATGCATACATTTAATCATCAGTGCTCATGTCACATCAAGTTATTTAAGGGTGTAAAAAATGTGTTTATTTTAACACATTTGGTGATCATTCATGTTTACTAGAAAATGCAAATGTAGCAAACGTCAGCTGACGTCAAGTTTAACGAGCGCTAACAGTTGGCTACTGACGTAAACACCGCCCCCCTCCCCCCTCGTGCGTCGGTACGTCAACTGACGTCAGGCACGCACGTTCGATGACGTTCGTTCGCTTTCCTTTCACGTCTCGTCACCCTCAACAACATAGTCGTATTGGCCTACATTACATATTTGTGATGGAATAGCGCCACCTGTTGGTCAAGTAGAATGCACAAAATGGAAACTTGGAGAGTACAGCGGGACCTTGACTTGGGACTGCCCCAACTTTGGAGGTTTTCGAGTTCCGGGCCGTCGCTCGGTTGATTGATATTTAGGTCTTTGCAGGCCCGACGACAAATCACGGCTCGTTCTTCATGCGCGCCGTCTTGTGACAGGCGGCACACGTCAACGCTGCACATGAACGTGTGCGGAGGCCTGTTGCCATCCTCACAGTTCCACTCAAAACAGTCCACACGCTGAAAATCCACTGGAGACGAGATGGTCACGATTTCAGTACGGCGGGCCAGAGGCACGACCGCCAATTGCAAAAAGCCACCAATAATTCACGGAAAAAAGTGACCCCCAAAACCAAAGCACGATTCAGTGTGGCTTTCCGGGGAGAGCAGGTGGAATCCACAAGCAGCTGAATTTGCGAATGGCGAAACACGAATATCTATTTGTACTTTTTGCGATATTTTCGCCCTGTGCTGCGCCGTGAGATTTTTCAAAAGTAGAATATGCGCCTCGGCTCAATAAAGGTCAGCAAACGCCACACGAGTGCCGTTTTATCTTTGTTTGAAAATTAATTCCTCAAAAAAAAAGTGTTTGGGGGCCTTGACGGAAGAAGTGCATTTCAATGATAAAGACGAATGACTTGAAATCAAAACAACTTCAACTCTTAAATCAAGGTACCACTGGACAGTTTCCATTCACATTTGCGCTCAATCAAATGTTTATTGGTGGAAATGGCGCCCTCTACTGGAAAATAGGATACAGTACAGGTCAGTAAATGTTACAAATATAAAGTTGTCTAAAATATTCTGGTTGTGAATTTTCACTAATGAAGTGTAAAATAAGGCTAATAAAAAAGTGACGATTTTGTTTCGATTCCAGCGTTGGTTTGGCGGCCATGTTTGGGCCGTGCGGTCACACGACCGGGACAGGCCGCGATTTCAAGCGCGACGAAAACAAATCCCCGACCTCGATAGCCAATTCCGTCGGCCGCTTCGTCTGATGGGAGGAGCCCGGGCTGCTGTACGCGACGATGACATCACAGCTCGCTGTCGGCCGCATACATGCGATACATCAGCGTGACGACGGCGGCCGCCGCGGCCGGCACCAACCAGTTGGGCCACCGGCTGCAAGTACCACAACAGGTTAGCCGCGTGCGTGCGCGTGCGTGCGCGCGCTCGCTCGCGTGTGTGCATACCTCGGCTCCTCCTCCAAAGTTTTCACCAAACTTTCCTGGAAAGCAAACACAGCTCAGCGTCATCACACCCCTGATGATGTCATCGAAGGGCTGAGCCAATCGTACTTTTTTTTTTTTTTTTTCAATTAACAGTGACTGCGGCCCCCCCCCCCCCCCAATTTGGCGTGAATAGGGACTAATTATTAAAATAGGGAGTAATTGATGCACCCCCCCCCCCCCCCCCCGAAAATAGAACTTCCTATGGAATGTAGACTTTACACCGATCTGATCAGTTCCATCGGTATCAGCCGATCGGCCTTCATGTCATAATTCGCCGATCCGATCAATGACGTCATCGATCGGCTCCGCACAAGACATTTCCTCCGCGTCGCCGTCGCGTATGAATCCAAAAGCTTGTCATGCGTCTTGTGGCGTAGTACTGTAACTAGCCGACGGCCGATAAAGTTTTTTTCAATCTTGGTGGTGAAAAAACACGTCTCTGTGGGACTATTTTGCGGCGTCTCAGACAAACGACACGCAAGTTATTTGCAGTCTGTGCACAACTGAAGTACGTCGAAATGCTTCAACAACAAATTTGATCGGGCACTTGAACAATGTACACGAGGACCACGCCGCGTTGCGAACGCGGCGTGGGGGGAGGGGAAAAAAAAAAAAAAAAAAAGCCAGACAGACGCAAACCCTGGACATTTCCCGTTTCGACGTGAGAAATGTCACATTTGAATGTATTCAATTTCCAGTTTCAATGGTATAAATGTCACATTTTAATGTGATAACTTTCACGTTGTAACATGATAAGCTTGACTTTCAAATTGGGCAAAACAGAAGTTTGCCAGTCCTTCCGGTTCAGGCCACTGGGGGATGAGCCCTTTGAAGGTCTACTTTTTGTGTCTTACAAATCCAGTTACTAGCTATATATTTACATTGCTCTTATATAATACTGTAAAAAAAAAAAAGGCCAAGTGTTTAGAAAGAATGAAGCTGTAAAAAGAAGACACACATTCCTTCTAAGCGCTCCACCTGTGACCAGAACCGGAAGTGATGGCTTCGTTTTGTTTCGCCAATGTCAAACTTAGCACGTTAAAACACGAAATTTATCACGTTATAACGTGATACTGAACGTTTTTTTAGGAAAGAAAAAACTTTTGCAAAGTGTCCTGGAGAAATCGATTACAATCGGAAATCAGATTTTTGTGATTTCCGGCGGTATTGGCCATGCCCACGCGATGGCGACGATGTCACTTCCTGGCAAACTTACCGAAGGCTCGGCCACTTTCTCTCTGTCGTCCTGCGCACACACAAACCAAACCAAACGCTGAGTCACGCTTGTGAAGACGCGGCGCACGTCGGACGAGGTGGGCGGGTACCGGGTGCAGCTCTCCGATGAGCATCTGCGCGACCACGCGGCGGGCGTCGGCGGAGTGGCCCACGTCCTCGAAGCACTCGGTGGCGTCGCCGCCCGCGTGCTCCCTCAGGACCTCCTCGCCGCCCGGGTGCTGCCGACGACGGTGGACATTGAACGTGTCGTAAAAACACCTTTGATAACGCTTATCAAAACACAAATACGCAAACGACCTCGGCTGACCTCGCGTGACGCCGCCTCGCCGGCCGAGGTCGTCGGGCGAGGTCGCCTGACGTCCTTCGGCGTGCCCTTCGCCAAAGCTCCGCGCGCCGAGCTTTCGTCGGCCAGCCTACGCGATGACATCGTCGACTCGACCGCTTCACATTTACTGAGCCGGCGCGTGTAATCGACATCGGAAAAAAAGAGGCTGGCGCGCCACCAAACTAAAATGCTACAATGTGGACGCTTCGGATCACGATGTTCCGGAAGAGCGTTGAACCGTTCTGCCTGTCACTAAGCGGGGCTGGCATCGACAGATACGGTCCCCTCCAAAAGTATTGGAACGGCGAGCTCAACTCCTTTGTTTTTGTTGTGTACTGAAGACGTTTGGGTTTCAGATCAAAAGATGAATAGGAGACAAAAGTTCAGAATTTGGAACGGTCTTTACATGTAGATGCGATAAACATCTCAGGACAGAGCACCTTTTGTTTGAAGAAGCGAGCAAAGGTCTCGGAACAGACACGATTAAATGAACTTCAAGTGAATAACATTGGATATTTGGTGGCCTAACGCTGACTTGGAGTCACTGCATCGACCCGTTGACTTCGCCGGACTGTTGCACTCTTCGTTTGAAATGCTTTTCCAGGCCTGTACCTTTCAGTTCTCGTTTGTTTCTGCGGGCTTGTCCCTTCAGTCTCCTCTTCAACGCTCTGTCGGGTGAAGGTCCGGTGATTGACTTGATCTACAAGGCAACGCCTGAGCAACTTGAAACACCCATCAACCGCATGTTCCAATACTTTTGCTCACTTGAAAAGCGGGTGGCTTCAAACTGAAGGTGCTCTGTCCTGCGTTGTGAAACACACCGAGATGTAAATAACATGAAATCAAAGCTGGAATTCTGAACTTTTGTCTCCTATTCATCTTTTGATCTCAAACCCAAATGTCGTCAGTTTACAAGAAACCCAAAGGAATCGACCTTGCCGTTCCAATACTTTCGGAGATGAGCAAAGAGACCTTATTTGCAGGGAAGAAATCACTTTTTCGCGGCTTCGTGCGCCAAACTGATTGGGAAAAATTCACACACACACACACTTTGTACAGATGTGTGTGTGTGTGTGTGTGCGTGCGCGCGCCTCAATTATGAGTGGACATATAAACGCACGTGCACAGACACACATTATGCTTGGAGTTGTTGTAGTTTTGTTCTAAAGTGTTGTTGTAATTGTTGTGTTTCAGCAGTCAACGTGCTTGTGTTGTTGTTATTTCTGGGGTTGTGTTGTTGTAATTTAATTGTTTAGTTTCTGGTGTTGTAGTTGTGTTGTTGTAATTGTTGTGTTTCTGCAGTTGTTGCAACTTTGTTGTATTCTTGGAGTTGTAATTGTTGTGTTTCTGTAGTTGAGTTGTTGTCGTGTCGTTGCGTTGGCGCTCACCTCCTCCAGGAACTTGGTGACGTCATAGACTTTGTGGCGGATGACGATCCAAGTGGACGTGAAGGAGTTCCGCTTGCTGATGTCGTCCAGCGTGAAGTATTTGTTTGTGGTTTCCGGGCTTTCGTGCAGCTCTTCTTCCGCCATCTTGCGTCTTTGTGCTCAAACGACGTCCGTCTGAGCGGAAGTGAGCCTGAAAAACTTTGATTTCCTGCATGTTTAACTGCTCCCGAACGGCGACATTGCACCTACTTTTCCCGTCATAAAAGTGCGCGTCAAACTCGCGACCTTATCCGCTTTGCACGTTCAAAATACATTTAAATCACGGAAACGTACGCTAATCAGTTTTATTTTGAAAGAAAGTGTCCGGTGACGGTGTGTCCCACTTCGTCGCTTCACAACACTTCAAATGTTTTTTTTGTTTTTTGTTTTTTGGTGCGCCGACCCCTGCGGACTCTGCGTGTTCTCATTGGTTAATGTTTATCTATCGGTTCTGTGATTGGACGCCCGCTTCTGTCAATCATCGTGTGCCGAGGGCGGGATGATGTCAAGGTTCGCGTGCGGCCGCCACATCAGAATCAGAATCATCTTTATTTGCCAAGTATGTCCGAAACACACAAGGAATTTGTCTCCGGTCGTTGGAGCCGCTCTAGTACAACAAACGGTCAATTTACAGAACACTTTGGGGACATAAAGACATTGACAAAAAACAATTGTGCAAAAAGATGCAGAGTCCTCGAGCACTTAGAGCAGTTCGAACGACTCATATTGCAATAGTCCGGTGCAATGACCGTCGTGCAAAGGGCGCTGAGACTTCAAGGAGCGTATGCGGTTTCAAGTGACGAGTAGTGCGATCATCTGGGACAATGTAGGTTGTGCAAATGTTACAGATACTCCTCAGTCAGTGTGCAAATGGAGCAAATGCTACTCTGGCACGAGTGGCCGGTATATGCAAATAGTGCAGCGTGGCGAGACAACTGCAGTGAGTGCACGAGTCATACGTAATTGGCCCCACAGAAATGTGACAACCAACTACAATCCTTTCAGCCGTTTTGATTGTCCGTCGCAGTCGGAGTTTGTCCTTTTTTGTAGCGGCGCCGAACCAGACCGTGATGGAAGAACACGGGACCGATTCGATGACCGCTGTGTAGAACCGTCTCGGCGGCAGGCCGCGCTTTCTCAGAAGCCGCAGGAAGTACGTCCTCCGCTGGGCCTTTTGGAGGACGGAGTTGATGTCGGTCGCCCACTTCAGGTCCTCAGAGATTATAATTCCCAGGAACTCGAAGGTCTCGACGGTTGACACAAGGCGGCCGGACAACGTGAGGGGCAGCCATGGCGAAGGACGCCTCCCGAAGTCCACGATCATCTCTACCGTCTGGAGCGTGTTCGGCTCCGGGTCGCGTCGGCCGCACCGCGGCTCCGGCCGCTCCGCTTCCTGTCGATATGCGGACAGGAAGCGGAGCGGTGTCATCTGCAAACTTCAGGAGCTTGACAGTCGGGTTCGCTGAGGTGCGGTCGTTCGTGTCGAGAGAGAAGAGCGGCGGAGAGAGGACACGACCTCGGGGCGCCCCGGTGCTGATGCTGCGTGCGGATGAGGTGGCCTCCCCCGGCCTGACCTGCTGTGTCCTGCCCGTCAGAAAGCTGTAAATCCACTGGCTGAGCTGGAGAAGCTCTGTTGAAAGGAGTTCAGGGATGATGACGGTGTCGAACGCTGAGCTGAAGTCCACGAACAGGATCCTCGCGTAGGTGTTCTAGGATGAAGTGCAGTCCCGCGTCGACTGCGTCATCCGCAGACCTGTTCGCTCGGTAGGCAAACCGCAGGGGATCCGGCAGGGGACCTGTGACGCTCTCGAGGTGGTCCGGCACGAGACGTTCAAAGGACTTCATGACCGCAGATGTCAAAGCGACAGGCCTGTAGTCGTTCAGACCAGAGATTGCAGGTTTCTTGGGGACTGGAGTGACGGTGGAGCGTTTGAAACAGGATGGAACTTTGCACATTTCCAAAGATCTGTTAAAGATCTGAGTGAATTAAAAAAAAAAAAAATTACATTTAATTAAATGAAATTAAAATCTTCCTCATCACAACAATAACAATTCCACGAAGCTTGAAGCTTCTTTTTATTATTAACTTCAATGACATCAGCGAAAACGAAGACAGGAAGGATTTCATCGCGAGCGGAAAACTTTGCTGTCATCATCAAACTTGTCCGTTTGTTTTCTTTTTTTAACTCTCCAACGTAGATCACCACACAAGATTGGCATTTATGAGTACTGCTTGAATTATTTTAATAATGCGTAGTGTTCTTTGTGTATATTGCGTGTTGTGGTGTTCGCAGTGGGTTTTATTTGTTATAGTGCTCATAATGTCCTTCCATCCATTTTCGTTGCGCTTCTTCTCACGCGGGTCGCGGGCGGGCAGGAGGCGGGGTACGCCCTGAACCGGTCGCCAGGCCATCGCAGGGCACATACAAACATACGACCGTTCGCACTCACAGTCACACCTACGGGCAATTGAGAGTCTTCAATGAACCTAGCGTGCGTGTTTTTGGGATGCGGGAGGAAAGCGGAGCGCCCGGAGAAAAGCCACGCAGGCGCGGGGAGAACATGCAAACTCCGCACGGGCGGGGCCGGGGATTGAACCTCGGTCCTCAGAACTGTGAGGCGGACGCTCTAACCGGTCGTCCACCGTTCCGCCTGTTCGTAATGTGTCTCGTGTTATTTGTGTATATTTGTGTGCACTGTTTATTACAGAACGTGGCGTAATTGTGTGTTTTGTGTGTTGTGTGTTGTGTTGATATCGGTGGCCTCCTGCCCGACGACAGGCTCCAGCACGCCCGCGACCCGCGTGAGGAGAAGCGCAACAGAAAATGGATGGATGGGTGTTCATATTGTGTTTTGTGTGTGTTCATTGTGTGTAGCGTGTAGTTTGTGTGTTATAGTGCTCATAGTGTCGTGTGTGTCATAGTGTGTATTTTGTGTCGTGTCCATGATTGTGTGTACTGTGTATTGTGTGTTACAGTGTTTGTGTGTGTGTTATAGTGTTTTTAAAGCCATGTTGATGTGAGGCCTTCAAGCTAAGCTAAGCTAAGCTAACGGGTGTCGAAATGTGGACTTTTGGGGCCCAGAAGAATGTATTCGTGTTTGGAATGATTCATTCATTCCCTACTCACTAAATTAGGATTTGTATCAAGCGGAACTGAACACTTCCCAACAATGTCCCCTGAAAATGCCTTTCTCGTCGGGAATGACGAACGCTGCCTTCGGAATCATTCAGCATTCCGTGCGTTTGCCGACCGTGTCGGCGTACGTCTCACAGTAACCGTGTTTCGTTACGTCATCAGTCAATGTGAGCTCGATCGACGAACGCGTCGTCGTGTGTCCTCGGAAGACGTTCGAATCCTTGATGTCGAGCCCTACGACGGCGCCCAAACGAGGCCCCTGGCACTTAGCGGCAGAGGAAGATGCTAGCGCTAGCCGCTAACTAACCGTAAAGACGCTCGTTGTTGCCGACCTTCATCTCTATCCAAATTGGGGTTTTTTGGGGGCGAGCTCGCGTCCATCCCAGGTGACCGGGCGAGAGGCGGGGACATCCCGGATTGGTCGCCAGATGATGCGAGGGCACCCGAACTAACGGACTTTGTCTGTTGCGATTTGCCGTTTTGAGTTCCGAGCGGACGCGAGCGTTCCGTCCGTGGTTTCAGGAACGTCAAATCGAGGTTCCGCTGCACGAATCTGAAATGCGAGCCGCCAAAGCGTCGGCCGTATTCGGCGGGTCGGTCGGCGCTAACGTCGACCCCCGCGTCCGGATGACGTATGGTGACGATGGACACGGGCTGGATTGGTCGCCAGTCCACATGGGCCCCGACGGCTCACGAAGGGCGAGTGTCAGCCTGTTGGCTTTTCCTTCCCCTCCCCTTCATTGCATCAAAGTCATTTAAGGAAAGAAAAAAAACGACCGTCGCGGGCTTGCTAGCTGCCTCGGGCGTCCGCTCTGTTTTTGTTGGCAACTCTCCAAAGTACAAAAGGGGGCGTGGGGGCTGAACCTCCGCAAAGACTTGTTGCTGTGGTAACGAGGAGGGGGGGGAGAGGAGGCGGGGGTACAGTAGCGTGTTATTATGAGGGGGGGGGCACGCCTTCTTCAAGACCCCCCTCCACACACACACACACATTAACCCTTCACCTGCAGTGTGGGGCGTCACAGAGCAGAAAGAAGGCAAACAAGCCGCAGGGAGGGCGAGCGAGGCTGCACGTGGGCGTGCCTGCGCACGCACATGCCAGCACGCGCGCGCGCACGCAAATGCAGACGAAATGGAGCTGCAGCATTCCAAGGCCGCCTGACAGACCGCACTGAGGGCAAAAGTCAAAGCGGGCCTGTGGGAGCATCTTCAGACGCTCCCAGACATCCGCAAGTTGTTGGGGGGGAGGGAGGGGCAGAACCTCCGGGCGGCGTTCCTCAAATGTTCTTCGGATTTCTGGACCTGAACAGGAAGCGGGAGCACATTTGGAATGAACGAACGCGAGGCGACTTTCCAAATCTGGAACGTCACGACTCCTCTCCCACGCGGAACGCAGAATACGACGAGTGGGCCGTCTCGACGCGGACGTCCAAACTTTTTCTCCTCCTTTTTGGACTTCCCGACGATCCGACTTCTGAGGACTTTTTTGGGAATGTTCCTGAAGGCGACCCTTCAGCTCAGATGGTCTGGGTGTGCCTGAGAAGCCTCGGGGGAGGTCACGGCCGGAAGGGCAACGCACGTCTCCCCGAGCGGAACTCCTCCCGCTTCTCTTTTGTCTCCGTCGGGGTCCCGATCCGTCAAGCCCGGCGGCAGAACCTCCCCGGTTCCGGCGTCTTCTCGGAAGCGAAGCGGCACGCCGGATGAAGGAATCGCGTCGCCCTCGTCGACTCGATGGGTTCCGGTTCCGGTCGTGGTCCTTAACAGCAGTTGCCCAGACTACAGCCTCTCGGACCGCCGCCTTCGGTTTGGACCCGCTACCGTCTGCTTCCGTCTTTCAGGAGAGCAGAGCGGCACGGCCGCAATGTCCACGGACGTGTCGAGGTTGTAGACGCACGTTTTGATCGGGCCGGCGTCTAATGTTCTGCTGGCGGAGGACGGGGGCCGCACCCTTCGCCGAGAGTCCGAAAGATTTGGAATTGACGCCGCAGAAAGGTGGCAAAGTCATACTTGACGCTAAACGAAGCTCCTCAACTCACTTCAACATAGTTCCTTTGCACCAAGCGGCGCCAAAGTAGTCCTTTTATTGCTTCGGCTGGAGCGTAGGAACAGCGGCAGTAAAAGTTGACCAAATTCAAAATGCAAATGTCGTTCATTGTTCCAACGGAATCACGCTAGCTACATCTCGGAGACGCATTTCGGTGTTACGTCACATCGCACCTTTTCGGATGAAAACATCCGTTACGAGGTATAACGCCATTTCTTCATTTCAAAATGTCACTCTGACTTTTCCACCATTTTGAGTGAATAAGTCGAGACTGTTGAATTATTTAGCGCGTGTTTGCTGAACGCGAGTCGAGGCGGGCGGCGCCGGAAAGACCGTCCGTCTCAGTCGCGCGGTCGGGCGCGATGTCGGCCGTCCGCGTTCGTTGTTGCCGCCTGATGTGGGCCCTGCTGCTGGCCTGGTTGGCGTCGTGGTTGCTGCTCAGCGGCCTGGCGCTTCTCCTCCACGCCGACTTCCTGTCCGACGTGTGCACCGACGCCACCAGCAAGAAGATCCTGCGTCGCCTGGTGAGTCCCGACGGCGGCCGTGTCCTCGATGCATTGCGGGTAGACGCGCCGTTTGTTTGCACACTCTCATCTCCGCAAACACGTCTGCGCTTACAAAGACGAGAAAATCCCAAATAAACGACGAGATTAACGCGAAGATCCAAAGACGACACAGACGCTCGGACGTCACGACTCATCCTCGCTGCTGTTTCTCCTTTTTCTTCCCATCTTGGTCTCCTTCCTTCTTTATTCGTCTTTTTTCTCGTCTTCTTTTTGTTCCCCCCATCCTTGCTGCACGTCAGGATGTCCGTCGCTTGGAGAAGGTCACGACCTTTCCTCCCAAAGGTCCCCTTTCACTCGAGAAGGTTTTTCTTCTCCTGAATTGAACGTGACCGAACATATATGACACACATATGAAATATGATCCGCATTTTGACGACTGTCAACCCTTCCGCTGCTGTGTACGTTTGGAATCCAACCGTTTACCGCCACCGTCGTTCACATTCGCGAAGTGCCTTTTTCAACGGTGAAGCGTGGGAGAGGGTAAAATTCCGTTTGTAAACCGCGGTGACAACTAGGCAGATCCTTGAAGGCGGATCGCCGCATCGCTCGGGATTTAAGATCGGCGCAGCTTTTGAGTAGAAGATCAAGATTAGCTGGCGAATGTCGGCTCGTCACGTCGGAGGTCGGGCAAGTCGAGTCCAACAGAGGGTGTATGTGTACGGGTATAAAGGGAGTATGTTGTTGCAGAGTATGTTGGCGTATCTCGCATGCATACGGAGTGTGTTGTTTTCGAGACTGCGCTCGCACGTACGTACAAACCAGTTGCTGTATGTTCCTGAAGGCTGCTTGATCTTGAATTGTTTGTAAGTTGCTCATTTACCATTGTTCTATTTTCACCACTTACGCCGAACCCGTCCGTCCACTTCGTTCTCTCGTCCTGAAATTCTCGGCCAGTCAGACCTTCGTTCGGATCGGAGGGGGCTATCGAGGAAGACGATGGCGCTCTCAAGAAAGTTTGCGGCGTTTTTGTTTCTCTTCGTCTGGGCGAAGTAAGTAAGACGATCGCGGTGTCGTGGAGTCGTCAACGCTTGTTCAAACCCTTGAGCCCCGGTTCTGGTCTGAAATGGCGCGTGGCCGACGCGCGGCGAGCGGACCTCAGCGCTGGCCGTCAAAGTGAACTCGAGCTTGCGACGAGGCTCGCGACTCAAAATTCACTCAATTGTATCCAACACAAAAGTGTTTGAATCTCCGATGGTTTTCCGAGTCGAACGTTTCTGAAGCAGTGTCGCGTGTGTGCCAGGAGCGTTTTTGGCAACTCCACGAATGAGGCTTTTGCCCCGTGGGGCGGTCTCTAAGCTCTATTTAGGGCCTAACGGTGCTGCGTTGGGAAGCTCCCTGCGCGTCCGGGGGACATTCCGGACTGTTTATGGAGCCCGCCGCGTTTAATGGCTTCCGTCTCCGTGCCTCCCGATGATGGAGAAGGGTTCGGCCGACGCCTCGGACAAGTAGCGCGAGCTCGTCCTTCCGGAAGCTTCTCCTCCGGCGCTCCGGCAGAGTGACCGTCGGGCTCTCGGTCACGTCCTCCGCCCGGCGGGGGTTTCCCGCTTTTTCCGGTTACGGACGACCGAGGCCGCGTTTTTTTGTCCGCTTGGTGAGATCGGTGCCAGGAGACATTCCTGCAGACAGTTTCTCTTTGACTTCACGTTTGCCAAAATCACGCCCAATCAACTGAATCGACCGCTGAATTTGACTTCCACGAAGCTGTAGAAACCTTTCGAAGATGAAACAGCAGCTCGATTTTGTGCTTCTTGGCAAAGGAATGCGAAATTTGATTTCGCAAGGCCTCTTTGTACTCAATCGCCCGACAATCACGTGACCGACAAATTGCCCGCGCGGCAACAACAAAAACTGTTGCCGCGCGTCGAACGCGCTCGCGATTCTAGTCACGTGCTGTGATGATGTACCAGCGTGCCGCTCGGTTCTACATACCATCTACGTCGCCGCCTTCTCGATCGATTTTAGAGCATCGGTGAACGTATCGTCGTCCGGTCATCTAGGCCCATTTGTTCTAGCAGACGCCGTTCCGCGGTCGCCTTTTGTTCCTTGTTCGGGAAAGGGAAGGAAAAACGGCGAGCGGAAATGGCCCAAGGATGCAGAGGAAACTCCACCCCGTGGCGTCCCAGCCAATAGCAGCCGTAGCGACACCCCCCGACACGGTGGACGACTGCGGCGCACTTTCAAAACAGCGCTCGCCTATAAGGGCAAACTGCGTGCGGTCGCCGTCCGCGCGACTGTAAAGAAGCCTTTAGTTTTGTTTACATTTCAAAATAAATTCACCCAAAAAAACGTTTTCACCACGGGGTGTCGGGCGGAAAGGTTTCGAATGCGGACAAAAAGAATTTCATCCGTAACGCTGTAACCCGAGGTGCTCAAAGCACTGAAGATACTTTTGTAAAAAAAAAAAAAAAAAAAAAAAAAAGACTGATGAAAGGAAAAGTACAGATTCAACTGCTGTACTTAAGCAACAGCGAAAAAGTACCGCTGCTGAAATGTACTTCACTAAGTACAAAAGTCTATGACATAAAATAGCTGTTTTGATAACTCGGCTAAAAAGCAAAACCTCTTCTGCATGGTAAGAACTAGCGTAGAGCTCGTATGAGAAGATGAAGGAGAAAAGCCAGCTCGCGTCGGCTCCACTTGTACGCTATCAAAACTTTGCTCAAGTCAGAAAGTAAGTCAGAAAAAGAAACACTCAAAGTACAAATCCAGATTCATGAAAATCAGCTTAAGTGTAACATCAAAGATGTCCAAAGTCAAGCGCTGTGAGTTCTTTCCGGCTGTCCTCTCTTCTGAAGAGGCCAAAAAAAAAAAAGGCCGCGTTCGCTTTCCCACGACCTCGTACCCCGAGGTCACCCCGACGACGATCGTCGTCTCGCGTGCTTCTTCCTGACGCTCGTGCGTGTCTTTGCAGTGCGGCGACTTTGCGGCGGGTTGGGCGGCGGGCGACATGTGCGCCGACCTGTGCGTCCGCGGCCTGGTGGAGTACAAGCGCTGCCTCTACTACGAGAGCGGGAAGAAGGTGATGGAGGTCGCCTGGAGGGGGCGGCCCGTCATCCTCAAGTCCAAGCTGGAGAACTTGTCCTCCTACCAGCCTCTGGGACCCCTCGGCTACCAGGTGGAAGAAGAAGCAGCACGTGAAGACGAGGATGTCGGCTAACCCTTTGTGTCTGTTGTCCGGTGGCGGCAGGACGCAGCGGGCGACTCGTCTCCGCTGGACGTTCTCCTCCGCGCCGCGCTGGAGGTACGTACGTTTGTTCGTTCGAAATGTTTTCTCTTCATCTTCACTCGCTGTCCGCTGGTGCCGAATCAGAACCGGGATAAACTTCTGTCCGGACCGTACGCCTAATGACTCACTCCGTGATAATAATACTAACGATGACGACGTTCACATGAAGGTTGATGATGCACAGCGCACAAATAGGGCTGCAACTCACGAGTATTTGAATGATCTGCAAGTCGTTGACGGCGCCCTAAAACGTTTCGAATGACCTCGAGTTGTTGTTTTCTAAATGAAGCTCTTAATCCAGTTCGACATAGTTCCCTGGCACCGAGGTGCCACGAGATGGCGCCAAAGTGATATTTTGATTGCACTGACCCGAGCCCAAAACCGGTGAATCGGGTTTTCAGTGAGTAACGGAAGACAGGTTCCCAAAAGATCGGCGAAGACGTGAATTTGCAAATGCTGAACCGGGAATCCGCAGGTGTTGGCTCCGCTTGATATTCGTCGTGGCGCTCAGGTGCGAAACTGGCTGGGTCTGGCCGAGGAGGTGGAGGAGGGAGGAGCCGGTTCCCCGGCGAAGCTGCGGCCCTCGGACAAGATCTACACCCGAGCCGAGCTGACCTCTCTGTGGTCTCTGCTGCAGCAGGACGAGTACGCCTTCCTCAGGTGCTCCGCCGCCGACCGCGTCCGCCGGCGCCGTCCGCCGGCTCCGCCTTTGACCTTTCTTGCAGAGTTCTGCAGGACCTGAGCGTGCACGTGTCCAAGGTGTTGGGCTCGTGCGGACACTTCTACGCCGTGGAGTCGTTGTCGGCGGGCCGCGCGTGGGACCAGAACATCTTCTCTCTGGAGGAGGACGACGGGGAGGAGGGCGTGGGGCCGGGCCGCGGTCCTCGGGGGTCGCGGGGCGCCCGGCGGAAGGTCCACCGCATCGCGCTCAGCTTCCTGGACATGGTGCAACACTTCGACAACGACTTCACGCACAAAGTCCATCTGTGTGACGTCAAGCCCGAGAACTTTGCCATCAGGGAGGATCTCACTGTCAGCATCTTCACTTGCGTTTTCATCATCATTATTTGGATTCTGTTATTGTTGTGCAAATGCTGAAGAGGTTCGCTCCATCTTATTCTGCCCTTTTTAGGATTCCACCGCTTTTTGATCCTTCGAAAAGCGTCCCGTTTCGAACTGTTCCAACAGTTCGAAATGTTCTCGTCTCATCCCGGATAATATTTGATACGTTCCGCAAATTCTCTGCAATCGCACATGACCCTCCTTGAAAAAAAAACAAACATCAACAAAATGAATCCCCAAATTGAGCTGAGGTTAGGGTTAGGGTTACTAACCATATTGCTCTTATGAAAACAAAAACCTTCTTTTTTGTCCACCAGTTCAAAGCATCCCAACATCCAAATATTCAGCTGTTTTTTGCATTGCCCAAATTTCCACGGAAAAAGATCCCTTTGAAACAAACGGGGACACGTTTTGCACATTTCGTCGATATCGGTCTACTGCCTCCGTTTTGATTGAAACAATTCCAACTCCCAAATATTCCGGCCCGTCATAACAAATTCCCCAAAGCACACTTTTGTCAGTGTTCCTCATTTTCCAAGACCAAATGGACAAATGAATGCAGAAATGTTGCCCTTTCTTCACATCCCTCAACCGAGTCGACTCCTTCCATCTCATTCGAGACATTCGCAGGCTGCTCGTTTGCTTGCTACGTTAGCGCGCGAGCCGCTCTCGTGCGAAACGCGTCCTAACTGGTCAAATCCTCGTTGATCGCACTCATTTTGATGGCGATTTGAACATTTTCCCATCCTCCCATTTCACGACTGCGTTCGAGTCGGGCGTCGGCGCTTCAGCATTTCCACGCAATTCGCGCACTGCTTGCTTTTTGTCCTTCTTCTTGCGACGCTGACGTGTGATGCGGATCAGGTGGTGGCCATCGACGTGGACATGGCCTTCTTCCAGCCCAAGATGGAGGACATCCTGGACCGCAAGTGCAGCGGCGACGACGACTGCGGCTTCTTCGACTGCGTGTCGTCGTGCGACCTCGGCGCGCGGCGCTGCCGCCGCCGGCGCGCCAACACCAACTTGCAGGTCGGCGACCGTCGCTCGACCCCGGATCGACGATCGTCGGTTCCGCGTCGATCTGTGTTTTATCGGACGAGCGCGTTCGCGGAACGAAGCGATCGATTTCAGGCGGCACGGACGGCGCCGAGCTAGCGAAGCCGAAACGGTCCATCGACGGGCGGGTCTCACCTTCTTCTTCTTGTCGTTCATCAGGTGATTTGTGAGAAGATCTTCAGGCTCTGGTTTTCTCCCACGCTGCTGGGCGCCAAAGCGGGGCTCCCCCTGCAGGTCCGTCAGTCTCGGTCTTCTTCTCTCTCCCTTCTTCTTCTTCTACTTCTGTGGTGGTGTGTGAGGGAGATTTGGAAGAGCAAATGTGTATATTTACGTAAATGCTTGTTTTCTCACAGTGTGATTGTTGTATCTTGACGGTGGAGGCTTTTGGCGTAGAACCCGAGGTTCGTCCGGTTTTCGTACGGTTCGTCCGCGCCTCGGGGCCAGGATGGCGACCGAGGCGCGGCGCGCGGATTGCGCCGGCGCCTCGCTTCACGGTGGAGCGAGTGCTTCTGGCTGTTGGCGCGCAGGTGGGATATTTGCCTATCTCGCATGAATAAAGCGGCGAAAGTGAAAGTTTTCGATGGCGTGGTTACGGCAGCCGGATCGGACGGATTTGAGATGTCTGTGGCTTTTAACATTCGTTGTGAAATTTCCCCGGTAGGTTTTACAGCTCATCGTTTGGTATTATTGGAACGAATTCTGTCACACGCGGACAAGCCGAGATCATTCTGGCGTTTTCAGGTTGGACTTTGACATGATTTTGGTTCTTGTGACAATTGTAAATTGTTGGAGAGCCAAGAAGGAGTTTTTTTCCCCTCCTGAAATCAGCGGTGGGAGGTAGGGAAAAGTCAAGCCGAAGTGTTTTGCCATCCTTCTCTCGTCTGAATAGTCTGTGGACAAACGGGACGAGGACGTTGCGAAATGAGAAGGCTCGCGTTGTCTCTCTCCTCCGACCCGTTTTGAGGCAGAAAGGCTGCAGGGACACCAACTTCAGGGTGTCCCTCGGCTGGGTTGTGCCGAACGAGACGTCCCTCCGAAGGAATTAACGACCGCGGTGACCCAGTTGACCTCTGGTAAGGCCCCAGCTTTGGACGGGATACCTGCGCATTTCTGTAAACGCGTCCGGAATAAAATTGGGATTGACTTGTTGCAGGTTTTCAAGGACTCCTTTGGGAAAGGGACTTCCAGCTTCCTGCGATCTCTCCTCTGGCAAAAAAGGCCGATTGAACTTTGCTCAAGAATTGGAGACCTGTGGCCTTACAATGTACGGACTATCAAATGTCGTCCAACGTTTGAGCAAACGGACTCAAAGTTGATATTGACATTGTAATCCATTTGTCGTGTGCGCAAGGCGTACGGCGCTGACGTAGGCGTCGTTTCCATTGATCAAGAAAAAGCATTTGATCGTGCGGCTCATTCTTTCGAATCTTTTGCTCTCGTGGCCGAAAGTGCCGCACGAGAGTGCATGTTGCGTAGTTCAGGTCGGGGGAGGAGCGAGCAGACCGGTCGCCGTCGGGAGAGGGCTCAGGCGAGGCTGCCCTATCTCGGGACCGCGGTATAGTTTTGCTGTCGAGCCGCTCCTATTTCGACTTTGGACAAATCCGAAGGGCCCACGTCAGCCGGAGATGATCAATCGTCGTGTCGGCCTTCGCTGACGACGTGGACGGAACGGCGTCCGTGTCCCTACGCGCACCGAGAGAAGGTCTAACGCTGTACGAAAAGGCTTCCTCAGCTGAGGTCCCTTGGGAAAAGGGGGAGCCTTGTCGGGTCGCTAATCCAACAC
Source organism: Phycodurus eques (assembly GCF_024500275.1). Taxonomy (NCBI): domain Eukaryota; kingdom Metazoa; phylum Chordata; class Actinopteri; order Syngnathiformes; family Syngnathidae; genus Phycodurus; species Phycodurus eques. The sequence goes on along the minus strand of NC_084545.1, from coordinate 16,332,375 downwards.
AGGGGACTGCGTATGGTCTCCCTGGTGGCCTCACACGGGGAAAGCGCGGGTGGAAAATTCTGGGGATTTATTTGGGTGGCGACAAGAATTGGGAGGGAGCGCTGGGGGAAGTGCGGGCTCGGTCGTCTCGACGGAGACGGTTGCCACCGCGGCTGTCCTGTAGGGCAAGAACTGTCTTCTGCGGCGCAGACTTCAGCCCCGCCAGGACTGACGAAACGGCTACAGAAGATGCCGGTGGACTTTTTGTGGTCCGCTCACGAGCGGATGAGCGCGTCGGTCCCGTCCGTGTCTCCCCGTGTCGGAAGGGGGGCGGGGCCTCCGGGATGGCCGCTTTTCGTTTACGGACGGCGCGGAGACTCTCGTGAGGAGGGGTTGGGGTCTTTGTCAAAAGGTGCGCTCAATCAAGTTGCTTGAAAAGTCAAAGGGTCTTCATTCGCATCTTCCTCTTCTGCTGTGTTGGAGCAGGTGGAGCTGCAGAGGGCGGTGCAGGAATGTTCCGAGTCGGGCGGCGTGAACAAACAAGGAGTCGGAGGAGGAGGCGGCCGGGATGTCCACCGGCGCCTCTTCCGTATCCTGACTCGCCTCCTTCACGAGGGAGGAACATGGGACGAAGAGCACGAGACCGAAGGCCGCACGGCGCTCAACCTCTGAGAATCCTTCGCGGGAATCTCACAGGATGACAATGAGCCGTCTGAAATCGGGAAGCGTGGATCGCGGCTGTCCGTGATCGCCACGTCATGCGATCGTGTGACGGCGTTCCAGAAAGTCCATCTTTGACCTACGAAGCTCTCCGACGTGCGGAAGGCGGCGGAGCGCCTTCTCCTTCGTCGACTTCCGACTTCAAGAAGGATTTGCGTCAATTCTGCTTCCAAATGACGATGTTCGTGACGTCACAGTAAAACTTCCTGAGTAGCAAACGCGCAGATGCCGCGGCGTCGGCTGCACGGAGTCGCGTTTCAATTCCGACAAAACATACCCAGGATGCGTTACGTGGCGTTTTACGCAGCAAGAGACAAAACGCTCGCACGATTCCCACAAAAGAATAAAAAACAAAGTTTGCGTTTGTCTTTTGTGCCTGCCGTGTGATGTACAGTCAGCAAAGGTTTTCATCTGGTTTGGTGGACGGGGGAAAGAAATCTGTAGTTTAACTCGGAATCAAAGCGAAAACAAGTGAATCGTGATGAGCATGTGTTCGTGTTGGAGTTGTTGTGTCGTGCGGGACATCTTAATGTGCGACACCAGCAGCTGCCGTTTGTGTTTCCGGCGGAGCTTTCACGAGGACGGACGGAGGCGGCCGGCGGCACAACGCGAGCTTTCCGGTCTCGACTTCGTCGACGTTTGAGCTGGTCCGAGGCGACTTCGTGAACGTTTTGCGGTGCCGGCCGGTCATGAAGTTTCGTGGGAAGATTGTCGACGTGGCCTGTCTCGGCCGTTTCACTCGTAAGCGCACTTTGAGGCCGACGAGCTCAGCGATTCGAAGCGCCTTCGCGTCCGTTTGCTTGCTCTCGGACTTGCGCGGAGCCGACGGCCCGCATTTGACTTCAACTCGCGGCTGTCGCGGTGTTCTGGGCGCAATGAGAGGAGCACAAACGCCGGGCAATGCGAATGGCTTTCTTCGGCGTAGAAGGGAAGTTCAAATAAGCGAGCCAAAAACACTTTCTGCTCAACAAAAATCACTCGGCATTCTCAGCTGTTTGTTTACCCCAAACAAACAACTGGTTTCGGAGATTGCGCAAACTCACGATTTTTACAATCACAAGCAACGTTCGCTGATCCGGTTTATTTTTGTAACAGCACAAATAATGTCTCAAACAAGAAACAAGCGAGTTCCAGGAAATGTGGAATTGTGAAGGATGAAACGAGCCGCCGCCCTTGCAACATGCCGACTTGTCGCATGTTGTTGTTGTCCATTTTTGAGGACATTGCGCTTGTTGCGCCTTCATTTGGTCAAACCTTTGGCCCGACGCACGTTAGTTTAGCTGGGCCGGACATGAGCGCTAACCGAGTGCGCTGTTCTCGCAGGAGTGGTGAGCGCCGTCTCCAAGCTGACCAAGACGTGCGTGCTGCGTCTGACGGCCGACCGGCTTTTCTTCGTCCTCTGCGGCAAAGTGGCCGACGGAGGCGTGGCCGTGTGGTGCGAGCTCGCCCAGGTAGCGACCGCCCTCCGTCCCCCGAGTCGTCGCCGAACCCGTCGCGACCTTTCACCTTCCCCGCAGGCCAACATCTTTGACGAGTACCGGTTGGAGGGCGTGAGCTCCCGGGACAACGAGATTTGTCTGGAGGTGACGCCGGAGAACGTCTTTCGCGCCCTCAGGACCGTCCAGAACGCCAAAAGCGTCAAAGTCAAGCTGACCAAGAAGCACCGCCCCTGCCTCACCGTCGGCGCCGAGCTGGTCAGTCTCAAAGAAAACGACCGGTCGCGCGCTCGCCACCTCTCAAATATTGAATCGCAAACACAACTAAAAACTGCAGAGAAGTATTGCGTTCTCGAAGGAGGTGAAATTGTAGAGATGGCCTTTAACCCCTCCCACGCGCAACGAAACTTAGGAAAGGATACTTTTCGATGTATTCGGTAGTTCTCGCTCTCGACCTCAAGAACTCACGAAGCGACACTTTGAGGGAACGACAAAGGCCGAACGTGCTTGCTGAATTCCAGCTCTTCATTTGTCGCTGCCCGTTGAACTTGACTTCAAAACTGACACGTAAACCAAAAGAGAATTCCACATCGTAAGTTGAAATGCTCAAATGTTCAACCGAAGCAAAAAAAAAACATTTCATCCCACCGAAGCGAAGCCTAATGCGAACGTATGATGCGAAACGCCATAGACAGGCTAACGGAAATTAGCTTCAATATTGCAGTCATTTTTAAAGCCTCAAAGAAATCGGGAGCGACGTCACGTGATGTCATCGCGCGAGTGACGCCGAGCCTTCCCGTGCGTCCTCGCAGCCGACCGCGTCGAGCGTCAGCCGCGTGGTGACGCACGACGTCCCCGTGGAGGTGGTCCCCCGACGACTGTGGCACGAGTTCAAAGAGCCCGACGTGCCCGACTTTGACGTGAGTGTGCGCGACACCCGCGGGAGCGTGCGGGCCTTCGAGTCCGAGTGACACGTGTTGTTTGTGTTCAGGTGAGCGTCTACCTGCCGCCCCTGAAGACCATGAAGAACGTCGTGGACAGGATGAAGAACCTCTCCAACTTCCTGGTACCGACGGCAGCACAATAACCGCTGCTGGAAACGCACACCGACATCCTTGAAACTGTGTGTGTGTGTGTGTGTGCGCGCGCTTGCGTGTTTGTATGTGCGCCCACGCATCTTGCATCATGCGTGTATATTTGTGTGCACGCGCACGTGAGGTGGTCGAGGCCAACCTGAGCGGCGAGATGACCCTGAAGATCGAGACGGACCTCGTGTCCGTCACCACTCACTTCAGAGACCTGGGAAATCCTCAGTGGGGTAAAACTATTCAGATCACTCTGAGGTCACGTGACCAGCGTTGACCTCTCGTTGGCCCGTAGGTGACCCCGCCACACGAGACGGCGGGCGGCGGCGTGACGCGGACTCCGTGGCGCAGGCCCGCGTGGACATTAGGAAGCTGCAGCAGTTCCTGCTGGGTCAGCAGGTCGACCCCAGCAGGGCCATGTGCAGTAAGTGCAGCTACAGCGCCACCCGGTGGTCTCCCGCTGTGTAACAGTTCATCGGTTCAATTTAGAGTCTCACGCCAAAAAGTGTAGTACCGTGTTGTGCCGCAACTTGGCGAGCAGCGCTGAGCTCTACAGCGACGCAATTAAGAGCAAGAGCAAGAAGAAGAAGAAGAAGAAGAGGCAGAGGCTTCTGGTGTGTGCGCTTTGGCCACCCGGGGGCGTTATAATGCAGACATACAGATGGAGACGTCGCAACTCGGCAGTAATATTAGTTGCTCTTCACAGAGGACAGAGAAAATCCGTCTGTGAGTCCACTCGAGCGCTTTATGGTGGCAGTGAACTCGATTCGCAACTCGGGATCCTCTTTATTTTGCCAAGCGTGTCCAAAAAACACATTTGTTGTGAATTTGTCGCCGGTAGTCGGAGCCGCTCGAGTACGACAAGCGACGGAGAACGCTTTCGAGACATGAAACGGTCACTGAGCAATAAAGGGTTAATAGTGATCTGGTAATGCCGAGACATTTATTTATTTTTTTGACAATTGTGCAAAAAGAGGCGGAGTCCTCTCGCACTTCGAGCAGTTCGAAGGACTCCTATTGCAATAGTCCGGTGTGCAAAGGGCGCCGAGGCTTCGAGGAGTGGGTGCGGTTTCAAGTGAATTGTAGGTTAGCTGTTTAAGGAGTTGATGGCAAGAGGGAAGAAGCTGTTGGAAGGTCTGCTAGTTCTAGTTTGCATTGATGGGTCGCGAAGGTGTCCTTTTCAAATCTGCAGTCGAAGGTATTCAAGCCGTCGGCTAGTCTTGTATTGTTCTCAGCTTGGGGGGATCGTCGCTTGTAATTGGTCAGCGATTGGAATGCACGCCAGACTGATTTCGAGTCGTTAGCGCTCAACTGTTTTTCTGGCTTTACTGCATAGTTCCTCATTGCAATGTTAACTTCTTTAGTCAGCTGGTTTCTAGCGCGATTATACACGGCCCTGTCCGCGCTCTGATAGGCGCCTTCCTTAGCTTGGCGAAGTTGCTTCAGTTTGGCAGTGAACCGCGGCTTGTTGCTGCTGAACGTGCGAAATGACTTTGTTGGTACACACGCGTCTTCACAGAAACTGATCTAGGATGTGACAGTGTCCGTATTTTCATCCAGGCTGCCAGCTGAATTTTCAAAGACACTCCAGTGTGTGCGGTCTAAACAGCTTCGCTTCATTGGTCCGCTTCACTTGGGTTATATTTGTCCATTTACATTTTTTGGTTGATGATCTTAAATCTTAAAGTGGGGAAACTATGCAAATATCTCAGAATTTGAGAAGGCGGCCGATAATTTTTCGCGGCACCGTTACAATGGGCAACTCCATAGACACACGGGCTAACATTTGGCATCTACGGGGCAGCGTTGAAACGATTCTGATTCTGATTCTGATTCTGATATCTGACCCCAAACATTGCTCGAACCCGTGTAGACGCAGCACGGCAAAATAGTCGCCGGCATATATTGGCAATCCTTTGGAATATTAGTGCCGTACTGATGACGTGGGGCGAGTTGAGACGTCTCAATGAACAGTATTCCTGTCTGTCTTGCAGTGCCCCCAGGCGCACCAAAATGAATCTGTAACAAAAGCGGTTTACTATTTCATGATATCGTTACTGTGTGCTTTTATAAAGTCGAATATTATATAGTGCTGTTTTCTTTTCCTAAAAAAATGATTACACATTTTTTGGGGGGGGGGGGGGGGGGGGCTGGAACGGATGAACGGCAGTTCCCTTCATTTCAACGAGGGGACGATCGGTCCCGCTTCGCCAATCACGATGGGGCGCTTTGTCCCGCAGACATCGGCCACCGGAGGGTGCTGCACCTGATCCTGCTCCACGAGGGCGTTTCTCTGCAGTACTTCATTCCCGCCGTGGCCTAGACGCTCGCAGCCCCAAAAACACCCGGCGATCACAAAGAGGACAAAACGATGTCGAAGGTCACGTGCGGACCTTTGAAAAGGACAAACAAAGTTCATATTCATATGATAATGAAATGTTTGCACTGGTGTACCTAATGAAATGTCTGGTGTGTGCATTTAATTCCTGTTGTGGGGTTTGTGAATTTAAAAGTTGCCGCTCGCGTGCACGCGCTTTTGGGCCAGTGTTTCCATGGCAACGGTTCAGCTTTGCAGACTCCCTCCGCTGCTCTCCAGTCCACGTTTTCGCCTGACTTCTTTCTTTTCTTCTTCTCGCTTGTTGAAGTAAGAATCAAACATCTGGGGCCTCATGTACAAAGACTTTGCGGATTTTGTTGGATTTCCTACCCGAACACGGCGTACGCTCAAATCCGGAAAACAAACGTATCCGCATGTATGAATGTGTGCGTACGCGTGAATCTGAGCACGTTTCCTTCGTGCGTCCCAATCGACGTGCAATTGAGCGCGCGCGTCGGACATTTAAATACGCAAATCGTATTTAAATGAACCCTGCACCTGAGATCCCGATCTCTGAATGATCAGAAAAAAGGACCATCATTTTTCTGACTGTCAAGTTGCTCCATGAAGGGGAGGCGGGCAAGAAAGTCCTCGTTTGGGCCACCGGCGAAAGAGGAGCGAACGGGACGCCGCGCACGCGGAACTGAAAAAGTAGCGGTCGCACGTTCATGCGGACGAGAAGCGGAGGACGGCGGCACACGCGCCGCCGGCGCCGAGGGCCTCGCCCCGCCTCCGGGAGAGAGGCGCTGCTGCGAGCGCACGTGGCAAAGTTAATAGCAGCTAGTTTTCGAACTCATAACAAACGCGTAAATGTTGGATGGAATCAAGCTTTTCAATTCTCATAGAAGCACAACAAAGAGGATAGCAACAACTTTCTCCTTTTTAATACACAGGAGAGGACACGCACACTGAGAAAAAAAAAAAAAAAAAAAGTGTTTTTTTTTTTTTAGGAGAAGGGGGGTCAATTATTTGAATCGTGTTCAAATGAAGTAAATTCTTTTAGTTTGTTTTTTTCAGCGCACGCGCTGCAGTCACAAGAAGCGATTGTGAGGGCAACAGGCGCCGTAAATGATCGCCTTCATCAATGAGGAGGCGTCCTCGCAAATATCAAGCGGTTCACTAAATGCGCCGGTGAACGAGTTAACGATTGTGAGTGGTCGCCCGCGCTACGTCGTTGAAGTCGGGCGGGAATCGTTCCATCGGTGTGTGTCTGACGTGCGGACGTGTGAGAACAGTTTGCCGGCGTCGTCTCGAAGTGTCGCCGAAGCACCGACGGCCGCAGTCACGTGCGTACGCCGGCCGGCCGCGAAGTTGCCGTCGAGATACGACGGAACTTTGCCGTGAAAAAGAACGGACGCCGCGTGTTTGCGCGTACGCTCCTTTTGCGCACGAGGCCCCGGGTCTCGATTTCCTTGTGACGCAAGGACAACGCTGTTGTGTCAAATGTTCTTATTTTGTGCCGGTCTGAAGGACGCCAAGACGTTCCGACGTCGCCTCCGCGTCAGTCGGACAGGAAGCGCGTGCGGCCTCCTCCTCCCGCAGTCGAGAGGCGGCGCGCGGGTAAAACCGTGATGAAGTTTGGGCAATGCGAAGGCGGACGATAGACACAAAAAAAGATTGGGTGAAGATGGATGAGGCGGGGCTTAGTGCGCATGAGCGCCCCCCTGCGGAGGTCAGACTGGACGCGACCTCTCAATCATTGTTCTGACTCGTTTGAGAGGCCACTGACGCAAAGAACAAGCGTTCCTTCCGAAGTTGGGAAGGTTTTGCATTCAGAGTTGTCTCCCGGTGACCTTTTCATCGTCGGGCGTGACCTTCGGAGCGCGTCGGCGGCCGGAAGCCACCCAAATGCGATTGTCGCATCGGTGTCGCGGTACAGCGCGTACGGTGGCCTTTGCGCCGGCCGCGCCCTCGCACTTTTCGTTCATTATTAGTTGAACGTAATAAGTCATTTCATTCATTAGAGCGTGATTATCTATTTCCTAACGATCGTTCATTATAATAATATAGTTGTTCATCAATTGCCATCAAGTATGAGTTGTTTACAGTGGTGCTTGATCATTTTGATCGACTAATTCATGATTATAAACCAATAGTGACGAATGATCGACTAATTGATGATGATATTGCCTAAGCTGCTGGAAGGAAATGGAAGGACGATGATGAGCTGATACTTAGCTCGGACTATTACTTGATAATCATAGTCGATTCTAAACATTCGTTTATAATAATTTATAATCGTTGGTTAAACATTCGTTCCTAATCATTCATTTGTTGAGCTGATAATTAACGATTGATTTAAAAACTGTTAATGACAGATGATTGATCATCATCATCAGTTCATGAGTTATTAATTGACCTTTTTCTCAATTTCGCTGATCAACTTATCGTGTGAAATACAAATAAAAGTTGCTTCATGATCTTTGTCAGGTCACTCGTTTAATTCATCAACAGATAGTTTTAGCTGCATGCTAATGCTAACAGGAAGTCATGATGAAACATCATTTCAAAAAACAAAGTTATCGTTGCCTCCACGTCCAATTTCTTCGCCAAAGTCGAACACAACGGCGCCGACCGCCATCTCGTTGCCGGTCGGCCGCATGCAAAAACGTCAACGCCACGCAAGCTGGTCGGCTGCCCGGAGAGTCGCACGACCTTCGACGGAACGCGTCCTTCGCCCCCCCCCCCCTTCCCCCCGGCGCGGCTACGACAACTGCTTCATGTCGTACACGGGTACCTCGCCCCCCCGGGCGCCGCCGCCCTCCGCCTCCGGGGCGGCGCCGCGGCGGCCCTTGGGCGGCGGCACGGGCGCGGCCCCCTCGGCGACGGCGGCGGCGGGGTCGGCCCCCTCCTGGCCCTCGGCCACGGTCCTCTCCTTCTTCAGGACGTTCTTGGCGAGGGTCTCCTTGAGCCGCTCGCCCGACCGGCGGATCTTTTGACGCCGCTCGGCCGTCACGATGCGCTCGCCCAGTTTGTTGACTTTGGTGCCCAGGCTGTCGCGGGTGCGGCTCATGTTCTCCCGCGAGAAGGCGGCCTTCAGGCTCTCCATGCGCGTCAGGCCCGTCTTCTTCTTCTGACGCCCGGCCGCCGAGTCGGCCTCCTCCACCGCCATGTACTCGTCGTCGTCCGAATCCGGCGGAAGAGCCAACTTGTTAGACTCGCCGTCTCCTTCGCCTTGGCCGCCCGCGTCGTCGGCCGGCGTCGCGCCTCGCACTTCCTGCTCGCCCTGAGAGACCGCAATGACACGACGCACATTCCACATCCACTTTTTCAACATGATTTAAGTCCACTTTTGAATCATCTCCTTCAAATTTTGGACATCATTTGACTCCGCTTTTCTTTTTTTTTTTTTTTTATACATGGTTTACGTCAACTCGATCAACTTCCACTTTTTTGCATCATCTACATCCTTTTTATGTGATTGAAGTCTACTTTTTTTGAACATGATTGAAGTCACTTTTTTTGCGTCTTCTTTGTGATTGATTCAAATCCACTTTTGATTTCATTGAGCACGCCTTCGTGTTTTTATTGTAACGTGACCCCAGCCCACTTTTTTTTTATGGTCACGGTTCCCTTTTGTCACGGTTGCAAACGTGGACTTTTGTCTTGCTGCCGTTGAAAGCGCAAAACAAGTTTGGCATCAAATCGGAGGCGCTGCGGAGCGTGTCGGGTGGCGCGCACGCCTTTTTGATCCCGCCTCCCTAAATAGCGAACGGCAGCTGTCGGCGCCGCCGCGAGAAGCTAAACATATCGCCGATCGGGTTACCCGGGAGTCGTTCGTCATCCGCCTTCCTGCGTGACGCCGCGGTCGCTAACGGACGCATCTGACGTCGTTTTGAAGCGGAGCCAAACAATTCAAAGGCGTTTCGGTGAGCGGGCGTGCCGCGTCGTGCGAGAGGTCAAAGGTCAGCCGGCCGTGACACCACACGACCTCTGAGTCGGTCGGCGTCGAGATCGATTTGTTCCGTGTGCTGCTATCACGATGACGCAATTCGTTTGGGACACACTGATTCCACACAAACCGTTGAGGGCAGCGCGCCGCGCGACCGGTTAGCGGTTCGAGTTAGCGGTGAGCGCGCACATCGGTCGGTTCCTCCTCACCTGGTAGATGACCACGCGGAACTTGTTCTTGGCCAGGAGGTCTCCCTGCGTGGCCTCCACCTTCTTGACGCGCAGGTTCTGGTTCTCCAGGCGCACGCGCACGTCCTTGATGTGTCTGCTGACCTTGCGCGTCTTCTCCAGAAGTTTCTCCAGGACGTCGGCGTCGCCGGCCCGCTCGGCGGCGAGCTTGAAAACGCCGGCGCGGATGTCGCGCACGGCGCTCTCCAGCTCCAGCTGCCGCTCGTCCATGCGCCGCTGCGTGGCCCGCACGCCGTCCAGCAGGCCGGCCACGCGCTCCAGCAGGGACGTCGCGCCGGCCGCGTCCTCGGCGCCGCCGCGCACCGAGCTGTCCGCCTGCATGCCGCTTTCGCTCGCTCGCTCGCAAATGGGGGCCGAGAAGAGAAGGAGACAGAAGGGGGACGCGCTGACGAACGGGCAGACGGACTCCACCCAGCTGGGGCGGCGCGCGCTCTCAAAAGCGAAGAGGATCTTTTTACAGTCGGGTTCCAAAAGGAGGGATGAGGTGTTGTGCGCGTGTGCGAGGTACTTTGAGGGGTTTTGCAAGGGTCGCAACATTTCAAAGTTGGACATTTTCCTCCAGAAATCAACGTGAATAAACCAGGAATTCACAAAATTGAAGATTGGCTCGTAGGCCGCCAGCCGCTTTCAAAGGCCACCCTTTTGTGGGATGACCGTAGACTCTCTTCTTTCACCAGGAAAAGAAACTAAACAACTGTTACTAACTTTTTCCCGTTCGTTAGTCATCGGCAGTAGATCGTGGAAAAGTCGATCGGAAAGGTCGAACGTCTGCCACGTTCTTACACGCCGTTCGCCATTCACTGCATCGACTGCGGCATCGCACGCTTTCGTCTACCTTCCGCGTCATATACTCTGTTGATAGCAATCATATACGGTACATATTCTGCTCCAGTGTGAACTGTTTAAACTTGTTTCAACTTCCGGAGAGAATCAGAATCATCTTTAATTTGCCAAGTACGTCCAAAAAACACACAAGGAATTTGTGTCCGGTCGAGTACGACAACAGACGGTCCGTTGACAGGGAACGCTTCGGAGACAAAAAAAAACAGTCACTGAGCAATAAGGGGTCGCTCGTTATCTGGTAATGCCGGTACATTTTGTTTTTTTGACAATTGTGCAAAAAGTCCTCCAGCACTTCGAATGACTCCTATTGCAATAGTCCGGCGCAATGAGCGTTGTGCAAAGGGCGCCGAGACTTCGAGGAGTGTGTGCGGTTTCAAGTGACGAGTCGCGCGATCGTCTGGGACAATGTCGATTGTGCAAATGGTGCAGCGTGGTGAGTGCACGAGTAATGTATAATTGGCCCGGCAGAAATGTGACAATGAACTCAAGACCAAAAATTGTGGCCAGGTTGATGGAAGACTCTAAATTGCCCGTAGGTGTGAATGTGAGTTCCAATGGTTGTTCGTTTGGATGTGCCCCGCGATTGGCCGGCGACCGGTTCAGGGCGTAGCCCGTTTCCCGCCCGAAGATGGCCGGGATAGGCTCCGGCAGGGCCCGCCGCCCGCGCGAGGACGAAGCGGTACGGACAATGGATGGATGGACTTTAATGCATTAGTTGGTTAACCGATGGAATAATCGATTGTAAAAATATTCGATAGTCACAGCTCCCTATTTTGTGTGCACACCGCTTATGAAACAATGTTTCTATTCTGCTTGAAAGCAACTTTTCCATTCAATGACCTTCCGTTGCCAGTTTGACATTTGACAATAGCAAGACTATTTTCACAAGTGTGAAAGTAAACAGTGGAATTCGATATTCTTTGTTGTCAAGGTTGTTGTTGTTTTATGATGATTCTATTTCTTTCTTTTTCTTTGTCCACATTTTAGATCGGTTTGCGTGGTGAAAAGCGGCCGCGGGGGCGGCATCCGGTCCCCGCGGCCCCCGCCGGGCGGCCGGTTGTCGGGGCGCCTCGGTGGGACCGCTCCGGGGCGGACCCCGGGTGTTCAGCCGCCGCGATGACAGGCCACTCGTGTCAGTCTTTGCGCGTGTAAAACGGTGTCCATTCACTCGCACGTGTCCGCAGGCGCAGGGACTCATGAAAGTGTACAGCAGGCTCATGAATATGCAAATCGCTCATGTATCCCCTCGCTTCTACTCTCGTCCTGCAGACTTTTCTAATGTACATAATCAATCCCACCATACTTCAGTTGCGCAGCCGGGTTCACGACCCTTGTCCTGCGTGCTCCTCGTCCTGTTCCCTCACTACAGCCCCACGCAACACTCATATTTCACGTTTCATTGTTGTACATAATGTCACGATTGACTTCTCTCATCCTGTTTACAATTTGTGCTTTTATCTTTGTTTCCCTCGAGAAACGTTGTTCCGTTCGAGTGATCGAGTCCGATTCTCAATAAACCTCAATTATAATACTAAGAAACCACAGCGGAAGCTTCAAAACTCCACCGAGACGCAGTGAATCTGTTCCGGCATAAAAGGGATACCGATCCTCCTTTCTGCTTGACCTAACAGCTGAACAGGACAAAAAAATCAATTCCCGGTTTGTGGAAGCATCCCGAGTGTTGAGTTCTTACTCATTGTTTTGCAAGTTCACATAGATTTGTTTGGTTTTGTTTTTCCCAAAGCGTTTGCTTATTTCAAAATTGTGCCGTGGACGTGCCCTCCACGCAGATCAACCGACCAATCATCGGTGTGGACTAATACCCGGACCCCCCCCGTCCCGTCCCGTCTCGGAAAGCCCCCGAGCGTCCATCTATCGGCGCAACCTTTACCCTGCTAACCCCGGGGCAGAAGAGCGGCGTCCATCTTGAGTCAGCGAGTGGACGGGAATCTTCTCGTATGTTTGGAATCCTGGACGCCATCCAGATGGACGGACACGATGAAGATGAAGATGAAGCTTTATCAAAATGTGAAGAGAAATACAAAGGGAATGCTGACCAAGAGGAGACAGCCCAACAGGGCGGTGTGTGTGTGTGTGTGTGTGTGTGTGTGTGTGTGGGGGGACGGGGGGGACTTCCCACACCAGCTGGCACCTAAAATTATCTCCTGTGGCCCAGAGGGTTGGGCTCGCTCGCTGCTTCTTCTACACTCACGTAAGCGGCCAATCAAAGCCAACGATCTGTTACCATGGTGATTTAATTCTACAACATCGTAACCACAGCGACACGTCACGGCGGCATGCAACAGCTACAGCGCGGCCACGACTCGGACCGGGACCGGTCGTGGCTGCTTCATCTAGAACATGAAAACGAGCAACGTGGACACTTGGTAACAACATTAAATATAAAAAAAAAAAAAAAAGATGAAAAATCTTGACATTATCATCTTGAATAGAAATCAAGAAAAACAAACATTGAATACATTTTTCTGGAAAGGACAAACACGTGGATTTGTTGCTTTGGAAGTCAGGACCGGAAAGAGTAGAAAAAAAACAAAACATTTTGCTTGTCGTGACATTGCAACAAAGTTGAGATGAGAGCGCCCCCTGCAGCACGTCGGCAGCGTCAAACGTATGTCCTTAAACGCCTCGCGGTGCCTTCGAGCGAGCGACCGTCGTGACTGGTGAATTCCGAGGCGTCGAGAAAAGCTTTACAAAGTTTGAAAAAGTTCCACGTTGTGAGATTCCCAAAAACGTGCCGCTTCCTTCCAAAATGTAAACAAAAGCGAAGAGGCGTTAGCGTGCGTGCTAACCCCCCCAAAAAGCGCATCCACAGTGTTAGAGCTCATCTGCACTTGCCTCTTAGAAAAATTCAGCAACTGAGCAGAGACATGTCCCCAATGAAAATCAACAATCGACCAAAAGAGAAAACGTGACAAAAATCCAATAAAAAAGTAAACCTAAACAATAAGGCCCCTTAGGAGTTGAAAGTATCTGACTAGAAAAGAAAGAGGCACCACAAGTGGAGTTATCAAAAGTGTCCGTGGAAAAAAAGTGGATCAAGTGGGAAAAAAAGGAGTTGCGTCGCTACTAAGCTAGGCTAGGCTACATCATCCTGGACGACGTTCCCGGCGGGAAGTGGCCCAGATGTTGCTTCTGTCTTCGCCCTCGCTTCGCCTTGTTGCACCTCCTGCGTGACAAACACGGAAGCACACGCTAAACCCGCTCCATTGGTCAACTTGAGAAGCACGAGCTAAATGCTACATGCTAAATGGGCTTTCTCTTCACATTCGTACGAACGACACGCGAATGTTCGCTATTCACAGCGAGGCTCCGCCCTGTGTATCTAAACGTACGTGTACCACTAGTATTACGACTTTTATTCGTTAGTTAAGCGTGGCGGCGTCCGTACCTCGCGAAGCACATGACGAGCGCCGCGATGACGGCGATCTGGACTGCGCCGATGACGCCGGCGATCAGGACGTAATGCAGCTTGTGCCCACTGGGGACCACGTAGAGGACGTTGAAGTCCACCGGCCGGTCGCAGCGAGGACCGCCGTACGACGCCGAGCACCTGACGCACGGCAAACACCGCACGGGCGTCACGGGACGCGTTCGCACGAGCAATAAGCCGCGTCGGCGACGCGTTCGCACGAGCGACACACGTGTTACCTGCACGTGGCCCGGCTGCTCCTCATCTCACATTGGCCGTGTATGCAAACGAGGGCGTGGTCCGGAGGGCAGGGGGCGGAGCCTTCCACTAGCCCCTCCCCCTCGCCAGACTCGGAAACGGCTGCGAGAAGAAGAAGAAGAAGAAGAAGAAGAAGAAGAGCAATTCGAGGAGGACGAGGACGCAACCGCCAGCGAGCATCTTTACCGAACACGTCCGGTTTCATCTTGACGCCGTCGTCCTTCCTGCTTTTGTCTGCAAGCGGAAGGAGGAGATTTAGAAAAGGGACGCGAGCGATGTCGTTCACAAACACGGAGGGCCACGCGTGGCTTTTCTTGAGACATTCCCTTGTTCACACACTCACTCACGCACACACATTTGACACATCGCACACATGCATACGCTCATCAACTCGCACGTACACGCTCTTCCGACGTCGGCGGGCGTTGTGCGTTTGCGGTCCCGTTACCTTGGCAACGGCCCACGTGGCGGATGTCGATCTTGGTCTGCTTGAGGCACGACGCCTCGCGCACGTGGCACGGCGTTTCGTACGTCACGCCGTCGCCGCCGCACACCGGGTTGTCGTTGTGGCCGTTACACACGATGTTGCACATGCAGCTGCGCACACGCACGAAAGTAAGTCAACGGCTCATCCGTGTGCGCGTGTGTGTGTGTGTGTGTGCGCGCGCGCGTGCACTAACAGTGTGTCCTCAGAGTCTTCATCACACTCGGCACCAAACTTGCAGTTTCCGCATTTGGACGTTTTTTTGCCACGACCGCCGCCAGAACCTTCGTGATCTAAACACACACGCAGTGCACACACAAGTTGCCATCTTCTTGTGTGTGTGATGTTGTGCGTGCGTGTGTGAGCGAGGACGCGTTTGTGAAGAAGAGCATCTCCCTGCGTGCGCGCGTGTACCTCCGTCTCCAGATCCCGACGCGCCATCTGCCGGTCGACAGAAGCAAACAATGAGCCGACGACACGCGAACACGCGTGTTCGCTTGTGTGCGTGCGCGTTACCGTGGTAACAGGCTCCCTCGGACACGACGGCGACGGCTCGCTGCTTCTTGCAGGCGGCTCGCCGCAGGAAGCAGTCGTTCTGGTACGTGTCGCCGTCGGACGCGCACACGGGAACGTACTTCTTGTGGCACTGGAACGCACACACGGGCGTTCGCTACTGACACAACAACCGACGACGGAAGCGGGCGAGCGGACTTACGTGGAAGTGGCACACGCACTTGATGTCGGCGCCGTTCTCGCGGCAGGTCCCGCCAAAACGACACGTGCCCGCGTCGCACACGCGCAGGTCGCTCTTCTTCACAAACGCGTCTGAAAAGAGAAAACGTGCAACAGAAGAACAGCTGCTCAAAACCCGTGCGAGTGTGACTGTGCAAGTGCGTGCGTTCGAGATGATTGGACGGCCGGTAGGAAATAACGGGGGTCGTGACCTTTACAGTTTTGTAACGAACAAATACAGGAAGCGTCCGTGGAATCACTGTTTTTTTGGTTTTCTTTTTCACGTTGTCTGGCGGCCGAAAGACTTTTTGTTTTGTTTTCTTGTTCGGACGTCACACGACATCACCACGACGGGCGAGCGCGCGCGAGGACGCCCGTCGGGTGTTTGACGTACACGAGCGTTAACGCTCTTTCCAAGTCACGCAGCAGACAGCCCGGGGCGGCGGGCCCGGAAGCGCTTGGATGGCAGCGGCCGCCCGTTGGTGTTTGAATGCGTGTGTGTGAACGTGAGCCTTCGTAAAGCGCTCTGGCCACTGTGCCGGTGCGGATAAAGCGCCATAACGTACCCTCCCTTTAACGCGGGCGGCACTCAGCCCCGCCCTGCATGTCCAGCTTGTAATTATGTTCCAAAGAGCATCAAACAACACGGCTCACGGTTGTCATGACGACGCAAACAGCTGACAGGAGGTCACCTGTCCGTGTGCGCGCGCGTGTGTGTCACCTGGACACTCGTCGCTCTTTCCCGGTCCACATTCGAGCGCGCCTCCTCTTCCTCGTCCTCGAGGAGTTCCGCTCGCGAGGGCCTCGGGAAGGAGCAGCAGGACGAGCAGGAAGGGGGAGGAAGACCACGATGCCATGATGGGCGAGCGCCAGATGACGTCAGACGGGCTTTTGTCCCCAAGAGGCTGACGATGAGGAGGGTGAGGAAGATGAGCGCGAACGGCGACCCCCACCGTCGGGCGGGCTTCGGCCCCTCAAAAGCCGGACTGCGCCTCCATCCTCACGAGTCGGACGGACAAGAAGCGAGACCCGCCAGCTCCGAGATCCAAACGGACGAGGTTCTGCTGCTGCTGCTGCTGCTGCTTCTTCTTTTTCTTCTTCTCCTCCTCCTGCTTCTTCTTCGTGTCCCTCTTGCAAGCGGGTTTGTTTCTTTCTTCTTTTGTTGTGCTCGTTCTTCTCGTTCTCGTTGTTCCTCTTCGACGGATCTCATCAACAAAGGGCCGGCTGGCTCACGTGACTCGCGTAAGACCCCGCCCATTATTCCCACAGAACGTGACGTCATCGCGTCGCCGCGCTCGGGGTCCCGTGCCGACGTCACGCCGCGGCGGATTTCTTTTTAGCGTCTTTATCTCTGGCGAAATCCCAAATTGCAAAATTGCTTCGCAATCTTTCTCACAGATACTCGACTTTATGACAAAATTCATTTCCATATGTCAGACAATAATATCACAGATGACACGCCAAATAACTTCATGATGACCTAATATTGTATAGATTCAAATAAAAATACACACATTCGTTCTCTTTTTTTTATCTTGAAAGTCGGGATGTATGAGTTCGACCAAGAAGCGGGGGAAATTTGGCATAAAAGAATGTCCTAAATCACATCGGCTAATCGCATACGTACTTTAGCTTTATTTCATTCAACGTCGCTTTTCTGAGCTCGTTAATGACACAATCCATTTGATCTTGATGACATAAAAAACGTCTTCTCAGGCAACCAAGCGTCTTTCTTCTTTCAAACAACAACAACAACACAAGCAAAGCTTGTGAACCAACTGCTGAAAGCGCACCTGACACGGGAGACAGCAGAGGGCGCTCGTTCCCCGCACTTGAATCCAATCGACTCCATCGACTGTCAATTACAACGAAACGCTGTCACGACAGTGAAGAACTGGAAATAGAAAAACACTGAAATAGGGTTACATTTGCACTCGTATTTGGTCAATGACGTCGCCATTCACAAATGCAAATATTTGAAAAGAAGGACATTTCTCTTTGGCCAATTCTGATATTTGGCAGAAAAAACAATTCCAATAACCAAGAAATCGGCCGATTCATGTAAAAATTAAAATCATCAATAAAAGAACGGCAATTGTCGAGGATCCTTTCTCCATTTGTTCACAAAATTAATATTTTGTATCGAGCGCGCAACAAAATGAAAAAGAAAACAAATATCCAGAAGCCGTGCGGTTCCCAGAATGCATTGCGCCACGCACGGTTGACTTATTGCAGTCATTCTTCTTGTGGGTGTTCGTTTGTGTAGTTTGGGGAGGGGGTTTCTTGTCGAACGCTCGCATTTCCGCTTGCCTGCTGTTTTTTTTCCCTGCTCGCCTCTCGGCCAACTCTGCTGACCGATTGGTTGTTTGCTGACTGGGGAACCGGCGAGCGCAATTCACAATCGCAATCGCCAAGTATGTCACGACTTCGTGCAATCGAAGAAAAACAATCTTGTTTGAAACCATTAGTTTCATGTTAATTCAGGTGGTTTAGTCTAGCGCTTAAAACTGTTCGATTTTGTCATTTGGTATTCCGTAAAGATGTTCCAATAGTTTTTATGGGATAAAGTTGGCAACGCAGCAGTCAGATGTTTTTCCATTTTTTTTGCGGTACAGGCTAACCATCGTCAGGTTCCTGATGATCTTTCGGGTTATTTCCATGACAACGAAACGCAGGAAAAGAAAAAGAATCCTCCCGCTAATCCCGAGCCGCGCGGGAAAGGATTTTCTTCCAACTCGATGGATCGCTGGCGTTTAACGAGCTCTTTTCCCACAACTGAATTTGCAAAGCGCCCGAGGACATTCGGCCTTCGTCCCCGTCATCGCCGCGATCGATGGCGCACGCGAAGGTCACGTCGAGCGTTTTCCTCCGCTTCCGAGTTGGGTTGCGTCGAAGCCGACGGCGCTCTTCGTCGCCCCTCCGCTTCCTCTCCGTCACGGGAACACGCTCGGATTGCGTTGCTTCCGTTTTGGGCCGCGCATTAAACGCGGTCGTCCCGTCGCGGCGTGCCCGGCCCGCTTTTTCATGACTGACCTTTGACCTTTTGCATTCCGCCCGACGCTTTCGGGGGACACCCGACCGGCCGCCCGCGCGCCGACCTCGCCCGCGGATGAAACGGGAGTTCGAGAGAAGCGGGCCGACCCGGGACCGGTCGCCAGCCGATCACGATCACCTCGCGATCAAAAAGAAGAACATTCAGTCACCTGATCGACTACTCGTCTTGACAAACACACACCGACCGAGATGGGGGAAACAATAAGTTTACGGTCAGAAGTCATAAGTTGGGCGATGTTCTAAATCACGGGTGTCAAACTGGTGGCCCCGGGGCCAGATCCGGCCCGCCACATCCTTTTATGTGGCCCGCGAAAGCGAATCCAAATTGCTCATTGTGTTCTGGTGTAAACACCATTGAGATATTTGCAAGCATTTTTTGGTACCAATCCCACTTTGAAAACAAATGCAACAGTCGAAATCGGCTTCTGATCTCAAAACCGCTGATCGATCGATGCGTTGCGTACACTGTATGTACCGACAGTACATGAGGTCATCTTTCACTGATACGGGTTCACAGTCGTAGCAGAACTACGATGCGGCCCGTGGCGCAAATGAGTTTGACACCCCTGCTCGAAAGAAGGAACGCACAAAGCGAAGCCTCGTGAGCGCAATAGCATTAGCATTAGCATCCAAACGTCGACAGCTCCAATTGTTCAAAAAGGAGAAGAGGAAAAGAACTCGATTGTCGCAGGACGAATGCAAATCGCGTCACAGTTTGCACAATTGAGGTGAAAGAAAAGTCACCTAACTTTACAGTTGGTCACATTTGGCACAATTTGCATCCAATACAGTCGTGCGATTATGTGCAATTAGGAATTGCACAGATTTGCTGGCGTCAAGTGTCTTGAATTCTTTTGCACTTCTGCGTCTCTCAGATCGCACACGCACACGCACACGGAGAGGGCGGGAGGACGGTGTGTGCGCGCGCGCGCGCGCGCGCCGACGTTGTTGCAATCAGACAAGAAGCACTTCCCGGCTGCTCGCTCCACGTCTTCTTCTTCTTCGGTCCACGGTGCACTTCGATGGTCGCGCGAGTCCACGCAGGTTGAGTTGAGGAGCAGAAGCACAAGTGGAGAAGATGAGCGGAGGCGCGGCGGACGTTTGCCTTCTTTTTCTTCCTCGTCCTCTTCGTTTTTTCTCTCTTCTTTTTCTTCTTCTCGTTTGGCTGTCGGACGCCCGCTGCACTCGAACCGACAGGAAAGGTACGTCGGGACGCTCACGCTCACGCTCACGCTCGCGTTACTTGACGTTCCTTTCCGCGCGTTACGCGCACGTGTCGGACGAGTTCAGCTGCGCCGATGACGTCATAAGTAGAGCTCGACGGCTTGCGAATATATTTCGAATCAGCGACGGGCAACTTCACCGTCAAGTCGGCCGAGCAAAATATTAGGAACGGCGTCGATCGGGAGGCGGTCCGAAAAATTTCAATCGCAAAAATAATCGGCGCGTTCATCCCGATCCGAGGTCAACACTGGGGTTGTAGCGGAAGGAACGGTCTCGACGTCCGCGAACGGTCGCCGGTCCGTTCACGTGATGAGACTCCCCTGTAACGACCCGGACGAGGAGGGAAATATTTAGCAGGTTCTGAGCGACCTCGAAGAACTTCACGGCCGACATCGACCTCGCCTCGCTCCCTCGCCCGCTTGTTTGTTTGGACGTCTGTCTTTATGCGTGCGCGTGCGTGTGCGTGTGCGTCTACCTCGGCGATTCCCAACCAGTGTGCCGTGGGAAATTATACAATTTGACGTAATTGCTCCCAAAATGATTGATTTCCAAGAAATAATGTATCTTTGTTCCTCAATTTATGCCAGTGAGGCAAAGCGACAGACAGAACCGATGAATGGTCTTCGATTAGAAGATGGCAGGAAGTCAACGCAGCCATGAATGTCTCCACTTTTTGGGACATTTTTGTTTGTCGGTGTGCCGTGAGATTTTTCAATTGTAAAATATGTTCCTTGGCTCCAGAAAGGTCCGAAATCACCGGTCTACCTGTATGCGCGTGTGTGCTTTTGCATGTTTGTGTGCGAGTGGAAAAAGGTGGTCTTAGTGGCATGGTAACCATGGCGACATGGTCTTAAGTTTCATTCAGCTCGGGCACGTGGAGGTTAGCGCGCGTCGTCGGGATTAAACGTGTTCAAGCTGCTAGTGAGCGCGTCAAAGGTCCCGACGTCAACTCTGAAACGAAACGAAAGGTCACGCGAGGTCACACAGGAAGTTGGACCTGGGCGGCAAAACAGCCGAGACGAAAAAAAAGTTCACGACAGTTCTGCTGGCACGTGTGCGTGTCTTTCAATCGATCCATCGGTCAGTCCAAGTTTTTTTTTGTACGCACTTTGCATACAAAAACAAGACTCCGAATGGGTTTTTTTTCCTCTGAGGAGCAGGTTTTGCTCGTTGAACCTGAAGAAAGACGGAACCGCGAACCCTCGACGAAATTAGCGCACAAGTCTCATAAGCAGCGTCAGTGCCATTCGCGTTTCCTTCGGAGGGCAGCGTACGTCCCGCGCCGGCCGGTTGCAAACGTCTCGCCGCCACCGCCGTCTTTCGCCGTCCGATTCTCGGGTCCCGCTTCGCACCGTAGCGACTTCGCTGGCGGCGGGAGGCATTCGGAAGGTCGGCCGCGGCGGTCGAGCCGTAAAACAAGTCGCGGTGCTCGGAGCTAGGTGTAGCGCATTTTGACTCGCAAACTTCCAGCCTTGAAAAAATGGCAACGCGAAGCGCTTTACAGGAATTAAAAATCCACGCACGAATCAATCCCGCCCGCCGCGCACGCGTACGGGTTAAAAGCATAATCGCAATGATCTCGTAACCCGAGGCTGAGTACGGAGCGTCCGGGCGAGGGAACCCGTCTCGGGGAGCCGTCCGCACCTCGACCTTTTATTCATAAAAGATATTCGTCAAACCGAAAAACAAAACAAAGTATAGAGTAAACCACAAAAAGAGAAATGGGAGATCTCACAATATAAAAGCAGCATCAGGATAAGAATAATAAATAATGTCAAATAAACGCTAAGTCAAAGGAAATAGGTAAACATCGCAAAATAGGGGTGAGTTAAAAGCTCCGTTAAAAACGCGGGCCTGTCGTTAGAAACAAAAACGTTGCGCGCGGGCGGGCCCGAGGTTCCGTGAGCGCCGCCCGACTCGAGGGCGACGGAAAGGCCTCGGAGGCTTCGTACGGGGGCGGACCGGGCGGCCGGCCCGAGACTTCGAAAGCCGGGGAGAGAAGCTTCGCGTCCGCCCGGGAAGAGCCATTTTAAAATGGCCGTCGCGCCTTCTGCTCTCCGTCTGCTGCCGAATTCCAAAGTCGTCGAAAGCTTGAAATTCTCGTTTGGGAATGGCAGAAAAGCCCGCAGCGCAGCGCCGACCGGTAGCCCGAGAGAAGACTCTCGCTGGCGTGTGCAGACGCTTTCTGCGCGCGCGTCGGACGTGTCGGAACTGGCGCGACGCCGCCAAAGCGGACAAAGTGCGCGGTTCGTCGGACTGGCTCGCGTGTGCGTGCTAAATGTTAGCTGGCGTGCTAGCATGGTTCATGTTAGCTGACCTTGTGTCAGCGTCCATGCTAACGCCGCGTGCGGTCGACAAAAAAAGCTCGAGCGTGTGCACGCGTGTTTGGGTGGGAATCGAGCTGGTGAATGTTTTCAGCTGGCTGACACATTCCTCACACGCGCGTGTGTGCGCGCGTGCGCGTGTGAAAGCGAGAGAGAGAGAGAGAGAAAGCGATTAGCACACAAGGCCGTCGTGTTGTTGTTTTTGTGACATTTGGTGCGCGTGTGCCCCGTGACACACTTTTAGTGCAATCAATAAGTCGATGAAAGCGCTCGAGTCAAACGGTGCGGCGATGATTTCATATTACGGACGTTTTTGTACTTTTCATCATTCGGCCGCGGGCGAGGTGAACCGGGCGGATGCCGGAATCGCCCCTCGCTCAAAGGTTCTGGCTGGGACTTCTACCCGCGTACATCGCTAATTTTCATTTATCTTCGACCAGACGCTCAAATCGAATATCAATTCGTATCGATGATAATATCGATGACGATAGAGTGGTGCCTTGAGATACAAGTGTAATTTGTTCTGCGACGAATTCCGAATCATTTGTATCTCAAATCGTCTTTCCCCATTGAAAGGAACGGAAATGCAATCGACCCGTTCCGTACCCCCCCGAAAACACCAAAGTTTGCTCTTGAAGAAGTTCAGGAGAAAAATGAAAAAAGTCATTTGCACAGAAAACACGTGTGCTCGAGGGATGGCCGACGGGTGGCGAATTGCTCATCGAGGGGGGATGAAGATGAAGGTGATGACGGATGATGATTCACGTCGAGGTGAACGAGTTCTACGCGCCAAATATAATTCAGTACGTACGATGGACACACACCGATCGATCGGATGACGTCGTCAGGCGGCGCGAGCGGCGAGGTGAAGCTCGCGGGAATGTCGCTCAAAAGCCGACGGCGGCGGCGGCGGCTCGCTCGTTACAGCTAATTGAAGACACGCCGTCGCGCATTCCTGAATGACTGCGTTGGAACCGTGTGCGCATTGTCCGCTCTGAAAGCGTTAGCCGTTAGCATTAGCATGGAGCTAAACAGTAGACAGAAGAACATTCTTCACCGTACCGCCCGTCACTATGTGCAAGTTTGTCCGTGTTTGTCTTTGTGGACGTGCACGTGTGTGTGTTTGCGCAAGTGTGATTTTTGTGGACGTGTGTGTTTGTCAAACCTTGACTAAAGCTCAGCTGGTCAATTCCAACGAAGCGTCTTGTGTATTTTGTGCGCTTCTGCTGCGCAAACATTTGACCGGCTGGCGTCGCAAGCGCGTTGAGCAGGTTCACGTCAGTTTGAGGCTCCAGCGCCAGAAAGATCCAGAAAGATTTCATTCCTCACGCTCGATTTGCCACCGCTTCCTCTTCACACAACACAACACAACACAACCCTGAAGTACGCGACAACACACCACGCCACACGACTCGACAACATGACACAACGCTACGCCGCCCGCCCCACACTACACTATATGATCCTCCACCACGCAACATTTCGCGATACCGCAGTTAAGTGGATAACCCAAAAGTGGGCGTGTACGGGAGCCATGGAAAAGTTTCACAAATGAAACGGAATGAAGGTGTAACTTTGCGAAGGTCCCGTATTTTGTCTATTTCCACCGCCATAGTGTGACTCTCTCACGTGGACGTAGTCTAAAAGTGAAAAACACCTCGCGTCGGTCCGCTCACCCGACGGCGACTTGGCTTTGAGCCACTTTTGTCTCCGCGTTGCCCAGATTTGGCGGATTTGACCGCCCCCTTTCTTCTGAGCGGTTGCCACCGCGGTGTTTGCCATGCCGACAGCGGAGATCTTCGTTAGTGACGTCGCTAAGCCGGAGGAAGTCCGATGAGCTGATTTCAGGCCTCTGGGCAGAAAAACGTCCGCGGGAATGCGGGGGCCATTGGAATGACTCGTTCCTATTTCGCATTGTTCACTGAGACGCCAGAGAGACGACATTCCGTTCCAAATGCTCGCAAAAGTTGGTTCGGCAAAATACGGCGCCTTTAAATGGAAGGCACTTGATCGCCCCCGTGTGGCCACCAGAGGAGGTACACTCCATTTCTCTCCTCTCCTTTGTCTGTTCTGCCACCTCGACAGTTGTAAACGTGAGGTTCATGTCATGTCGTTGTGAAGTAGAAAATGTCACTCAGGTTTTCGCGTCCTCACGTCTTGAATATTCTCAACTACGTAAACCCGATTCGAGCGTCTCCGAGCATTCGAGGCCGCCGCCGCCGCCGGGCTTTTTTCTCAGCCACGTCCGTCCCGTTTTGTGGTGCTGGCCCACGGCTCCCGGTTCAGTTTCGCATCCGGGAAGACTTTCACTTCGACGAATCGTCAGGTCAGATACTTGGAATCTTTTTGGGGGGGATTATTGTTCTGGAAGGTCACTGCGGCGGGCTTATTAAACCTCCACACAAGATTTAAAAACTCAAAGCCAACCTTGCGGTCTGTTGCTCCCGAATGGATTGGACATTTATTTCAAACGTGCAATACGAAAAACAAAAATGTGCCCATTTGCCATGTAAAGGTTATCCCCGTAGCGCTCCGAAAGGGAGACGAGCGAGATTTCAAACTGACTCGAGCGACGCCTCGCGATGCCAGCGAGCCGATTCGATTGACAAGTTTTTCCAGATATACGAGTTGTCGTTGGGACAGTTTTGGGATTCGAACGCAGACTCGAGCTACGAGCGCCGAATCGACTCACGAGTCGAAGTTTGCCGGCTAATCGGCAATTCTTTGAAAAGAAGCTCGGAGCTGTCCGTCGCGCCGCCCTCTTGAAGCTTTCGAACAAAAACGAAACCTTAAACCACGACAATCCGACGGCGTTCACGCTGCAGCTCGATTTCGCTTCGCGTGCCTCATATGAAACGTGTCGATGTTTTTTTTGGGTCACGTCCATGTGAACTTTACGATCCCGATTTTTTTGCAAATCCGACGCGGGCCTCTTTCATACGTCATACGTCACTTAATCGGGTGTGTGTCCGACGCGAGGGCAGCCTGGAGGCGCACGTCGCGCGCATCCGACCGACCCCGACAAAAGGCGGCAGGCGGCGCAATTGTTCGACAAAACAGCGACGTGAGGAGATGCGGAAAGGAGGTGCTTGAATTTGCTCCGAATGCACCGTGAGACGTACACGGAGGAGCGTATTTATTTCCGGAAACAAACGGGACGTCGCGGTTGAGCGAATGATGCAAAACGCCATAGACAGGCTAACGAACAGCACCGATAGTGATGATGTGTGTGCGCGGTTCAGTGTGTCAGGGGATGAGCAACCAGCTGACGTTGTTGGGCACGCGCGAGAATCACTACGACAACATGGTGCGGATGTACAGCAACTGCTCGGTGGTTCTGGACAACCTGGAGGTGACGTACACTCTGGAGCACCAGAACCTCTCCTTCCTGCGGGTAGGCGGCGCCGTTAGATTTTCCGCGCGCACCGGGACGTCTCGTCCACGCGGTTTGTCTTCAGTCCGTCCAGGAAGTGGGGGGCTACGTGCTGGTGGCCATGAACGAGGCCCGGACCGTCCCGCTGAGCGACCTGAAGCTGATCCGAGGTCAGAACCTGTACGAGGGCAAGTACGCCCTGCTGGTCATGTCCAACTACGTCCGCAACCGCACGGCCGCCACGCTCGACTACACGGGCGGACTCAGACATCTGCAGCTCAGCAACTTGACCGGTGAGTCTTTGAGTCTGGAGCACGATGACGGCGGCTTCGGGTTTCGCTCGATCGCGGGCCGTTCTCGCGGTGCAGTTGCGAATGGCGGAGACGGTGACGGGCGACGTCACCGTCTCGACGGTCGCCTTACTGAACATCGCCGGACGTCGCTTCAGAGATTCTACGAGGAGGCGTGAAGATGACCCGCAACCCTCTGCTGTGCAACGTGGACTCCGTGGAGTGGTGGGACATCGTGGACAAAAGCGGCCATCCCGGCATGCTTTTCACGACGGACGACTTTGCACGCAAATGTACGTCGTCTCGTCGTCCTCTTTCCGTTCCCGTGAAACTCGGTCTTCTCCGATCGCCTGCCTTTTTCTCCAGGCGAGCCCTGCCATCCGGCGTGCGTCAACGGCTCGTGCTGGGCGGCCGGACCCGAACACTGCCAGAAATGTAAACCTTTCTCTTCCGCTCCTTTCCGTCCGTTCGCACGTGGTCATCCGTAGGCAGTCGCGTGTCGCGTATGCGAACAGTTCGGAAACGGCGGCGGGAGTTCTCAGACGTTTTGAGTCCGGGGACGACTTCCCCCCCGGAGACCGAGGACCCCCGCGTAATTAGAGCAGAAGAATTTCTTTCAAGCCGCCCCTTTTCGAGGACAACGTCCTCGTGATAAGAAGAGCAAATTCGCATTTTGTAGAGGAAAAACAAAAGTTTGTCAAGAAAGAAACTCTCGTAATCTTCATTAGCACAAAGACTCAACTCGGTTAGGATAAAAAGTCGTCGTTTCACAGGAATGTCAAATTGGGGCAACCAAAGAATTATGCTGGTAAAGGGACGAAAGTCCTCTTTTAAGAAGTGTATTTCAAGAATACACCGTTTGTTGAGCAAAAGAGGCCTTCATTCCTCACAGAGGGTGATGTTCTCCCAAAATCTGCCTCTGCCTTGTGCCATGACGATGCGTCGATTGCAAAGGGCCGAAGCCGTTTGCTTGTCGAGTTTCTTTTCTTCGTGCGCTGGCCCCCATATTGAGGTATCAAATGATGCACTTTTTGAAATGACATTCAAATGTGCGCAATCGGTGTCCAATTTCTCTTTGTTCAACATTCTTAGGACACGTCGAAATGCTCAAAAGCCAGCGAAGCCGTGACGCGCATCAAATAATGCGAGAAATAATCGGGCCGCTCGGCAGCCAGAAGAAGAAGAAGCGGGTAAAGCAGATTCACGTCGCCGTCCGCCATCTGGTCGACGGGCATTTCACTCTTCTGCATAAACGGTTGAATCGTTTTGGGTGAAATTGGATCATTTGGCATCACATGAGATGATCTCGGCGCTTTCGTCGTTATTGTCGCCGCGGAGAGGGAAACGGCGTTGTCATTGGTCCTCGAGTGTCGGCGGGGAAAAAAAAGTCCTTGAATAATTGACCGCAAATGTTTATGTTTCGGGGACCCGCGGCCGCAGCGTACGTGCGTGCGTAGAGTAGCGCCGTCCTCCCCGCGAGCGTGTCTGAAGATGGCGTCTCCGTGCAGTCACCAAGCGGTCCTGCGCCCAGCAGTGCAGTCGACGGTGTCGCGGCCCCGAACCCGGCGACTGCTGCAACGAGCACTGCGCGGCGGGCTGCGCCGGCCCGCTCGCCACCGACTGCCTGGTCAGTGCCCGCGCCCGCCGCCGAACAAACGCTTCCTCTTCCCGAGGCACGCGACGCGTTGACGTGACCGCGCTCGCGCTTTCAGGCGTGCCGGCTGTTCAACGACGACGGCACCTGCAAAGACGCGTGTCCTCCCGAGAAGCTCTACGACCTCAAAACGCATCAAGTCATCAGCAACCCCGACGCCAAGTTCGCCTACGGCGCCACCTGTGTCAAGGCCTGTCCACGTAAGATGCGTCCTCTCGCACACGCGCACGCCGTGTCCACGTACGCTTTGTACACGTACCGTATGTACCGGCGGCGGTCGGTCGGTCGATCCAGGGCGCTCGGGCGCTGCCCCGCCGCTCGGCCGCATCGCCGCCGCAAGATTCAAACGCAAATATTTCCTCCGTTTTTAGGTGAGCAGGATAAATCCTCTCGAGTAATCGCCGAGTAAAGTTATGTCGTTCATCTCGGCTGTCCGAATTTGCGACCACCGGCGCAAATGTTTACCCGTCGAGCGGAGTTTGACGCGCGCGTGGATTTGGTCTCGAGTGCGGGGCCCACGCAGGCGCTCCTTTTCCGACGGCGGGCTCCGACCCGCCGTGGGTCATGTGGCCTATTCTAGCGTACGTGACGCCGCGCTCTACGAACGGCACCTTTCTAGCCGCCCTCGGAGAAACCGCGAGCGTCTGCCAGGCCTGCGCTCCACGTGGTGTCTTTGCGTTGTGCGCCTGCAGGCAACTACGTGGTGACAGGAGGCTCGTGCGTGCGCACGTGCGGCGCCGGCACGTTCGAGGTGGACGACGGCGGCGTGCAGCGATGTCGAACCTGCGAGGGCGCCTGTCCGAAAGGTCACAAAGTATTTGGATAACATTTGGTTATTGTACTTTTTACAGGTATCTGCACTTCAGTATTTCTTTTTCGGAGCACTTTTGACTGCGACTCCTAACGTGGGAAAAACGATGTTTGCACTTTGTACACCTTACTTGGTCAGACTAGGCTTGATAAATCCTCTTTACTTGACTTACTTTATGTAAGTGCAGGAATCGAATCAGTACCTCTACCTGTGCTCTACGAGCGCGAGTGCTTTTTGCAGCCGCGCCCGAGACGCCGTCGTGATTGTGGTCTCGTCGTGTGCAGCGTGCGACGGCGTGGGCGCGGGCGCTCTGGTCAACACCATCGCCGTCAACGCCTCCAACATCGAGTCCTTCCAGAACTGCACCAAGATCAACGGCGACATCTTCTTCATCGAGACCTCCTTCGCCGGGTCCGTCCGCTACGGCAGCGACGAACTTGCGCGGCCGTTAGCTTTAGCTGTTAGCATTTTCGGGCTTCCGCTAAAGTCGAATGGAGGCGACCGAAGGCTTCGTCAGGCGTCCCCCTGCTGTATTTGTGTCTCTCGGGGAGGTCGCACGCTGTTGTTGTTTCCAGGTGTGACGGCGTTTTTTTTTTTTGCCCCCTGCCTGACTGTTTTCGAGAACTATGCATTCTGGGAGCAGCTTTCCAAAGCGAGCTCCGTGTGGACGAAGTCTCGAAACGATAAAATATCTTTGCGGGAACACCGAAACGCCTTTCCGTGCGGACGGGACCTTAAGCTGTCAACCCGGAGACGCTTTCTTTAAGCGGACGGACGAGGAGCTTTACGCCGTCACTTGTTGTCTGCTCGCGACAATGTCCTGACTTCTCGACCCAGAGAGATCGCGGACCCTCGTGAGCCATTTAGCCACCTGGCCGGTTGCCTCCATTCGACTCTGGCGGACAATCGACACGCTCGCGCTGGCTCCAGCCGGCGGCCTGCGGGTCACGTCGCAAATGAACCCTTTCCCGTTGGTCCCCGCAGAGACCCCCACTACAAGATCCCGCCCATGGACCCGGCCAAGCTGGAATACTTCCGAACTGTCAAGGAAATCACAGGTAGATGAAAAGGCGGATCGTATGTGTTTGTTTTTGGCAGCACGGCGCAGGAGGGGTTAGCATGTCCACCTCAAAGTTGGGAGGTTCCGGGTTCGAATCTGGGGTGCCTTCCTGTCAGGAGTTAGCATATCTGCCGGAGAAAAGCCGTCCCCGTGAGCACGTGGCTTTTCTCCAGCTGCTCTGGCTTCCTCGCACATTCAAAAAAAACACGTTAGCAAGTCAGCTTCCGAGAAGAGCTGCGAACGCCTGTTGCCGGCCGGTCGCAGGGCGTCCCCCGTGTCCAGCGCGACCGCGAGCCCGATGACGATTAGCGCTCTCGTAAAAGGACGGCTCGCTACTCGCCGCTGACTCCGTTACCGTTGCAGGATTCCTGCTGATCCAGGCGTGGCCCGAGAACCTGACGTCGCTCTCCGTCTTCGAGAACCTGGAGATCATCCGCGGGAGAACCACGCGAGCGTAAGCGCCGAGCGCGGTGAAGCGACTGGGTCCGAATGCTTGGCCGCGCGTCCGACGTGCTTGCGCTGGCGTGTCCTCAGACAACACAGCCTGGCCGTGGTGAGGGTCCCCGGCCTGCGCTGGCTGGGCCTGCGTTCCCTGAAGGAAGTCAGCGCCGGGCGAGTGACGCTCAAGGACGACCCGCACCTGTGCTACACCCGGGACGAGCAGTGGACTCGCCTCTTCCGATCCTCCGACCAAAGCGTCACCCTGAGAAACCTGGCCTCGCCGCAACTCTGCCGTGCGTTCATTTTGTTGTTGTCGTCGTCGTCGTCATCTTGTCACCATTTGCATCACGACGCAAACATGCAGTCCGATATTATATAGCGATTACCCTAGAGTCAACTATCTCGTCCGCCGCAGGGGACCCCCGCTATTCACGGGGGATAGGGACCGGGCCGGACTGCAAATAGCGAAACTCTGCGGGTAATTGACACCCGTTAGAATTGCACCCGACAGGGTGATTGAAAAGTAACTCCCTATTTTAAAATACTGATCATTTATTCATATGTCTCAATTTATTTGCCAGCCAGACGCCCTGACTTAACACCCTTTTAAGTCCTGACTTAACACACTTTTTGTGGGGTCGGTTAAAGGAGCAAGTCTATTCTACCAAGCCAACAACTTTGGAAGAACTTGAAGGGCGAATACGAGAGTTCTTTGTGAAATCAGTTCATGCGGTTCCCAGGCGGCTTGAGACACTGGTGGCTAATGCTGGCGCCCACATCGAATTTTAAATAAAACTCCATGCAATACGCTTTCTTCTCATGTTCAGTTATTGTAAGAATTGGAATTCAGAAATAAATTACAAGTACCGTAATTTCTCGTGTATAATGCGCACCCCCAAAGTTGACCTCCAAATTCTGGAAAACCCTTCTACCCATGTATAATGCATTTTTACAACGCATGATTTTGCTTCTTCTACCCATATGATCAAAACAAGAAGTATCTGCATTTTGTTAGTTTTTCTTCAAGTCATTATTCTGAAGTTTAGCACTTTATTTGAACACGTAATCCTTTTTTTAATTGACTTGCTCTCATTTTGAAATGAACAGCCCTACTTTTATTTTGTAAATTACAAAACACACAGTTGTGCTCGTATGTTTGATGACCCGGGCAGAATTTGTAAGATGGGTTCAATTCTTCAAAGAAAACATGAAGGATCAGGCGAAACATAATTTATTTTATTTGAATGGGATTCAAATGAAACGGTCAAGCATTTCAGAAAAGCATTATCATTAAACAAACCATGATCATAAAAAAATGAATGATGGTTGTTCAGTCAGTCATATTTAAAAAAAAAAAAAATAATTTCACAAATTCTGCCAGGGTATGTAAACTTATGAGCACAACTGTACATATATGCAGTCATACGTACGTACCTCTGTCATATTGGAATGAAAGTGTAGGTTACACCTTATTTTATAACCACTAGGTGGCTGTGGCATTTTGGAATGAAAGCGTACACCTTTCTCATAACCACTAGACGGCGGCATACATTTATAAATTGTGAAAGGGTTTTTTCCATTTGCCCCTGTACCTATGTATAATGCGCACTATTGACTTTTGACAATTTCTGAGGGCAAAAATTATACACGAGAAATTACGGTACTTAAAAATAGGGAGTTACTTTTAAATCCCCCTGTATATTAAACCCCCGCCCCCCAAATTCCTAAGTGTTTTTCACCCCAAAAAGAAGACAATTTTAATATAATAAAAGAAAAAAAAGGGTAAAAATAAGAACACATTTGAAGAAAATGCCCGTTTTTAATTACAAAATAAAAATAAGACAACAACCACAAATTGGAGAATCCGTGGGTGCCAAACTGCGTATGCGGGGTCCGCTGTGTATCCAAATGCCACCGTAGTGATTCGTGTAGTGTCGGAATCATCGGCACGTTTCTAGTGGGCGTTTTCGAGACCGTCGAGGGCCACGTTGTAAAAACGCCGCGAAAGCGATCAAGGGGTCGGGCCTGAGCCGAGGAGTCCCGGCGCAGCCGTCGTCTTGTTCGTGACGCCGTTGTCGTGTGGCTCCTTCCGCAGAAGAGCAGAACCGCACGTGCCACCCTCAGTGCTCCCCCGCGGGCTGCTGGGGGCCCGGGCCCGCCATGTGCGTCTCCTGCCGACACTTTGAGCGTAGGGGGCGCTGCGTGGCCTCGTGCGACCTGCTGCGCGGGTAGGACGACCGAAGACGCTTTCCGCCGCTGCCGTCGGTCAAACGGACACTTAGCGTGCCTCCGTGCCGCGTGTGCGCAGGGAGCCCAGGGAGGCGGCGGTCAAGGGCAGCTGTGTGGAATGCCACCCCGAGTGTCTGCCCACGGACGGGACGCCGACCTGCCACGGAGAGGTCAGTTTCTCTTCAAGTTGAGGGCAGGGAGGGGCAACGGCGTTGTCAATGAAAAAGTGAAAAAGTGTCAGATTCGCTCTCGTCCCTCACGCGGCGGACCGGGAGCGCCGCGCAGGGTCCCGACCGGTGTTCCCGCTGCGCCCACGTCCAAGACGGCCCCCGCTGCGTGCCGCGCTGCCCTCGCGGCGTGATGGGAGACGGCGACGCGGCCGTCTGGAAATACACCGACGCCGAAGGCCGCTGCCGGTCGTGCCACCGCAACTGCACCGAGGGGTAATAATAAGAATAAGAATAAGAATCATAAGAAGAGTAATCCTAAGTTGATTGACGAAGCCCCTTTAAAAAGCCACGTCGGTGTGTGTGTGTGTGTGTGTGTGTGTGTGTGTGTGTGTGTGTGTGTGTGTGTGTGTGTGTGTGCGCGCGCGCAGGTGCACGGGACCCGGAAAGTCGGGATGCTCCGGGTAGCGTGATGTCGACGTGAAGTCCGACGTGCCGCCGACGCGTGTGCCGGGAAAAGAAGTTGAAAGTTTTTCTCTTGTTTTGTGTGCTCAGCGGCGTCAGGCACGCCACGCTGGCGGCGGGCGCCGTCAGCGGGCTCCTGCTCGTCATCGTTCTGGCGTTGGTCGTCTTCGTGTTGCTGCGGCGACGGCAAATCAAGAGGAAGAGGACCGTGCGGCGCCTCCTGCAGGAGAGGGAGGTGAGCGCGCTACTTCAGGGGTGTGCAAAGCGCGGCCCGCGGTCCGCATAGGGCCACTTGCGTCCTTTCATTTCCAATATCGAGACGCCCGTGTAGGAAAGAGCAAAAATACGCCAGGCCCCGTCGATGGCCCTAAAAAAGGGGAATAATTGCCTATACGGAGCACAAGATGGCAGTATACCGCTACTTTTGTCCAAATGAAAC
Organism: Phycodurus eques; assembly: GCF_024500275.1. Taxonomy (NCBI): domain Eukaryota; kingdom Metazoa; phylum Chordata; class Actinopteri; order Syngnathiformes; family Syngnathidae; genus Phycodurus; species Phycodurus eques. The sequence continues at coordinate 16,299,360 of NC_084545.1, read as the reverse complement.
TCCTCAACTCATTTCCACTCAGTTCATTGTGCCACAAGATGACGGCAAAGCAATACTGTTGTCCAAATGCAGCGCCTGGTTTCACTTGAATATAGTTCCTTGATATGCTCACTGTACATACACTTTGTTGCATTAATGTCACAATTGCTTAATTGACTGATGATCTTACGCTTTGGTTTCAATTGACCCATGTTCAAATTTATAACTCGAGAAAAAAAACTTCTTTTTTATGTTCTTATACATCCATTTTTTTCCAGTATAGCAAATATAATAAATAAATCAACGAATGAATAAGTAAGTTCACAGTGTGGCAGAAATGTCTCATTTGTAGTCTTACTAATTTACTTATTTGTGCAATTTGGGTGATTGTTTTTTCCGTTTTCATCAATAAATGTTTAAACGTTGGTCACCCGTGAACGTTTTTGCTGGACCGAAGAAAAGAAATAAACAGGAGGCGCCATGAAAAATACCGTACTGTAGAATAGCCAAATAATAGAAAAGGTCCATATCGCTCACAGTTGTTTTTTTTCACTTGGTTTTCGAACGACTGCGTGCGCGGGCGCAGCTGGTGGAGCCGCTGACCCCCAGCGGCGAGGCCCCCAACCAGGCCCTGCTGAGGATGCTGAAGGAGACGGAGCTGAAGAAGATCCGCGTCTTGGGCTCCGGAGCCTTCGGGACCGTCTTCAAAGTGAGCCGCGTCGAATTAGCGGTTAGCATGTTAGCGAGTCAGCGGCGAGCCTCGTGTGCCTTCAGGGTCTGTGGATCCCCGACGGCGAGAACGTGAAGATCCCGGTGGCCGTCAAAGTTCTCCGGGAGGCCACGTCGCCCAAAGCCAACCAGGAAATCCTGGACGTAAGCCTCCTCTTCTTTCTTCTTCCTTCGCCGCGAGGGCCGACTGGCGGCGCGCGCGCTTTCGATTCAGTTGAATTTGATGGACTGGAAAATAGGCCGAAGAGTGACCGCGAGACGCGCGTTTGGCAGGAGGCGTACGTGATGGCGAGCGTGGACCACCCCCACGTGTGTCGTCTGCTGGGAATCTGCCTGACGTCGTCGGTGCAGCTGGTGACGCAGCTGATGGCGTACGGGTGCCTGCTGGACTACGTTCAGCGGCACCGGGAACGCGTGGGCGCTCAGTGGCTGCTCAACTGGTGCGTCCAGATCGCCAAGGTAGGCCGGCCCCGTGCCCCGCCTCCTCCCGGGCCTCCGCGTGACGGCCGCGGGACTCTTTCGGCAGGGGATGAGCTACCTGGAAGAGCGCCACCTAGTGCATCGAGATTTGGCGGCCAGGAACGTGCTGGTGAAAACGCCCAATCACGTCAAGATCACGGACTTCGGCCTCGCCAAACTTCTGACGGCCGACGAGAAAGAATACCACGCGGACGGAGGAAAGGTGCGTGTGACGCCACGCGAGGCTAACACTTGAAGAGCAACCTGCTCCTTTTAACATCTTGCGCCAACTTTTAGCGATCCGCAACTACATTCTTTCCATCCGCCGCTTTCGTTTCAGAGATTTACATCGGACAAACGATGTCACGTTTGCCGGTCCTGCGTATGGGCAAAAGGTCGTTACGGATATCTGCAACTCAATTGTAGATCTCTGTAAGTGGAATTGTGACAAGTCGGAATCAAATTGTCGATGTCCTCAAGTGGAGTTCCAGGTACCTCGAATTCAGTTGCACATATGCCGCATTCACTCCCAGATATCTGCAACTGAATGCACTGCGTGCGGCTGTATCTGTAGCTCCACTTTGATTCTGACAAGTCATAATTCGACATTTGAAATGTCCCTTTTCAGATATCTAAAGTTACTTTTCGACCATTCAAAGGGAAGTTACGGATATCTGCTACTGGAATGATGAATCAAATTGTAGATATAGGTGTGTATATGCGGTATGTCACCTCACATTTTCAAGCAATAAAAACATCTGAAAATAGAAATGTGCACAAAAACTAATTGCATATAGTGCAAAAGTAAAAAAATTTAAAAGTACAGCCTACAGCGCCCCCCACTGGCCAGGAAGTGAATCGATTCCGAGGAGTCGCCGAATGAATATTGAATCGGCGGTGGCAATATTGCGATGCAGCGATCAATCGATATTTTGAACGGTGGGCCCAAGTGTGATCAAAAACCAAGCGAGTGCTACTTCCTGCTTCATCAGGTTCCCATCAAGTGGATGGCTCTGGAGTCCATCCTTCAGTGGACGTACACACACCAGAGCGACGTTTGGAGTTACGGTACGTCGCCTCCCGTGCGCGCGCGCGCGCGCCCACGCGCACACGTCTGCCAATCAAAGCCGTCCGTCGCCCAGCAGGCGTGACCGTGTGGGAGCTGATGACGTTCGGCTCCAAGCCGTACGACGGCATCCCGGCCGGCGAGGTGGCGCCGCTTCTGGAGCGCGGCGAGCGCCTGCCGCAGCCGCCCGTCTGCACCATCGACGTCTACATGCTCATGGTCAAGTGTAAGCGGCGCACCGCGCAAAACGTCTCACGCGCTCTACGCCAGTACAAGTACACATAAAGAAAAACAAAAACAATGCTTCAACTAGAAATATTGATTCAACTCCTTTATGTCAGTAAAAGTGGCAAAAGTACAGACACTGAAAGTTGAAAAAAAAAAACTGCACACAAAATACGAGGTCAAAACGTAACCAGCCCAATTCTCCTCTTGCTTGAATAGATGCATAGAAATAAAGCGAAATGAATCGAATCTTCCTTTTTCGCCAGCAACAGTCCATCGACCAACGACGGCACGTAGGCCGGCCTCGTCCAATTCAGTCGGCCGCAGCTGTGCTTTGCACCGGTTTTTGCAGCTTGATCAGAGAAGTGCTGACCCCTGACCCCTTCTTTTCGAGGTCCAAAAAGGTGAAAATCGGGGGAGGGGTCGCGGTCGTCCCGACAGAGCGCCGCTCGACTTCCGGAGCGCCCAAAGCGGGCTCCTGTCCTGGGCTTTGATCCCGGACACCCGCTTTTGGAGAACGCTGTCGCCCACCGCAGCTTCCCCGTCCACATTTCGCCACTTTTTGAAAACGTTTGCCGGCGCTTCAAGAAGTCAAAAAACGTCGGACGGCCATCCGACGATGACCTCGTTTTCAAAATGGCTGACTGGAAGAGGAAAGGCTTAAAACCATTTTTCCAAAAATAAGCCTTCAAACAAGTATTTAAGCTACAAACGGTGAAAATCATGAGTTGGTTAAATGAAACGGGGCTCATTACTTTTTCGACTGCCCCTTGGAGTTTCCCTCTTTTCTTCATTGGCGTGACGCTTGTACTGATAATAACGGCGACCGACTGGTTAGAGCGTCCGCCTCACAGTCCTGAGGACCCGGGTTCAATCCCCGGCCCCGCCCGTGTGGAGTTTGCATGTTCTCCCCGCGCCCGGGTGGCTTTTCTCCGGGCACTCCGCTTTCCTCCCGCATCCCAAAAACATGCATGAAATGGAGACTCTCAATTGGCCGTAGGTTTGACCGTGAGTGCGAATGGTTGTTTGTTTGTACGTGCCCTGCGATGGGCCGGCGACCGGTTCGGGGCGTACCCCGCCTCCTGCCCCATGACGGCTGGGCTAGGCTCCGGCGGGGCCCGCTACCCTAGTGAGGAGAAGCGGCTCAGAAAATGGACGGACGGATGTTTTTAAAGCTTTATTATTTTTCCCTCAAAACAACGGATTCCTGACATCATGACGTGCTGACAGCATCCATAAATTCTGCCATGTAATGGGGAATATTTTGCTTTCAAATACCGCGAGTAAAAGTGGTCAGAAAAAGCAATACTCAAGTGAAGTAGCAATACCTGCCAAGTCAACTGCAGGACAGTGACAAAGTTCATAATTTCCAAATCTGTTCACGATTCTTTTCTGAGTATGAAAATATCCGATCTGAACCCCGGCGGCAACGCTCCAAAAAGCGGAACGGCCGCTAGACGCACGTGTTGACTGTCCGTGTTGCCGCTTGTTTGCTTTGGCTTTGAAATGATTTACTCGCTTTGTCACTTATTTATTCCTCGACCGACACATTCATGACTTACTTTTCTATTTTCTTTCTTCCTGTCGTATTTCTCTCTTATTATCCTTTCTGGTATCTAGCTTATAGCTTTCATCCTGACTTTGTTTCGGGGGGGGGCGTCTCCTCACGGGAGGGAGCCTCCACGCCGGGCGGCGTGTTCGGTGGCATCCCGCGGGAGGGCACGATGCGGGGCGTGCCCCCCGGTCTGCCCGCTCTGTGCCGGCACCTCTCGGTGCGGACGGGTCCCGCAGGTTGTCTTTCCTCGCCTGGATCCTCGGTGCCATGTCGCCACGTCTCTACACTGTTGGCCAATAAATGCTGGGCCGTGCGTGCGTCCGCATTTATCTGTGGCGATATGAGCGCTGTGTTTATGTATTCATCCTGTGATTTTAATGCTCTGTTTTTCTCTCTCTGAGGCACGTTGTTTTGCATTTTTTACGTATTTGATGACTTCACACCACCGCTAAGCGAGAAGGTGACGTCGAGCGCGGCTCGTGTGTCCTCAGGTTGGATGATCGACCCCTCCGGTCGGCCCGGCTTCCGGGAACTGGTCGTGGAGTTTTCCAAGATGGCGCGGGACCCCGGCAGGTACCTGGTCCTGCAGGTAGGTGAGCGTTAGCGTTAGCCTAGCTACAGCGAACCCTCGCGACGGGCGGCAGATACGGATCACACCGAGCCCCGCTGCGAAAGGTCATCGACGTCGCTCTGCGAATGTTCGGAATTGCCGATCTTGGTCGTTTAAACTGTAAATATCCCCGAAAGGTACGATCCCAAAACACTTGAATATGATTTCGAACTCATCTCGCAAATCAACAGTTTACAGACGTTTAGATTTTGAAAAATGCACGAGTGTGACGACGCCGGCCCGTACGAGCCCTCGGTAAAAGAAATAATCAATTGGCACGCTCTTCCGCTAACAACCCGGGCTAAACTTTGCTCCTCCCTGACACAGAAAGATCTAAGAGCAGTCAAGTGTATCACTTGATCATATTTCCTGGAGACCGATCATGACTTTCCTGTTAGCCATGTATTTGTCACCATTTTGCGGCATCGTAGTTTTTCGGCGGCTAGTTGAGGGTCGCTTCCGCAGAAAAAAAGGAAAGCGGGTGAGTTGGTGAATGTCGATCCGTGTACAGGTGAGCGTTCGCTCTAATGTTTCCCCCTCCTGGACGGCAACCGTGTGCTTCTTTTTTTTCTTTTCAATTTTTTTGCCAGTGCGACCCGCCCAGCCCGTCCGACGGCAGGTTCTTCTCGCGGCTGCTCAGCTCGGACGACGGCGACGACACGGCGGAGGCCGAGGAATACCCGCTGCCCTACGAGGGCTCCGGTAACCGTGGCGACCGCCCCCGCCGCGCCACGGTACGGACCTCCGTTTCGCTACGGCGCCGCGAGCCGGCCGTGACGACTTTCGCGCGTGCGCAGGCTCGTCCCGTGCGGGCCGACAGCGTCGCCGTGCGCTACATCAGCGACCCCACCGGAAACCCGCTCGACAGAGACCACCTCGCCGGACACGGTAAACGCGCACGCACGTGCACTTTCGGGGCTCGGGACTTACTTGCCGAAATACCGACGAACGAGAGACTCCGCTTGACTTTGTCTCGAGCTACGACATGACATGACAGGTTGCGTGTTTACATTTGGAAATCTGCATTTTCAAGACGGCGTCCCATTTGGTTTGTCTTTCAAAGAAACGTTTTTGCGACCTGGCCTGGTAGACGCACAAGAAGTTTGCATCTGTGACACACCCGACGCATGAAGATAGAAAATCTGGCAGTTTGCAGTTTTGGTCGTATTGTGTGTGCCGTGCGCAGATAATGTCAACACAGAACACCGCACACACGCACACCACCATTTCTGTTCTGCCGCCATCTCACAAAAACCGAAAACGGGCAGACACTTCCGGGTACGCGCCGATCCTTGCCGAAGGGCACGGAGGCGGGCGGGAGTGGTGGAGATCCGCCCATCCATCTTCCGTTCCGCTGATCCTTACTAGGGCGTGCCGGAGCCCATCCCAGCCGTCATCGGGCAGGAGGCGGGTTACGCCCTGAACCGGTTTCCGGCCAATCGCGGGGCACATACAAACAAACAACCATTCGCACTCACGGTCACACCTACGGGCAATGTAGAGTTGTCAATCAACGTGCATGCCTTTGGGATGCGGGAGGAAAGCGGAGTGCCCGGAGAAAAGCCACGCAGGCGCGGGGACAACATGCAAACTCCACACGGGCGGGGCCGGGGATTGAACCCCGGTCCTCGGAACTGTGAGGCAGACGCGCTAACCAGTCATCTGCCGTGCCGCCAGCTTTATTTATAAACACTTTAAAACAACCGCAGCCGTTCACAAAGTGCTGATACTATATCAGAATAAAACATACCAAAACAGTTCGACATAATGGAAAAATACAACAATCCAAACACTGGAACGGTGCCGAGTCTCATGTTGAGTTGAAATGGCCGCTTTGTTGTTGCGCAGTCCGTTGGCTTCTTTAACTGGCTTCTCCGTTCCGCGTCATGGCTTGGGAAATGTCGCATTTTTGGTCATCGATATTATATGCCTTCAATATTTAAAGGTCCCGTGTTTTGCCAAACCAAGGTTTTCTAGCATTTGGCATGTAAAATTGTCTCTGTGGCGCCTCAGCGAACATTCCGGAGTGAAATACGAATTCCTTCAAATGGTCCCCGCGTTCCCGAGTCCGGGACTTTTTTCTGCCGAGAGGCCTGAAATCAGCTCGTTGCAATTCCTCCAGCTTATCGACGTCACTCGCGAAGAACTCCGCCTGCGGGCGGCGCCGTCGACGCAGCAAACGCGACGGGGGCGACCAATCGGAGGAAAGGGGGCGGTCTTAGCCGAATGTGGACAAAGCGGCTCCAAAAGTGGATGTCTTTTGTGGACACTCGCATGACAAAAGCAAGGTTTTTTTCCCAAATGAAATGAACCATGTTGGAGAGTCACTCTACGGAGGCGGAAAGAGACAAAATAGGGGCCCTTTAAGATTGCCTGCCTGGCGTTTGACGCGCTCGGTCGAGAAGGAGCAAAATCGGCACACACGCAGAAAAACAGGCCGATTGTCTTGATGCGTGTACTGGGCGTCTGCTGTTTGACCGGCGTCTTAACAAATGTTTGTTGCAGAGTACGTCAACCAGGCTGAGGGCGGCGCAAGTAGCCGGCGTTCAGACCTCCGCAATCCCAACTACCAAGACTCCGGTCCATTTTGGGACGCCGGCTCGCCGCCTTCCCCGCGGGAGGACGGAAAGGCCGGGCCCCGAGTCCAAGAGGGACCCGAATACTTGAACACGGCCCAAAACTCGCCGCCCGGGGCCGCTAGCCTGGACAACCCCGACTACCGGGCCGACTTCCCGCCTCGGCCGACGCCCGCCGACGCTCCGTTGCCGCCCGCCGCCCGGAACTGCGAGTATCTGGGCCTGCCTGCTGCACGGCAGACCTCCGCGTGCTAGGGGGCGCTGCACCTCAATGTCACAATACTGACTTTTTGAGCATCTCACGAGTTTTATTTGACATTTTTATTGCAGAAGTGAATTCAAGAACACAAGTGAACAAAGTGAACTTTTTTAGAAATGAATGTTGACCACCCACTGCTCTGTATGTACATAGCTTTAGCATGTAGCATTTGTATTAGTTTTAATTTAAGGTGAAATTGTTGTTGTTGGTGTTACAAAGAAGCACACGCGTAACATAGTTGTTTTTAAGCTTTAAATCAATGAAGAGTTTCACTTTCAAACACGTGCGGAGGAGATCATTTCGACGCAATTGAGCTTCTGTCAACGGCGTGGCGCCGCAATACAGCATGAACAACACTGGATAGCCATGAAATCGTTAGGGGAGAGCTGGGTGGGACGGAGTTGCGGTAAGACGCCCGCCCGCCTGAAGAACATTCTTAAATCTTTGAAAGTTCTAATCATTTGACTATCAGCATGATGTGTACACAAGAAGTATGTGTGAAGTTCCGTCCGGAGTAAACATTTGGAGGGTCATTAAATATACCAGACAACAACTGTGTTTTTAAAACAATGTAAAAGCTCCTACAGGGGCGGCCTGGGGGAAGATGCCCCCCGCCCCCCCCCAGATCCATACAAACTTGGTACTGAGGCGTAATATTAAACTTCCATCCGTCCATTTTCTGAGCCGCTTCTCCTCACTCGGGTCGCGGGCGTGCTGGAGCCTATCCCAGCTAACTGCGGACTGAACTGGTCGCCGGCCAATCGCAGGGCACGTAGAAACGGGCAACCATTGGCACTCTCGCATCTACGGGCAATTTAGAGTCTTCAATCAACCTAGCACGCATGTGTTTGCGATGGGCGAGGAAACCCGGAGAAAAGCCACACAGGCACGGGGAGAACATGCAAACTCCGCACAGGCGAGGCCGGATTTGAACCCGCAACCGCACAACTGTGAGACAGATGTGAGACAGGTAAGAACCAGTCTCCCACCGTGCCGAAATATTAAACTTTATTTCCAATTTTTTTTTTTTTCAAAGCATTGGTTTGACTTAAGCTGAAAACCCACATATTACATAACATACAGAAATAGTTATTGTTTTTAACAACCCTTTGATTATTGCCAATTTTCCAATTAACAGGCTATATATGTATGTATATGTTTGAATCTCAACTGGTAAGAATACATTTCTTACCATTGTTTAGCTAAGAGGCGGCACGGCGGGCGACTGGTTAGCACGTCTGCCTCACGGTTCTGAGGACCGGGGTTCGAATCCCGGCCCCGCCCGTGTGGAGTTTGCATGTTGTCCCCGTGCCTGTGTGGCTTTTCTTCGGGCGCTCCGCTTTCCTCCCACATCCCAAAAACGTGCGTGCTAGGTTGATTGAAGACTCTAAATTGCCCGTAGGTGCGAATGCGAGTGCGAACGGTTGTTTGTTTCTATGTGCCCTGCGATTGGCTGGCGACCGGTTCAGGGCGTACCCCGCCTCCCGCCCGAAGATAGCTGAGAAAGGCTGCAGCAGACCGCGACCCGCGTGAGTGTATGGATAGATGGATGTTCAGCTAAGGTCACTGATGGTGTCGTGGTCCACTCGCCTGACTTTGGTGCGGGCAGCGTGGGTTCAGTTCCCACTCAGTGACGGTGTGAATGTGAGTGCGAACGGTCGTCCGTGTCTTTATGTGCCCTGCGACTGACTGGCGACCAGTTCGGGGTATCGTCCGCCTTTCGCCCAAACACAACTAGGATAGGCTCCAGCGCCCCGCGACCCTAACCAGGATAAGCGGTGATAACGGCTGATATGTTAGAAGATTAAATAAAACATTAGCGAGGCTAGATATTCAAAATCATGGGGGGCCTCTTCCCCCAGGATCACTTTCATATATTGCACAAAAAATAAATAAATATATATATATATATATATATATATATATATATATATATATATATATATATATGGTATTTTCTGATCAAACTAATGGTTACTTGTGTTAGTTTAAAAAAAAAAAAAAAGGTTGTGTATGCATGTCCTTTAAAAACACAGAGGCTAATTTTGTAGTGTAAAAATATTACATCTATTTACCACCTGCACAGGTATGTGTAAATGTCCCCCTCGATGTCCCCCTGTGTACCTGTGCGTGTGCGTGTGTTTTAATGAGAGGCACTATGGGCACTTTTTGGGTTGTCGCTTTCTAAAGTTTTCCATTAACCTGTGCCACATTCAACATGGCGAACTTGTTGACGTATCCCAAAAGCGGGCCAACCGGCTCTATTTCCATTTGATGTGCATGGCCGCAACGCTGAAAATGTTGGTCCGGAAGTGTCTATAATACTCATTGACGTTAACTTGACATTAGCATTAGCTGCGGACGGCCAAGCGGTCATATAATACGAATTCATAAAATGCTGTTGCGTGTTTGGTCTTCGCGTTTCCTCCGGGCCGTTCGTTCGGCGGCGGCTTTGGCCTCGCTCTAGCCAGGGAGGACAAGAGTGAAAAGTTTGTCCTGCGGACGGCGGCTGTCGCCATCTGCAACAGGTAGCAGCAGCACCAAAGCTAACAGGCTAACGCTTGGAGCTAAATGGCTCCTCCTCGCAAGATGAAACTGCCTCTACATTCATGGAAAAGTTCACACTTTATTCTTTTTTTTAACGTAACCCAACCCACTTAAACGTTTGTACGTTCTGAACTGTTCTTACAAATTACTGCACTCGCAACAAAAACTAAAACTTACTTTTTATGGCCAGGGTTGCGAGCTATAGCCTCGATACAAAATGCTTCCCTCCGCCAAAAAACAAAAACGGACGTTTCCCCCCTTCGCTTTTAGAAAAAGCAAATGGTAATACTGTATTTTTATTTCTCCAGATTGCAAACAACCTTTGAAACGTTTTTTCCTCTCATATACATGATGCATATACTTGCATCGTCCTCCACAAAAATAGGAGAAAGACATATTTGTTCTTTACAGGTAATGTGAAAATAAGTTGTTCCTTTCGGGGGGAAAATATCAAATTAACTCAAAATAACAATTATAACAGTCAAAAAATAAAGCCTTCGGCTGGATTTGTTGCTGTTGTTACAAATGTTGCTGAATCAGTCGTCTACTTTTCAAGCCTGGATGTATTTGTTTATTGTTGGTTTCAAGACGTGACTCGCCTGCAGGTGATGACCGTGGCCGGCCACTGGAGGGCGTCAGAGTGTTGGACTTGACCCGGTAAGCGGCGCGGGGAGCGCTCAGGGTTAGCGATGCGGTTTCCGATGGCAGAAATGATATTAGAAGCAACGAGCTACATGTGAAGAATTCAAAAGCAAAAGCAGACAAAGAGGGTTTTTTTTCTGAATGTCATTTCCTTGCAAAATCTTCAGGAACAAGAAAATATTTTACCGGTAGTTGAAAAACAGATACAAGTCCAAAATGTTCACATTGCTATGAAATTACACGGAAATGGTAAAAATGATGCTTAGTGAATCGAAAATAATAACAGGTGAGCGTGCTAGAATGTCAATATCGTGTCGCGATGGACTTGGGCGAAGGCTCCGTCGTGGCAGTGTCGCCCGCTTTGCGCCCGCCGGGTGAGCCTCTCGTGCCACGTGTTTGCAGCGTCCTGGCCGGACCGTTCGCCACCATGATGCTGGGAGACCTGGGAGCCGAAGTCATCAAAGTGGAGAAACCAGGTGACGTCTTCTCATCCTCAAGTTCATGTCGGAACGCGTTCCACCTTCAAATGAAATCTGATTTCTGATTTTCATCTGTCGCTAGACAAAAAACAAATGACAATGACGGCCATCAAAACAAGTTTTGCTTTTTATTTTTTTCCCTCCTGCAATGTGCTTTAGTTCTCCTCATACCAAACGAGCCTTCAAATGGTTTTTTTCCAACTTTATTTCTCCTAGCATTAACTTTCTTCAACAGAAAGAAAAGTAATATTTTTTTTGTCTTTCTAGATAAAGTGAAATAAGCGCTTCAGTCATGTAACATTGCAAAATGAGCCGTTATAATTTGGTGGCTCGGCCGCCGACCTCGATGAGGCAAAGCAAAATATTTGCGGCTTGGAAGTTGGAAGCACATATTGTTTCCTCGGGGCACAAGTTTCCGACATGTCATGATGCAGTCGCTGCTTTTGCTAAGTACTCTCTTTTCGCTCGTACGCAAAACAACCATTCGTTTCTCGTCTTGTCTGTTTCTTCGCGCGAATGATGATGCGGAGCGCGCCTTGTGTGTCGCTCGGCAGGTGCAGGCGACGACACCCGGGCGTGGGGCCCCCCCTTCGTGGGCTCGGAGAGCGTCTACTTCCTCAGCGTCAACCGCAACAAAAAAGTACGTGCGGTGAGGCCAAGAACAAAGGTCGGAGTACTTTCGGTCGATTTATTCGTCAACAGGAATTCGCATTGAAAGCAGCAGCGCCTCGCTCGCACTCACAAGCTGTTTTTTTTTGCAAATCATGTTCGACCTCTATTTAATTGAATACACTACAAAGACAAGATATTTCATGTTCAAACTGATAAACTTGATTGTTTTTAGCAAATAATCGTTAATTTGGAATTTTATGGCTGCAACACGTTCCAACCCAGCTGGGACAGGCTCATGTTTACCACTGTGTTACATCATCTCTTCTTTTAACAACGTTCAAGAAATGTTTGGGAACTGAGGACACGAATTGTTGAAGCTTTGTAGGTGGAATTCTTTCCCATTCTCGCTCGATGTACAGCTTCAGCCGTTCAACAGTCCGGCGTCTCCGTTGTCGTATTTTACGCTTCATAATTTGCCACACATTTTCAATGGGAGACGGGTCCGGACTGCAGGCAGGCCCGTCGAGTACCCGCGCTCTTTTACTAGCCACGCTGTTGTCACACGTGCAGAACGTGGTTTGGTATTGTCATGCTGAAATAAGCAGGGGCGTCCGTGAAAAAGCCGTTGCTTGGATGGCAGCATATGTTTCTCCAAAACCTGTACGTACCTTTCAGCATTAATGGTGCCTTCACAGATGTGCAAGTTACCCATGCCATTGGCACTAAGACAGCCCCATACCATCACAGATGCTGGCTTTTGAACCTTGTGTCCTGTGGGATGTTCCAAACACGCGTTTGATGAGCATTCCGCAACTTTTCTCAAGTCTTTTTTTGCCACCTGTCGCAGCTTTTTTGGAACGTGTTGGAGCCATAAAATTCTATGTTCATGATTATTTGCTAAAAACAAAATGTATCAGTTTGAACATTCAATATCTTGTCTTTGTGGTGTATTCAATGAAATATAGGTTGAACATGATTTGCAAATCATTGTATTCTGTTTTTATTTACGTTTAACGCAACGTCCCAACTTCATTGGAATTGGGTTTGTACTTGCAGAGCGTCGCCGTGGACCTCAAACATCCTCGAGGAGCACAAGTCGTCCAGGAGGTAAAAAGCTTTTTGGTCCAATGACGATAACATTAAAATAATCAGAAAAAGACATTGTTACTTCAGTTTTTCATTCAGGTTTTGTGTTTTCATGTCAACAAGACTGACTTTTATTTGATGTGAAAAAAAAGAAAGATACTTCTCATTAACACCAAAGTTTCTTGATATTCAAAATAATGCCTGGCTGATACGGATTTTATGAGGCCGATTCCGATATTCGGCAGAATAATATTCCGATAACCGATTCATCGGCCGATTAATAAAAAAAAAATATATATAAGGAATAATAAGACTGTTTTTGGGATCCCTTAATGCTTATAACAATAAAGGTATGAGTTACAGGCAAGACATTTGACTCTTAAAATACTTTGTCCTTTAGTATTTGTTTAACTTTACAACAGAGCGAAAAATTGGCAAAAAAAACCCGATTGATTTTTGTCGATTTCTGAATGTCATTATCTTTGTCTTATCAAGTGGTAATGTGTTAAAAACATGGAATTGTTGGTTCATTCATTGTAACAAAAAATATTTTCCATACATTTTTAGAAATTTTTGAGCTCCTTTATGCACGAGCTGGCCCATCTGTACATTTTAAAAATCAAATGTGGCGCTTGAGCACAAACGTTTTCCCAGCCGTCGTCTACGCTAAGACGACTTGAGATTTCGTTCGCATTCGAAGCTCATCAGTCACCAGAGAAACGTGACGCGCTAACATGTTGACAACACGCTGCCGACGTGGATTGTGTGTTGCGGTTTCAGCTGGCGGGCGCGTGCGACGTGATGATGGAGAACTTCCTGCCGGGCAAACTGTCTGTGATGGGTCTGGGATACGAGGAGCTCAGCAAACGGAACCCGGCGCTCATCTACTGCTCCATTTCAGGTGCTGCCCTCTGCAGGCCGGTCAAGCCCTAACCCTTTTAGCGCCGGGAGAGAAACAAATCTTGGAGCCGTGCGCGGACGTGACTGAACTGGAGTTTGTCCCAGCTGAATTTGTGCGTGAGACGGGGTCACGGTGGATTGGTTGCCAGCCAATGAAAAGGTGTTTAAGAGTGTAGAAAGTGTTTGTAAGAGTAGGGTAGAGGCTGACAGGAGGTTCATACTGCTTTCAAAGATGTAGAAATGATTTCAAAACAAATAGGTGGTCGCTTCTCAGCGGATTTCACCTCGTTTCTGAAACGAGGGCTTACTGTAGCGTGATGGGAACGGTCGCCACTTAATGCGTCGCGACTGCCGCCGCCTAATCCGCACCGGGTGCTGCCGAATCTGCCGTTAACCACTGGTCGGGATTTTCGGGGCCGATCAGCGAGTTTAAAAAAAAACGATAACCGATCACTGATCTGATCACAAGATGGAGCAATGTGTCCATTTAAATGACTTGTTCATTTACTGTATATATGAGTATCTTCAAAATTATTCTCGAGTCAGGTCATGTATTCTAATCAGTCAGGTCAAACCAACATTACAACATGACAGAAATAATGAGTGCTTGCTTACTGTAATTAAATGACTTCACACACCCCCAATCGTTAGAGCATGATTCGACATAACGCCGGCATGTTTACGTACAACCGTTAGTGCTAGCCTACATAACTAGCGAACCGTATCGTATTAAAAGTACGTAAACAGACCTCAAGCGGTCTTTGGATTAAAGTCCTCTCCCGAGCACCGATGTCCACCAGCACACGTTTTCCCCCTTCGGTTCTTAGAATACACTCTGTGCGATCCGCTGTTGTTGTCGGTCGCCGTGGTACCGGGTGTATCCGGTCGCGTCTGTGAGTTGACGAGATAAAGCCCGGTGATCGTAAACGACGGGATGCGGTGGTATCGGAATACAAGATTTGATTGCAGTAGTCTGACAGAGTGCAAACGTGAACGTGCAAATTTGTCTCGTCGTCTGTCTCGGACGTGTTGTCCGTCCCGCACCGCCGACATGTTTTAAAAAAAAAAAAAAAAAAAAAAAAAAAAAAAACTTTATTGGCGGGGGGCAGGTATTTACAGTACTACTTCAAAAGACACGCGGCAAGGCTAAAAATAAACCAGCTTTTGGATTCAAATATACTGTACACGATAGCGACGCGGAGTAAATGTCTTTTGCGGAGTCGATCAAATCGGCCGATCAGCATAAAATGCTAATTATCGGCGGCTACCGATCAGATGGGTGTAAAGTCTATTCATGACGTAATGGTGTGCCACAAACATCTCCACTCAGGAGAACTGTTGCCAACTCATTTTGTTGTTCTGTTTATATCCCGGCGCTGCCCGAAAATAATCACATTTCCCTCATGAGATCAAAAAGTATCCATTTGTTGCTAAAAGTTGCGAGCTAATGTCATTTAGTGAACCCGTCTTTATGGCGGGCGTTACGTTCCAGACCCGCTTGCAGTAAGTGAAAATATACGTTATTAAAAAAATGAGTTTTGAGGTTGGCGGTTCTCCGCGCGCTTGTGCGTGTTTTCTCCGACTTCCTGCCACATTCCCAAAATGTGCATGTTAGGTTCATTGAGGACAACAAATTGTAGTTGTGGTTTCCATCAGAGGGCTTATGAAACTGAAAACCATATTCAGTCAAATGGATAGTCACTTTTTTGCATTATTACCAAAGCCCAATCCTATTGAATTCGGGACGTTGTGTAAAACTGGAATAAAAACAGAATACGATGATTTGCAAATCCTTTTCAACCTATATTCAATTGAATACACTGCAAAGGCAAGATACTTAATCTTCAAACTGCTGAACCTTATTGTTTTTTGTTTGTTTCTTTGTTTTGCCAATATTCTCTCATCTTGAATGTGATGCCTGCAAGCTGGGAAAGGGGCAACAAAAGAGTGGGAAAGTTGAGGAATTTTCCAAAAACACCTGTTTGGAACATTCCACAGGTGAGCAGGTTCATTGGAAACAGCTGAGTGTCATGATTGGGTATAAAAGCGAGCGTCCCGAAAGGCGCAGTTATTGACAAGCAAGGCTGGGGCGAGGCTCGCCGCTTTGTCAACAACTGTGTGAGCAAGTAGCCAGACAGTTTCATACAGAAAACTCGCAAGGAATTTCGGGATTTCCTCATCTGCACTCCATAATGGGATCAAAAGATTCAGAAAATCCCAAAAGTTGCGCGGCTGGTCTGAAAAGTTGCCAAATCTCGCAAAACAAAATGTGCTAAATTGGAATCTGTTCTTAAGATGCAGCTCTTGGTTGCCATGCTCCTACTGGCCACCAGATGGCGTCAGTGGCTGGCCCGCCACTTCTCATGTTTATTAGCACATAGCCATCAAGTTTCATCAATTACCCACAATGCACTGAAAGCTATTCAGACAGGCACCTCAAGTCACAACTCTCACTCTGATTGGTTCGCCTTTGTGTGTGCATGTGTGTGTGTGCAGGTTACGGACAAACGGGGCCTCAAAATCAAAGCCCGGGGTACGACTCCATTGCCTCAGCTGTGTCCGGGATGATGCACATCACCGGGCCAGAGGTCAGAGAGGCGTGCGTGTGCGTGTGCGTGTGCGCGCGAGACGTCCCGTGACGCAGTTTTCGTGCGGACAGGACGGCGAGCCGGTCCGGCCCGGCGTGGCCATGACTGACCTGGCGACCGGCCTGTACGCCCACGGCGCCGTCTTGGCCGCCCTGCTGCAGCGCCGGCGCACGGGGACGGGTGCGCACGTCGACTGTGACCTGCTGTCCTCTCAGGTAGCGTGCGTGTGCGTGATGGATGATTCCCGAAGAGTGCTCTGCGTGTAAACCAGCGCTTTGGAGAGTCTAAACACACAAATCAATATTTTCCGCACATCAAAACAAATCGTGGCTTATCGTTAGTTTTGCGGACTGCGGCGCCTCCCGGAGTGCGTTTTGATTTGTGGTGTCGGGGCGTGCAGTTTGTGCGACGGTGTAGCTTTTAAAAGAGTGTTTTATATCCCAGCACGGTGGGCGAGTGGTTTTCACATCTGTCTCACAGTCCAAAGGTTGGAGTTCAAACATGGGGTGTGACCTTTTTGTGTGACTTTTGCACGTTTTCCGCACGCTTGCACGGGGTTTTCCTCACACACTCTTAAAAACATGCATGTTAGGGTTCAGGTTAGGGTTTGCGCTTCACAAACTCATGCCAAAGCTGGATCTAAAATACAAGTCGTGCTTTGCTGCCATCTTGTGGGTTCGATAGGCAATTATAAACAATTATTATTTTGGGGGTACATCAGTTACTCACAGATTTTTTGCTATTCGGGGGTCAGGGTTGGGGGGTGGGCGGGCTATAAATCAGGGGACACAGAGAGATTGTTCCAAGAACCCGCTCATAATCTGAACGTCAATTTAGTACAACTACCATGTGTCCCCCTCAATAGGAATTAAACAGTTTGTATTCAAAAAACAACATGACATAAAGTGAAATATTTTTCAAGAAAAAAGTTGGAGGGCGTCACGGTGTGACCGGTTAGCCACATCTGCCTCACACTTGTGAGGTTGCGGGTTCAAATCCGGCCTCGCCTGTGTGGAGTTTGCGTGTTCTCCCCGTACCCGCGTGGCTTTTCTCCGGGTACTCTGGTTTCCTCCCACATCCCCAAAACATGCGCGCTGGGTTAATTGGAGACTCTAAATTGCCCGTAGATGTGAATGTGAGTGCCAGTGGTTATTTGTCTATATGTGCACTGCGATTGGCTGGCGACGGGTTCAGGGTGTACCCTGCCTCTCGACCGGAGTCGGCGGGGATAGGCGCTAGCGCGCCCGCCGCCCGCGTGAGGACAAGCGGTACGGAAAATGGATGGATGGAAAAGTTAGTCTTTACAACAACAAATACCTATTTTGTCGGGACGGGACCGCTCCTCGTCGTCTAAAAGGGGCTCGTGATTGGCTGAGTCCATTTTTTGTGGATTTGTTCCAATTCAGCTGGGATGGAATCCAGCTATGACGACACGGCGAGCGCCCCCATAGAAAATGGAAGGAGGGATGCGCTCGCGTCCAAGTTGAAGCTTCAAATGTTCCCTTCGTGCTCCCGCTGATGAGCCGGGGTCAGAGGTTGAGCTCCACCGTCGGGGGGTTGAGCTCCACCGTCGTCATGCTTCGCCCACAGCAAAGACTCCGCGGCGCGTCTGTGCTGGTGACTCAAAGCGGCGGTTTTCCTCACATGTGGCGTGGCGCTCGCACGCCGCGGGCCTCTTCCTCCTCTTCTCGTTCTTCTGCTTTCACGCGAGCGCGCACTTGAAACGCAAGCCGGCGCAAACGCAAACCAGACCGTTTGTGTCGACATCCTCAAAGCGTGACGAGCGCCTCGGCTCCCGCGCCGCGCCGCCGCTTCCCGTCTGCCGTCATGAATTCATCGCGGGCCGGATCACCTCCACTTTCCGCACGACGAGTCCTCCGCTCGCTTCCTGTCCTCTACGCACCTTTCTTTCTCCTAAGTTAGCCAAACTTCGACCGTTCGGAAGGCTTTGCGGCGGTTCTGCCACAATGATGCGGTCTCGACTCGCTCGCTCGGAGGTGGGCGAGGCCAAAAAGTCACAGATTTCGGGGTGTTAGGCTTCGGGGTGAAACTTCAGAATGAACCTGAAATGCACTGTAACCTTTCCCCGCTACGACCTCTTCGCCATATCGCATTGTCTAAACATATAGCGGTACCGAGGGGTGTTTGACGTAACACGGCGTCGGCTTTAGCATCTTAGTTTGCTTGATTACGATATTTGCCAGAAAAACAATTCCCATAACCGATTCATCGGCCGAATAATTTCCAAACTACATAATGAATAAAGCAACTTATTTTTTGGCCCCTTAATTCTTAGAAGAAGAATAAATCTGATTTACAGGCCGAACATTTGATGTGCTTAGGGGAGTCGGGAATTCATCATTCACCGTAATTGGCTCAGCCCTGATGCCCGGTTGTGCTTGTGAGCCGCAGGTGTCGTGTCTCAGCCACGTCGCTGCCAACTTCTTGAACGGCGGCAAGGAGGCCAGGCGCTGGGGGACGGCCCACGAAAGCATCGTGCCCTACCAGGTGACCTCCCGTGACCTCCGCTGTCTCCGCCGGACCGCTCGCGAGTTTGCAGAAAAGGATCGGGCAAAACGCATTTTATTTTGAATGGCATTGCAATGAAACTACGAGGCATTTCTTTCAACAAAACATCGCATTTTTAAGGGAAAAAATGAGATGGCCTCTGTTCAGTCATCAGTCTTCTGCCAGGGTGTGTTAACCCGACCCTGGTTTTGATATGTACCAGAATACAATTCTGATAACTAATTAATCGGCCAGTTGTTGGAAAAAAAAATCGGTTTGAATGTCATTGTCTTTGTCGTATGTTGTAATGTCTTAATGTGTAAAAGAAAATCTGCTGATTTGCAAAGAGCTAATATCGAATTTAAATCAGCCGACCAATTAATCGGTCAGGCCCTAAAGGATATTCCAGTGTGAAGCTTTTTAGGGGTTGTCGATAGCTCGTGGCTTTCGGCCATTCGGGCCAGGTCTCGGGGTGTTAGCGTGGCCCTCTTTGTTCACTTGTCTTCAGCTTTTCACATAAAAACATTTGGATTAAGTTTACAGAACTGTTAGTTTGTACACATTGATTTAGGTATTTTCTTCATGCAACACAACTGACTCATTTAATTATGTTACTATAGTTAGGCGCAGTGCAAATGTTACAATAACATTAAATGTACTTTTCAGGAATAATCTTGCTTTTTGATGAACTCTAAACTACTGTATTTGAATGTCGGTCATTATGGTGCTACTTGGTGTCAAACGTTTGGCAACCAGTGTTCTAGATTGTTCCGTGTGTTTCTGTGTGTCAGGGCTTCGAAACCAAAGACGGCCAAGTGGTGGTGGCGGCAGTAAACGACCGGCAGTTCGCCCGAATGTGTCGGGTACGTCGACACGTCCGTGCGGCGCGCGCTCGTGACGGTCGTCGTGCCGATCGCGCTCGTGACGGTTTGCGTCTTTCAGGTTTTGCGGCTTCCGGACCTCAGCCGGCAGACTCGGTACTCGACCAACAAGCTCCGAGTCCAAAACCGTCGACAGCTGGTGCACACGCTGGGGCAGAGGTACGCACGCGCGGGGGGCCCGTGTCAGAGTCGGCGCTCGAGGGACCGGTAGAGCGCTGTTTCCCAACCACGGCGATCTCAATCGATTACCTTCGTAAACGATTTAAAGCGATGTATAACTTGCCGATGCAGTCGGATCGTAGGAGTATAAATCGATACAGCGATGTCATGCCCAGAACACGTCAAAGTCCCAGACCGCCGAGTCTAACGGCATTTTGTTGAATTTGCTCGCGACGACGATACTCGGATAGCGAGCTCCACGGACGTATTTAAGTCGCCAGCGGTTACGAATCGTCCTCTTCCTCGCGGAAAATCCTCGTCTCCGGCGGTCCGTTGCGCCCCGTTTAAAGGGAACGAGAGGAGCCGGCCGGATCGGTGGGGAATAAAGTCGGCTGTGAACGCGCCCGTGGCGGCGTAGCCCGCCCGCCCGCCCGCCTGCAGATCCGTCGGCTTGCCCTCGTCTGCGACGTTACCGACATCGATCTGACCCGCAGTTTGCAGGATTTCCGCCAGTCACGAAAATAGGGCCCATTGCGACAACAATATGGATTTTCTTGAGCCTGATGCCCATTCCCATATTTGCCAGAAAAAAAATTCCGATAACCGAATCATTTCAAAAATATAAGATGAATAAAAAAAAGTGACAGGCTGCACATTTGACTGTTTTACAAAACTAAATCCTGATTTCAGAATACTTACTTTTTGTGACATTTTAGTTTGGTGGTGTGCTGTGAGATTTTTCGAATGTCAAATGGACTCAATAAAGGTTGGGAAACGCCGTGTTAGAACTTTGTCCTTTCACACTGCTCGCCGTTTGTCAGGTTTCTGCAAGAGACGACGGCCGATTGGCTGAGACGCTTTGAAGGCTCAGGTGTTCCTGTCGGACCAATCAACAGCATCCGTCAGGTCTTCGCTGACCCGCAGGCAAGTGTGTGTGTGCGTGCGTGCGTGCGTGCGTGTTCCTTCTTATGGAGTAAAACCACATTAGTCACTTCTTGCGCTGCACAAACTCATCTTGTGTGTGCAGAACAAAGCAACAGGACATATGGTGTGTGAGTGCGCGTGTGCGTGTGAACAGGCATGTTTATGCGTGTGTGTCGTGTTAAAGTGGAAGGGTTAAAGCGACCGGTGTAGTGTGAAAACAACATGCTAATGCTAGCATGTTAGTCACCAGCATGTGAGCGTCTGCAGAATGTTCCTGAATGTTCCGAGACTTGCGACAAGTTTGACTTGAATGTTTTGTGGAGAACAGCTCCCGCTGCCACCTGGCATGGCGCTGCCATATAAAGGCTATGATTCAGTGGGTGTGTGCGTGCGTGTGCGTGTGTGTATCTCAGAGCAGCTCATCTGCCTGTAGAATCAAGAAGTACCAACTTGTTTTCTCCATCTAAGTTTGTATTTGTTTTTCCTCTCGTGTGTCGAGACGCACCTCCGAGCGGACTTGTGCCCCGAGTTGCGTCTCGCGGGCTTCACAGCCGCGATGAATCGTGCGTGCGATGTCTCATAGTCGAAGTGTTGATCAGGTGTGGAAGACGACGAATGCTTGACTGGCAAGTGTTGAAAGTTTGAAACTGTGTAATGGTCAACTTGTGCTTCTGTCGTAGACACACAGCTGATGCGGCAAAAATTCTTCAGGGTTTTTACCGCATATGAAATTTGGAGGTGGCCACATCCGCCTAATTTCGGGCCACCTCCGACATCATGAAAACTGTTATGATCTGATCAGTGTTGTACGATTTAGATATTATACAGTTGTACGGCGCGGCGCCATATCGTAAAAAGTTAAAAGTCACTCCCGAACTGTTCTAAGTGCGAGAGGACTTTTAGGCATCATCTTGCACAATTGTCAAAAAAAAAATTGTTTTTAAATGTACCGGCATTACCAGATAACGAGCAAGCCTTTACTGCTCAGTGGCTTTTTTTTTTTTTTTTTTTGGGTCAATGTCTTCATGTCTCCAAAGTGTTCTCTGTCAATCGACCGTCTGTTGTCGTACTCGAGCGGCTCCAAATTCCTCGTGTGTTTTTTGGACATACTTGGCAAATAAAGATGATTGTGATTGCGAAGCGGTGGACGGATTTTCTTCCCTTCTGACAGACAACGGGTCGGACAATGCAGTGGATTTTCAGACGGGTCAATCTTGTTTCTTTTGCAACCAAGCACATCTGATTTCACAGAAAAAAAGGATCTGAAATGAGCGTTATGCCTTAGTTTATCGCAAAACGAGTATTTTTCCAGGTTCTCCATACTCGGCAGCACTGGCATGCGCGCTTATGCCAGTGATCGCAGTGGGCCATGAAACCTCCCGATATTATGATATTGTGTTGAATATGCTGTTTGACCAAATTATCATCAGCTCCAAAATCCGAGTTGGAGATGGAAATAAAAAGCAGAGGAGGACTTTTTGTCATCTTCTTTCCTGATTGAATGGTGCACAAAAAACAAACAACAATCACTGGTGTTCTTTCGTCCTTCTCATTTCATCTTTTTTACTCCTCCAAATAGACTTTTACTCTGCCGTGTGTGTGGTGTGTTTTGGCGGCGGCGTAGGGGCTTCTTGCAGTCGGGGGGGACGTGGCCGCCCCAAAGAAAAGTCTGGAAGTCATTTGGCGAGCGTCCTGGTCTGGCGTCAGCGTTGGCAGCGCAGTTCTCGCTCGCAGCTTCCTGCGCTTCGCTGTCATCCGCCTTTCAGCGTCGGACATTTTCTTTTTCCATTTCTTCAGCTTTGCGGCCTCGTGTAGATTTCCGTCGGTCGCTGGAAGTCCTGCGGCGCCCGTGAACCTCGGCAGCAGTTGTCGCCGCGGCGACTTTATTAACAGCCGGCTGATGCGCAGGCTCGCTTTGCTCTCGCCGCAAAAGTTAAGACGACCAAATTTTTAGGTCCGTGTTGTCCTTCTCGGCTTGTCGTCTCCCTTTTTACGAGCGCGGGTCCTCCGTCCAGTAGCTGTCATCTGAAATATGCAGCTAAATATGGCTTTAATATCCTGACCGCTGGAGGCGCGTGTGATTTATCCCGGCTGAAGGCTAAACAACTCCGAGGTGGACATTGGACGTAAATCAGCTGCGTTCTCCGCGCAGCTAAAAAAGCAAACGTGCGTCTCGCGGCGGCGGGACGGCAGCCCGCGCTCGTCCTCGGCGACCCTCGGCACGCTCCGCTGACCCCTCCGGAACAGTGCGACTGGCTCGCTCAAGGGCCGGCGGCGCTCCTCGTGCCTTTTTTTGGCCGTCGAACGTGTGACGGGCGCCAGCGTGCGTACCTTTGCGCCGTCTCGTATTTGAAATACAGTCTTTCGCTCCTCTTTGCTGGGACACGGCCGCTATAAATAAACTTTATTACGGTCTGGAAACTGTCAAATAAAGCGAAGTTGCAGTAAAATGTTGCTGCGCTGGCTTCCAGCGAGCTCCTGGGTCGCGGGGACCTCACGCCGCTTGCTCCGCTCACGTCTTCGTCAGAGGTCAAACCGTCACGTCGGAGCTTCCGGACGACTTGTGCGAGCGCACGCGGAACGTCTCCTTTTGCTTCTTTCTGGCCACCGAGCGCTCAACATTCCGTAACGTCCTCGACGTCTTCATCGTGCAACGACGACGTCGCCCTACTGACTGAATCAAATCACAAAAAGTTGGCGGTATTGGGCTTTTCGAGATGACCTTTTACAGGTGAACTTAATTTGACCTTTTTGGGGCGTCAGTGCTTTTTGCACAACTGAATGGCCAAATTCACAACAGGTGACTGTATGAAAAGAAGTCGAGTATATAGTGATTAGGGAGCAGGGAATGAGTGAATGATCCCGACCGCAGTCGCTGCGTTGAGAACCAGTCGCTCGTTCCCGACTCCCTCATCACGACAACGGACGTTTTTTAGCGGACATCTTGGGGAACCGTCCGCATCTCGCCATGAGGGAGTATGGAACAGCGCGCTCACTTTGACGATCGACTCGGAGAGCCCCTCGTATCGGCCCGTACGAACTGACTCAAGGGCTTCCCTGAGTATAGCAGACGAAATGAAAGGGTCCGGCGGATACGTACAGTATGTAGACGACACGGCGTTGATTTTCTGGAGGCTATAGATATCAAATCAAATCCGACCCAGAAAAATACATCGATCTGGAAGCCACCGTCCGTTTTTCACAATTCTCGGTGTGTTGCCGTCGAGTTGAAGTGGCCGTTCCAAACTGACTCATCGTTTTGACAGTCTTTCATTTTTGTTCTGTTGCTACATGTAATGATTGATGACCTGTATGGTGCATTTTAGGTTCATCCTGAAATTTCACTCCAAAACCCTAAAATCCCCAAGAGTAGTATATATCACCTCATACCAACCAACCAACCAAACCGACCAATCGGTCGCTTTCCCGCTAACGTTTCTCCTCACACTTGGGATCATTGTAGAAGGTTCTCTCCTCTGGGTGCTTGTGAAAGGAAGAAAAAAAGAACGTAAGAAAAGCCCTCTCCTTCATCATCTTGAGCTTTTTGTGCTTCATTGTCTGATGTATGGTGAGCTGAATCTGTGTTTGTTCACCTGTCAGCACTCAGCGTTTCGGGAGAAGGAGCAAATCATCTCGGTGTCGTTTTTGGCTTGTTGGCTCTCTTCGCTGACGGCGGAACAACCTGTTCTGTTTTCACACTAATTGGAGGCAGCCGGTTTATTTCTAAAGACACTCGTACCTCAATTAGCTCCTTGGAGAACATTGACACTGACGTGTTCATGAGCGTGCACTGCGTCAGGAACGTCCGTGTCACGCAGGACTTATTTTAGGAAAGGGCTTATCTTCGCCTCTTCTCCCGAGGAGGACGTCGCTCTTCTTCTTGATGTGCCGCCTGGGTCACAGGTCACGTATGCGGAGCAGGAAGAGCAAACCCAGCTCTCACACCTAAAACCGACAATATTCGTACATTTCATTTGTAGGGGCCGTTCAGAGTAAGGTCACCTTGCGACACGCTAATGATATCGCGCCAATTAGCAGCGGCGTAACGATTCATCCACTTCATCGAGATATCGATTTATATTCCTACGATCAAATGACATCAGCCTGTGCTCGGCAAGTTAGCTTTCCGGTGGAAAATACATCGATTTCAAATTGTTTTAACAGTTCAGCGATTGTACCAATACGAGCGCATTAGATTCACGCACGGCAAACTTTATAGGGATGCGCGTGACTCGCCTCGGTGCACGTTGAAGCCTTTCAAGCCAGCTTAGCTCGCTAGCCGCTGAGATTTTGGTGAACAATATTTGCGTTTGCGATCAACAACATCGCGTGTTTATCGGGATTGTCGTGTGAAAATGTGTACAGTAGGAATGCTGAGAGCGTTGCGTACTGTGCGGCCGTCAAAGAAATATTTGTCGCTTATCGAACGGGACGGGACACCTGCTCACCACCCAAATACAAAATGAAAACACAGACTGAATTCAACTCATAAGTCAAGGTATCGCTGTAGTCGTGTAAAAGCTTTCAACACAATTTGCATTTTTAAACAACAATACATTGGGCATAAAGAGCCAGAAGACGCCACCACTAGACTTTTAAGTTGAAGGAACTGAACTTGAAGTTGAGGAGAAGAATCTTGTTAAGTTCTCGCTTTGACTTTGTTAGTCCAAGAAGAAGTGTTGTAACAGCTGGACGGCGAGCGTCGCGTTTGGATCCGAGTGAAAACATGAGAGGCTTACAGGGCTGATCCCGCTCCATCAGTTGCCACGGCGACACTCCGCTGCCAGAATCCACACAGCGGCTCCGGGTCACCAGTAGGCCACGCGAGTTAGGTGACACGTGCGCGACGGCCGAGCGAGCGCGCTTGGCAATCGCGGCGGAAGCGGGAGGAGGACCTGACGTAAGAAGATAAGGACTCGGTGGAAAGTAGCTGACCGCCGTGCGGACGCTCGAGAGGTGCCACAGATCGTCCGCGGGCTGCCCCAAACAAACTCCGACAGAGGCGGCAACACACTCTGTACTCAAGTCAACGCATAGATACTTGTGGAACAAAAGACTCTGCTCAAAGTAGAAGCACTGATTCAACCCTTCTTTACTTCAGCAAAATAAAAAAAGAATCAAGACTCTCAAATGTAATCGATGACAAAAGTACATTTGGCACAACATCAACAACAAAATCACATTTATGATTTCTCAAAACGAGGACAACACGAAGTCTCTGTCCACATGCTGGCTGTTATGACAGACTTTCCTCCCCACCCCTCGCTCGTCCTCCTTCTCTACGTTACGGCCATGCGCACTTGTGGCCGACAACCAGGCGCTCTAAAGCGGCCACGCCGGCGGATTATCCAAATGGAAGACATTTTCCGGCGATAGGCGTAGCTCGCTACAGCCATACATAACTACGTACAGTAGTTCTCAGTCTTTGCGCATGTTTTCAGCAGTGATCTTCAAAGATGTATTGTTAGATTCAAATCTCTGAATTCACGTTACAGGGTCTTTAACACGAGAAGCTGGCGGCTGGCACAAAACAATGCGTTTGCCATCAATCGTTCATCGAACAGTTCTCTCCACGGGTGGTGATCTCGCTTCTCCGAATCTGTCGCGGCTCCCTGCTTCACGATCCCGGCGCTACTGTCCTGGTTTTTATGCCTTGTAATCAGAATCAGAATCAGAATCAGAATCATCTTTATTTGCCAAGTATGTCCAAAACACACAAGGAATTTGTCTCCGGTAGTTGGAGCCGCTCTAGTACAACAAACAGTCAATTTACAGAACACTTTGGGGACATAAAGACATTGACAAAAAACAATTGTGCAAAAAGATGCAGAGTCCTCTAGCACTTAGAGCAGTTCGAACGACTAATATTGCAATAGTCCGGTGCAATGACCATTGTGCAAAGGGCGCTGAGACTTCAAGGAGTGTATGCGGTTTAAAGTGACAAGTAGTGCGATCATCTGGGACAATGTCGGTTGTGCAAATGTTACAGATACTCCTCAATCAGTGTGCAAATGGAGCAGATGCTACTCTGGCATGAGTGGCCAGTATATGCAAATAGTGCAGCATGGCGAGACAACTACAGTGAGTGCACGAGTAATACATAATTGGCCCCACAGAAATGTGACAACGAACTCAAGTCAAAAAATTGCCAGCTTGTTGTAATGGAATTATAGGTTAGGTGTTTAAGAAGTTGATCGCAAGAG
The DNA here is from genome assembly GCF_024500275.1 of Phycodurus eques. Lineage (NCBI taxonomy): Eukaryota > Metazoa > Chordata > Actinopteri > Syngnathiformes > Syngnathidae > Phycodurus > Phycodurus eques. Next base: position 16,272,373 of record NC_084545.1, on the reverse strand, counting down.
GGAAGAAGCTGTTGGAATGTCTACTAGTTCTAGTTAGCGTTGATCGGTAGCGCCTACCTGAGGGAAGGAGCTGGAAGAGCCGGTGACCGGGGTGCAGACGGTCCGAGAGGATTTTGCACGCCCTTGTCTTAGTTCTGGCAGCGTGCAAGTCCTCAATCAAGAGGTCAGCCGCGCTTGTCTTTCCTCTTTTTAAAGCTGTCGTCATTCATTCAGGTGACGAGCCTATTCTTACAAAGTAAGGAGTAAAACATGCAGGTATCTGTTTTCAAATGTCAGGATTAAAAGTAAAAAGCGGTCGGGAAAACAAATAAGTGCAGTACAGCTACCTGAACAATGTACTTAAGGTGCGGTAACAAAGTATTTCTACTGCGTTACTTCCTACCACTGAACTCCAAGCGCACAGATAAAAAAAAAAAAAAAAAATCCTCCAGCATGTTGGTGCTAATCTGCTAACGACATTAGCGTGGCTTCAGGTTGTCCGAGAACCCCACCGGGAAGAAGCTTTCTTGCGCTTCTGTCGGGCGGGGAAGCCCGCAAGGAGCAAACTTCAGGTCCCGCTGACGCACTGAAGCAGCGTGACAAATTTGGAAGGACCGACTTGGTTTTTCGTCAAAAAGTGCTTGAATGAGACATTTTTCTGTGAGGGGAAAACATCCTTCCGTGAAACTTCGGCCTGATCACGCAAACAGACTCGGCGTGCCAGGCCAAGCAAAAGCTGAAGAGCGAGTTCACGTTGACCTGCGTGCTCACAAAATAAAGTCAACCTGCTTGTTCTGCAACCCAGTAACCTGAAGGAGACACTTCCAAATCTGGAAAGAGCTGAAGTTCCCGTTTGAGTTCATCAGGAAGCGAGCAGGCGCCCCGGAAGCGTCCCGACGAATGACCGCCAACATCATTCCGAGCTGTTGAAACTTCTGGCAGCCGGGGAATCGAACCTTAGGCCTCCCGTTCAGAGCGCCACGCTGGCACGCCCGTCGCGGAGGCAGGAATGCACATAATGAAATGAAAATGTGTCTGCATACTTTCCCATGGAGACGGCGGAGGAGGGAGGAGGCTCCAATTAAAGGCTGACACCATAAACAGACGGCCGGGCATCGGGACGGCTGAGTGGCAAACAAAAGCAGTTGGGCTGTTTGTATTTCACGTGTTATTTTTGGAGGTTTGAAAGGTGTTTTATGTAACTGGAAGCTGCTAACGAGCTCAAATACCGAAATACAAAGAGCGGCAGACAAAGCAGAGTCTCTATTTTTGACTCATCCGCTGCTCGTTAAGCCGAATACCAACAATGTCGCAAGGTGGCGCCGTCACGTGACGCCCGGTTTGATGACGCCGCTGCGAGGACTCCGCGGCCGGGCGTAGCGCCGACATCAAAGCGTCCGCAGTCTGCAAGCGGTTGTTGTCGTCGACGCGGGCCGAGTCGAGCCAGAGTCACGGTCGGCCCGGACGGCGTCCCGAACAGACGCGGGCCGAACGCGGCGATCCCGCGCCAGGTCACAGGCGACGCTCAGCCGTCCCTGTTCCGATGGCGGAGGCCGATCTTTTTGACAAGAAGTCTTGACAATAAATGATGATTTATTGTCAAGACTTGAGACAAAACCGATAACAATAAACCAAAGTTGGAAAGGAACCGTGGCTGGAGGTGGACGCACTGTGCGGCAGAATGGACGGAAAAAAGTTGAGCGCGGCAGCCGACGCGAGACGAGCCCGCTGCGCCAACCAGCTAGCTAGCAAGCTAGCTCAAAAAGGAGGCAGAAGTCCGCACCGAGAGAGGTGTAACCCGGCCCCGGTACGGCGATGGGTCCCGAGTGAGGGTCAACCGTTTCAAGTTTGTGGAGGGAGAAGCAGCAGCAGCAGCCGCACCGCGCCAACGTAATCTCTTTCCCGGCTTTTGTCCGCGTGTCGCGCCTGTTCGGCAGGATGGCGCGCTCGCCGCTCAGTGGCTCCTTTCCAGCGGGGGAACACTGCGGTGTCTTTTTTGCTGTAGTGGAAGCGTGAGACAAATTTCTTGCGCGTTTTCACATGCTTGGCCAATAAAGACGCTTGTGATTCTGATTTGATAGCGGGCATGGCTCGCGTGTGAGCGAGCTTGTTTATCCAACCTCATGTGCTCAGGGCTAATATCTTATGATTATGAAGCTTCAAAGAAAGACGATGATGCTGAAATATTAATTCATTCAAGGAACACCGCGTCAGTCAAGCAAATGGGCCGAAGATGCTTTGACGAGCTCCGTTCAGCTGAACGTTCCCAGAAGCCTCTCGCTCTGTCGCACACTGAAGAATTACGCTCGGGAGTCGGAGGAGTCTCAATCTTTCAAACGCGCTCGCTCAGATGGCGTGATGCAGGCGTCGACGTACGGTATTTTGAAGTTGAGTTCGTTTAAAAGAGCGTTTGTTTCGTCGTTTAAACATGATTAAAAGACAGTTTTTAAAGTATTCTGTGGTTCTCACACACTCGCGGGCGCAGTTCTCCAAATAAGAGGCAAGGCGTGTTTGCTTCAAGCTGCTTATTTGTCACTCTGAGTGGAAAACTGAGACATGAAGCAAAAGACTGCTATCCGTCCGTTTTCTTTAGCACTTCGCGGGTGAGCGGGAGCCCATCCCGGCTGACCTTGGGCCAGAGGCCGGGTACACCCTGGAGTGGTCGCCGGCCAATTGCACGGCACAATGGAAAATGCAATATTGTATATCGAAACACCAAAACGTTCAATCGAACCGTATTTCGTCTCGTGGGAGTGCTAGCTTAATGCTTGCATTTAAAGTGAAACACCATCGACGGGCTTGCGGAAATTAGCATAGATGGTACGATAATTGTAACCTTTAAACAACTGAGCAGTAACGCACACAGTGGAGTTCATAGTAGGGGCCCTTCTTTGCCTCATCTTCTTGCTGTTCTGCTGCACATCTTCCAATAGAGCTCAGTGCTACCTGGCATCTTGTGGCACACAGTGGTACTACACCAAAGGTATGCGATTCTAAATTCTGACTTGACTCAAAAGCGATCTCTTAGAAATCTGCGGTATCGCGAACTGTGAACCGTGATATAGCGGGGAACTCCGTGCACATTTTCAAAGGCTATTTTGGAACACTGCCTTGTCTTTGTGTTTAACTTCTCTAAAAGTGGGTCTTGACAATCGGAAGCGGGGGTGACGGCAGTTGAGAAGCACTGCGTTAGGGCGCCGTTGCATGGGAAAATGTCAAAGGAGGAGGTCAAGGTTCACGTCGGAGCTGAAGAAGAACCGGAAGTCCCGCTTGGCACGCTAGAGCGAGCGCGCGGCGATGAGCATAATTCATGCGCTTTACGCAACGCGTGCACACGCGTGGCTGCTTTGATAGCCGAGGTCAAAGCCAGAGCAGCGGGTTCAAGCAACCTCAGATCTTCTTCGTCGCTGCGCGCTCGCGCCCCCCCCCCCCCAAACCCGCTGCGCCTCCGCGCCTTGATGTTGCGCTGACATGATGTAACGGCAGGCGCGCGTGCTCCCGGGGGGGGGGGGGGGGGGCTGCTTAGTCGACTTAATGGACCGCCACACTTAGCTTCAAAGGCTCCCGAGGGCGGGGGGATAAAGAGGAAGAGGAGGCGTGAAAAGAAACGAAGGTGAAGAAGTCATTGTCGGAGTTGGCCTCGGTCGCTACCGTTCGCGTCGGCTCCTCGCAGAACGGCCGGCCTGGCGGAACGTCGGGGAACGGCTCACGTGACCGGCCAGAGGTGGGAGGAACTCGCATGTTGACTGGCAACGGCGGTTCTCATCGGTCATCTCGTGAGTCGCCGGTGTTAGCGACCAGCGGCCGAGCTAGCCGGCGAACCGCCCGAGCCGTTCGCGCACGGCGCCCGGGAGGCTCCCGACAGTCGGCGGACTACTTTTCGAAGGCGGTTTAATCGGCGCAAAAGAAGGTGCGCGCGCGTCTTTGACGCTGGCGGCCTGACACGGTGGAAGTTCCTCCTGATCCGTTTCAAACGAACCACGCTGACTCAAATGTAAAGCAACGAGCTACGTCAATTGCGACATCCCTTTCGTCTCGCGATTCTCTCGGCCACACAAAATGATGTAAGGGGACGTGTTGTTTACAATTGATTTTGTTTTCGAATCAGAACCGCGTCGACTTAAGTAAACCGTATCGGATAAAGAAGAATACCACGTCGAAATCTTTCGTAAGTTCCGCCAAGCAAGTCCCACGCACGTCCTGAAGCGCAACGCGGCGGAAACTGACTGGACCTGAGAGAGAGAGAGAGAGAGAGAGAGAGAGAGCGTAGAGCACAGGTGTCCAACTGGTGGCCCGGGGGCCAGATCCGGCCCGCCACATCATTTTATGGCTCAGAAAATGGATGGATGGATGAAAAACATGTTTTTATAGGCTTCTGATTTCAAAACTGGTTATTCATCAATGTGTTCCATATGCTGTATATGAGGCCGTCGGTCCTTTATATGGCTTCACAGTCGTAGCGGCCCGCCGAAGGAAGTCGTAGCTCCGATGTGGCCCGTGACAAAAATGAGTTTGACACCCCTGGCGTAGTCTCTTCCGCCCAAACGCACGGCTGCGGTCAGCGCTCTCGCCTTCGTCGCCCGTTTCCACATCCTAGACCGGCGGAGGGCAAAGTAGGGCCCGGGGGCCACATCCGGCCCATTGATCATTTCAATCCGGCCCGCCAAACATTGGTACGGAATCGCCCAAATCATATCAAAATCATGACGACATTCGATTGACCTTGTCCTGTAATGCCGAGCGGTTCCGCCAGGTAGCGCAGTAGGTGCGGTGATACATTGACTTGACTTTGGCTGTTCTTTTTTTGAACCCTTCTTCCACCATGAGTGGAGCAAAGAAAAAAGAAAAGAAAAGCCAGGTGAGTGCTGAGCAGTGATGCCAGTAACGTGTTACTCCCAACTTGCACCATTTTGGGTAATGAGTAAAGTAATAAAGTAGTAAAGTAGAGGGTAACCGGACTACAGTTACTTTTGAGTCATTGTTTCTCAGCAAGTCGTGATTTGTCGCCGGTGACTCGGAAACTCGCACTCCAGCCATTCGACAGCATTTAACCGTTCACGAAGACGGCTGATTTCTAAACGAGGGGAAGAAAGGGATTGGGGGGGTGATTGTTGAGTCTACAATGCAAAGTGACGGTGCAATACCATCAAAGTGCAAAGTAATGCGCGATTTCACTATCGCCACACTTTTTTTGTTATTTTCCTTTGTATTTGGAGTGTATTTGATAGTTGTTACTTTTTTATTTACACACAAAGAATACGGTTTACTGGCGTATTAAGTGCGCCATGCAAGGTGGGTCATACTGAAGTGCGCGGTCATAAATCGGTCATCGAGGTGAAGGACTTACAATACTTACCTTTAATAATATTTCCAATAAAAAGTGAGAACTTTCAACTCCAATGTAGTCCGGACTGCGAGGTGGTTTGACGCGCTGCGCGGCCGCCGTCACGTAAAGAAGCGCTTCTCCCCGCCGTCGATCACCCACAGCTTTGCGAGTTGAACAGTTGCGTAATCTGCGTAATAATCTTGCGTAATAATCATTTTCTCGCTCTTTGCATCAAAATTACCATGGTGGGAGCAATGGTGTGTGTGTGTGTGTGTGTTGCCTTCATGGACCACAATCAGCATTCTATCTATCTATCTATCAGTTAAGAGTCTTTAGAGAAGTGTTCTGAGAATAGTGTGCTTTAGGCACTTACTGTATGTATGGTGTTGCTGATTTAACACTAATATTTAAGTTATTGGTTCATGTTGATGTAACTTTAACTTGTGTGCCTTACATGACCAAGTAATGGCTACAGTTAAGCTCATGCTTTTTTTTTTTTTTTTTTTTGTACTGTGGATGTGATATTCCTGCCAGTTGCTGAAAGCAACAAAAAAGTTCCTTTTTTCTAACTTGCTTACTTTTGAAATCAAGTAATCAGTAAAGTAACTAAGTCCCTTTCTCAAGGTAACTGTGGCAACAGTGGTGCTGAGTGTTTAATATAGAATGGACTACTAAATACTTTTTCCACTGAAGTCCGGTCAAAGGCTGCATGTCTAATTTGTTAAGAAAGCATTGCGGCTTTAGAGGAATATAACATCAGGCGTCACTTTTCTACCAAGCACGCTGATGATGCTAACAGCCAATCAACGCAGGAACTGATGGCTCGGGCTCAGTGGTTAAAATGAAGCTTGCAGGCTCAGCGAAACCCCTTTATCTGACAAACCGGTCACACGAGACCCGGCCGGAAACGGCGCCACGGGAGCTGCGGATGGACCTGCTTGATCTCCGATGTGATACTGTCTTGAAAGAGTTGGGCTCTCAGACTGGACGAGTTTTATGCTTCATTAAGCGCAGACAAATTTCCCCAAATCCGGAAGATGGGACAGAAGTGTGTGTGTGTGTGTGTGTGTGTGTGAACAGACTTTTAGTGTGATGAACACCAACAAAACCGATCCCAGCTGAGTGATGAATATCTCAGATGTGTTCTGAGAATTGCCACAACAAAAACTAACACCCGACTTTGATGCACTGGCAAAAAAAGGTGCTCAACAAAACAACACTGTTCCCATTCAAAGTAAATCTAAGGAACAACACTACAATGCCTTTTTTCGTTTGATATGCAAGCATCTGGTTCTGGCTCGGGCTGCCTGTCAAAGTTTAAGTCAACGGGTGGCCACTGAGCCAAAAGGTTTGCCCGCCCCTTTCCTAGACAATCGCACCATGATTTTGTGGTTTGATACAAGTCACGAAGGACAGTATATATTGTATGCAAAGACTCAAAACCCGCTACATTTGCAGTTCTTCCGTTGCAGCGCCTCAGTCGATGTGCGGTTTTCAGCCGCTCGGCGTGCGGCACGCCTTCGGTCCGCCTCGAGTCAAGTCATGTGACTTGAGTCGCCAAGCGCTCTGACCGCACGCTACAGTTGCAGCGACGCACACGCTCCAAACGGAGCGGCCGTGGATAAGTGAAGTGAAGTGACCTGTCGTCGTCGCGGTTTCCATGTTTCACCTCCTTAGAAGATGAACATCTATTCTTCACGTGCACGGCACACGTGTCACGCAGTCTTCACTCGAATGACTTTTGACGAGCCGGAAAACCTTTGAGAAGAACAAGGTGTGCGTGCGTATGAGTGTGATGGCCATATGGATGTAATGATAGCCTGCATAACAAGCAGCTAGCATGGCGCACACACGTGCATGTAATCAGACACACTTGCGAGTCACTTTGGAATAGGAGGAGGAGTTCGCTCGAGTGTCGGAAACATTCGGGCTTTGTTGTGTGACGCATTCTGACGTCTTCTCGCTCGGGAGCGCATCTGCAACACATCTGGACCTGCTCCCGTTTGACACCTCGGAAGTTCATTCGAGATCGATTTAAAATGCTCCGATATCGATTTAGTAAGAAGTAGAGGTTCACGAATAATCCAGTCAATTTGGACAATGTTGAAATATTTAGTTTTGAGGCCATGTAAAAAAATATCATATATTTATGCAGTGAAACATCAGCAAATGAAAATTTGTGCATAAGGAGTACAAAATGTGCACCAAAAAAAAAACATGACCTTTGTGCATAAACACTGAAAAGGTCAGGTGCGTGTAAACTTAAATCATTTGCTCTTGGAAATTGTCATGCAAAATGTGCACAATAATAATTTCTTTGTGTACAAATTGAAGTGAAAAAGTGCACGTATACCTAAAGAATATTTGTTTCCTCAATTAGGGTTAGGATTGCCATTATTCTTTGCAGGCTTTTTAAGTAATACCAAATGAAGTCATAAATTGTGACTTTCTCCGTCAAACCCCGTCGGTTCGTGTCTTTCCTCCGTCCCGCAAATTCCCACTCGATAGAAACGAGACGTGGCAGTCGCGCGCGTAGGGCTCGGTCGCTCTTTCTGCCCGACGGGACGACCCGTCTTAACTGTGCGCACGGCTTCGTGACGGCGACTTCTGATGCCTTTTCAAGTTCCTGCGGGTGCTTTGAAACGCTCCCCGTTGGCCGGGAGGAAGTGCTTCCGGTGCGGAGTTGCGCCGTATTTGTCTTGTCCCGCATCCGCCGCTGCGTCTGGGGGGGAGCAGAGCGAGGTCGTCGGCAAAAACCCGATCATCTCGTCGTTCCAGGAGAGACCGCCGGAAAGCGTTTACAGGGAGGCTGACGCGTCGCGCGAGAAGCGCGGAACCTACGAGTCTGCGATTGGCCGTTGTAACGCGCGACGGCGTGTGTGCGTCTGTGCAGGTGAAACACAACGGGCTCGTCCAGGAGATGGAGCATCCCACCGCGGGACGCATCGCCGTGCCTGGTCAGCGCGCACACGCAAACATTTCAGGATGAGGCTCAAATGCGCTCCAACCTTTACAGCGGAACTTCATTTGACCTCATGTCAACTTTCGGATGGAACGACACAATTCGCAGCAGCCGTTTGAGCCATAAATGTGCGGCTGCAATTCGAATTTCGCTCCTCTTCATCGCGACCGAGACGGCGACGAACAATTCGCGACGAGTAACTCTCCATTGAGGCTGAGGCTCGCCGAAGCCCCCCCCCCCCTTCCTACCGTCAACCTCTATCCTTCCTTTGTCTTTCTTTCCCTTCTTCCTCGGTCTTCCCTTCCCGTGTCCTCGCTTTCTTCTCTCCCTTCCAACCTCATTTCCTTCCTTTTGCTTTCTTCCTCCTTCCTGTGTTTTTGGCTCCCACTCAAATGAAACAAAAAAGGAACGTGGAGAATAAAAAGAATGATTATGTTCAATATACATCAATTATTTGCGCCCCCCCCCCCCCCCACACACACACAGTGTTAGTTGAGCTCATTAGTGCCGCTCTTTTTTGTTTTCTTTCCAGAAAAAAACTCCGTCTGCAAGTTGTTTTTATTTCCGCTTTCATTTTTGTGTCAGTAGCAAAAGTAAAGTGTCAGACAGACAATACGATGATGAAGAGCGAGGAGGTGGAGGTGGAGGCGGAACGAGGGAGGGGGGAAAAGGTTGCACGCGTCATCCGTGACGTGGTCTTTAACAACAGCTTTACGTTTACGCCCAATTAAACTTCTCAAACTTCTTGTGTGGATGGCAACTCGGGGGCGCGCCCTCGTTGGTTATCCTGCGGTCAAACAAAAGTGCGTGCAAGTACACGCGCGCGCACACACACACACACACACACAACTGTCCTATAGGTTCTGCTCATTTCGGCTGTTTTTCGCAGCCCACGTTTGAGTTACATTCCAAACCTACCAATATATCGATAGATGCGTGCGCGATGTTTTACATGATGTCATTGTCATTGTCACATGTTGTCGTTTTCACGTTGTCGTCGTCACACGATGTCATCGTCTGTCAGGTCCGCCGGTTCGCTACAGCAGCTTCTCCCGCGGCGAGCCGACGCCCCCTCCTGTGATTGGCCAGCACACGGTGCAGGTGCTGCGCGACGCCTTGGCCTACGGTGATGACATAATCGGGGAGCTGCTGGAGTCGGGAGCGGTGGCTCAGAACCGAGTGTGCTGATTAGTTGCTCGTCGCACGAAACAATAATGTGAACTCTCGTTCGGTGTTGAGAAATAACCAAATACAAATGTGGAGAGACCGTGCGTCGATTTCTTTCAGGTATCTGTAGTAAAACAGATGCGTGTACTTTCTTCTCCTTTGTCAAAATAGGCTGGATGCCTTTTTTCAACCTCCACGGACGACGGGGACGACGACATTTAAAAGAAAGAAGACGTAAATAGAGAGAGGGAACGTCAACTGCGGTTTAGATTTGATGATTTAGATGCTGCATGTTAGAAAAAGGATTTGTGTCAAACTAAATGTTTCAAAACAGATGTTGTCTCTACCGTATCGTGATTGGGACTTGCTGTGAAGATCAACACAAGATGGTGGCAAAGCACTATGTTTGTCAAAATGAAACTCCTCAACTCACATCAACATAGTTCCAAGATGGCGCCAAAGTAAAACAAGTGCTTTGGCGAATAGGTGACTTTTCAGTCATTTTCTTTTCCAAAATAAAATTGCAAATTTGCTCAATCACAGATTTTTATTCTTTTTTTTTTTTTTAATGTATTTTTATGTTTTTTTTGACCACTGGAATGCCAAAACCCCGAATATGTGGGGCTCAACTCTCATTGTTCAAATGTCTTTTCTCCTTTTCTTACTTTTAAATAAAGAAGTTGAAGCATCCTTCAACTTTGACCCGCCTTTATCTGTTCGACTGCTTTTTCCACTTCTGGCTTCGTTTTGTTACTTTGCCGCTGACAGAGGGGTGGCGAAAACAAGCGAAAAAGCGAGTCCCTTCTTTTGCAAACGAGGCCGATCGGCTCCAGACGGCCGCCCGATTTCGTCTTACGGCGGCTCGTGCCCGAATGCTAATTCCGCCCTCCTCCTCTTGTCCGTCTAGCCGTCACAACAACAGCGGACGCGAAGGCGAGGTGCGGAGGCCCGGCCGGCCGGACGGCCGACGCGTGACCCCGTCGGGACGCGAGAGAACTTCGGATGTACGTAAGTCGTCGGCTCTTTCAAGTGTCCCTGACTGACTGACATCTGGAGCGCGTGCAGGAACCGGAGGCTTTTTTGCGTCTTGATGCCGATCGCAGACGCGCTGACATCGATGATACTTTTATTTTGAAGGCTTCCAGCTGCAGCTGGAAAGCCGCTCAGAGACTCGCAAAAGTCAAATCCAAAACACCGACTTGAAGCGTTTTGACACCACCGCACCAGTCGCCTGTCACGAGTACTTGTGTCGAAAACATAGGAATACCGATTCGACTCCTGTACCGAAAGGCAGAGTTTGAAAATCGCTATCCAGATTTGAATGTAGCCTCACTTCGCTACTTCCAATGTCGCTAATTCCGCAGCGCTTCGGAGTCATCTCAGCTGCCTTGGGTCCCGCCCCTCCGCTTCTTTTTGCTACTCTTGTGGCCAGTCGTGAACAAACGAGCGATGGGCGCTTTTGTTTAGCTTCCAGAGGTGCATATTCCAGCAAAGTTTTGGCAAAGCTCCTGAAGCCCAAGCTAAGAGGTTAGCGTGAAGCTGCGGGGATGTGCCCCACGAGTGCATGGCAAATATTCACGCGCCTACCTCGGGTGCAGTGGCTTCTTCTTCTTGAAAATCAAATTATTCTTACTTTATTGAATTTTTTTTCACAGATCATTTTACGTCCTATTGTCAGGTTTATACAGAGTTCTAACAAAAAAGACAAAAGGGGATTTTTTAAGTCAAAAGTAAAAACCCTGAAATGTAAAAATGAATATTTCATGTCAGTGATCAAAATACATTGATTGATTGATTGATAGCCTTTTCTTGAACATGTATAAATGTGACAGAAGACAATGGCAAATAAAGGAAAAAGACAAAAAGAAGATTTCTGCACACTAACGAGCTATTAACTGACATACTGCTCAAACTGAGGAAAAGAATTCCCGTTGCATGTTGTTGTTTAAGAGCTAGCTAGCCGGTTTGAACGTCAACGTCGATTCTTCTGTTTGTGGCCCTCGCAGGAAAACCTTTGGACAGCCCTGATTTGAGTGATAGATCGCGTTTGGAAGTCCGCAACACGCCTTTCATGTCGAAGACGATAAGAAAGGTCTGCGCTGGCCGTCCAAGTAGCAGAGGTCCTGGCAAACGCAGCGTCACGCACGCACGCACGCACGCACGCACACACGCGCACCGGCTGCAGGGCCGGGACTCCCTCATATGACGTCCAGCGGGAGTTTCACTGGAAAACACTTCCTGGCGTTGACCGCAGGGAGGAGGGGAGGAGGGGAGGAGGGAGGCGGCGTGCAGCTGGAGCAGCTGGATTTCACATCAAAACACACACACGCACACACACCTGCTGGGTCCAGTCTGGACAGGATGTGTACTCGGGTTACCATGGCAACCGCTGCTTCTCACAGGAAACGAGATGCAAATGTCGGGGCTTGCCTTGTGTTAGCAAAACTCGCACGGGTTAGCGGCCAGCTGCCGGCGTTAGACTAGCGTCAGCCGAAAAGCGGGAAGCCGATGACAAAGCCGTATGCGGCTGTCGAAGTGCGAGCCGATTGGCTCGTCGATTCCGGCCCTCGTCCGGAGTGACTCACGGCCGTTTCAAACTCTTTAATGTTCGGCGTGTGGCGAGCATTTGTTGGTCGTTAACCATATGAAACGTTCTTAGTCATAACGTAGTCCTTTAAAATGCTGTTTGTTATGTGTTAAAGAGCCAACCGTTTCAAAACAAGACAGATGGGGCCGCTCATTTGTAGATCAGGTCGAAAGATTTCTTTGTAAAATGCGGGAACAACAGCTCGGCCCTGAGATCCGAGCGACCCAACCTACGGGTTTTTGCTTTGACTTGTGAGTGGCGACTTGATACAAACGCTGTTTGGTGGCAGTGAACTCAACTCAATTGACAACATGCAGCCGTTTTCCAGAACCAATTGGTCAGCAGTTGTTCCAAAACGAGCCTTCAAGCTGGTTCTTGCCACTCCCGTCCCGGCCGAACTTTACTCTACTGCGCTACTTCGAATGACAACTTGTGTTTTTCCAACAAGTACACAACTTTGCCTTAAAAAGGTCCGATTAGCTTAATGCTAACAAACGCCATGGACATGCTAATTGTTAGCATTAATTTTTTGAAGCAACGCTATTCGAACCCCATGGTGGAGCAACGCACGTGGACAGATAATGCAACAATACTCACAGGCGTACACTCTTTACCCTCGACGAAAATGACCTGAGACATCGTAGAAGTTGAAGAAGTCTATTCTTCTTTGTTTGTGTCTGCATGACCGTTGCATGATACTCCCTCCCAGTGGCCGAGGTGGGCAAAGCAGAAAGAGCAGCACATGAATTGGACAACAATTTTGCTGATGTCTTCTTTTATTTTTTTATAAATGTCATGGAACAAATGAACCACTCTTGATTGTTTGAAAAATAAATAATAGTCCATTCTCCTTTTTACATTGTATTATTTCTTCTGACTTTGTGTGTTCAGGAAAGATTTCTGGGGAGGAGCAGAACGTTCCAGTGGTGTTCACTCTTTCAAGGTGAGTCACGTTTCCTTTTTTGGAGCCCTAATGAGGTCGGTTAGGACGCCGCCCTTCATCCAGCCACAGCCCCCGCTTTCTTTTCATTTTTTTCAGTTCCGGATGTCAGCTTAGCTTAGCTCTAAAATTAGCTTCGCCGCCGCGCCTCCTCTTCTGCCGTCTCGCTCCAGTTCAACCCGGCCGCACCTAACCCCGCTCCATGCCCACCCTCGCCCACCACCTCACCCCTGACCCCGAGCCGAACTCCGACGGGCAGAGTTGAAAGTCGCAACAAAGGAGACAAAAACAATCGGGACACAAAGTCCCGTTTGCTTCATCTGGTAAATCCTGCCGTGAAGTTTCGCGAGTGAGCAACACCTCCGGACTCTCACGTCGACATAACCCAAAGGCGAAAACCCTGCAGCGCTAAAAACATCCGTCCATCCGTTTCTGTAGCGCTCGTCCTCGTCCTGACTTTGGGTGAGACGCTCCCGTTCGAGTGCGGGAGTACCCGGAGAAAAGCCGCTCGAGCGCAGCCAAAACATGCGAGATTCGAACCCCGACCCTCAGAACTGAGGCGGATGTGATTACCGCTTCCCCGCCGCCGTGCTGCCCCAATGCATGAAGAACATTTCATCAGAAATGCATGAAGAACTTCATAGACAGCTGAGTGTGTTTACAGCGTCTGTGAGCGGCCGTCATAATACAGCTGTGCGTGCTCAGCGTCGCCGCGTGAATCATCATCTGTGTTTACGCCGTCTGTCCACCTTGTAAAACACACGATGCCGTTCGTCTGATGTTCTGGAATCAAGCGAGGAATTCCCCAAATTCCCCAAATGGACCGTTGGGACGTGGACGTGACTCTTCACTTTCATTTTTGGCCTTTTTAACCAGTTAAAAGTGACCCACGTCTCAGTTGCCGTGTGACCTGGCTGAGCTGTCAGCGGTACTAAACGGGGAGAGAACTGTACTGAAGATGCATCTTCCCTTTGGAGAGTCCGTTGGCATGGCCGCTTTAGAGCGCCTCGTTGTCTGACGTGAGTGTGCGCATGTCACGGAGAGAAGGTGCAAGAGTGAGGGGGAAAAACAAATCTGATGTGACAGCCAGCATGTGGACAGGGGCTTCGTGCTAGCGTGGCCGCTCTAGAGTGCCTCGTTGTCACGCCGTGGAAAAGCCCCTCGACAACCTGGTGACATATACAGTATTTCGTCCACCCGAGACTTTGAGCGGTTATACTGTTGTGGCTCAAACGTGTAGTTATGTGTAAATCTAAGAAAGATGCTAGATGAAGTGGCATCCAATCTTCGACTTTGTAGAAGTGGTGTTTGAGTGACAGTTGAGCATTCAGTGGACACGCCCACAACGTTTGAGAGCAAAGACAAAGGCTTGAATTTTCAATATCTCGAAGCCTCATTTTTTCGCTTTTTTCTCAGACCGATAGCAGTACGGGTACTCGCTCTAGAGTACTCACCGATACAAATACTTAGTACTGATACCAATTCGTACTTTTGATACATCAAATGTCAATGAACACCATGACAGATAATTGTGACCTTTCTTTCCTTTTGTCGCACATATCGCACCTGCAAACTGCCGCAGTCATTTCTTTCTTTTTTTCTCAACATTCAAATTTGGCAGGGTTGTTAGCAACTCTTCTCTATGCGGTGCCAAATTCAAAGCTGTTTTTATTTTGTAATGTGTTTCTAATGTGTCATCCATCCATCCATCCGTCCATTTTCGGAGCCGCTTCTCCTCACGCGGGTCGCGGGCGTGCCGGAGCCTATCCCGGCGGTCATCGGGCAGGAGGCGGGCTACGCCGTGAACCGGTCGCCAGCCTGCATAGGAACGAACAACCGTTCGCACTCACAGTCACACCTACGGGCAATTGAGAGTCTCCAATTCATGCATGTTTTTGGGATGCGGGAGGAAACCGGAGTGCCCGGAGAAAAGCCACGCGGGCGCGCGGAGAACACGCAAACTCCACACGGGCGGGGCCGGGGATTGAACCCGGGTCCTCAGAACCGTGAGGCTGACGCTCTAACCGGTCGGCCACCGTGCCGCCACTAATGTGTCAATATTGCAAAATCCTTGTGACATCATTTGTCATCAACGGATAAAGTCAATCAAGACAATTTGAATTTTAGACCTAACAAACACTAAAAACCATTTCGACATGCTATCAGTGACGCGCACCCGCACACAGTGTAGGTGTGAAGGATGAGTGTTAAAAGGAAGTTAAAAAGTGGTTGCGAAGTTTGTGTCGGTCGCAAATCTTGTGCGTGCGGAGGCCGGACGGCGCCTTTCCGATGTCTTTCCCAGACCTGAAAGTCAGGAGCGGGTCAGCCAGAGTGAGTCAGCGTTCCCGCTGGAAACATCGCTCGCGTTGTTGCTCAGAAGTGGGAACGCTGGTCTTCCTCCCAACTTCTCCCGAGCTCGTAGGCAAGCCCCTCGCCGCTTCGCTCTCGGGGTTCTCACGGCGACCGTCGAAGGTCGTGCGGCATCTCGGCAAAGCCGGCTCGTGCGGAAGGAAGCGAGGTGGACGCTCGCGATTGTCGTCCTGCTCGGGATGAGAGCGATCTCCGAGGAGGAGAGTCCGCCCTCGCAGACGCGAAGAGCCGCCGTCAACTTCCTGTCATGTGACGACTTTATTCTTGTTGACTTCTGGACCCACTTGAGAGGCTTCTTGTCCTCTGGACAACACCGGAAGAGTCCACACGGACGCATCCGAATCTCAGGAAGAAGTTGAGAATCGAAGAGTCTCCCGCTCTTCTGAGGCTTTGCGCTAAATCTCGGCTCCGGCCTTCCCGGGCGCAGTCGGTACTTGGCGCCCGTGTTCAAGTGGCTTTTCTCCGGGTACACCGCCTTCCTCCCACATTCCAAAAACATCTGCGCTTCATTGAAGACTCCAAATTGTCCTGAGGTCTGAGTGGGCGCGGCCACCTTAGACTTAACGGCCCCCCCCTGCATTGACGATTGTTTTTCAAGGTGCAACACGTTCGCTCTCCCCCCCAGCTGCGAGAGGCTCCGGCTGACCCTAAGATGACCCCGATGAGAACAAGCGCTATAGAAAATGGATGGATGAGAATGTAATAAAGCATTGAAGCTGTTTAACTCACACACACTTACAGTGATTCACACAGTGAGTCACCGTGCGCGTGTGCGCGACGGTATGTGGGCGCACCGTCGCCGCCGTCAGCGTGAGAGACAGGTCGCCGCCCTGATCTGCTTCGCTAGACCGAGTAGACGCCACCGCACGCTCTGATCGTCGCACAGGCGTGTCTAGACGGACCATCTGACCCACGCACGCACGCACGCACACACAGATGGACGCTGGCAGTTTTTCGATCACCAAAAAGTTGAACAGGAGAAAGTTTTATGAGCGGAGTCGAGCCAAACGGGGACACGAGGCCGTAAGAGGTCACCTTTGTGCGTGTGTGCGTGTGTGTTGACGTACTTGTGTCATTTCCTTCTCCATTAAGCACTAATCCTATGTTGAGCAAGTTGAGTAAAATGAGCAGAACAGGAAATTAAAAAAGACGAAACAGATCGGGCGGGCGGGCGGGCGTGCGTGCGTGCGTGTGTGTGTGTCTGTGTGCGCGCGCACGTGTGCAGCATGTGACCCGATGGTGGCGCCGTGGCAAAGGCCGGCCCGTCATCGCTTCAATCGGTACGAGTTGAGTTGCGGTTCGCTAACATCGCTAAGTCGCAGCAGCACACGTGCGTCACGTCCCGTTGACCTTGAGGTCGCTAAATCGACCTTGGCCATCTCCTACTTTGCAACGTGCAAAACCTTCCGCTTGGTTCTATCGCTCCAAAAGTATCCTTCTGACGTAATCATACTCAAACAATTGCATTTGTCGCTTGAAACTTTAATGTGAAGCAGAAAAGTCCAATAAATTAGATCAGAAAATGTCACAAGCACATTTGTACATCAAAGCCATGATTTCCATATTTACAGAATAAAAAATAGTTTTTTTATCCTTTGTCGTCCTTGTTCAGTGTCAACAACACAAACTTTTATTCCTCATCATGATTCTTTTTTGTGTTTCTTTTCATTTCGCTCAGGCCCATCTGCAGTTGGGGCGTGTCCGAGAGTAACGCAAACCAAAGTTTTGGGGTGAAACTGGAAATTGACAACATTTTCTTCTTCCTCCCCCGAAACCCAGCAATGTGGAGGAGCAAAGCATTGTCGCAAATGTAGGAAGAGAAGGTCGACACCAGTCGTCCTTTTGGGGACACAAATGTACATTTAGAAAGTTTGAGCTCACTTTGCAGCATCCACGCACGCACGCACGCACGCACACACACGCGCGAGCCTCTTTGGTCTCTGAAGGGATCTAAAAGTGGAAAAAAAGTGAAGCTGGTGAACATTCGACCGATCAAATATTTGCACGGCTAGCAGGTGGTTTGCTCGCTGCTAAGCTAACGTCATCGCCAGTGATGTCAGCGGACGTTTTGTGTTTGAAGACGGGATCAAACCTGTGACCTGGAGTCTCGCTATAGTGCAAAAACATTTCTCAAACAACAACACGTAACATTATTATTATTATTATTATTATTATTATTAACATGAACGAGAATATTATTCAAATATTTAGTGACAGTAAACATCAGAACATGGTAACCATGGTAACATAGAAGTGTTTGGTTCCAGCAGCCAAGCCAACTTGTTTCATTCAAGTAATCTCAACAAACACACGCACACACACACACACACACACACACACGAGAGTCTCCATCTTCTGTTGCGTTTAGAAGAGTCAGCAAACAAAACAAAGAAGAGGAAGTAGGCGATACAGTGAACCCTCGCTATATCGCAATTCGTTGTTCACACCCCAGCTATACGGCAAATTTCTGAGCAATGTTTTATTTTGGGTGTGTGAGTTGTGCGCCTTCATTTGTAGTACCACGTCTTGCCACAATATGCCGGGCAGCACTGAGCTCTATTGCTTGTTGCTGCACTTGTTTGAAGGTTTAGAATTATCATAACATCTGTGCTAAGTTCCGTTAGACATTTGTTATTATCTGGTTTGGTTGAACATTTTGATGTTAAAATATACAGTGGATCACTGCATGCTCTTGGTTCGGCACCTGGAGATTCACCTAGTCGTAGATTTTTTTTTTTTTTCAATTTTTCTTTTTCTTTTTTGGGAGGAATCAACCCTGAAACTGCTTTTTGGTGATTTATCCCATATATATATATATATATATATATATATATATTACAACCCCAATTCCAATGAAGTTGGGACGTTGTGTTAAACATAAATGAAAACAATACAATGAATTGCAAATCATGTTCAACCTATATTTAATTGAATACACTACAAACACAAGATATTTAATGTTCCAACTGATAAACTTAATTGTTTTTAGCAAATCATCATGAACTTAGAATTTTATGGCTGCAACACGTTCCAAAAACGCTCAGACAGGCAGGTGGCAAAAACGACGGAGAAAGTGGAGGAATGCTCATCAAACACCTGTTTGGAACATCCCACAGGTGAACAGGCTCATTGGGAACAGGTGGGGGCCATGATTGGGTAGAAAAGTAGACAATGTTCTTCAACGTACAATTGCAAGGAATTTAGGGATTCCATCATCTGCGGTCCATAATATCATCAAAAGGTTCAGAGAATCTGGAGAAATCACCGAATGTAAGCGGCAAGGGAAAAACCAACATTGAATGCCCGTGACCTTCGATCCCTCAAGCGGCACTGCATCAAAAACCGACATGAATGTGTAAGGGATATCACCACGCGGGCTCAGGAACACTTCCGAAAACCAATGTCAGTCAATGCACTTCGGCGCTACATCCGGAAGTGCAACTTGAAACTCTACAATGCAAAGCAAAAGGCGTTTATCAACAACCCCCAGAAACGCCGCCGGCTTCTCTGGGCCCGAGCTCATCTATGATGGACCGACGCAAAGTGGAAAAGTGTTCTGTGGTCCGACGAGTCCGCATTTCAAATTGTTTTTGGTAATTCTGGATGTCGTGTCCTCCGGATCAAAGAGGAAAAGAACCATCCGGACTGTTATGGACGCAAAGTTCAAAAGCCAGCATCTGTGATGGTATGGGGCTGTGTTAGTGCCAGTGGCGTGGGTCACTTACACATCTGTGACGGCACGATTAATGCTGAAAGGTACATACGGGTTTTGGAGAAAAATATGCTGCCATCCAAGCAGCGTCTTTTTCACGGACACCCCTGCTTATTTCAGCAAGACGATGGCAAAGCACATTCTGCACGTGTTACAACAGCGTGGCTTTGTCGTAAAAGTGCGCGGGTACTAGACTGTCCTGCCTGCGGTCCAGACCCGTCTCCCATCGAAAACGTGTGGCGCATTATGAAGCGTCAAATACGACAACGGAGACCCCGGACTGTTGAGCGGCTGAAGCTGTACATTGAGCGAGAATGGGAAAGAATTCCACCTCCAAAGCTTCAACAATGAGTGTCCTCAGTTCCCAAACGTTTGTTGAATGTTGTTCAAAGAAAAAGTGATGTAACACAGTGGTAAACATGCTTTTTTGGAACGTGTTGCAGCCATAACATTCTAAGTTAAGGATTATTTGCTCAAAACAATAAAGTTTATCAGTTAGAACATTAAATACCTTGTCTTTGTCGTGTATTCAATTAAATATAGGTTGAACATGATTTGCAAATCATTGTATACTGTTTTTATTTGTTTAACACAACGTCCCGACTTCATTGGAATTGGGCTCGTATATAATATATATATATATATATATATATATATATATATATATACACACACACACGTAGTTCCGCCCCTGCATAGTGATTCCGTACGATAGTTTCCCATTTCTTGATGTTAAGAGGCACTAAGGGATACTCTGAAAACCGTGTTTTAACAACTTCACGTTCATTTTGATACGTTAAAATGTTCTTAAAAAAGATCTTCTTTCCATATCGCCAATTTTCACTGGATCATCTGGATCGCACGCGCTGCGATAAACAGGGGTTCACTGTCATCAAACGAGTTGCATAGTTTGCGGTTCGCCAACATGGTCTCAGCCAAACGAATAGGCCACATCCACTCCATTTTTAACAAAAATATATTAATATTCATTTTTTTCTTTTTGTCCGAAAGCGCCACAAGGACGGACGTGGCCCGCCTCGGAGCGGCGTGGCGTCCGGCGGCGTCTAGGAGCATCCGCACTCGTCCACGATCATGTTGTCGATGTCCTTCTTGATGATCTTGTGCTCCTCGTTGTAGTAGAGCATAGACATGGCGCGCAGCCGCGTGGGCACGCAGCAGGAGCGCAGGGTCTGGAAGGGACTGTAGCCCCGCATGCGGTAATGGCTGATGACGGTGGAGTGAAAGGACAGCGCCGAGCCCGTGATGCTGGCCACGTGCGATGGGCACTCGCCCTCGCAGTAGTTGGCGTGGTAGCCGCTGGGCGCGATGATCCAGTCGTTCCACCCGATGTCTTTGAAGTTGACGTAGAACTGGCGCTTGCAGCACACGCGCACTTTGCCGTCGCATTCCAGGCCTCGCTTTCGCCGCCGCCGAGAGTCGCCCGAGTCCTCCGGCCGCAACGCCGCCATCAGGAAGGGCCGGTGGGATTGCTCCCGTTGGGATTGCTCGCGCTGGCCGCCGCGTCGCTGCGATTCTTCGCCGCCGGACACCAGCACGGGCGTGGCGCCGAAGCCGGCGCAGAGCGGGCAGGACGCCCTGACGCCGAGCGCCGCGCCCGCCCCGTCCGTGCGATCCAGAAGCGCCTGGACCGCGGCCGACACCGGGAAGGTGTGCCAGCCGCTGCGGCGGGTGTCCACCGTCTTCTCCGCAAGCAAGACGTCATCCTGCGGCGAGGATGAGGCGGCGCCGCGCTGGAACAGGCGGACGGTCACCTTGGCGCGGCTGCGGTTGTTCTTGGCCAAGCGCAGGAAGAGCCACACGTTGGCCTGCTCCACCAGAGACACCTCGCCGCCGCCATCGTCTTTGGACAGCACGAAGGTCACCGTATCCCGTGTCTCACCTGAAACACAGTCTGCTGCAGGTAACCATGGCAACCCAACACACACACACACAGCAAAGTCGCTTGCACGAGTCACCAAACGTTTGGCGTTGGAATGAAATATCCGGATGAACTTAAAAATGCACTCTTAACCTCTACAGCTCAACTTCATTTGACCTTGAGTGAACTTTTGAATGCACATGTCCAACTGTTGAATGTTTGTAGTACTTTTTGCATAACTCGCTGTTCGACAACAAGGATTTGATTGGCCAAATTTACAATGGGTCACACTGCTATGCCTTTCTGTGACTCTTCCAGTCTCTCTGTTGCAACCTGCTGAAGACGCTGTCAGCTCAGCGGCCGCTTCCTGTTTGAAGGCTCGTAGCGTTGATCGGTTGTCAGGCGTCGTCTTAGTTCGTGATATCAAAATGTAAACATCATGTTGAAAAGGACTGTTTTAATACCAATTGTAATTCAACCAGGACATTTATGGGAAGAGACCGGAGGAGTCACAAAAAGGCGTAGAAGCCGTCCTTGGAAATGTTCATAACCGACCGAACGCCTGTTGTGAAATCTGCTGTTCGTTTTGATTCGAGAACAGCAAAAACTCCCGTTGAACATGTGCATTCAAATGTTTACAAAAGGTCAAATGAAGTTGACCTGTAGAGTTTAGCGCGCAATCTAGGTTCACCCGAAATTTCCACCCCAAAACCCAATATCACAAACTTTTGGGGGGGGATAACAATCGCATAACGTGGAGGAATCTGCTCCGAACAAACGGTCCAGATCCTTAGGCAGACCCACCGAAGGCCTCTGCCGTGCGGCGCGTTTTTCGCTTGAGCCGCGGACTCTTATGCCATTGGAATGAACATTGTACAACGGCAGACTATGTGATAAAAGTCGCCGTCCATTGTAGCCTGCTTATCCTGGAAGGGGGATCCCCCCAGGCTCCATCTGCAGTCCCTTCTCAAGGTTTCTTTATTCCACAAATGGGGTTCTGAGCTTTTCCTTGTGCGATTGGGTCTTTTGGATTATGGGATGTCGTCAATCATTGCCAACTGTGTCTTTTGGGAGGAAGGGGGAAACAAATCAACTTGACGTGACTGACTTGACTTGATTCACCGCAACATTTTGGGGTACATTAGTGTGACGGGAGATCATCTGGAAATCGCGTCCACGTCACACGCCACCCTGCCAAGCCCCGCCTCTTAATGGCACATATATAACACACGGACACTATTTCATATCTATTAGGGCTGGAACTAACGGTTATTTTCACAATCGATTAATCTGGCGATTATTTCTTTGATTAATCAATGAATCGGATAAATAAAACATTTTAGTTTCCATTCATTCATTCTAAAACATGATTTCAATTTGACAGTGCAGAAAATGCACAAACATCAATTTATGATGATTCAGTTACTGTTCGGTGAGTGACATCTGTCAGAAAATCGGCAAAAATGTCCATGATTCCAAAGTAAAAGCCGATATTTGCAAATGTCTTATTTTGGGAAAAAACACAAAGGTCAAATCAGTCTGCTTTTATGGACGACTATAGAAATCAGATATTTACTGTTGAGAGGCTGAAATTCTGAGCATTTGCGCAATTTGAAGTTAAGCAAGGTCTCTCTGAACGATTAATCATTTATCAACAGAGTCGTGCATCAATTTGATAATCGATGCATTGTCGCACCTTTATTTACGTTTTATTTTAGCGTACATTTTATTCTTGCGATTTCGGCGCGTTCAAATGCATTTGGCAATGGCAAACGTGCCAAGAGATTTTTCCGATGTCAAATCCGTGCGTTGGTTCACTAAAGGTCGGCAAAGATAACGCGCCGCCCGCCCGCTCGCCCTCTCGCCCTCTCGTGGGCGTCGGCAACACAGACACAGAGTCCGAGTCACGACGGGGACGACTCGTGCGCCAGGCGTGCGGAGGCGTCCGTTCGCACGTTTTAAGCGGACGCTCGGAGGCGACGATCTCGCTTGCATCATCATCATCATCATCATCACTCTGTTTATTCACTTTTACAGCGTACGGGGAGTCGGCCCGAATGCTACACGCGCACACGTGCCGTCGGTCATGCAGGTAACCATGGTAACTGAAAATTGAAAAGTACTCAGATATGATTCTTTTCCCGGTTTTTTCTTGGCCGTATGACAAGTCGACCTGTAATAGGATGTGAATGGTCGTTTGTCGATACGGTAAAGCCTCGTTTATCGCAAGGGTTACGTTCCAGAAAAGCCAGCAGAAAACAAAATCAATTATGATATTACTCTATAAGTCAGTTTCATATATGCGCTCCAATGCCAATTTGTGAAGTCCAAGTATTTATTTGTGCACTTGAGGCCGCCAGCCACACACACAAACACAAGCGCAGGCTTATTGCGCATGCCCTCCTTGGGTTAGGGCTAGCTCATGCGCACATGATGTGAACAGACTATTTCCTGGGTCAACCATTTGCACCATTCGGCACACTGGCAGGCCTGTCACGTAGTCAGCAAAAAGCGTTTTGGGTACCCACAGATCTTTGCAGTGAAGTTTTAAACTACTGTGCTGTACTTGTACAAAACCAAGCTAAACGTTGCTCTTTCCGTGCATTTCTTCCAGTCCATATTGGGGAGCGCGCGCATTAGCTGTTTGTCGGGTTAAGGTTGGTATTTGTGGATTTATTTCATAAACTCTTGACCGTGGCTTGTGTTTTAAACGGGTAAGGTCTCTTTATCCGCCGGGAACAAGAACCCAATTGACCTTCTTTGAGTCATGGCTGCCACGTTTAAATCAATTAGCCTACAGAGCTGATTGTACCAGAGATGTGCAGGTGAGGAATTGCACTACACTGACCTTTATAAAAATAAAAAATACAAAATAAAAACAGGTACTGAATCCGCAATAAATGAACGGCGATATAGCCAGTGACTACTGTATGCTCCCTGTGATTGGCTGTCGACCGGTCCGGGACCAAAATCAGATGGGAAGCACTCCAGTTGGCAAGCGTTATAGAAAATGGATGGATTACAGATTACATTGTCATAAAAATGAGAGAAAAAAAAAATAAAACAGTTCTTTGAAGTGTTTTAAAATATGGAGTTCCCTTTCAATCCGTTGTCGTGTTTACCTTCTACTGCACTCAAAAGACCTTGAACGCCGCACTAGGGTAAACACGCATGTGCACAAACACCCATTCGACACAACACCATCATCCTGGCAAGCGCGGCCGAGCGTTTTTTCTTCGTCCTCGCTGGGGAGAAGAAAAAAAAAAACGAACCACATGAAAAGCATCCTGTTGATGTGCATCGAGCGTATTCCCTCATTGACGACTGTCAGGCTCAAAGGACGCACACACATGTGCTTCAGAGTGCACGCCCTCTCGGCCTTATTGGCACCACATGTCAGCGCGCGCGCACACGCAAGTTAAACATGCGAAGGAAAATGGGCGTGAAACAGCTGGTAAACAAAAGCAGCCAGCGGCCGGTCTTCTGACGGGAGGAATGTCCCAGACGCCGAATGATTCAGATGTGCTCGCTGTCATCGGAGGAAAAAAAACATTGAAAAAGAAAAAAAAAAAAAGCAACAACATCCATCTCTCTGCGGCTTCTCCGCGCCGGCCGAGCTTTTCCACTCGGGCGGATCAAAGCGGAAACGCAGACGGGCGGGATTATTCCTAGACAGGAAGCCAAAACAACCTCGCAAGCCACGCCCACCGCAGCCAATCAGATCGTCCTTTGTCGCCTGTCATTCAAATGCACAACACATCTCCGCTTACATATTCTTATCTGAACGAAGGAGAGGTTAGGGGTTACCATTCAAAGTAAGGGCTCATATAGACAAACAAGCATTCGCACCCACAAGGACAATTTGTCCGTCTTCAATGACGCCAAATTTTTTTTGGGGGGGGGGGGGGGGGGAATAATCATTGAGTAATTGACACTCCCTCAAAAAAGGCGTGTACAAATGTCGGCAAAACAAACGCACCTCGACATAGTTCCTTGTCACCAAGATGCCATAATATGGTGATGAAGGACTACGTCTGTCTGAATGAAGTTACTCGATTCACTTCAACATAGTTCGTCACCACCAAAATGCCGAAATAATATCTTTGTCCTGAGTACAAAAATAATTGGTGAGTGTTTCAGCAAAGAACCACAGGTTCTGAAAAAAATCAAAATGTGAATTGATGAAGATATAGCCATCCCCATTGGGTGAGTTCCTAACAACGCCCACAATCTGCCACAGGTGGCCCGTGATTGGTTAAGAAGCAGAAGAAGAACAGCCTCGTTTGCTCGATGCCACTCGCTGTTTCTCGTAAAACGTCCTTGGCATCGAGAACGCCAAAGAAAGGAAGAAAAGGATGAAAGGTTGGCAGTTTGAATCCCGACCGAGGAGCAACAAAGAGTTTGACAACATGGCCGACACATGAAAGTACACTGAGGAATGTCGCTAATGATGTGTTCAATTAAGTCCAATTAGCCTAATTGTCCTCTGTGTGCCGGCTCCACACACACACACACACACGCGCACACACGTGCGCACGTATGTACCCACACATGCACACACACACACACACGGGTTTTGTGTGTGCGCTGTACTAAAGGGACTCGGGCATCGCCGCCAAGAATTCCCCCGTCGTCTCTTTCCTCTCGCGTCTCGGTCGTCCCAATTAATTAGCGAGTCCCTGAACGCATCGCTTGTCGGCGACAAAGGCGCGAGTGGCCGTCCGCGGCGTATTCTCACGGCGTCGCGTTCGCGCGCGCAACAACAACACTTTTGATCTGAGGCTATTTTCGTATATCGCCGGCTCCGCCTACCGCGCCCGCGCTCGGGTGAGGGGCGGCGCCCTTCGGTGGGCGCCGGGAGCGCGACGACTGCGACCCGAAGTACCCGCCGCGTTAGTTCCTCACGACTGCGCTGCTTTTGCTCAACCGAAAGGCGACACACGAATTCAGTGGTTCTCAGACCTTTTACCATCTAAAAAAAACGTCGCTTTCCAAATACCACCACATTATGACCAATCAATAGGGCCCGGCCGATATGAATACGACGGCACGTTTGCGTGTTTTACAATAGTTTGTCCTTTCCGTAACAGAGAGAAAAAATATCAGTAAAAAGTGGCCGATTTTTGGGGGCCAATATTTTTGAGGGGAAATGTTCATTTGAATGTCATTATCTTGGTCTTACGTTGTCATGTGTTACTGTGTAAAAAAAAAACAGTCGGCAAAAAGATTTTTGCTGATTCGAGGAGGGCTAATATCGGCAGGCTGACGAATCGCTTGCAGACAAAATAACAAAACAAAGCAAAGGAGACGAAAACAATGCGAGGCAGAGGTTTCATTCCTAAGAAGGAGGGTACCCGTCCAAAGTTTGGAGATGCTTCACTATTCGACAGCATGAGAATGCGTTTCAGAACTTTTGGCTGGTCGCGCATATTGAATCTTAATTATAAGCCAGTGACATCATGCACCGTTTTACCATTAACACTGTGTAAAACTGCACTTCATGATTCAATTGGAAGGTATTGGAGATGAAAACGACCTGCTGTAAGTCAAAGTTTCAAAACAAACCCTTCCTCCTGACGTACTGCCCTAAAGGGTTCAACGCAAGTGACGCAGTCATTCTTGAGCGTACCACTCGAGGATCCCGCGTCGCACACTTTGAGGCTCAGTGCGCTCATGATTAGCGATGAGCGCGAACGTGCGAACGAGAGCCGCGGCGCGGCGCGCACTCACCGGGCTCGGCAAAGGTGATGATCTCGGTGGTGTCTCGCTCGTCGTGGTCTCGGGCGCGAGCCGCCCCTCCTCCCCCTCCTTCGGCGCCGCCTTCCCCCCGCCGGCCCCCGCCCTCGGCCTCCTCCCCCCCGATGTGCACGCTGCCGTCGTCCGCCACCCGGCCCACGTGCAGCTTCCGCAGGGCGTTGAGGAGCGCGGCGCGGGGCACGGGCCGGGTGATGTTGGGGCGCGCGTGGAGGTGGAGCATGTTGAGGATGTGGCGCTTGACCGCCTCCACCACTTCCCGCTGCGCCTCCTCCTCCTCGGGCTCCTCGGCCGGACCGCCGCGTATCCCGGCCAGGGCGCAGGAGGGGCAGTGCCCGGCGGCGGGGTCGGCGGCCAGGGAGCGCGGCGCCGGGTCCGACGACGAACGACAGACGTGCGGCAGGAGCAGGAGCAGGAGCAGGACGGCGCCGCTCAGCGCGGTCAAGGCGGACATGACGGCGGGTGAAGGCGGCGACTTTCGAAAGGTGCCAACTTTGGAGAGCGGAAAGTAGTAAAGGCGGCGCGGGCGCGGTGTGGAGGTGGGACGGAGAAGATGAATGAAGGCGTTTCCTCTCGGCTTGCTCCCAGCTGAGTGATCCTTGAATGATCCTCGGCGCACCAGTTGAATGCTTTCAGCTCGGTGGGCGGAACCTCGCTCGCTCGCTCGCTCGCTCTCCCTCTCTCCTCGCCTCCCCCCGAATCCCCCCGCCTCCCCCGCCTGGCCGCCTCTCTCTCTCGCTCTCTCGCGCTCCCTCCGTGACTCACACGCGTCCAACTCTTACTTTGCCGACACCCCCCCACTCGGTGTTCCCCACTTTGAACTTCCCCGTGACTCGGTCTGAGTGTCCGTCTGCGTCGACTCGGTCCGAGCGAGACGTCATCTTTCCTACGTGCGTCAGCGACGGATGATGCGGTCGAGGCGGACGGCCGCCCGCCCTCGGCCCTTTTTTTTCCAAAATGTCCGTCTTCTTTTGTCTTTCGAGATGCTCGCCCCGACGCGGCATTTGTGCGAGCCGGGCTCGATCGCAGGCCCGAGGTTCCTTCGAAAGAACTCTCGCAAGGTCGAGGAGGATTCTTAGGACCTGGCGTATGTTCTCGGGTGGTTGCCAGAAGGGGTCAGAGGCTCAAGGGTGCTTGTGAAGACCTGTTACAGGGTGAAGTGCAGCGTGTGTGAGACATCTCAGAGAAGGTTCTAACGCTCCATCAGAGGTTCTAATGTAGTTCGCGAGACCTCTCAGAAGGT
Organism: Phycodurus eques; assembly: GCF_024500275.1. Classification (NCBI taxonomy): domain Eukaryota; kingdom Metazoa; phylum Chordata; class Actinopteri; order Syngnathiformes; family Syngnathidae; genus Phycodurus; species Phycodurus eques. Next base: position 16,244,454 of record NC_084545.1, on the reverse strand, counting down.
AAAGGGGAGTGCTAAAGTTCAGGGTATTTTTAAGGACCTAGCATGGGGTAGAAAGACTGATGTTGTCGCTTTGTTCCCGGTTACGGAAAGGAAAGGAAAAACGGCTACCGGAAATGGCCACAAAATGCAGAGGAAACGCCACCCTGTGCCGTCCTAGCCAAAACCAGCCGTAGCGACGCCCCCCGACTTGGAGGGGAACCGCGGCACCTTTTCAAAACTGCGCGCGTGGGTTGCGCTCGAGCAGAAAGGCGAACTGCGTGGGACAGCCGCAGTGCCGCTATAAAGAAGCCTTAAGACTTTTCGGGTCGTTCTAAAGACCCGACAGAGGTTCTAAGATTTTTATAACGACCTATCGCAGGTTCTAATGTAGTTTTGAAAACTTCTCAGAGGTTCTGGGACGGTTCTAAAGATCGATCAGTTTCTAGGGCGATTCGATGGGACGGTAGCATTTGTTGTTGCACATACAGAGGGCCGAAATGACTTTTCCAATTAGAAACATAAGCCATCAACCATCAAGACATAAGGCATCCATTCATACATACTCGATTTAGCGCAGGTTCCAAGCTGGTTCTAAAGACCCAGCAGAGGTTCTAGTGGGTTTGAGCCCAACAAGTCACCCTGGAGTCTCAAAGTCCAGCCGCCGCTTCTCCACACGGAGACGAGTCGCTTGATGTGCTTCAATTTGGGATGTGTCGGGAGCGCGGCCGTGGTTTTGCGCGGTTCCGTCTGGTTTTCGTGTGCATCGGTACCGTCGTCGCTGAGAAAGTTTGAGGAAAGGAGGGCTCCGACATCTGCTTCGACATCATCGGTGCGTGACATCATCGGCGCGTGACTCGCCGCTCGTCCGCACGTTTTCACCAACGCGCCGGCGGACGATGTAGCGAGTCATCGAGACCGCAAAACATTTCGTCACCTTCAAACGCGCCCGTCTTCACGCTTTCACCTGCCGCCTGGAAGCCAAATATTCGTCGACTGCTTTTGGGGCCGGGGGGGGGGGGGGGGGTGTTCCCGACGAGGCCGCTGAATCGCTTCCTCGGTTGCCGTGGCGATAGAGGGAGGCCACAAACATCCGCAACAACACGGCGTGCGTGCGTGCGTGCGTGTTGGGGGAAAGCCTGTGACCTCGGTGAACGTGCGCGCCAAAGCACCATATGTCGCATGTCCAAACAGGAACAGGAAATGATGGGAGACAGCCAGCGGGGAGGAGGCGGGGCTTGGGGACTCCCAACGACTTTGCGCCTTCCGCGGCGTCTCCGACCGCAGCTCCTGTGTGTCTGTTTGCGTGTGTGTACTCTCTTAATTGAGCTCCTTTTTGTGTGTGCGTGTGTGTGTGCTGACTCAGCATTTGAAAGTTATTTGAAACACAAACATTCTCTTCTTTTCTCAAGATTCTGACGTCTTCTTCCCGTAGATGCGAGTGTTCAATAATGATTAAACGTGTGTGTGAGTGCCAGTAGGTGTGCCGTTGGTTGTGTGGTTGCGTGTGTAGTTGTGTGTTTGTATGAGGGGCCGTTAGGGACCTTATTCAGGATTAGCGCCCACACTTACTATTCAAATGCTTTCTCACACACACAAACTACTGAAAGGCTCTCATAAGGACGACTCAAACACTCTCACACGCACGAGTCTTGCTCTCATCAACACGACTCAAATTATAGAGAAGAACTGCAAACTGCACACACTCAGAGTGAAGTATTTTATTATTTTGATGATTGACAAAATTCCCCATATTGAGAAACTATAACATCCAATGAGATAGTGAATTATAATTGGGCAGCCGTGGCCCAACGGTTGAGGTCATCGCCCGCCACCGCGGGGCACCTGGGTTCGAGACCCCGACCGGACCGTCCGCCGACATCCCCCCCGGACCCGCGGCCGCGGTGTCCCTGAGCGAGACGCCGATACCCCGAAATGCTCCCCGGGCGCTTCGGCTGCTCCGGTGGGTTCCGCTAACGTGTGTATGTGTTCCATGCGATGGCTTCAATGCAGAGAACAGATTTCGTGTACATGTTCATGACAATCAAAGATGATTTTTCTTCTTATCAATCTAATCTATAATCTCTGCCAGCTGAAGCTCCCCTGCGCCGGTGTACCTAATGAGGTGTCCAAAGGGAACAGAGGAATTGAATTGTCGTTGTGAAACTCCAAACTACACACAGTCAGAGTCAAATATTTCATGACTTTTTTAAATATAGATACATCTCAATAAATTAGAATATCGTTGAAAAGTTTTTCTTCAGTACTCATGAAGTGATTAAACACTGAAATACTTTTCAGAGGGCAAATTCCAGCCCTTGAATTAATTCACTATTTCGTTTGACGTTATATTTTAGTTTCTCAATATGGGGAATTTTTTTGATTTGCTATGTGCTACGATCATCAAAATAATACATATTTTAAATATGAAATACTTCACTCTGTGTGCAGTTCATCTCTATAATTTCACTTTTTGAATTGAACTACCTAATAAAAGATTGACCCGATTCACGCGGGAGCGTGAACTCGTGAATGGCAGCGATGTGTGCGAGAATGCGATTGACGTGCTCACGTGAACGCAGTTGATGAGAGCAAGACGCGTGTGTGTAGGAGAGCATTTGAGTAGTGTTGATAAGAGCAAGACTCGTGTTTGAGTCGTCCTTATGAGAGCCTTTCAGTAGTTTGTGTGAAAGCATTTGAATAGTAAGTGTGAGAGCTCATCCTAAATAATGTCCCTAACGGCCCCTCATAGGTTTGTGTTGTTGGTTTTGTGTAAGGTTGTGTGTGGGGGTTGTTCACATGTGTTTGTGTATGTGTGTGAGGTGATGTGTTGTGTTGTGTTGTCTGTGTGTGTGTAGTTGTGGGTGTCTATGTGAAAGTGATTGTGTGTGTGTGTGTGTGTCTTGTTGGTTTGTGTGTTCATGCGTGGTGGTCCATATTTGAGTGGGTGTGTATGTGTGGTGGTGTTTTTGGGATGTCAGTGTGCGCGTGTGGTTGTACACCACGTGTGTGTGTGTGTGTCTGTGTACGTGTGTTGTCGCTTGTGTGCATGGTGTTGGTGTCGTGTGTGCGCGCGCGCACATTCTCGTGCCACTTGATGCCTTGAGATGAATGTTGCTTTTTATTTTGAAAGCCTCGTTCCTGTTGTTGTTTCCTCTCACCGGGTGGTCACGCTGAGGAAGACGAGGATGAGGAGCGTCACAGAGGAAGGTGAGCAGACGTGGGATGACACATCAAAGCTCTGACGTGTGACATCATCAACGGCGTTCACGCGCACACACGAAGGCCTCGTCTGCGGCGTGGGTGAGTCAAACACGTCCGCGCCTTCGTCATCATCGTCGTCGTCTTCCTCCCTTTAAACAAAGAGCAGACGACCTTGACGAAGTTGTTGTTTTTCTTTTCCTCGTTCTGTTCTCCAGACCGGACGTCTCAACTCTGTCTCGACCGTGAAAGTGGCAGATAGCGGAGCGTCCGCCGGGCCCGGCGGAACTTTGACGAGCGTCTGGCGGGCGAGTGGTTTGATTGACAGCTTCTTTTGGATTGGATCGACATCGCCACTGACGTGGTCAGCAGCCCGCACTTCCAAAAATGTCAGGGAGTCGAGGATGACGAATGAGCCCTGACTCCCGAATCACAAGAAAGAGCCGACATGAGCTAGTCTCAGCAAAAAAAGGAGCTTTTAGCAAAAAGCAGAACAGAGATGTTGATGCTAATATTTTGTTTTTGTGACATCTCAAACTATAAAACAACAAAGTCAAGACTAAGAAGTGCTTTTGATGGCAAACCGATCATTTCTTTCCAGATATAAAAACTAAGACACGCACTGTAAGAGACGCTGACTCGGCGCATGGCTCCAGTTGGATGTCGGTGGCCTTTTCGCAGGGCGATCGTCCATCACCGCATGAACGGAGTCTTCTTTTCCCGATGGCGACGCACACTTTCTACGACACGTATTGTGTTTATACCACACACAACCTGCTTCGCTCGAGCGTCGGCTTCCTAAACTCGTCCCGCTTCCGGCGCGTTGCCATTTTTCTCCCTCATAATTGACATGACGAGCCGAAATTCACCGCCTAATCTTTCTCTTCTCCTCAAAAGCTGTGCCGATTTGAACTCCAAAGGGATGCGACGCCGCCATCTTCTGGTATCAATTTGTCATTACAGGGGTTTACAAACCTGCATTGAAAAGACGAACCGAGCGAGACCCTCTTCCACGCCTACCTCAAAACGTACTCGACGAGTAGATTCGTCGGCGGCGGCGAACGCTTGGATTCCGGTCGACCGATAGAAACGGTCGCAGCAGCGAAGGAGTTAAAGGCTTCTGCGCCGCAACTCGTGAATTTGTCTCCAATCTTCCATCAACATCCTGGAAACGAAAAGCGATCGTTACTCGCCTCGTGACCGTCACGCCTTTTCGAGACGCATTGTGGGATACACCGAGGCCCTGCAGTACACGGGGGCGACCTTCGCTCGCGACGCCTTCCGAATGGCCGACTATCGCCAAACAAAGTCAACGCGACGTCGACCCGACACAGCTGAAGTGAGGCGTGCGAGGTCGAGTCACGTGAGGACATGTAAACCGCACGCTCACACATGCGCGGGCGCGCTCGGCCATCGGTGCGCGCAGCGGCGAATGTCGATGAGGGCGAGCGGCCTGCGGGGCGGGCGGTCTGGTCTCCGGTGGCCCCAGAAGTCAGTCGGGCGCGCGGCGGAGAAGAAAGTCGTCGTGGACGTGCCGAGGAGATTCGTCGATTTGACGTCGCTCGAACGTATGCTTGATGTCCTCGGCCCCGCTGCCGTGAATTATTCCTATACGTCGATGTAGTTTGGTGTTGCTTAAGGTGAACGCACTTGAAAGCGAGGCAGCGCCTCGATTTGATCGGCCGCTCGGCAGCTCGCATCAAAGGCGAAGAGTCGCTTCGGTCCGCGCGCTCGCCTGAAACGCACTCGCCGAAACGCCGCCGAACGCTTTCGATGGAATTATTTCAAACACGTTTAAAGACAAAACACAATTCTGTAATTCATAAAACATGTATTAAGAAACATTTCAAGACACATTTTCAAAGCGCATTTAAAGACAAAACCACTTAAATGACACATCTTAGGAAACACTCAAAGGCACATGTTGGGTATTTATTAAAAACACTTTTAACGGCACATTTTAGGTCGGGCCTGCTCAATGTGGATTTTTGTAGGCCGATTCTGATATTTGGCAGATGAAAATTAATGTTTACAATAATAAAGATATGAATTACAGGCAGAACATTGGACTGTTTTACAATATTAACTTTTGTTTGAATGCCACGATTTGTCTTCCGCTGAAATGTGTTGTGGAAAAGAAAAAAATGGCAACAGCCAATCAGCGAAAAAAGCTGCCGAATTTAATATCGGCCGATCAACTCAGCCGGCGACTCGTCGCTCGGACCCCAATTTTAGGAATTTTACATTGAACGGCACATTTTACGTGACTGCATTTATTCAAAACACATTTCAGTTTCTCCTTTAGGGCTGCTAATCTGACCTTTGACCTGCGCCGATGAAGGCGAAGCTTCCCGTCGTGCGACGCACTGCGGCGGCAGCGGGTTGCTCGGGGAGAATCGTTGTCATCATTAGCGCGCCGCATCAAACGCTCTCACAAGTCAGCGGCGAAGGAGCCGCTTGTTCCCGGTGGTCCCCGATGCGGCAACGCACGCGCGCGTGTCCTACATAATACGCTCGCTGATGAACTTCACCTGAACTCCGTACGGCCCGCGCGTGTTACCATGGCTACCCCCGCTAGCCCGCCGTTAACCGCCATTCGTTCGTTCCTCCGTCCCTTTATCTATTCATGCGTCATCCGTCCATTCATCTGTTCATTCATCCATCTCTTCAATGATTCATCTGTTCATTTGTCCCTTCGTTCGTCCGATCGTTTGTAAATTCATGCGCTCAGAAATGAAAATCGGCGGCGGGCGCGCGTCTCGCGTTTCGGGCGAAGGGTGGCGCCGAGCCCCAGCGGACGCTCGAAACCTTCCGAAACGTCCCGGCGAGCGTGAGCGGCTTCTTGATGTTCGCGGTGGAAACGTCTGCGGCAAAAAGTCCCCGAAACAAAGTGTCACATGGACAAAGTAGAAGATGGAAGACAGAAAGGAAGAACGTGAATGGACCGAGAAGATGTTAGATCGTCGGTGTCCAAACTACGGCCCGGGGCCGTCCGCGGCCCGCCGTCTCTCTTTTAGCGACTAAAAGAAACGTTCGACGCGGCCCGTGTTCGTCGGTCTGACGTGGACTGCGGTACTCGCTTTACACGCTTGGCGGGAGAAGTACGGCGCACATTCACGGTTCGGCATTCACAAATTCACCTCGTCGCTGATTCTTCAGAAAGGACAAGAACGGCAACAAAGATGGACTGAGTAAAAGATGTTTGATGGACAAAGTAGAACATATAAGATAGGCAAAGAAGATGTCAAATGGGCAAAGTAGATAAAAGGTGACAAATGAGAAAATGAATGGCCCAAGAAGAAGAAGACATACAATGGACACAGTAGAAGACATTACATGGACAAAGCAAAAAAAAATGTCCGAGGAAAATGGACCGAGTAAACGATGTTTGATGGACAAAGTAGAAGATGGAAGATGGACACAGTAGATCGTTGACACACCGAGTAGAAAGAAGAAAATTAACGGACCCAGTAGAAGATATTACATGGGCAGAGTAGAAAAGATGAGAAGAAAAAGAACAAAGATGGATCGAGACAAAGATGTCAGAAGGACGCAGAAGATGGACAGCGGGTACGGAAAGAATTCAGACCCCCTTCAATCGTTCACTCTTTGTTATATTGCAGCCATTTGCTGAAATCATTTCAGATATTTTTTCCCTCATTAATGGACGCGCAGCACCTCACGCATATCGACGGAAAAAAAACGGAATGGTTGACATTTTTGCCAATTTATTAAAAAATATCACACAGTCATAAGTGTTCAGACCCTTTACTGTGACACTCCTATTGGACTCGGGGCGCTGTCCATTTCTTCGGATCATCCGTGAGACGGTTCTACACCTTCATTGGAGTCCAGCTGCGTTTGGTTGTACTGATCGGACTTGATGAGGAAAGCCGCAACCCCTGTCCATGTAAGACCTGACAGCTCACAGTGCACGTCACAGCAAATGAGAATCAGGAGGTCAAAGGAACTGCCCGAAGAGCTCAGCGAGAGAATTGTGGCAAGGTACAGATCTGGCAAAGGTTACAAAAATGGTTCTGCTGCACTCAAGGTTCTTAAGAGCACAGTGGCCTCCGTAATCCTGAAGCGGAAGACGTTTGGGACGATCAGAACCCTTCCTCGAGCCGGCCGTCCGGGGGGGGGGGAGGAGAGCCTTGATGAGAGAGGTCAAGAAGACCCCAAAGATCACTGTGGCTGAGCTCCAAAGATGCCGTTGGGAGATGAGAGAAAGTTCTAGAAAGTCAACCATCACTGCAGCCCTCCACCCGTCGGGGCTTTATGGCAGAGCGGCCCGACGGAAGCCTCTCCTCGGTGCCAGACGCGTGGGGTTTGCTCAAAAACACCCGAAGGACTCCAAGATGGTGAGAAATAAGATTCTCTGGTCTGATGAGACCAGGATAGAAATTGTTGGCCTTCATTCTAAGCGGTGTGTGTGGAGAAAACCGGGCACTGCTCATCACCTGTCCAATACAGTCCCGACAGCGGAGCGCGGCGGCGGCAGCGTCACGCTGTGGGGGTGTTTTGCAGCTGCGGGGACAGGGAGACCGGTTGCGATCGAAGGACAGATGAATGCGGTCAAGTACGGGGATATCCTGGACCAAAACCTTCTCCAGAGTGCTCAGGACCGCAGACTGGGCCGAAGGTTCGCCTTCCAACAAGACAATGACCCGAAGCACACAGCTAAAATAACGAAGGCGTGGCTTCAGAACAACTCCGTGACCGTTCTCGAATAGCCCAGCCAGAGCCCTGACTTAAACCCAACTGAACATCTCTGGAAAGACCTGGAAATGGCTGCCCACCAACGTTCCCCATCCAACCTGAGCGTACTGGAGAGGATCTGCGAGGAATGGCAGAGGATGGGCAAAGGCAGGTGTGAAAAACTTGTTGCATCGTTCCCAAAAAGACTCTTGGCTGTATTAGCTCAAAAGGGTGCGTGTACTAAATACTCAGCAAAAGGTCTGAATACTTCTGGCGGTGTGTGTGATATTTCAGTTTTTCTTTTTGAATACATCTGCTAAAATTTCAACAATTTCGTTTTTTTGTCAATATGGGGTGCTGTGTGTACATTAAGGAGGAAAACAAATATCTGAAATGATTTTAGCAAATGGCTGCAACATAACAAAGAGTGAAACATTGAAGGGGGTCTGAATACTTTCCGTACCCGCTGTATGTCCAAGTCCACATGTGGAGTGGAGGACCTGCCCCGCCTCACATTCTACAAGTTGCCATTGCAAATACAGTATGATTGGACTTCGATGTCAGCTCTTCAGCAATGTTATTCGGCACACAATTGAATATTCGCATTATTGTTATTCGCTACTTCTTGCACATTTCTTCAACGATTCAAACTGTTCCAACTAACAAACAAAATATTCCGCTCATTCGGGACATCTGGAAACTATATTACATATTCCCCAAAGTCCTACATTCACACAATAGAATTCCCAAATTAAGAGCTATTTTAGATATTGACCACCTCCTTTCACATTTCTCACCCGATTCCAACCATCGCAGCTTCAAAATGTTCAACTCGTTTAGGACATCTTGTGTACGATTCCATCACATTCCCAAATTTTCAAGGACGATATTTGACTTGCTCCTTCTGCCTTTCAACATTTCAGTCAATTTCGTAAGATTTCCGTTCAGCATTCACACGCAATTTCTCCACAAACAGAAAAACTAGTACTGCCCTGCCACCTGTCGGCTGAGCTCAGGGCCGACAAGCCGGCCGTCATCGACGTCATCAGGAAGTGACGTATTGGGTTTAAACGTCACATTGGCTGACAGCAACTCATGTATTCAATGTGAATGTTATCGAATAATTAGGCACTGTGTTAAGGCGGCACGAGCTATGCGGGTTAAAGTGAAAATAGAATGATATAAAACCATTTGTGATGAGTCACGAACTTAGATGTTCAGGTCAACGTGTGTTTCCGTCAATGAGCAGAAAAGATCGTCTCTTCAGCAGATGCGTCACTCTTCATAGCATGTCCGCTCAGCTTTGTGTCGCTGGGAGTTCTGTTCAAAGGATTTGAAAGCCCTTCCGAGTGGGAGCTCTTCGTGTCCGTGCACATCTTCAGAAGCGTCGCTGAAGTGAGGAAAACGAAACCAAAGCCAGAAGAGGTAAGAAATCGAAAAACATGAAACAAAAGACGGCAACAGTAACATACTTTGCTCTCGTTCGCGTGTCGAACGACAACGAGACGAGCTTTGGCTGAAGCGAAGTGCCGTGACGTCACGTTAGCGTGTTGAGCTCATGGCATTCATGAAAGTTTTGGATGCTAAAAGCTAGCCGACGGACGGGCTTTGAGGTTTGGTTGTGACGTCACAGGAGAGCCCTGACGATGGCGGATCGGAACGTGGAAGCCAAACTGAAGAAGCAACTGAAGCGCGACAAGATCCAGCTGTGGAAGGTCCCCTACAGCGACGACGAGCAGCAGCCCGGACAGGCGCACATGCAGGTCAACGCGAGCACTTTTAGTCGTCCTCGTCATTCTTCTTATCGTGTTGGTGCTCGCTTGCTAAGGCGGCGTGTTTCGAGACTGTCAGTGCGTCCTATGTCCAGCAAAGGACGCTGAAGTCTGACGTCATAGTAGTCTCAACGTACTCCAACTCATCATTGTAACCACCAACATCAACAACATGCTACAGATGTCCGACTTTGTTGTCAAATATATTTTCGATATATCCCCTTATAAGGGGATAAACACGTGCCCCTTGTAAGGGTGGCGGGTGAGCTGCGGGTACACCCTGCCCCGGTCGCCGGGCAACGTCAAGCCACATGGAGACAAACAACCGACTGGTCGCTAGTCGGCGTGGACGAACGAGCTTTCGCACTCACATTTGCGTCTCGGGACTATTTGGAGTCTGCAACGCTGAAATTGGAACCCTGAGAACTGCGAGGCAGACGTGCTAACCGTTCGGCCGCCGCGCTGTCTTCAAATATTATCCTGATGATGCTTTCGATTGATTCCAATTTGAGTTCGTATCGATCGTTCTCTTACCGTTCGATCACAGTTACATATAAGGCGGTTGGATTTTTTTTTTTTTTTACATATAATTTTTTATTCCTGAATGTCTATTTGATTTTCTGGTTTGTGTTTCAGGAGCTAGCCGAGCGCTACGGCACCCTGCTGCGCGTGCCGGGGTCGGAGGTCGCGGACGCTCTGGAGGTCATCCGCGTGCGGGCGCTGAAGAGAGGTCAACGGAACCAGACCTTCAAGGAAAGCGGCGTGGCCACCCTGGAGCTGCTGCTGCCACGAGACTGCAAGAAGGTACGTCCTCCCCCGGCCTCCCACGTCATCGTCATCGTCATCGTCATCGTCATCATCATCATCATCCGCTGCTGCTTCTATAGTGCCAATTTGGAACACTAGTTAGCTTTGGCACTTTATTTTGTATGTGTCGCCGCCCTGTCTGTGGTTAAGATGAGAAGTACTCTTAACAGTTATGCTCATTTCCATTAGCCTACCTATGGCGTATCGTATTATGCGTTAGTATTGAGCTAGTGGACGGCTCAATTTAAGCTAAGTTCAAATGTGTTAAAAGCGTGTGCGAGGGGTAAAACTATTTGAAGAAAATTTACATGTGGATTTTCACATATTGGCGGTACGTCTGAAACGTGTCCCACGTAACAAACGGGGGTTCACTGTCATCATCATCATCATCATGGTGTGCGTGTGCATGTGCGTGTGCGTGCCGCTCCCAGGGCAGCAAGTCCAAGATGTCGATGGAGACCAGGCTGGACGTGTGCGCTCAGGAGCTGATTGACAGGTAAACGAAGCGAACCGGACACCGGCTGCTGCGGCGGCAACGTCGATACGCGATTCACGCTGTCGGATGTGCGGCAGGATCGCGGAAGAAGTCGGACTCAAATCCTTCAAAGTGATCCTGAACGGCAAAACTCTGAATGGCGGTGAGTTAAGAGGGCGTTTGGCGGTTTGAAGTTGGCGTCTTCTGCCCGTTGACCTTCCTGAAGCTTCAGTGCCGTTTGCTCAGGTCAAGGGTCGTATACGGGTGGAACATTTCCATCCAGTTTCAAGTCAATTTCCATGGGAAGGACAACTGGCGAATTGAAATGCAGTTTTCCAAAGTGGGAACCGGGTGTCATTTAATAGCAATATTTTCATATTCATATTCTCAATCTCAATCTTGATTCTTTTATACATGCAATGCAACCCAAAGTGCTTTACGTGACTTCAAGTCAACCCCCCCGCCACAACCACATGTCCACAGGGACACAGACACGCACGCACGGGGAAAAGAACTTGTCATGACGTGAAACATACAAGCTCACACACATCCCTAAATAAACTTGAAGAAACTTGAGGCTGGGCACGGAGCATCCCGGTGCGGAAATGCCATCTCAAGGGGCCCTCTGCGCTAAGGCGCCAGCGTAGGCCGTGGGCACGGAGCCCCCGGTGCGGCCACGTCCGTGAGACCAAACCGACACCACGTGTTCCGTTCAAAACATACGCTTGTGTCATAAGCAGACATCAGTGCAAAACAATGCGAGAAAAAGCATTTGACCTTTCAACAAATGTATTTGGAAGAAGAACTTTTGTCACTTTTTTTTTTGTTTGTTTTAGGGTACCCATTCAAGTATTTAAATCATCGTCATCCCAGAATTGCAACAAAGTGCCATGAAGAATAGTTTTTCAAAAGGTCAAAAGGTTTCAAGGTCCCGTTTAACATGCAAATAATAAAGCATCTCAATCTTCCCACAAGCTTCTGCATTTTTGCCAAACTCTTTCAGGCTTCAAATTCAACTGTACTTGCGTCAAAATCTGCTTGTTCAAATCAGAATGATGCAAAAATATATTTTCCCCAACTATATTTGAGTTCCCTATTAAGGGCCGACCTTCATTTGAAGTAAATTCCTGCTTTCTTCCCTTGTGTACGCTAACGTTTCTGCCATTTGCCAGTAAAAGTTGGCAACTTCAAAAATGTTTCAACCCCGCTCAGGTCTGCGGCTGGACCAGCAGGGCGTCGGCAACCACAGCAAGATGATGATCCTGAAGGCCTTCGACGCCGCCTCGGCTCCTCGGGACTTCGAGTCACGCGAGCGCGACGTCCAGCGCACGCGCAGAGGCTTCCGGATCCTCTCCGAGAGAGGTAAAGCCGGACGCGCGCGGGCGCAAGCGCGGGAGCCTTCGGCAAATCTTCAGCGACGCTCGTGATCGACAGACGGCAGCGACGACCTTCAGACCGCGCCCTTCCTGGAGGTCGCCGACCAGAAGGGAAACCCGCTGAAGATCCCCCACAAGGAGAAGAAGGTACGCTGGCCGTTGGTGGAAAATGTCAACCGTCAGAAATGTGAAAAGTCTCACACGTCGTCGCTGTCGGCCGCGTGTCCAAAGATGTTCCCTTTCGTGTTTTTGGGGCGTCCCTGTGTCGTCTGCTCGTTTTACACGTGATTGATGTCGTCCGACCGATATGGATTTTTTGATTCCGTCCCTTTTCTGAGCCGCTTCTCCTCGCGCGGGTCGCGGGCGTGCCGCAGCCTATCCCAGCTGTCATCGGGCAGGAGGCGGGCTACGCCCCGAACCGGTCGCCGGCCAATCGCAGGGCGCATACAAACAAACGACCATTCGCACTCACATTCACGCCTACGGGCGATTTAGAGTCGTCAATTAACCTACCACGCATGTTTTTTGGGGGGGGGATGTGGGAGGAAAGCGGAGTGCCCGGAGAAAAGCCACGCAGGCACGGGGAGAACGTGCAAACTCCACACGGGGCGGGGACGGGGATTCGAACCTCGGTCCTCAGAACCACCGTTCCAATTTGTTTTTTTTCCAATAATTCAACGAAAAGAGGAATGAATAAGATGACTTCTTTTTTGGTACCTTAACACTTATAACAATAAAGATATGCATTTCAGTCACAAAATATTTCTCTACAAAATGCAACGATATTTTGGTTTTTAAAGAAATCGGCACAAATTGGAAATGTTTTTGCCAAATTGTTTTGGTTTGTTTGAGTGTCATGATCTTTGTCCTATGTCGTAATGGGTTTCAAAAGAAAATGGTGGATTTTTGCCAATTTGCAAAGCTGATATCAGCTGATCAAGTCGGGCACAGAGACAAACAGCAGACGGGTCGCCTTATTAACCAATGTTAAGTCGAGGTGCAACAGTTAATCGATTGATCGGCAACTCATCGACCATGAAATTTTGATAATCGACGAATCCTTCAGAGACTTAGTTTAACTTGAAATTGTCCAAATCGACAGAATTTCAGCCTCTCCATCGTAAATATTCTCCGATTTCTGTCATCCTCCATGAAAGCAGACGGATTATATTTTATGTTTTTTCCAAATAAGAACTTTCCAAACGGCAGCTCGGCGGGCGACCGGTTAGCACGTGTGGCTCCCAGTTGAAGTCTAAAAAGAACCAGAAAACAAATGACGCCTTTATACTTTGTGCATGTAAAACAAGCACATAGTTTAGCCTTAAGTCCACTAGCTGAGTGCTAATGCTAACAAATAGGGTGGACCCCGGTTTTCACGGGGAAGAGGGACCGGACCGTGCCTGACTGCAAATTGTGGGAATCATAAATAAATGGCGCCCATTACAATTGCATTGGGGAAAAAATGTAAAATTTAAAAACTTGTTGAATGAGAAGGGATATGCCTCGAAGAAGCATTTTCCACGAAAAACGGGGGTTTTGGGTTTTATTTTAAAAATGAAAAAATCCATTAATGGCGACACGGGGCACTCTGGTTTGCGCATCTGCCTCACAGTTGTGAGGTTGCGGGTTCAAATCCGGCCCCGCCTGTGTGGAGCTTGCATGTTCTCCCCGTGCCTGCGTGGGTTTGCTCCGGGCACTCCGCTTTCCTCCCGCATCCCAAAAACATGCGTGCTAGGTGAATTGGTGACTAAATTGCCCGTAGGTGCGAATGTATAGCGCGAATGGTATGGGCCCTGCGATTGGCCGGCGACCAGTTCAGGGCGTACCCCGCCTCCTGCCCAAATTCAGCTGGGATGGGCTCCGGCACGCCCGCGACCCGCGTGAGGGCAAGCGGTACGGAAAACGGATGAACTTTACAAACGTCTGCTTTTACTTTGCAAAACATTCATCGCCGTGTTTGCTGACTTTCTGACAGATGTTCCAACCGAACCAGGAAGTGAATCCTAACCCGTTTATGTTTGGGCATTTTCTGAAGAACAACACTCAGAAGAAGAATGCACTGTCAATTTGAAATCATGTTTTAGAATAAAGGGATGGGAATGAAAACATGTTTTTTTTTTTTTTTTATCACATTCATCAATTGAACATAAAAATAATAAAGCGATGTATCGATTATTCAAATAATTGTTGGTTGCAGCCCGAATTTAAAGTGTTGAAAATAGCTTGAGAACAAATCTATGAACAAAGTCTTGAACACTCAACTGCCAGTTTGATGAAAAAGAAATGCTGTCGTCATTTGTTCTTTCTCTAAACACCTGGACGGTCAAAGGTCAAAACTCCGAACGACTTTTGCAGGCGCTGATCCTCGCCATGGGGCTCCACGAGAAGGGGCGCGCCCTCATGAAGCGGAAGCGCCACGACGACGCGCTCTGTCACCTCCTGCAGGCCGACCTCCACTTCAGGTGAGGACGAGGGCGGCGGTGAGGATGAGGATGACGATGATGACGACGACGACGACGACGTGCGTGTGTGCGCGTGTAGCGAGTGCGGCTCTGCGCTGCTGGGCGTGGTCGACAACCACGGCGTGCTGCAGCTGGACGTCGTTTGGTGCTACCAGGCGTTGGAGGCGTTGTCGTGTCTGGACGACGGGCGCGAGCGTCTGCGGCTCGCCGAGGACTGTTTCCTCAGGTGTTACGGCGAGCGGCAGCAGAGGCTGCTCATGATCAAGGTGCACGCACGCACGCACGCACGCACGCACGCACGCACAGGCTGTGTTGGGAATCCCCCTCTATTCTCCAGAAACACCGCAAAAACTAGATTCAGGTTATTTCTAGTCAAAACCAATCTGGTTACACTTCGCATAACACTCATCACGTAAAAAAACATTTTCACTTGTTTCAAGCACATTTTTACTTGGAATATGTGGAAGAAAAATTGCCAATGGAGTAAGACGAACGTATCCATTGGCAATTTTTTCCGACTTGTTTCTGCTTTGCGTCTACCCGAGAGGCATGTTACGGACACGTGAACTCGCGCAACTTGTTGACCTTTTTTTTTTTTGATGAATTCATCAATGCCAGAAATAAAAGAGAGCCCCGTCGTTTTTATGCACCACAACACGGCGAACGCAGCGTCGTCGTACCGACCGCCGCCGGTAATCCCTTTGTCGCGATTAGCGAGCGGGGACTGATCTCGGAGACGTGGTACTGTGTCGGGCAGGGCAACACGGGGCAGGAGGACGTGCTGTTCCTGCGCCTGCACCTGCTGCAGAGCCTGCTGGCCTTCGTGGACGGCGACGACCTTCAAGCCCGGCGGCAACTCGAACAAGTAGGACCTGCTCGCGAACGACGTCGCCGACGTTAGCCTGGGCGGCTGCAAAAATGGTGCGGAGGCGACTGGATTCTTCTAAGGTGTTGAAGACATTTCACCTTGAATCCAAAAGGCTCTTCGGGTCTCAATCTTAGCTGTGAACTTCCCTATTTATGTCTCGAGGCCCCCCATTGTTAGCGTCCAATTTTTCCACCGTTTGTTCCCAAAACGAGTCCAATCGCCTCTGTTCAAGTTTTGCGGATCACGACGACCCGGATGACTGACGATCTACACGTGGCGGCGGTCTTGCGCGTGTGTGTGTGTGTGCGCGCGTCAGGTGGAGTCGCTGTACGCGCGTCTGTGTCCCGACGCCGACAAAATGACGCAGCTGATGGTGCTGGGCTTCAGCGAGCGAGAGGCTCGGTTGGCCCTGCGAGCGTGTCACGGCGACGTGCACGAAGCCGCCTTGCTCGTAAGCAACCAGAGGGAGGTAAGCGCCAAGGCGGCTCTGCTCAAACGTACAGTTGACAATATTTAGGACTAGCGACTTCCTTGGCGAAAACTCAACAAAAGATGAGATGAACTACATGGCCTGACGATTCTTGTCTGCTTACATTTGAAAACCTGCATTTGAAAGGTAATGTGGCCCAGTTAATATTCAGGTCGTAAGCCACCAGACCGGTGTGCTACCATGGCGGAGAGCAGAGGCTACCTCACGATGCGAGTTCACGGCGGGAGCGCCGAAGCTTATTGCATTGTGTCGTCGTCGGCCCTGTGTGTTCGAAATATGGTCAACTTCATATTTCTTTTATCCAATTACATATCCATGTTATCCGGGCAAATATTTAACGATCACAGTCAAAGATCTGACATTGCCTTAAACGGAGGTATTTAAGTCATTCAAAACATTAAATGTTGAATGTCATTGTCCTGATTTTGGATTAAAACAAAAGTTGCAGTGATACAAATATTGGGTACATTAGGAAAATGTAGACCCAAAAAAATACAGGGAGCTGAGGAGGGAACCTTGTGGAACACCCGTAAACCTTTACATGACATTTTCCTGTTTAGTTGTTTTGAATCAAAAATGATTCCAAATTGTTTTCTTTTCATTTCAAACATTATTGTCCACCCAACAAAGGCAAAGTTGAACAAAATGGCGTAGACTCCACAAAAAACATGGTTCTCATCATCATGTCACCAAATGTGGTCCCTTTCGTATGCTTTCACCAATGGGTACTATTGGTCCATCCCCATGTCTGTTATTTGTACACATTATTACCCAATCTCAAGTTTTGAAAATAGTCTCGGACACTTGAACCGTAGGAGACGTTTTGTTAAACTAGCTACTATAGCAACAATAAAGGGCAGGGGTAATGGTGTACATGTAGCAGAAAAGTTTGACGCCCGTTCTTGAATTTAGTAGACCATATGAAGACTAGTTTGGGACTATTAAAAACCGATGCGGTTGTGTACAAAGTGGCCATTATGCCAATATACTGTGTGTGTGTGTGTGTGTGTGTGTGTGTGTATATATACACGCGCACACACACACGATACAAGTTCACTTGCCAGTGATGATTCAACTTTTTCATTTTTTTGTCTCAGTAACTTGAAAGTTGAGACTGGCTTCTGACTGGCACACGTGACTTCCTTGACACTTTGTCCCGCCTCCGTCATGTGCGGTTGCCATGGCGATCAGGAGCGGGAGCAGCTGAGGCAGCGGGAGCGCCAGAAGAGGAAACGGACGAAGGCGAGCTTGGCCATCCTGGCGGAGGCGGGTTACGACTCCGGGGAAGCCGCCGCCGCGCTGCGCCAGGCCAACGGAGACCTGGACAAAGCCTTCCAAGTCAGCGCGCGCCACCGGCCTCACGTGTCGCTGCCGGACGACACGGCGCTCACCTTCTCCTCTTGGCGCTCGCTTTCAGATCCTGCTGGACGCCGGCCAGACGCCGCCGACGTCCAACGGGAGCCTGGATCAGAAGGTCCGGCAGGTACGTCACCTGGCACCGCACTAATATTAGCCGTTCTTTGAATATAGGACTGAGTACAGTTCTTTTGTGTGTTTCCATGTCTCGCTGCGTTGTTCGCTTTCACCGCAACATCGATGCTATTTAGCGGTAGCATTAGCACGTCCAATGGAGTTTGCAATCTGCTATGTGCGGAATGTCCCGTGACCAACTCGGAAAACGTCCTGCGTATGCCACGCTAACCGACGTAACTGAGGTTGACGACGGGAGTGTTTGAAGCTGAATTTGCAAACATTTTGTTTTCTTTGGACAAACGTTAAATACGATTTATGTATGCGAATATGAAACACGAACCAAGCCCAAAGATCGTCTATTACAGTCATCTTTGGTGGCTCTGTGGTGAAAAAGGACATTGTAGATGTTTGAAGTTCCTCCCGTTGCTTTGTCGTTGCGCCCTTTGCCGTGGGCGAACTTCAACTCGTCGTGAAGAAAGTGAAGTCGGCTGCCACCGCACGCCACTCGTATCTCCAGTTTGCCATCGCAAGTCAAAGCGAAGAAAAGCAGGCGAAAAGCGGCTCGTATCTCCAAAATCTCGTTAAATCCTGTCAGTCGTATCTCAGGGCGCCGCCGCGACCGCTGACTAATGGACGGACGGACGGGTCCATCTGCTTGTGCGCAGTTGTTGTATTTGGGCTTCGAGCGGTCGGCGTCGGAGGCGGCGTTGGCGTTGACGGGCGGAGACGTCCGGTCGGCCACCGAGCTGCTGATGGACAACCTGGGGGCGGTCCCCTCGGTGGCCACGCCCCCCTCAGAGGAGGAAGAGCCCGGCACGTCGTCCGGCTCCACGGGTAGGCCTCGCCCGCACGCGACCGTCTCTACGTCGACATATAGACTCGCACTTCGGCACCCGCTGATTTGTTTGGTTTTTCTGGAGTTTTTTCCTTGTTTTGCGTGGGAACCAATTCTGGAAGTGTTTATTGGGAGGGCATCCCTGCTTATTGGAGAATTTGGGGGTTTAAAAAAAACAAACTGTTTTAATTATTTTCAGATTTTTGCTATTTGCAGTTGGGCCCGGCCGGGGTTCATCTCGCGGGTCGGCCGTATTGTTGCCGTGATATGTCTAGTTGTCCACCGTATTGGATGTGGCAAACCCGCTGGGAAACTCACGTAAGTCGAGGGATTGAACGTCATAAAGTGACAAGCGAAAGTGTGCCAACTTAATATATGGATATGGGAAACATCAAAAACAAACATCTCCAAGCGGCTGAACATCTAGTCAATTTCTCTTCTTTGGCACATCCAAAAGGGCGACGTGGTAAGATTGCGCACTCGATGATCCGTCTCGGTATATGATGTCGATGCTCCGATGCAAGATGATTGACAGCTGTGGCCTTGCAGACGACAGCGAGCTGGTGAACGAGATCCTGGAGGACATCCCGCGTGACAAGGACGACTACTTGGACCTGACGCTGGAGGAGGAACTGCAGCTCCTCAACACCATCAAGACGCACCTCGCGCGCTCGCTCGACCAGTGAGCCGAGCGGGACGTCGCCGCCGCCTCGCGGTTCGGAGGTTCGGCGTCCGAATCCGGGCTCCGGCCTTCCCGTGTGGACTTCACAGGTTGTCCCTGCGCTCATTGCGGAAACGTGTTGGCTTCATTGAAGACTGAAATTGTCCATAGGTGGGAACGGCAACGCGAAGGATTGTTTGTCTATACGGGCCCTGTGATTGGCTGGCAACTCATCGGTCGGACGATTTTTATCAGCCGATTTTAGCGCTTTTCAAAGCAAACTTAATCAGCCGGAGTTGGCTCTTTTTTTGGACGCTCTTTATTTCAATCAGCTGGGGCCTCATGTACAAAGACTTGTGTGGATTTCCTCCTAAAACATGGCGTACGCTCAAATCCAGAAAACGTCATACCCGCAAAAATATCCAGATGTATGAATCTGTTCGCACGCACATTTCCCTCACACGTCCCAATCAACGCGGAAACGAGCGCGCGCTGGAGCGGCCCACTCTTCCCTGTCCACGCCCGCGTTTAAAGATGCAAATCGTATTTAAATGAACCCCGCAACTGAGATCCCGATCAGAAAAAAAGGAAAGTGAGCAAAGTCGTTTCTGAATGTCAACTTGCTCACTGAAGTGGAGGCGCGCAAGAAAATCCTCTTTGGCCCGCAGTCCTCCGCCGTTAACACCACCAAGAAAAGACGGACAAAGTGGAGGAATGCTGTTTGGAACATCCCACAGATGAAAAGGCGAATTGGGAACAGACGGGGGCCATGATTGGGCAGGAAAGGAGCTTCCCCGAATTGCTCGGTCGTTCACAAGCAAAGATGGGGAGAGGTTCACCTCTTTGGCAACAAGAGCGTGAGGATATAGTCCAACAGTTTAAGGAACAATGTTCCTCAACGGACAATTGCGAGGAATTGAGGGATTTTCGTCCTCTACGGTCCAGAATATCATCAAAAGGTTCCGAGAATCTGGAGAAATCACTGCATGGACGCGGCCAGGCCCAAAACCGACATCGAATGCCCGTGACCTTCGATCCCTCAGGCGGCACGGAGGAGGATATCGCCGCGCGGGCTCAGGAACACTTCGGGAAACCAATGTCAGTCAATACGCTTCAATACGCGCCACATCCCGAAGTGCAACTTGAAACAAAGCAAAAGCCGTTTAGCAACAACACCCCGAAACGAACCAAATGTGAATACGTACATCGGTCGCACATGATTCAAATGTGTTGAAACCATTGAGGAGAAGAGGTGTAAATGATGTCATTTCCACACATTGAAATCATGTGCAACCGATGTACATGTTCAAATGCGGTCAATTCAAAGGACTCCTTTTTTTCCCCAGTGGAGTCACGAAGCGATCGTGAGGCCAGTAGGCGGCGCCTCGATCAATGAATCGGTGTCCTCCCAAATATCAGCGATTCGTGGAATACACCGGTTAGCAAATGAATTCTCGGTCCTTGCCTCAATTGCATTGCTGAAGTCAACCAAACCAAAAGCTGCGGAAACGTGCGTACGCCAGCCGCCAAGTTGCCGTGAGGCAGCGCACATTTCCACGCTCGTGTCACTCTTGATACATCGGAACCTTGCTGCGAAAAAGAACAGACGCGCCTTCTGTACATGAGGCCCCTGGAGTTTTGCCGATTAAACGTCTTAACTGCCTACGAAACATTTTGCATCGCAAACGCCGGTTCGCCCGCTGCAGCTATCGAAGATTTATACGAACGATTATTCTGTCGATGAATCAAATAATCGGATGCCTCGAAATTTAGCGCCAAATATAGATTTTCTTTCCTCAATGCCTGTTTATTAACCGATTATTGCGCAATGTGACGAGAGGGAGCAATGTCGTACTCGTTCCGCTTGTCCAAAGTGAGAGTGGCTTCAGCCAGCGGGCGAACGGCCGGTCGTTACCCGGAACGCCCGTTGGCCGGCCACGTATTCTTACTTGGCTCGAAGTAACCGAGTAACCCGTTACGAAGATATGGCTGATATTTGTCATACCTGTGGTTATTTAAATGTAAAGAAACAATGTCATTAACAGGGTTAGGGTTTAGTAGGTTTTAAAAACGGGTAAGATTTCAAATTTTCAAGAATGAAGTAACTATAATCTGATTACTTTCCTGCATGTATATATATGGCGACCATTTTGGAAGAGACCGGAGTAACGCGTTACTAACGCTTCGCTGACATAGCCCTGTGGTTGTTATTGAAATATGGATGACCAGAATTTGTGTGATTAACAGGGTTAGGGTTTCAAAATGTTGTTAGGGTTTTAACTAAATGAAAGCCGGTCTTTGTCCAATTGGTTGTCGGAATGTTCTGGAAGCGATTTGGCCGCGTCGTGGAATCAAACCAATCAGAATCGATTTCTTCAAATGTCACAAATTATTTGAATTTTTTACCCTGAAGTCTGAACATTTTCAAAATCTCCAATGTGTATTAACAGTTTATTTAAATAAGCTTTGCTGCGCATCTTGTCATTTTTGATGTTGATGCATTCGATCAACATCCTCTTTATCTGCCAAGTTGGTGAAAAACACACAGGGAATTTGTCTCCGGTAGTTGGAGCCGTTCTAGTCCGACGGCCTTTATGATGTTTCTGTCGAGCGTTCGATAAAGATCTCGAGGGGGGACAAAGACTTGACGTGACGGGAAGTAAAACATGCTGAAAGGGGAGGAGCGCGAGGCCGCTCGCTCGTTGCTTGAAAAAGAAGAAAAAGCGAAGTTCGCGGGCGAACTGGCGGGTTCGCCGTCTGCCTCGCATTTCCGAGGCGCCGGTTCGAATCCCGTCCGCGGCGTGGCCACGTTGTGCTGCGTCGGGGTGGCTTTTTCCTCCCGCTGTCCGAAATCGGGTTTGCGTCATCCGAGACCCAAAACCGGCGAGCGGTCCGCAGTTCAACATCGATGACGACCGAAGATACGATTTCATGTCGACGTTTTATGACGTGACAATCATCGTTAGCGCGTGATATCGGTTGTATTACAAATAAGCAACGCTTGAGAATGCAACAAATGTAAGATGAGTTGCTTTATTCGATATGTCCAAGCAGGAGATCATAAAAACGTGACAGTTGAAGAACTCTCGAGCGTAGAAAACGTCACATTGTCACCAAGTTGAACTTTTAATAATAATATTTGGATTTGTCCTATTTTTTTAGACACACGCAGTGGTTATGTAAGCTACAGGATAGATTTGTCATGACATCACATTCTAAAAAAACTAAATAGACAAATTTGATATATTAAATGTTGAAAATCCTTCAAGTGGACTCTTCAGCAGCTTCCGCACAATAAGACCAATTCTTGTTGCTATTTGGATTGACGCGCCTCGCGGCGTCGACGGCTTCTTCAGGGGTTCTTGAGCGCGTCGATGTGCGCGCAGATCTTGAGCGCGGGGCCCAGTTTGATGTTCATGCTGCTCATCAGATGTTCTTCGGTCAGCAGCAGCAACGCTTGGCCGTCGATCTCCTGAAGACGGAAAGCCGACGAAACCTCGCCGCAGCCTAAAATGAACAAACAAGCAAACACTGTGCCCGTACTCGATGCACGTCAACATCGTATACGGTTTGTTTTGTGAATGTATTTATGTGCGTGTGTGTGCGCAAGTACATATGGGTCATTTTTATATACTTGCGCTAATCACGCAAGAAAAAAATAAGATTCTATTTGGCAATTTTTCTGTGTGTAAGGAGCTCCCACGCTGTAAGCGCCATGTTCAAAACATTTCAAATTGTCAAAGGCAATCCTGACTGGGCGGCGGCCCATTCAAACACACTTCCTTTTATAACCATAAAGACATAAACATCCATCCATCGTCTTCCGCTTATCCGAGGTCGGGTCACGGGGTCGGCAGCCTCAGCGGGGACGCCCAGACTTCCCTCTCCCCAGCCACTTCGTCCAGCTCTTCCGGGGGGGAATCCCGAGGCGTAGCCGAAAGACGTAGTCGGGTCGTCCCCGGGGTCTCCTCCCGTTGGGACGTGCCCGGAACACGGAATCGGATGCCCCGGCCGCCTCATCTGGCTCCTCCCGTACTCGGAGGAGCAACGGCTCTACTCTGACATCCTCCCGGACGACCGAGCGTCTCGCCCTCCCTCTAAGGGAGAGCCCGGACACCCTGCGGAAGAAACTCATTTCGGGCGCTCGTATCCGGGGTCTCGTTCTTTGGGTCACGACCCGCGGCTCGTGACCACAGGCGAGGGTAGGAACGTAGCTCGACCGGTCAATCGAGCGCTTCGCCTTTCGGCTCAGCTCCTTCTTCACCACAGCGGACCGATACGAAGTCCGCGTCGCTTCCGGACGCCGCGCCGATCCGCCTGTCGATCTCCCGTTCCGTTCTTCCCTCGCTCGTGAACGAGACCCCGAGATACTTGAACTCCTCCACTCGGGGCAGGATCTCATCCCCGACCCGGAGCGGGCACGCCGCCTTTTTCCGACTGAGGACCGCGGTCTCGGATTTGACACACCCTCCGGTCCCCTTTCTGAAAAACGGGGCCCACCACCCGAGTCTGCCAATCCAGAGGCACTGTCCCCGATGTCCACGCGACGTTGCAGAGGCGTGTCAACCGGGACGGCCCCGCAACATCCAGACCCTTTTGGAACTCCGGGCGAAGCTCATCCACCGAGGAGCTTTTTAACCACCTCGCTGACCTCGACCCCAGAGGTAGGAGAGCCCGCCTCAGAGAACCCCGACTCTGCTTCCTCACGGGAAGGCGTGTCGGCGGAACCGAGGAGGTCTTCGAAGTATTCTCCCCGCCGACTCACAACGTCCCGAGTCGAGGTCGGCGGCGCCCCGTCCCCGCTGTACGCAGTGTTGACGGAGCACCGCTTCCCCCTCCTGAGACGGCGGACCAGAATTTCCTCGAAGCCGTCCGGAAGTCGTTCTCCGTGGACTCACCGAACTCCTCCCGTGCCCGACTTTTTGCTTCAGCGACCGCCAAAGCTGCATTCCGCTCGGCCGGCCGGTACCCATCGGCCGCCTCGGGAGTCCCGTAGGACTCCTCCTTCGGCTCGACGGCACCCCTCGCCGTTCGGGGATCGCCGCCGCGACCGGCGCCGACCGCCTTACGGCCGCAGCGCCGGTCGGCCGCCTCGTCGACGGAGGCGCGGTCGGCTCGGACTCGATGTCCCCCGCCTCTCCCGGAACGTGAGCAAAGTTCTGCCGCAGGTGGGAGTTGAAACTCCTTCTGGCAAAAAAAAGGCAAACAGCTTGCTAACAACGTAGGGAGTTGCGCAATTTGCACGTCGCCCTTCAAATTCTGCAGATACGAGTGCAGAAATAAGCCCAACGACTCATGGAAGCCATGACGCGCTCGTCTTTATACAATCGGAATAGCGGTACAGACGTGCAATAGTTCCCACCCTTTCCCAAATTCATAAGACATTCATTCATATCCGAGAAATAACATTTCTTTTGCTGTCTGCAATTGAAAGAATGCAAAATGGCTGCCTCACCACAGTTCCAGCGGTGTTGACGGTCAGTTTTGGTGTTTTCCCCTCAGAAGCAAAATTATTGCTGTTTGATAACTGCCAAGAACTCAAAATACTCATATCAGTCCAATTAATTGATTTTCAAACAGAAAATCAGCAGGCCACCTCTCTTCATTGATCAAATGATATGAAAATGACCCATCAAAGTGCGCGTGCGTGTGTGCATGCGCGCCTACCTGGCAGCGCGTGTATGAAGGCCGTGACGTCGTCCACAGTCCACTGCGACGGTTCGGCCTTAAAGGTGCTTGTGGGCGTGGACGCGGTCACCGTGGTTACTGACGCCGGACTCTCCGTCCCGGTCGTCAGGGCGACCGCCGGTCCCCCCTCCTCTTCGTCCTCCTGGTCTTCCTCCTCTCCTCCTGCCTCCATGTCCTCTTCCTCCTCCTCTCCCTCTTTTTGCTCCGCCGCCTCAACCTTGCCGTCGTCCTCTCGGCGTCCGGCGCTCCAGAGATCTCGAGGCTGAGGACACACGGACAGGTCGCGCTCAGAAGACGCGCTTCTTTCGCCGGCCACTAGAGGCCGACCGTGAGCGCGTCCGCGCGACGCTTAAACAATCCGTCGGCCTTCGGTGAATCTAAGACGCAAACGAGATTTGGAAGGAAAACCCAACCGTGCGATCTCCTACCCAGAACTTCTCAACCGCGAGGCAGACGCGCTAACCAACTAACACCGCGCCGGCCGCGTCAACAACGGCAACGATAAGACGTCGGCGCGGTTGCGTTACCAGTCTTAGCAGGAGCGGCTTCCCGGGCACGGACTGCGCCCTGTTGAGGGCGGGTCGCGGCCTCTCCGCGCGGCCGCCGGCGCTCAGCGCTCGCAGACGCTTCGTCAGGCGCACGTTGAACCTGCCGACGACAACGACACCGAGAAGAGGAGGCGACGCCGGCCGCGTTACGCCTATTCGGGTCCGAAACGCATTCTGCCCCCCCCCCCGGCGAGCGTCTCTCTCACCCGCGAGCGCAGGAAGTCGAGCAGAAACGCTTGGAGCGCATGAAGTTGTGGGCGTGGCCTCGCTTGCCGCAGAACTGGCAGTGGAGAACGGCTCGATCGCGCTGGCAACCGCCTGAAACGCAAAAGTCAGACGGGATGAAACTCAGCAGGAGAACAAAAACGAGGAAAAGGGGATGAAGAAAGAGGAGGCCGATGGGAAGGAAAAGAGGAGGAGGAGAAGAAGAACGACAAGCGGCTGCTGCGTTGGCAACGTTCGTCGTTCATCAGAGATTCGCGGTGCGGATTTTGGGAACGGTGTCGGTCCGCTCCGTCAAGATGGCCACGAGAGACCAGGGCGGAGTTCTCGTACGCGTTCCGTGCCGCTGCGCGTCTTTGTGGCCGTCGTCCTCTTGCGAGTCCGTAGAATGCTCCGAATGTTCCGTCGCCGTCTCGGCCGTCTTGCGGTCGCTCCCGTTGGCTTCCTGCGGCGGCGACGGCCGAGGGAGCAGAAGCAGCGACGAGCGGTTCACCTGAGACGACACAAACGAGCAATCGGAAAAAGCGTCGATGACGAGTTGGTCGTCAATCGAGCTCTTCCGTACGTGCGTCTGTGTGCGCGTGCGGAAGCAGATAAATGCGTGTGCGTGTGCGCGTGCACGTACAGGAAACGGTTGCAGTCCTTCCTGTATGACGAAACCTTCCACGACGTGCGTCAGGACGTCCCCGCCTTCCGGCCACGCCCTCGCATCCCACGGTCCGTCCGCCGCCCGCCTCTCGGGCGGCTCGTCTTCCGTTTGCCCGACGGGCGGCGCGCCCCCCGTGGGTGTTTCCGCGGCCGGCCGCGATCGGCTGAGGTCGAGCGGCCGGGCGGCGCGGGAGGCGGGATCCGCCGACGGAGACGAGGGCGGAGACTGCGACGACAGGCTGGACGACGCTGAAACGACGACGACGGCGCACACGTTACGCAGCTACTACGACGACGACGACGACGACGACGACGACAACACACACTGCCGCAAGGACGCGCACACACTACACAACAACTACACACACCTTACACGACGGCACACGGCACAAGAACACACAGGAAGCGATACCCGATTGGTTGTCGGACCGAGCGGACGCGTTCTCGTCGATGATGTCCCGCGAGGCCGCCATCTCTCCGGGAAGTTCTGGCAGCCCGACGGCGTGGGAGGAAAGTTCCGGAGGCGAACGCCGGACGGGGTCCGCTTCCGGAAGCGGAGCCTCGGCGGCGACCCGCGATCGGGGTCGGGCGTCCTCGAGCGTCGGCGACATCTGCGACCGTCCGCCGGCCGACGGCGCCTCGGCGGCGTCTTCTCCTTCCTCTCGCAGCTCCGTGGCGCGCTCCCGGCCCCCGGGCGCCGAGCCGCCGCGACTCTCGTCCGTTCGCGCTCGCTCGTCTTCCCGGCCGTCGTCCTCGTCCGCCTCCATCTCGTCCGCGTCCTGGCGTCTCGGGTCGTTCGGAGCGGCGTCTGCGTCTTCCGCGAAGCCTCCCCACGGCGCGTCGCTCTCCTTCGCGTTCGGTGGATTCCGGCGGGGAGGCGACGCGGCGCTCCGAGGAAGGGGAAGCGCTCCCTGTCCGCTCAGAGTCGGCGGCGCGGCCGCAGGGGTTCGGGCGAGAGACGGCGGCGGGCGGGCTGAAGACAGGGCGACGATTCGGAGCCGCCCGGAGGCGGACGGCGGCGTCTCCGATGACGAGGCGGAGGGCGGCGGGACGGCGGCGGGGAGGACGCCGAGCGCGGGCGCCCGGGAGGCCGCGGCCGAATGAAGTTTGGGCCGCAGGGGGACGGCTCGGACCGGCGAGTAGAGCGCTTGGAGGAAGGAAAGACGCAAACGATGAGCACGAGGTGACGACGTCATCTGCGACTCGTTACGGCCCAAAAGCGAAGCTTCGTACGCAATCGCAACAGAGCGGAGCGTCGCTTACTCGGGGGGGGCGGCGCCGACGGGCGGCGGCCGGGCACGGTCGCGGTCGCGGTCTCCGGCCGGGGGCGCGGCCTCAGAGGAGGGAAGAGCGGCGTTTGCGGGCGACTGAGCGGAGGCGGGCCCTTCAGACGCAGAGAGGGGGCGGCGAGGGCGCCGGCCGGCCTCGGCGTCCCGCTACGGAGCTGGAGAGAGACGACACGTACCGTCAACCGACGGCGCCGCTCGGCGCGCCGACGCTGCTCACCTGAGCGGAGGCGGGGTCAAGAGAGGAGGAAGAGGAGGAAGGGCCGGCCCGCACGGCCGACGTGAGGATCAGCTGCAAGCACAAGAAGAGTTCGCTCGCGCTCACCAAATAAGGCTTTGACAAAATTCCTTCAGCAAAAGCGCAGATCTGAAATCCCAAGAAGCAATCGCACACCCAACGGGAAGGTCACCAAAAGTACAAACACGGCATAAAAGGACACGCGCTTCTTTTTCCATCAATTGCGACGAAACCTTTCCTGTCTGAGGTTACTTCGGATTTCCAAAATTATTTCTATTTGCTAAATGGCAGAATAACGAGAGAAGTTTTTTTTACCGTGGCCTCGAAACCGTCGGACTCGCGTCAAACATTTTGCATCTCCTTCGACAATAGTTTTCCTTCCCGAGCACTGTGACGCCCGGACATTCCCACGGTGCGTCATTGTTGAAAGACAGAACATGAACGTGGCGCCTTCAGGCATCTGGAAATTACACCCAAGGATGAAGCAGACTTTTGCAAGTCCACAACTCTTGACTGATTTCGTTTGACTTTCCCGTAATACCTTCATTGCATCAAGAACCAGTGTGTCTTAGGTGGGCCCGGTTCAAATACATCCGCAGGTGTGTCTCCGTGCACCGATCGGAAGCTTCCAAATACATGACATCGTCATCTGGGTTTTCCCAAACCGGTTCAAAGCGCAAAAAACTTTTTACTTTGAAGGAAGTTATGAAAAATTGCCACGAGGAAATCCTTTTCTCATTATTCGAGCATTTGGCAAATAAACATTTTTTTAATCCTAATTGACGGAAAAGAGGAAAAGATTCAGTTCACTCGAGGTTGCTCGTAACTCAAATTGTGTCCACATAATACACACGCATACACAAAATCGACCAAGTGATAGCTAGTAACTGGAAAAAGTTGTAAGTTGTGGCACTCTAAGGTGTACTTGCTTACTTGCACTCGTCGGGGCACTCGAAAGGAAGACCCGACTGATTCGTCGGCCGACCCGTTTCATCGGTTGATATAATTAGCCCTTTTCAAAGCGGAATATATTTTTTTTTTTTTCACATTCACACATTACAACAACATAAGACAAAAACATAAGAAAAAAGTGGCATAAAATCTGAAAAAGAAAAAAAAAAAATTTTTTTGATTGATGATACATTTTTTTTTTTTTTTTTTTTAAACGAATCGGGCATGAGACTTTTATTCTGCCAAATATCGGAATGGACCTCGGCCTCCAAAAAATCCATATTAGCCGTTTGCGACAATGTGCCAGTGTACCGTTTTTGACTTGTGAGCGTGCGGCCTGAACGTAACGTGAAACCTCTCCGACGCTGCCTTCACCGTCACCGTGGATACGACAGCATCCCCATGGACGCGACGCGTGTGGGTGTGCGTGCGAGTTTACCATCTGAGCTCTGAGCAGCACCTGCTCCTGTCCGGACCCTTTGAGACCTCCCCCCAGGAGCGAGGCCCGCTGGGGAGCGCCGCGCCTGGCGACGAGGGCGGCGGGGGGGCCGGGATCGGCTCGCGGCGGCCCGGCGGGCGGGGCTGCGGGGGCCTGCGCACACGCGGGAATGAAACGTTGGCATCGGGTTCGCGCGACGTGAACGCGTCGACTGCGCGCCAGTCACGGAACGCGTGAAAAATGCCGGCATTGGTTACCACGGTTGCCAAGGTAACCGTGCTAAAAACTTAAAAGCTAGGTTACCTACTTACACGACGCCACGCCCCTAAAAGGCGCACATCCAACACACGAATATGACGGTACGTACAGTAATTACACTTTATAAAAACACTTTTTTTTTCAGTTATTTACATTCTCTTTTACTATGTTTATAATCGATATAGCGCTATTTTTACATAAAAATCAAACAATAAGTTGGTGTTTTTGGGGTGGGGTCTGGAACGGAGCAATGGAATTGGAACAAGGCTTATTTAAGGATTCGAGGAATTTTATTGTCATACCGATGGCGGCAAAGCACTATTTTTATCCCAATGAAACTCCTCGACTCACGACAATTGAGTTCCTTGGCAGCAAGATGGCGCCAAAGTACCGCTTTTATCGCTGATAACTCCGCGCCGCGGCGCCGACTTGTTCCCGCAGGGGCAACGGCGAGTGTCAGAGAGCGTGGCGCTACCTGTCTTGCGGGCGGACTGGCGGGCGTGTGGAAGGGCGTGAGGGTGTTGGAGGTCACCGTGGAAACGGTCCTCACGCTCCCGTTGGTCAGCGCGGCGGAGGTCTCGGTTGACGAGGTGGCCGTTGACGACGAGGAAGATGAGTTTTCTGCAGAAGAGGAAGCGGCGGAGGCGTGCGTGGCGGTCTTGGCGGCGCAGGGCAGGATGGGCCGCGCGTACGTGCGAAGGGCGGGGCTTGCCGTGGCGGTCAGTTTCGGGGGCGCGGGGACGAGAGGGAAGGAAGTCCTCACCGCCGCCATTTTGGGTGCAGAGAGGGAGGGCGCGGGGGTGAGCGGGGGGGGCGGGGAGGAGGTGACGGTCGGCGCCGGCGAGTCCTGCAGCAGCATGGGGTTGGGCGTGAGGCGGGGCGGCGCGGGCGCGCCCGCGGCCGACGAGGAAGACGAATCGGAGGAGGCCGGTCCGTGTTCCGATTGGCTCGCGCCAGCCGGCTCCGTGTCCATCGTGCCAGGCTTCAGCGGGCTGAACGGAAACAAATATGCAAACGATACGTTCAGATTCGGTCATCCGTCTCGGACGGGCAAAGTTTCACGTACCGAACGGTCACGGCAGCGGACTATTGCAATATGAGTCATTCCAACTGCTCTCAGTGCGAGAGGACTCTGCATCTTTTTTTTGCACAAAAAAAACCACTGTACCGGCATGACCAGATAACTATTAACGCTTTATTGCTCAGGGCCTGTTTTTTTTCTTTTGGTCAATGTCTTCACGTCTCCAAAGCGTCCTCTGCCAATCGACCGTCTGTTGTCGTACTCGAGCGGCTCCGACCACCGGAGACAAATTCCTCGCGTGCTTTTTGGACATACTTGGCAAATAAAGACGATTCTGATTGTGATGCCGGAACTTTTGTCGCAGTCATCAATTTTGAAAGCCTTTTCCGAAAACAATGCACTTATTCATTTTTTTATTCATTTGCGTTCTTTTGTCTGTTTCATTGCTTTAGTGTAAAAAAATGTCATGTAAAAATTTGTCAATTCAAATTATTTTTCCGTACAAACATTTGTTTCATCAAATAATGATAATATAATTCAGTATAATTAAGTGAATGAAACGTAATACATTTAAAACATGACAATGAATAAGTATTTTATTCTTACTGTTTTGCATATTTTCCAGACACATAATCGTGTTTCACTTCATTGACAAATGACACGGCCCGACATGTTTTAAAAATCTAGTTCGGGGGCCGATTTTGACGCCGAAATCCGAAATCCCCCCCACGGGGCCCCCGACGAGCCGTTCCCAGCTGGCGTTTAGCGGGCGGGGGCCCCGAGAGACGACAATCCCCGCAAAACACGTCGGGATTGGGGAATCGCCCGAAGCAAGTTTGTTGTCAAACACAGCCACAACGAAATGAAGCCAACTTAGTACTCGGGGCACAAAAAGGAAAAAAAGGCCGACCATACAAAAGGTGACGGGGGTCAGCGGGAACGCGTCTGTTGCATGAGAAACGTAGTCAGCCGCACACGACAGCGGCGCCGGTTTGACGCTGGGACTGACCTCGGAAAGTGAAAATCTGCCAATAATCGAGGCCCATCAAAATACGAATACGCCGGGATATCCTGCCATGGGGTTGGGTTGGCTCCCCCCAACAAAGAAAAATAACAATCCACAGCTCCGCAAGCGCGAAACGGCGAGATCCGCTGGAGCCGAGCGACATCGCTGCAACAACACAGCCGCGAGTCAACTCGTTCGCACGTTACAACACACACTTTTTTGTACTTGCTTGTTGGGATGCAACTAGCCATTATTTCAAGAATCAATTCATCTCTTCATTATTTTGGGGGCTTGATCAATGAATTGAATAGGAAAAAATATTTTTTTTTTTTATTTCCATCCCTTTATTTAAAAAACAGGACATTATTTCAAATTGACAGTGCAGAAAATGCACCAACATAAATTGCTTATGATTCAGTGGGTGATTTGCTGCATAACATCTGTCAGAAAATTGGCAAAAATATTGATCAGCATTTTCGAAAGCAAAAGCAGATGTTTGCAAATGTCTTATTTTGAAAAACCCAAAGATAATCAGTCTGCCTTAATAGACATTTCAGATTTTTGTGTTATTACTACAAGGTTGATGAGAATTTTGTCAGTTTTGGTGATGAAGTTATTTGTTATGAATTGTAAATGTGAATTCTTGAAAAAAGGATATTTCACTTTTTGCTTTTTGGGGGGCGGGGGGTCTTCATGGTCCTTCTTGCCTTCAGTCTTGTGAGCGAGCGAGCGACAGGCGCTCAGGCAGCGGAAGAGCAAGTTGCAATGACTTGCTCTCCCACTAGATGGCAGACGGTCCATCGTTCAACTGCGCTTGCACTTTTTGCGACATTTCCCCCCCACCGTCAAATATGTGCCTTGGCTCCACGCAGCGCGAGTAAAACATGTTCTTCCTTTTTCTCATTCGGCGACGTCGCCACGCAAGCAGGTGCACGGCCACGCACGATAGCCACATGCTAACACATTGTTAGAAATCATATCATAGTGCTCATTAGGATTAGAGCGTGTCTTCTCGTGGCGTGGTCTCACTCGGCGCAAGCAAACTAAAATCCACAATTAAATAAAACCGAGAAGATAAGAAAACAGAAGCCCGGAGGGAGGCCTCGGCTAGCAAGCGAGTGTAGTGTCAGGCGGCTAACAACAAGCGCGATGCTAGCTAGGCAAGTGTCGGCTCCGACGCTTCGCGTTCGGTTCGGGCGGCTTCTTACCTTGCGGTGTCAGCGTACCGCGGCGGCCCGCTCCATCCGCGGCCCCCTGCGCCCCAAGGAGCGCAGTCCCCGCGACGACGGGCTGACGGCCGTGTGGAGCCGAGGAAAGCGGCTCGCCACCACTAGTGTACCGGGGTACTAGTGGACTCCGCGGAGGCTACTAGTGTAGTCTGGAGCGCAGTCGCTGTCAGTAGCGACTTCCTCGTCACGGCCACACGCTCCGTAGACATCCAAATTGACATAGACCGCGCCTTGACCCGGAACCGTACGTGAACGTCGCCGCCATATTGAATGTGGAGAAGCAAATCCGCCGCCGCAAAAGCGAGAGAAATACAGGACGCAGATTGGGGGGGGGAAGTGAAGCCCTGCTCGGTTCATTGAGGACTCTCCGCGTGAATGCTCGTTTTGTTTACTTGTGCCCCGCGATTGGCTGGGGACCAGTTCGGGGTGCAGCCCGCCTCTCGCCCGCAGGTGAGGATAACGAATAAGCAGGATGTAATGGAGGACATCTGTAAACGCCGACGACGCCATAACACGGAGTTTTGTCATCTTCGGTGGCTCGGCGGTGACCTCTTGTGTTGAAACTTCCCACCTCGGCCCTTCACCCAAGGGAGGAGCAGCAAGTGCTTCGACCCGTTTGTCCCGGTTTACGCGGGCAGATCCAAATCTGACGGCAAACAAAATACAGCAGTGAAGCTCAGCCAAACGAACACACTGTTGGGAATAAATGCTATCCATATTCGGGTTGCGGCTGACCGGTGAGCGGGTCGGGGCGGTTCGGGTTCGCCTGTCGCCCGAAGTCGGCTGGGATGTTCTGCGGCGGGCCGCGACGCCGAGGGATGGAGCTCAATGCTTCAGAGAAAAGGTTCAACGCGTTGCCGCAAGAACTTTGAGGCTCTTTAGCACAGCCAAAATCAGGAAAGCACACCTCAAAGTAGCACATATATGGCTGTTGTTTAAATCTTTTCGACATCGAACTTTTTCACATGTTCGTGTACTCGGGCTAGATTTCTCCAACTCACCGCACATTCCAACAAAATGGCCGACCGCCTACATGCGGATAGGGAAGCACTCCCCACACGAGAACGTTTAACAAACCTTTTCTCGTTTATTCATCACACATTTAGAAAATGAAGCACACTATACAAATGTCCTCCTGCGCGAGAGAAGTGGGAGCATGCAGAAACCTTTGGATATGGCTCTCTGATTGGCTGAAGGCTAAATTAATGAGTTTGTCGCTAGGGCGACGAGACCCTCCTCCTCGTAAAATCTGGGCGTATTTACAACGTGCGTCGGGCGGGCGGCGGGCTGAAGTTCCTTCAGCACTGACGGGAGAGCGCAGAGGTCAGAGTTCAGCCTCCAGTCGGCTGAACTTTATTACTCAAGACAGAAGAAGAAGGGGGAGAAAAAAAAAAAAAAAAAAAAGAGCGAACACACAAAAATAAAACTGAGGCGATGTTGGGGGTCATTTGCGGGGGCTCATGCCAGGTAGCTGTACGTGTCCTTCTCGCCATCCACCCGCTCCAAGTACTCCTTCTCGATCAGGATGTCGATGCATTTCTGCCCGCGAGAGGGAGACAGCGGTCAGCTTTGTCATTTACCGTCGTCGTCCGGGTCGTCGGGGTCACCTTGATGACGGGCACGCGCGGTTTGAATCGAGACGACAGCTGGTTGAGGACCTCGGCCAGCAGCTGCTGATGCTTCAGGACCTTGCGCATCTTCATGATGCGCACGATGGCCGCCTGGATGCACGCACACACAAACAAATCAATCAACGCACACACACACACACACACAAAGACACACCCACAAACAAACAAACCCGAATCCTCAACCTTCACACACACACACACACACAAATGCAAAGATGCACACACACTTGCGCCGACCTGAATGAGGAGCTTGCGGTCCTCCTCGATGTTCTTGTGCGTAGTTTCCTGCTCTTGCTTCTGCTCCGTCTTCATGGGCACGTTGATGTTCACGCGCAACTTTTTACTACTCACACACACACACACACACACACGTTAGCAAAGATGGCGGACGGCGAGCAGGAAGCGGTCGGTCAAGTGGTCGTCTGACTTTTTGTATCCCAGGAAGAGTTTGATGACCGTGTCGGGTTTAAAGTCCACGTCGTCCACGTTGGCGTTCTCGTCCTCCAGAACCTGACGGACGGACGGACGTGAGCGAGGCGGCCGAGGGCGGCGAGCTGCCGAGCGCCCGCTTTACTCACCAGCAGTTTGGACTTCAACAAGATCTGCAGAACTTGGATGAGGATGTCCTGAAATCGAGGAGGGAGAGGGTTCAACGTTAGAAGTTTCTCACTTGATCACATTTGCAACAATTCATCGAAGACTATTTTGACCATTGATTCACAACCTCGTTTAACTTCAAATTGTCCAAATCCTCAAAATTGCAGCCCGTCAACAGTACATTTTCTCCCATTTGTGTCGTCCTCCATGAAAGCAGACAGATTAGCTTAGTGTTTTTCCCAAAATAAGACACGCTTTTACTTTGGAAAACAATCAACATTTTTGCCGATTTTCTGACAGATTTTACGGACCGAAGCAGGAACAGAATCATTATCAATTTGTTTGTGCATTTTCTGCACTTGTCAATTTCAAATGTCCCATTTATCAATAAAGGGACGGAAATGTTTACAAAAATAATAAATTGACAGATTCATTGATTTTTCTATTGAAAAAAATAAATGTTCTCAAATGCTATTATTGCAAACAAGTTTAGCATTTTCTGCTCATCTGCGATTTGCTTAATTCCGAGCATCAACTTGCATCGACGTCCACAGGAAATTCATGAGCAATTGATGAAAATCTGCGGCATACGGACCATATCAAAACGAACATTAGCATAGATGTCCATTGTAACCCTTCAAACCAGTGCTGCTTTACACACGGAGCAGCAACACATACAATACTCGCAGGCATTTATTCTCTCTGCTCAGTGGGAACGATGAATATTACTAGTTGGGAGACCTTCTCTGCCTCTTTTTCTTGCTTTTAATTCCGCCGCATCTCTTCCAGTTGAGCTCAGCGCTGCCAGGCACGTTGTGGCACAACGTGGTACGACACTGAAGGTGCGCAGTTTGAAGTTAGGCCACGCACGCACGCACGCACGCACGCGCGTACTGCAAAGATGCTGTTTTCAACTACGGCAGCTAGAACTACGATTTTGTCGTTTTTCAAAACCAAAGGCTACAACGGCGTTTGCGCAGCTGCGGTACCGTTTTGATCTGCGTGCTGTCGGACAGCTGCTGCACGGTGTAGCTGTCCTCCGTGTTGTACTGCAGCAGGATGGCCATCTGGAAGGTGGACGCCTGCAGCGTGTACCTGCCGCACACACAGACGCGCGCACACCTCACACCACGGCGCTTCCTGCGCGGAAGCCGGGGAGCGGCAAGTACCTGTTCTTGAAGCAGTTGGCCACCAGCTCGCCTTTGGACAGGTGGTAGAGCCACGTCAGCTTCCTGCCGCTGTGTCTGCTGGCGTAGAACGCCGTGAAGCGCTGGTAGCTCCTCTCCAGCTGAACGCACGCACGCACGCGTCAATGGGGAAGTCGGCCGGCCGCTCGTCTCGTGTACGTTTGTGTGTGCGCGTTTACCTCAGAGGGGAGCGCAAAGGTACAGGACTGCTGGAAAGGCCACGAGCCAGAACTCAGAACCTGAATACTGAAGTCCACTGAAGGACGCACAACAATGACATCATCACACACAAACAAGTCATTTTGCCCTCACGGTGCAACAATTCAGTCAACAACAACTAATAAATCAACAACTATTTTGATAATCAATTATCAATTTCAGAGACCTTGTTGAACTTCAATTGTCCAACAGTTTCTTTTTTGTTTTGTTGTCATTGCGGGAAACTAGTAGCCCTTCCTCCGCGAAATAGCTCTCAGTTTCCGAAAGGGTCGCTCACACACGTGTGACGTTGCTTCGTGGTTGTTTATTTGGTTTTGTTACATCATTAAACAAGACCAAATAAAAAACAAGAATCTTTCAATAAGCAGCTATCACCAAAAACGATTTTGCAATAAACGAATGAAAAAATGTTTTCGATGAATCAATGGAATAATCAATTGTAAAAATATTTGCTGGCAGCGTGCGTGACTGACGGTCGAGAGGTTCCGAGTTGGTGAGATGCTTCTTGAACTGCTCGTTGAGGTCCTTGCTGACGCCGATGTCCTGGAACATTCTCTGAAGTTTGGACGTGTACTCAAAGCCGCACGCTTGCTGCGAGAGGACACGGGACGAGGTGACAAAACGGCCGCTGCGCGCGGAGTCAGGGGTCGGTTTCGGGTCGGGACGGACACCTTGAGTTTGGAGATCATGCTGGCCTCGGCGTCGTCGCTGGCGCTGTTCTGGTGGACCAAACGCTTGGCCAGCATCTTGGCGTAGAACTTCTGGAAAACGTCTTTGTCCTCGATGTACTTGAAGACGACCATCTGG
The DNA here is from genome assembly GCF_024500275.1 of Phycodurus eques. NCBI lineage: Eukaryota > Metazoa > Chordata > Actinopteri > Syngnathiformes > Syngnathidae > Phycodurus > Phycodurus eques. The sequence continues at coordinate 16,207,385 of NC_084545.1, read as the reverse complement.
AAGACACCGGGACACGTCGTCGCAAAGACCGGCAAACGAGATGGCCGCCGCCGTATCGCGACCTTACCACTTGGTTCAGCGTGTCCTCCAGCTCCGCCTCCTCGGGGTTCTTGGAGCTGACGAGGAAGAAAAGCAAAAGAAAACCAAGAAATGTGAAGGAGTGACGCAAAGAAAATGAGAAGAAAGCTAAGAAAACGTGACGAATAGGTAAAGAAGACAAAGAAATTGTGAATCGAAGTGAAGAAAACATCAAAAGCACGAGGGCGCAAAGATGATATCATGTAAACGTTGTTAAGAAAACAAAAAGCAAAAGTCACTAAGTTCAAAGTAAATGGAAAAGTGAAAGAAAAAAGAAACCCAAGAACGTTAAGAAAGGAATGTGAAGACGTTAAATTAAGAAGAAACGTAAAGAAGAATGTCACGGTGAAGAACGGGCGAGCGGGCGCACCTCTTCTTGAGCAGCGAGTCGCAGTATCTGGCCAGCAGCTCGGGCGACTTGCTGGACGACTGCGCCATCCGGGTGACGGCGTTGTTGTTGATGAAGCGGCCGCACGCCTGAGGGGAGCGCAAAGAAAAAAGTGTCACAAGGGGGCGCCCCACACTGCAAAAGACGCACGCTCGCTCGCCCGACCTTGTCCAGCGCCGCCACGAAGCCGGCGTCGTTGTTGAAGGCCGACATGACCAAGGCGTTGTACTTCTTGTGCACGTCCAGCGTGGTCTGCACGTACACTTTGGGGTCCTGAAACGCAACACACGTGACCTTCGCGTCCACACGCCCGCCACAGCTGGGAAATGCACGCCGCCGTACGTTGAGCGCCGCCTCTCCGCACTTCTCGATGGCGGCCAGGCCCTGGTTGTGGATGTGCGTCTCCAGAAGCTTCTTCAGCTCTCCCAGGCCGTCCGTGATGCGAGACACCAGGTTGTACATGCGCCCCAGGTCTGGCGGGAACAAACGTCGTCGTCGACATCGTCAGCAACGCGAGCGACGAGCGCACCGACCGGAACATATCGTCGGGCTGACCCGTGGGGCCTTCACATGCAATCTAGCGGTTTTGTTTTGCAACAAAAATCTGACTTCTCAATCCATTCTCCTCCCTTCGCTGAGAGAAAAAGCAAACGAGCAACACGCAACATCTGAATCCGTTAGATTGAAATCTCCTCCTTGTGGTCTCTTAGTTTATACTTTTGGCCTTTTATATAAATGTCTGAATTTGTAAACAAACCTATTGGCGTAAGGAGGGAGGTCATATTTTTTGTACCTGAGTCCAAGTCATTTGATTTTGGCTAAGTGCCAAAAGCAAGTCCCGTTCCGATAGCTCAGGAAGGGATCTTATTATGCAATGAGCATTGCATCATGAAAACAAAAACAAAAAGTAACTTTGTAACAGATGAACAACTGTCCGCAAATCAAATCCAGGTGCTGCATAGCAAAATTTGAAGTGCAATAAGTGCAGTGCGTAAAACCGTTGGCTCAGATGTGTCACAACGTACAGTGAAACCACTCAGGAGACGCGTGTTGTAGTGGCGCCTTATGAGAACTGTGTTTATAGGTTTAACTTACAAAAATAAAATCTTATTTGCATGTTTTCCTTCCCACGTTGCTAAATTGCAAACTTCTCAAGTGGACTTCCAGATTTGTGACTCTCGGATAGAAAGTGAGCTTGTTTTTACCTGCTGTATCTCCAGTGAAAGTACATGCCATCTTTTGTTGTTGCGACAAAGCTTTTCAAGTTTTCCTGCTGTTGTTGAAGTCGCGCAGTGAAAATGTCCTGTCGGCGGCACAAACGCGTCTGTTTTCGCGGCGGGGAACAGCGGCATTTTAAGACTCTCGGCAAAAGACTAATAAACGACGTGAAGGCTGCACGAAGGCGCTAGCTAGTCGGGAGCCATCTTAGCCGTTTCCATTAAAGTAAAATGTGGGTTTAGTTAGTTAACGTTTTTTTTCTTCTTTTTTTTTTTTTTTTTTAAACATTCGCGTTTTTCTTTTATTTCGCTTACAAAAATGTTTTTTTCAATTTTAGTTGTAGTTATTTCGTTTGTTTTTTTTATAATAAACTTGCCTAATAGATTCAACTGAATATTATTTTCCATAAATTGATTATGTTTCAGTGACCGGTTTATTTCATAACACCCGTCAGACAATCGGCAAAAATGTCGATGATTGTTTTCCAATGTGTTTGCAAATGTCTTATTTGGATTCAACACAAAGATAATCAGTGCGAATGAGAGAAATCTGAGAAGATTTCCTGTTCAGAGGCTGAAATCTGAGTATTTGGACAGTTTGCAATTAAACAAGGTCTCTAAACGATTCATCGATGATCAAAATAGTTGTGAATGAATTTGTCGACGCACAAATGGGCAGCGTGTCTTTGACGATGTTCAACATGATAATTGTCTTCCTATGGGAAAATGTCGCTTTCTTTGCAGGAATTCTTTTTTTGGACACATAGCGACCAAATGGCTACGTTGACGGTGCTTTTGTTAAGTAGCTCTTCTGCGTTGGCCGCCGCGCTCCTCACCTTCGTTCTTGTCGGCATCCAGAAGGTTCTGGAACTCGGTGTGAAAGATCTCCAGGTGCTTCTCGATGAGGACCTGCTCGCACTTCCTGGCCAGCTCGTCCTGTGTGGACTCGTGGAGGTAAACCTGCACGCGCCGCTGCTCCTCCAGCAGCCGGGCCTCCGCCTGTCGTCAGACGGGACGATGACATCGTCGGCCTCGCGAAGAGGCGGCCGCGCGCGTACCTTCTTCATGTACTCCGTGACCGGGTTCTGCTGGAGGAACTCGGTGCTCTCGCGCGTGTAGAAGCGTTCCGTGTCGGTCAGGAACTGGCACTCAAAGTATTCCTTGTAGACGGACAGCGTGGGGCCTTTGGCGAAGGCGTCCTCCTCGTTCAGGCCCAGCTCCACTGCGGGCGGGGGCGCACACGCCGTTATTTTGGATCTCCAGCGAGCTAGCTCTCTCACTCTCACACACACTTCGACGCAACGTGATTGGTTCAAGATTGTTACTGTATCTCGGTGGATTTTTCAAGCACCTGCATACTTGGAGTATTTCTTTTTTGAACCACTTTTTATTTTCCATTGGCTACATTTGAAAACTGATATCTGCGCTTTCTTCTCCTTACTTTGTCAAAATAGGCTCGCTACTTTTTTCGACATCTGCAAAGGACAACACGACATGTACAAGATGTTACCAGAAAGAGGGAAAGTCAACCGCGTTGAGCTTTTGATTGATTAACCAAGATCTTGAGGTCTTACAGGACACGAAGGAACGGGAACCGGAGAATTCATGACGGCGTATCCAATCCGTGGCCTTATGTATTGATTTGTTTGACGTCGTCTGCTACAAGAATGAGTCGTGCTGAATAGGTCGTGTCTTGTGCCCGCCTAAATAAAAAAACACCAGCTTCTGGCCTTTACAAAATGTCGGTCTAATCTGAAAAAAGGTGTATTTGTGTCAGTTGTCAACATTAGCTAATTGAGCATTTTTCTTACTTGGTTTACATGGTTAGGAAAGTGTTGGCCCTCTGCGAGTAGTCTAATCTGCTAACCTTAACCTTTTTGGAAGCCATCACAGGGTCATGGCAAGATCAACATGGGACGACAGAAGTCTCCGGCATGCTTTCTTTTCTTATTTCTGGCCCTTTTCTCCCACACTCAAAATCTTATAATCCCTTGCGCATGCTTTGGTCCACAAAGTTCACGGCTGTTTTTCTGTATTGGTGGTAATGCTAGTCTTACAATTATTGAAGCTATTTTTGATGTTCACATTGCTACCGTTCTGCAAAACTGCATTCTTGATAGACGCTCGTTTACATATACTTGTATGTCGTCTGAAAACCCCGCCGGTGGCCTGTGACTTGAAATATTGCCACCGTAAAGGATTACGAGTAAAGGAAGAATTTTTTGAACTTGAATGAATTTTCTCCAATGAATTTTGCTTTTCTCCAAGCACTTTGTGATTACCTCGCACAGATCGTCAAAGCAAGCTAGCTAGCGCTTCAACAACAACACACAACATGTCACGGTTCTTTTCTTCTCCTCAGTACTAAAACTATTTACGTTAATGAATGAGGGAAACTAGTTTGTGCGCAAAGCAGCTTTTTTTCCCCCACGTCGTGCAGAGTTATCAAATTGGGTACTGAATATCATTGACAGTAAAAGATTTTTTGATTTAGATTTGTGCACATTTTGTACATTTCAGCATCTGTACTTCTCCACAAGTATCCGCACTCACAGCGCAAGCACGAAGCACGCTGCGAGCGATCGGGCGGCCTGACCCACCGTAAGACTGGACTACGCCGCTGATTAGGCGAGTGTTGATGGTCTCGCCGTTTCTCTCCCGCTCGATGAGCTTCAACACAGCGTTTGTGACCTGACGCACAAATTGCAAGGCGAAGTACATGAAAGAAATGATTCCAAAGCCAAACACGACGCGGTCGCCACACGCACCTGTTTGTTGAGGGGTCGAAACAGACACTCCCTCCAGGTGACCAGGGCCAGCTGCAACACAACAACAACAGCAACCGTTGACGTGATCACAACAAGAACAGGGAGAAGCGGCAGCTGTGTTGGGAATCGATTCACTCATTCCCTAATCACTACATCCGCATTTTTAGATTCGCTTTTAATTAAAAGTCATTCAAAGAAACACTGCTCGGGCGACGTCGATTACGCCATTGGTGTCAACTGGCTCACCTTCCGTTGGGGCGGAGCGATATGATATATTGCCCAAAAAGTCACATTTCTGACTTGAATGGTTTTTTCCCCCCCTTCAATAAAATGGAAAAGCAAACGACAACGTGAAATCATTGGACAAAATTGCCCGTTTCGCAGCAGCGGTTTTCGCTTCGGTTTGAACCGTCTTTTTGCAGCGGACCGACCCGCCGGCCTCGGCGAATTCCCAACACGGCCGCAGAGCGCCGCCGTCCGTTTCTGACCGAGTAGATTTCGTAGATGCCCTTGCGTCCCTCGTCGCACTCCCGTCGGACCCAGTGGCGGTTGAGGTAGGCGCAGATGCCGTTGAGGACTTTACTGGAGAAGCGGTAGTCCTCCCATTGCTGAGTGTAGAACTTGAGCACGCACTCGTCCATGAGGTCTTCTCCGTCCTGGCGCAACAAAATCCCGACGCGCGTTACCAATGTGGGCTTTTTGCTTCGCGGTGAGTTTGGGGACGGTGACGCGGACTCACCTTGAGCAGGCTGGTCAGGTAGTTCTTTAAGAACTCTTTGAGCCTCTTGTAGAGCTCCAGGCCGACAAACTGGGCTCCTCCCGGAGTGGTGGACTTTTTGGAGGGCTTGCTGGGGGGCACGGAGCCCCTGCCCTGGCTGGACTGGTGCACGCTGGTGCAGTAGTTGTAGACGTGCCTGACCAGAGGCGTTAAGGAACCGGACGCGCATACACGGGATCCTCTCGGCCGCGGCGGGAGGAACAAACGACAGGAGGGAAAGCGAGAGAACAAGGACGAGAGCAAGAACGAGAAACAAAGAAAGTGAATGAGAAAACGGCCGAGGACGAACCAGAGAAGGAGAAACAGAGGCAGAATGAGAACGAGTGAGCAAACGAGAGAAGAAGGAGAACAAGAGCGAAAGAAAAACAGAAGAGCCAGAAAGAGAACCAGAGGCAGAGAAAAGCCAGAGCGCACAAGAGAACGAGAAGAGAAAGAACCCGCGAGTGTGAACGAGCGCCCGCCCCTGGCATCTTTGCGCCACGTGGCGGATACGTGTAGAGTTCCATGTATCTGGACTTGGCCATGCTCTGCCGGGTGTACACCTGCTGGATGCCGGCCCGCAGGTCGTCCCAGATCTGGTCCAGGCCGATCTGCTTGAGGCCGTGCGGGTTCTGGGTCCGATTGGACGACATGGCGGCGGCGGTTCCTGCCGACGGTTCCCTCTCGCTGCCTCCGGGCGGCGAGGCTCGTCTGCTGCGGCGATAAGAGTCGGGCGGCGCGCGGCTCTCACAGTGCCCGCTCCATCGGGGAGCGGCGCTGGCGACGGGACGGGGCGGGGGTGCGCTCCCGCTGTGCACGGGCAGGTGGCGCTGCGTGCCGCTCCTACACCCCAGAGCTTCCGCGCTCGTCACCAGATGACCTGCGAAGAGAAAGCACTGGGCGGTCACGCTACGGTGCCCGTTTGGAAGCTCGACTCCGGCAGCAACAATCGAGTGCAACAAGAAGAGGACGAATACAGTCCCCTCCAAAAGTATTGGAACGGCAAGGTCAATTCCTTTCCCCCCCCCCCCCCCCCTTGTATACTGAAGACATTTGGGTTTCAGATCTGAAGATGAATACGAGACAAAAGTTCAGAATTGCAGATTTTATTTCATGGTATTTACATGTAGATGTATTAAACAACGCAGGACAGAGCAGCTTTTGTTTGAAGCCACCCACTTCTCAAGTCAGCAAAAGTATTGGAACATGTGACTGATGGGCGTTTCTAGTTGCTCAGGTGTTGCCTTTTAGATGAATTGCTTAAACGTTAAATGGTGCTTGTTTTTGGCTTTGGGTTTCACCTGTGAAAACTGCATTTGCTGTTAAGCAAACATGAAGACCAGAGAGCTCTCTGTGGGAGAAAAGCAAACTATTTTGAAGGAGAGAGAAGAGGGAAAATCGATCAGCGCTATTCCACAAACATATTGGGCATAGCAAATACAACAATTTGGAATGTCCTGAAAAAGAAAGAAATACTGAGCAACAGAGATCGAACAAGTCGGCCAAGGGTATCGACGGCAGAAACATTGTGAGAGCTGTGACAAAACGCCCAAAGACAACAGTCGGTGACATCACTGCCAACGTCCACAGGGCAGGGGGGACGGTATCACAATCCGCTGTTTGAAGAAGACTTCGAGAGAAGAACTATACAGGCCGTACCACAAGATGCAAACCACTCATCAGCTTAAAGAATCGCAAGGCCAGATTGGGTTTTGCAAAGAAGTACAGAGATGAGCCACAAAAGTTTTGGAACAAGGTTTTATGGACTGATGAGACCAAGATTAACCTCTACCAAAGTGATGGAAAGGTCAAAGTATGGCGAAAGAAATGATCTGCTTCTGATCCAAAACACACAAGCTGATCTGTGAAGCATGCTGGAGGTCATGTCATGGCTTAGGCTCGCACGGCTGCTTCTGGAACGGGCTCACTCGTCTTTATGGGTGATTTAACTCATGATGGTAGCGGCAGAATGAATTCTGAAGTCTGCGAAACCATTTTGTCTGACAGTTTCCAGAAAAATGCATCCAAACTAATCGGGAGAAGCTTCAGCATGCAACAAGACGATGACCCAAAACACACTGCCAACACAACAAAGGACTTCATCAGGGGGAAAAGTGGAAGGTCTTAGACTGATCAAGTCAATCACCGGACCTTAACCCAATAGAGCATGCATTTTACCTCCTGAAGAGGAGACTGAAGGGACAAACCCCCAGAAACAAACAAGAACTGAAAGGCTCCAGTAAAGGCCTGGAAAAACATTTTAAATAAAGAATCCAACAGTCTGATGAAGTCAACGGGTGGCAGGCTCGATGCAGTCACTCCAAGTAAGCGTTACACCACCAACTATTCAATGTCACTTGAAGTTCATTTCATCATGTCTGTTCCAATCTTTTTGCTCACTTGAAAAGTGGTTGGCTTCAAACAAAAAGTGCTCTGTCCTGAGTTGTTCATCACATCGAGATGTAAATACATATATCAAATATAATAATATATCAAAGCTGGAATTCTGAATTTTGATCTCGTATTCATCTTCTGATCTGAAACCCAAATGTCTTCAGTATACATCAAAAACAAAGGAATTGACCTTGCCGTTCCAATACTTTTGGAGGGTTCAGGAAACGACCACCCAGCAGTAGCATGTGGACATGCTAATATGGGAGCAACGCCTGCAAACAAAATGCTTGAAATGACTGTCGAAAATGAACATTCAACATGTTTTAGCGAACAATCGGCTGGTGTTCTTTTTGGGATAAAAGTTTAATCATGCACTGTAAATAACCGACACTTTTTTTTAATCGTATATTTCCATCCAACACAGCGCCGGGACACAACATGTCTCCGCAGGTACAATCATGTCAAAGTGGGAAGGCAGCTGGAGCGTCTTTATGGTTGTGACCAAAACCCCCAACGCGGATGCCAACGTACTCAACATTTCAAAAAGAGAATACGACAAACCCCCGGTGTGTCACGCTTCACGTCGGCGCCATTTTTATACCGTGAAGTTCACCTACGGCGGCGGCGGTCCGGAACGCAAACCCCAGCGATGGGGGGGGGGGCTGCAACTAACGATCATTTCAATAATCTATCAACTTTTTCATTAGTTGATGAATTATTTCAAATTGACAGTGCAGAAAATGCACAAACATAAATAGATTCTGATTCAGTTCCTGGTTTGGTCCGTAGCACCTGTCAGAAAATTGACTAAAATGTTGATCGTTGATTTAAAACCAGATGTCTGCAAATGCAAAAACATAATCAGTCATGGACGACGACAGAAATTGGAGAAAATTAGGAAGATTTGGACAAGTAAAACAAGGACGAAGCGATTATCAAAATAGTTGTGGAACGTCTATTTCAATCCCTAACAAATCTATAAGAATGAATGATCTTCTCATCCACACACTTGGGATCTTTTTTTTTAATTATTTATTTATTTTTAAGATGGTGACTTCAACAAATGTTTAACTAGACCAACCGGAATGCTTCCAATCTCTCATTGCGCGTTTGAGGCGTCGCTGCTGGCTCGTCGTTGCCACCCAGCTCGACAGCAAACCGGGACCGAAATCTCTGATGATACCAAACGAAATGAGTAGCCCACACGACACGAGATCGCCTCCGCACGACATTTCCAGGGATGAAGGTGCAGTGATCAGTTGCGTGCCCGCGAGCAGCTTCTTCACAACAACAACGACGACAACAACATTTGGGGGGGAATGCGAGTTAGCAGCCCCTTCTGGAGCAAACGTGCTCCTTTAGACCCACTCAAAGATGTCGCAACATGTGAACAAATATTGAAGTAAGCCAATTGTGTCGATGATGATGATGATGATGATGATGATGATATTCCTGACGGTGTCCTGTCACGATCGCCGTTTCCACCCCCGTCAGGCAGGCGGATCGTCGTTCAACGCCCGCCGTGTGGGCCATTTTCAACGAGTCAAGCATCCAAACAAAAAGTGTCGTTTGCGAGTTTGGGCTGCGCGGACGTGCGGAGTGGGACACAACTAACGACGCCACGATCGAGCTAGCCGCTTAGCTCCATTAGCCGCGATAGCTTCGGGCGAGTGAGGCTGGCGATTCTCCTAAAAGCTTCGCCGCAATTGGCCTTAGCGCAGCCGTTGAGCCGTCTTCGAGTCCACGGACGCCACTTCGGATGATGTGAAGCAAATCGCTTGGCGTGCTCGTGTTAGTGGCGAAAATGGCCAGCCGGCCCCCCCACAACCCCCGATAATGAGTCAGGGAAACTCACCGCTAGCCGTTAGCATTAGCCGGCTAGCGCTCAGCTCGCGTGATTTGTCACAAGGCGTCCAAATTGCGTCCTTACCATGATTCCGGGCCGCGGCGGTCGGTGTACAATCGTCGCTCGTGTCGGTCCCGGTGGTCCCGGTGGTCGTGTCCTCCTCCTCCGCAGCCGCCCGTACTGCTAACCCGCCGCCAATGCTGCTAACTGCGGCTAATGCTGCTAAGTGCTAACTCAACTCAACTCGCTTTGGTTCGCTTCGCACAAAGATAGCTCAGCGAGCGCCGATTCATGTTGCCTTCACTGGCGCTCGGAAACTCGGATATCCTCACAACAAGCGAAAGCCTGCCTTATATTGTCATTGGAAAATGTCTTTGTTTTGAAATTAATAATGATTCTTCCAAAGTGTCATATTCACATATCCAAATTTAGTCATCCACTCTTTTTTATTGAGAAAGAGTATATATATATATATATATAAAACTGTGTACAGTTAGCTTTCCAAGACGCCACTGTCACAAAAAAAACAATACAAAGACAAGACATAAAACATCCCTGCTCTTCGTTGTACACAGGTCTGGAGTCTTTAATTGATCATAGATCATTTTTCAATCACAGTCACTCCCGTTCGCCACAAGCAAAGTTCAAAGAAAGCAAGCAACTGTCGCGTCCATTTTTGAGTAACATACAGAAAGATTTCAATAAACAATGTTAAAATACAGTGAAACCTCGTGTTATGAAATTAATTTGTTCAGTGACCCTGTTCTCAAACCAAAACGTTCGCAAACCGAGGTCATGTTCTCCACTGAAACGAATGGAAACTCAATTCATGCGTTCCAGCTACAGAACTCTGTTTGTCTTATTTTGATCGTTGTGTCTTTAAAAATTTCGTGCAATATAGAAATCGGTGAAAAAAAATTCTGATGATGAAATAACAACGGGTTTGCTAGCAAATCACAGTGCAGTTTCTTATAACCTTTGTGCGTACAGAAATGTTTACGTTCACTACGGTTACCGCTAGCCCTAAACGGCCGCCGGCTTACACACTGCAGTGCAGATTTTGCGTTGCATTATGGGATGCGGCGGCCATTTTAGACCCAAAAACGATCTATCGATCTAGTAAATACCAATCAAATTGGCAGTGTGAAACTGCCATCATCTTCTTCCGCTTCTCTGGGGTCGTGTCTGAAACACTTCAATGCAAACTGATTTATTATCATTTCCCTTACCAGTCAAACTATGTACAATTTCTTCTCTCGTTTGAATACATGACTGCACACCTCGTGAAAAGAAACGCTGGATCCTCGGAGGAGTCCCTGAACGCAGCATTGACGTCACAGTATGGCGTCGCTATGGGACTACAACAATGGCCGCCGGTTGAGTTTCCAAGCATGCGCACGGACACTTCCGTGTACCGGCGTGACTTCTTCGTTACGCATGCGCGATTCGGATAAATAAATAAAAAAAATCTTTATTTCAAGGCGTACTGAAGTGGAGTGTTTTTTGTTGTTTTTTTGCAAACTTTATTATAATAGATAACTGTTTACATCACACACAGCTCCAAACATTTAACCAGAACAAGTCCTGAATAGTGATCAATACAAATAGCGAAGTCATTCAAGATGAACACAGAAAGGACACGGAACAGAAAATAAATACATACATAAATAAAAAAGGTCAAATAAATTAATTCAAAATAATAATTAACAAATAAATATCAAATCTAGTTAAATAGCATGCTATGGGTACGTGCATTCCTAATAATACATGAAAAGCAATGCAAGATTCAATAGTTTTCAGAGCTTTTTGTTTGTTAGAGTACTTAATTGAAAGAATGGATTGTCCGAAGTCATGATAGAAGGCAGTAAAACATGCCTTTAATCCAATCGATTTACAACGATGAATGTGATATTTCCACATCAGCAATAAAAGGTTTATTAAGTCAGCAGAATTTATTTTTTATTTATTTTTTTTATTTTCTTCGAAGAGGCCAAACAATACATACTCAAGGCTCACACTGGTATCAGAAAATCCTGTTTGTAATATCAATACGTTGAAAAGCATTTGACAAGATTACAATAGGAAAATGTCACAATGCTTGCCCCTCGCCATATTGCGATTTAGTTTTCACGGCAGGATTGTTTTTCCGCACGGACTTTAAGTTCCCGCAGCCTCACGCGAGCCGGTAGCAAAGAGTCCGGAAAAGACGGAATGGCCCGAGTTTGGGATCAGTTGGCACTTCAAAAAAAGATTTTTTGGGCAAAATTGCAACGCGTCTACGGCAAAGCAGAACTGGCTTTCACAGCTGCACGTCTATGGCAAAGCAACATGGTTAGCTAATTGATTAGGGCCTACCGCCGCGACTTACAACTCATTGTAATCGGTGTACAGGTAGTCAAGGACAGACGCAGCCGCCGGTGCGCTTTCAACCGCTTTATTGAACAAATGCTAACTCGATCAACACATTACACTGCTGCACGGCCACAGGCGATGGCGAGTCGCTCAGCGGTTCGCCGGTCAACGGCCAGCCGACGCTACGCTCTCGTTGGCTGACACCCGTGTCACTCACCAGGCCAGGCCCCGCCTTTCAAAGTCGCAGCTACTGCAATGCAGAATGTGACAATGGTGACCCCAAGTGGGCAAAATATCAACTGCACCTCACATGCATATTTTGTACTAGAATGATGTTATATCAAATTTCATGCCAAAACTCAAATAACCAATGGGATGATAGGTAAAATCATTCCTTCTAAAAATATTTGATGGCCTCCGTTTCTAGACCCGGGGTGTCAAACTCATTTGTGTCGCGGGCCACGTTGTAGTTAGGGTTTCTCTCAGAGGGCCGTTAAGATTTGGAAATCATACAAATATTGAATCACCTCCTTATATTATTACATAGACAGCAAATTGATAGACGAAGAGTTTGGAAATCAAAATTCAAGCGTAATACTTTGTAACTATTGTTGAAGTTACTGCATTGTAAAAAGAGGTTTGGTAACAAAAACATGGTTGGAAATATTTATTCCATATGACAATTGGATTTTTTTTTCTACAGATTTTAGCACGAATCATGGCAGTTCAAGCACACGATTTGCTTTCGCGGGCCACATAAAATGATGTGGCGGGCCAGATCTGGCCCCCCGGGCCTGAGTTTGGCACCTGCGATCTAGACAATTGTAGCAGTGCAACAACAAGCTGGAATTGATTCGGATGTTTTAGTTTGACGCTCTTAGGTAGGGGCTGTGCAAAGAGTGGCCCGGGTGCATATGCTAAAAATGACTTTTAAACGCTGTCGATGAAAACATTTGTGTGGCGGCAGGGTGAAAGGTCGATCCAAAATGTTGGGGGCGCTTGTGCTACTACTAAGACTAATAATCATCATCTGGCACAATTACTTGCCATTTGAATTATGTGGGCCATTTCTCCCATTGGCGGCACGGTGAACGACTGGTTAGGGCGTCTGCCTCACAGTTCCGAGGACCGGGGTTCGATCCCCGGCCTCGCCTGTGTGGAGTTTGCATGTTCTCCCCGCGCCTGCGTGGCTTTTCTCCGGGGGATCCGCTTTCCTCCCACATCCCAAAAACATGCGCGGTTGGTTGATTGGAGACACTAAATTGCCCGTAGGTGTGAATGCGAGTTGGAGTGGTTGTTTGTTTGTATGTGCCCAGCGATTGGCCGGCGACCGGTTCAGGGCGTACCCCGCCTCCTGCCCGATGATAGCTGGGATAGGCTCCGGCACGCCCGCGACCCGCGTGAGGAGAAGCGCGACAGAAAACGGATGGATGGTTTTATACGGAACTTTTCTAGATATGCCAGGATGGTTTTGTGCTCAGGCTAAAGCTATAAAAGGGTTACTTTGGCATCATCTTGTGGTGTCCTGGTGCCAAGGAACTATGTTGAAGTGAGTTGAACAGTTTCATGCAGACAAAAGTCATCTTCTGGCATCCAAAGGGAATTTTAAAGCTCTTTAGGGGGACGTCGATTCATGGTGGTTTTTCACCGTTGGAGGCAGGCGCTCGGCCCGTGTGAGCTTTGAAGGCGCGGGGGTGTCAAAATCCTTTTTGGCGCCGGCCACATCAAAGAGTTTGGGTCCCCTTACAAGGTCGACATGACTCTGAAAACCATGTAAAAGTACAAACACTTCATCATATTGTGGCGTAGGCAGCGCACAGTTTTGCCTGCACTTGATTGTTTTTCACAACAATTGGAAATCAAGGAAAATACTGCCAATCAAATATTTTTGTGATATTTATATTAAGAAGCCATTTTGTGAAAATAAATGCATATAAAAACGGTTAAAGTGAAAAAAAATGACAATCGTACAGATTTTCTGCCAAAATGAAACGAATAAATGACTTGAGCAAGAAACCTGAAGTACAGCCATTTGAATATTTTTTGAATGGATTATTCTACCAATTACTTGAGTAATTGAATCAAAATAGATTTTGCATAGTTCAACATTAAATGTGCATGTAAGGTGAGCCGTAAAGTAGACACTTTATGTTTGCTTTAGTGGGCCACATAAAAGGATGTGGTGGGCCGCAACTGGCCCCCGGGCACACCGTTTGACACCCGCGTGGACTCACTTCTCCGGACGTCGCTCCTCGTCTTCGGCTTCGGCGAGATGACGGCGAGGCCTTTGTGGCTGAAAGAACACACAGCAAATATGACGAGGACAACGAAACGAGCAGATCTTCTGCCAGCGCCGAGCGGACTCGAGCCAGGATGAGACATCACGTGAATAAATCAGAAGCTTGATCCAGATTATAGGCCGGCCTGGTCCAAGTCAAAGGTCAGATCGTCAGCCGGTTACGCGCGGCGACAGATGGCGCGCGCGCACGCACGGGATGCCACTGTGACGCGCACGCGAGCCTTGCATTTGGCACGCCGTGGCATCCGCTTTCTCTAGCGCCCATCCCCGCTGACTTCGGGCGGCGAGAGGCGCGGTACGCCCCGGACTGGTCGCCGGCCGATCGGCCACGAACACTCACGCTTTGGAGTCTTCAGCGAAGTTAGCGTGCTAACCTGTTTTGGGACGTGCGAGGAAAATCCACTTGAGGAGGCGGAGAACCGCAAACGCGCTTCCCGTGGCGAAGCTATTCGATGTGCCAACCACTTGGACACGGCGCCGCCCGCATTTGAGTGTCGGCCTTTAAACGGTGGACCCCCGCCCGCTATATGTGGGCCTCACCGTGAATAGCAAAAATCTGCAAATAATTGACCCTCATTATAATTGGCGTGCATTCAACTAACAAACAAATAAGCGGAGGATCGGGTCAAACAAATCCAAATAAGCGGCAGTTTCTGTGAACAACAGGAAAGGTTCGCCCAAAAACCGCACATAGGTGAATTTGTGAAAGCCAAACCGCAACGATGTGGAGGCCCCCTGGAATCTTTTGGTTTTGATTTTTTTTTTTTTTTTTTTACAAATAATTGAGTTTGAAATCAGAAGTCATGGAAAATAGTGGGACCCAAATGTAAACACGATTGTTCCTTTTACATCCATCAAACCATTCTCAACACCGCTTTTCCTGCTGAGGGTTGCGGGAGCTTGTCCCGGCTGAATTGGGCCGAAAGGCGGACGACACCCCGAACCGGTCGCCAGACAGTCACAGTGCACGTATCGACGCGGACAACCATTCGCACTCACATTCTCACCGTCACTGAGTGGGAACTGAAGCCACGCTGCCCGCCCCAAAGTCAGGCGAGTCGGTGATATTTGATGGTTGTGATCTTATACTGCCAAAATGAAAAAAAACTAACCGATTTAGAGAGAAACATGGAGTTGACCAAAAACACCCGGCGCTGCTTCAGGTTCACCAGATCGCTCCTCTCCTCCGCCGCTTTGTGCTTGATGATCTACGTTGAAGGCATCTTTCCTTCGTCTCGCCGGTCCACGTACGTCACCTCCTCTGAGCAGGACATCTTCTCGTCCACAGAATTTAGTCATCTATGTGTTTCCCAAGTGTCTGGTTGCCATGGAGTTCCAACTACATGAATGCATTACAAAGTTTGAGTAAGTGAGAACGACTTCCGGTTAACCCGTTCAGAATAAAAGGTTTTTAAAAATAGTAATAGTTGGGAGTTGGAGCTCAATTAGTTGGAGCTCAGTGAGCCACTGTCCAAAAGCACAGGAGCAGCAAGACACATTTCGCATGTGACGTTGCCGCGTGAAGGGGGCCTCGGGCCGGCTGCCTTTCCGATTCACGTCCTCCCACAACTGCAGAGACCGAAAGGCGGGCTGACGACTCACAATAAGCCAAGTACGACAAGAACTGCGCCGCGAATTAACTTTTAGTCTACGAATTAAAAGAGCAGAAACACTCAGACAAACGGTGCTGGTAGGAGGCGGACGCCACCTTTATCGCGATGGCCTGTTGATGGGATAGGTGAGCGCGTCCGCCATATTGAATGTGTCACATCTGTCCGTAAACTCAAGCATGTCAGTGGACTGAATTTCACAACCCACAAAATGCACTTCATGCCTCTCATTCAAATAAATACATATTTAGGGAGCAACGTCAATTGTTTTCCAAAAGTAAAAGCAGATATTCGCAAATGTTTTGATAAACACAAAGATAATCGGTCTGCTCTCATGGAGGACGACAGACATTATTGACTGCTGAGAGGCTGAAATTGAGGATTTGGACAGTCTTAAATTAAACAATGATTCATCAATTATCAAAATAGTTGTCCCTTAATTTGATAATCGATTGTCGATGAATTGAGTCATTGTTGCACCTCTAGTTTTGTCTGTTACTATATGCACTACTGTATATTATTTTAGTCTGCCTCAATTTGTAGACACCCATTACATTTCAAATAATTCCACATCAAGGAATACAGTTTGTATGCTATCGGTTCATAAAAAGAAAAAAAGAAAGCAAAGCACTTTTGAAGTTTATTGTGCATTCATAGAAACAAAAATGTAAACAAAGTCAGCACCATCTTTTTTCCACGTTGAGTGGGGAAAATGAAGGAAAAAAAAGTCCAAAGCGGAGCCTGAGTGGTTGCTGCTGATTGGCTCTCCTTGTTGACAGCAACGTACGAGCAGCGCCTTTGTTGTAAACATGTAAACAGGTGTTTAATCATCCCAGCTGACTGCCACGTCACAAACACTCACGGCAGCTCTTCCAATCAGGAAAAAGCTGCCAGCCAAGTCATGCTGATGGTAGATCTTGTTTTGTTTCGTTTTGTGATTCCAGCAGGAAGGAAGTGGATGAGGTCAGACGTCAGGCGCCAACATTCACACCAAAAACAAAACATTCCGCATTCCGGAATCTCTGGCAGTGACTTATTTGGAGCGCTCAGGTACAACCCAACAACTCCTTTCACACCAAACCTCTTTGAGCATTTCTTCCACATCCTACTAGTAATTTTGTCCTCACCAGTAAGAAAATTAAGCATAATTAGTAGAACCCCTGTGTCGTACTAATCCCCCACTACTAGTGGCACTTTTCACCTCATAGCACACAATTCAACTTGATTAAAAGACAACTGTGCTACACTAGAAAGACTGCTAAGCGCAACTAGTAGGTATGTGACTGTGCACAAGTTGACATTTGCAACCGACTCGTTCTACTAACTGCTAACTAGTAGAATTTTCTATCACTAGTGCACAATTTAGCCTGACTACAAGTGCGCAGACTGTGTGACAACACAGTAGTGGACAAAACTAGTAAGACAGTCATTCTACTAGTGTGCCCAATTGCCCTAAAAGTGAGGACAAAGATCATACTAGTACATGGACATTTGAGTGCACTAGTAGGATATGGAATAAATGCTGGGCTGGACTTTGGGTGGATCAAAAGAAGATTCCACATTTTTCTTACCTTTCAGGAAGCCGGTGGCGCAAAAAAAAAAAAAAAAAAAAAAAAAAAAAAAATTTGCTGGTGGCTTCTTGCTGACTTCACGTGTCCTACAGCAACTGAAGGAATCACTTGACGTCTCCTACAGCGTCTGAAGGCATCGCATGACGTGTCCTACAGCACCTGAAGGTGTCACTTGACGTCTCCTACAACGCCTGAAGGCATCGCGAGACGTCAGGATCAAATCAAAAATATGATTTGCTGGCCATAGACGTCAGAATATAAAAAAGGTGAAAAGTTGTCGAGGTTCAAGTGTGGAAACGCACACACGTGCGCTCACTAAAGAAGCCTGCTGGTGCCAACTTTGGTCCCTGAAGGTTCAAGTGAAAAGACAGTGTTTGCCTCCTCACTCCACAAAACTTGGCAAAAATGGAACAAAAAAGTCCGTTTTCACCTTCAACAAAACAAAGAAACGATTGAAATATTTTTTTTTGACATGCTGACAGTTGTCCTGAAGGTAGATGGTGTGTGTGTGTGTGTGTGTGTGTGTGTGCATGCGGGCACAAGGCTCACAGTCAACAACGGGCGCGGGCGTCAGGCAATCTCCATCTCGCGCTCGATGCCCACGTACTTGAGAGCATCCGCTTGACTGTACCTGCAAGATGAAATCGGGAAACAATTCTTCACTACCTTCATTTAACGGGTTGAATTCATTATAAATACAAAATGCAGTTCCCCATTGAAATGAATTGAAATTGCATCCATGCGTTCCCGACCCCAAAACGGCATTTCAGATGAAATGGATTCTACTTGGTTTGTGTACTCTATTGGGCAGCCGCGGCTCAGTTGGCAGAGATGTTTTTTTTTTTTTTTTGGCCGAGGGTGAGGCGGGGGCCGGAAGGAACAATAGCACCATTTGGATTCATTTCGGTGGGGAAAGACGATCCGAGACGACGGAATGAATTCGAGCGATATCTCAAGGCACGTCTGTATTTGCCTTCGTCACGTGCGGAACGAAGCGACCGACCTGTAGTCGAAGAAGAGCTCTTCCCCCGTCTGAATGGCGCGCTTGGCGAAGATGCCGATCCTGTGGTCGCCGTTCACCATCATCACTGAGGACACACGTGCCAGTCAGCGCTTTCGTACGCACTCGTAGCCGGTCAGCACGTTATAGCAGGCCAGAGCGTTGGACGCTAGTTATGTCAAAAATGACTGATTGTTTGTTGAAAATGGTCCGTAAAGATGAACGATGTCACAAGGTTTGTTGGTGACGACGTCTCAGTTGAGAAAAAGAGCAAATTCTCCTTAGAAATACCCCAGCTGTCCAAGCATTCACTTATTCCGACCAAGAACTTCCAGGATTATTAGAGCTATAGTGGAGGAGAATAAATTATTTATTGAATTGAAACTGTGTGTTTGATGGACATGCCAATTGTTGTATGCTGATCATTGAAGAAATTTGAGTTTAATTACAGTAGTCACTCCATACTTTACTTCCTTATTCTGGACATTCATTTTGTCACAGCGGCCGTCTGCTGTCGTACTAGAGCGGCGCAAACTACCAGAGACAAATTCCTTGTGTGGTCTTGACATCAGAATCCTCTTTATTTGCCAAGTATGTCCAAAAACCACACAAGGAATTTGTCTCCGGTAGTTGGAGCTGCTCGAGTACGACAACAGACAGTCAACTGACAGAGAACACTTTGGAGACAGAAAGACATTGACAACAACAACAAAAAACAGTCACTGAGCAATAAAGGGTTGCTAGTTATCTGGTAATGCCGGTACAGTTCTTCTGTTGTTGTTTTTTTGAAAATTGTGAAAAAAGATGCAGAGTCCTCTAGCACTTAGAGCAGTTCGAATGACTAATATTGCAATAGTCCGGTGCAATGACCGTTGTCCAGAGGGCGCCGAGACGATAGTAAGATAGTCTGGGACAATGTTGATTGTGCAAATGTTGCAGATACTCCTCAGTCAGTGTGCAAATGGAGCAGATGCGACGTACTTGGCAAATAAAGACTCTGATACAATAGTTCTCGTTTGTCCTCAATTTAAGGTTTTCTAGCTAAGATAGGCCTGCGACCAGTTCAGGGTGTACCCCGCCTCTCGCCCGAAGATAGCTGGGATAGGCTCCGGCACGCCCGCGACCCGTGTGAGGAGAAGCGGCACAGAAAATGGATGGATAGCTAAGCTAGAGCGCCTGTAAAAGTTTGACACAAAGCCCCGGAAAACGACTGGAGCTGATAAAGCATCCTCCATGAGTTTCTCAGCCTTTTCAAGTTCAGGTGGCCTCAAATTAGAAAAGAACTTGACACTAGTAACAACAATCGTTTGTATCTTGAGATCCAGTTAGATTCCTAGGAATCGTTTACTTGCTTGCCAGACGATTAAAACAAAAAGATCCACTTTGACTGGAGTTAGGCCACTTCAAGCGCGCGCTTCTCGGCTGTGATTGGGGATGCAGACATTTTGTTTTTTTCAGAATTAGATCATGTGTTATTTTTTGCAGAACAGTTCTTTGGTTTGTGTCTGAATTCGTTTTGAATGAAGTAGAATCCAAAAGCAGCGCTATAAATATTCCAAAATGTTAGTATCCGAAGTGTCACACTGGGAAAGTTATACTGCATCCAGTGGAAAACATCTCTGCCTGGTGGATTAAAAGAGAGCTAATATCCTGGCAAGAATGACCAAAGGCAGAAGCTCACATTTTACTGTTCTCAGTCTCGATGTTTACAGTTTTTTGTCTCAGTTGGGCTGAAGAACCCAAATGTTTCATTTTCTCTGTACCAGTGAGAGTGGAACAAGACAATTCCTTAAGGCACTCTGATATCTTTTAAGCTACACAAAAACTGCATCAAGCTTTTCGGTCTTTTTGGGATGCGGGAGGAAACCGGAGTGCCCGGAGAAAACCCACGCAGGCACGGGGAGAACATCCAAACTCCACACAGGCGGGGCCGGGGATTGAACCCCGGTCCTCAGAACTGTGAGGCTGACGCTCAAAACAGTCGTGCACCATGCCGTATTTTCTGCCCAATGTTGAAAATATGAAAGCGTTAAAGCAAAGAAAAACTTTTGTATTGTTTCATTCCCGCAGCCCAAGTGAATCGATGACAATCTGATCAACAGCAGTATCGGTAATGGAAATTGAATCTCAAATTTCTTATCAATTCCCATCCCTACTAACTAGTCTGCACAAATCATCACATGCAGAGCATAACTGCTCACTAATAATGAGTCCGTGTGTTGAAACCTAGCAAGTGGGCGTGCGTTCTGACCTTTGGCGTAGCAGTTTGGGTTGACGGAGTGGTTGGCGAATCGGATCTTGTTGCCTTTGCGGGTGGCATCAACTACAAAGTCTGGAGGGGAGGGGGGCGGTGGATGGCAGAATGATGACTTGGCAAAAGGCCGGGGTTGCAAAGAAGAATGCCCGAGTGTCACGTGACTCGGTTACCGTTGTTGAGGTTGAAAAGGAAGCTGCACATGTATTTGTCGTACACTTTGCCTCGGCGGTCCGCTTCATCCTGGGAGATGATCTGAAAAGGACGCTCGTTAGTGTGTTAGCATTAACCGGCGCTCTAGGCCTGTCACGATAATTACTATATCGACTTATCGTTCGATAAATAAAGTTGATACGACAGTTTTTCCAGACTCTATAAATTGTCATTGTTGTGGTGAGCCGACAGCATTGGAGGGCTGTGTCGTTAGCCGCTAGCGGGCTCATGGAACGCCGGCGGACTGCTATAGTCTTGCCGGCGCTGGCTGCGGCCAATACTCCACAGCCTTGCTCCGTGTGTAGATTCACACAACGGAGACACTTAGGCCCGCGAGCTAACGAGCTAAACGGCTTGTTCGGGAAAATTCTTTTTTTTTTTTTTTTATTTATAAATCTGCGTCTCTCTCTCTCTCTCTCTCTCTCTCAGTTGTTGTGTGTGTTGGTCCCCAATTAACACAAACACGAGAACGTTAACCGTTTATTGAGCATAACCTCAACGGCACACGTTATTCAGCCAGTAGTTGACGACAACGAACATTAACATACAGTATATATTTGACTGCCTGGTGAAGGGCTCGTCTTCAGCGGACCAACCACACAATCTTCCAGCTCTTTATTTCAGACCCAGGGGGATCCACATCACAGAATAAAGAAAAACAATTAATAGAGAAACAAGAAAGGAAATTGGAATAACAACAATACTAACCTAAAAGCAACAAAATATATATATTGTCATAAACCAACAATATCATTTATCATGATCATTCTTGGGCAAACGTATCTTAATTTATTAATTTTTTAATCATGACAGGCCTACGGCACTCAGACGGCCGTTTGTACCTCGCCGCAGTATTCCGAGATGAACTCGTTCTTCTGGACCGGCTCCTTGATGAAGATGCCCCATCCCGCCACGTCGGACGGCGCCAGGAGGAGGTGCTGAGACCAGAAGCCAGACACATTGGACATACACATTATTCAAATGCTAAATATTACTCTAAAGTCATATTTTTCAAACTTTTTAATGACTTTCCCGTTTGGTGTCCCAAATGAAGTTTCATGATTTGAACATCTTGTTAAGAGACTAATGAATGAAAATGTATGAATTTGCGAACTATTGCATGTCTTTACCATTATTTCAACTGTATCAAAACAAGAGCGTAATGACTTTAGTAAGTACTTGGGAACATTCCTGCACTTGTATCCACAGAGTTCAACACATGGAAATTGTGCAGCTCACACCATTTAAAGCAAGCTGTTTGTCTTTACCATGATGCACATGTCTTTACAGTTATAAAAAGAAGTGTCTTTGAGTGAGCCACTACTATTTGCGCCATCGAACGAATTGCCATTATGTATGCCCAAAATTTGAAAGCAACCACAACTTTTTGAAAATAGGACTAAGGGCAGAGACCCCATTAAAAAAGAAAAAGAAAAAACCAAGGCAGCATGTAAAAATGATTAATTAGATTTTTGTTTTGAACAAGTGTCTTTACCATGATTGATCTAATATGAAAATGACCCATAGAGTGATTAGGGTGAAGGAACTACATAGCAGTGACTGACTAGATGCGTAGTGCACGACACAGCGGCTAGTGAGGGACATTTGGGTGGTGTCGTTCGGTCACCTTCTTGGCGCCCCTCTGTATGGAGCAGTTCTTGCAGGAGACGTTCTTGCTGTCCCAGTGGTCGGCGGCGCCGCAGGTGAGGCAAAGGTCGGGGTCGCACTCCCTGACGGCCAGGTAGCACGGACACTGCTTGGTGTTGCATTGAGCTTTGCAGCGGCAGCCCGGGAAACGGTTCTGGCCTGCAAACGCATCCGGAACGCCATTGGACGCGGTCTTGGCCATGTGACACAGTGTGACCATTTTTTGAATTCCTGATTTTGTGTGTTTTAGGAGCTGGAAGCCCAAATTATGTAAAAATAAACAAATAAGTACTTGAAATTGTTTAAATTGTGGGCCCTGAATCTATAATCTATGAAAGTTTAACTTTTTGAATGGAATTATGGAAATAAACTTTTCCATGATATAATTTTTTGGGGGGGGAAATGCTCTGTATGTGGTACGTGAGCAAACATCTGAAAATTCAAATGGATACGACAATAACTTATTTATGCATGTAGTACAAAAGGGGGAAAAAAATAAAGCCTAAAAAAATATAAATAAATAAAAAGGAAAAAAGCAAATGCTAAAGCTGAATGGATATTGAATTGGGGGTGAGAATATTAATCGCTATTTTTAGTCACGCCTAGCCCCGTGACAGTCCTGTGAAGGGTTGGTAGTGCCCGACGTGGATTTTTGAGGCCGATTCCGATATTTGGCAGTCAAATTCCGCTAACCAATTAATTGGCCGATTAAATAAATAAATATAATGAATAAAATAACATTTGACAGTTTTACAATCCTTTGTCCTTTAGGATTTGTTTAACTTTACAACAGTGAGAGAAATCAGGAAAAAATATTTGTAAACATTTTTGTGTGTTTCTTTATTTTTAAATGTCAGGATCCTTGTCTTACATGGTAAGGTGTTCATGTGTGTGTTTTTTTTTTTTTTTTTGCCAAATTGAAAAGGACTAATATCGGCCAATTAAATAGGTAGGGCCCTCGCGACGCGGTCGTGAAATACGATGACGGTCAAGTGAGCCACAGTCATGTGACGTGTTGTTCTTACACTCCGAGCTGCACTGGCAGAATTTCTCGCAGAAGTTCTGGGCGGTGACGCACGGACAAGACGAGTCGCAGGGCTGTCTGGGGTGGTCACACGGCTGGTAGTTGTACACGTGATTGGACGAGCCATCTGCAGGGAGCGGCGACAAACACGGAGCTCGTCATCCATCTCGTGTGCTGTTTTTTTGGCGCGTGGGGTGAATTCTGACCTTTCTTGAGCTGGATCTTCCTGCAGTGTGTAGCCCAAAGTCGGTGCTTCCTCTTCTTCTTCCTGGGGGGCGTGTCCTCATCCTCGGCGGGAGCGCGTGCGATGATGCTCGACTCTTTCACCCGGAACTCGTACACCTGACAAAATGTCTGCCGTCAACAAATGTGGACGCTATGAAAAGCCGAGCCTAGTGTTTATTTCCACAGTCTTGATCCCCAGCTTGAGATCCAACGTACTAGCGCACTCTTTGCCCTGACTAGTAAGACAACTCAGCCCACTAGTAGAACAATAGTCTTACACGGAATGGTTTTTCCACTACCAGTGCCACTTGTGGCCTATTAGTATGCAGTTAAACCTTCCTAGTAAACTACTGTGCTGCACTAGTAACACTACTACTTCCAACTGGTTGGCATGTTTCACACATTAATAGCCTCACTATCAAGTAAGTCTGCCATATTTTTAGAAATGATTCTTCTATCGATTATTCCATCGATTCAGAGAATATAAATGTATTTTACATGAAAGTGGGGCAAAATACATTTCTGATGACTGTTTCTTAACTTTATTATTATTAACAAATTATTGTTTATTCGGGGTGGCACGGTGGACGACTGGTTAGCACATCCGCCTCACAGTTCTGAGGACCGGGTTTCAAATCCTGGCTCTGCCTGTGTGGAGTTTGCGTGGGTTTTCTCCGGGTACTCCGGTTTCTCTCGCCCGAAGATAGTTGGGATGGGCTCCAGCATGCCCGCGACCCGCTTGAGGATAAGCGATACAGAAAATGGATAGATGTTTATTCTGTATTGTTTCATGATGAAACAAAACCAATTTGATGTTCAATTAGTTGTGGGTAAAATCGATTGCACCCCTAGTATCAAGGACGAGGAATAAAGGCTTTCCACAGGACGCGTGCGACGCTCACCTGTCGGCACGTCTTGGTTCCGATGAGTCGCGCGATGGCGCAGTAGTTGTCGTAGTACGTCCCGATGAGAACGCGGAAGAGCGACGCATCTGCGCCGCTCCACTCCAGCGCCTCGGCGGGAAGTTGCAGCTTCAGCTTGACGGGCGTCTGACAGCGAGAGTTTCCCTCTGCGACGCACACACGTCAGGCGGAAAGTTGGCAGGCTGGCACTAACGGGGCATCGGCTTCAAATCCACCCGACCGTCACGCTAAAAGCTCATTTACGTTCTATTGATACTTCCGTTCATAAGGACACATCATTATTTGACATGTCTGGACTGGGACCGTACACGAGCCTCCATGCAATCGAATCGCATTTTATGCAATTTTATCTGATGCGTAATCTAATCAAAAGTAATGTTCATTTAATCTATTCTAATCAAGTTTTATGTAATGTAGTCTAGTCTCATGTTAACTCTAACATACTGTAATCTACAGTCATGATGTAATGAAAAGTTAATGCAGTGGAATGTTAATGTATGACAACGTTATGTAACGTTCCTCGCACTCTGCACTACCCCACCAATGACGGGTAATAATGTACAGTTGTGCAATGGTGATGGCAGGTGATGTAATCCAATGTTAATGTCGTCTCATATTAATGTAAGGTAATATAGGCTAATTGTAATGCAATGTAATGTTAAGTTTATGTTCATGTAATTTAATGTAATTGACAGTAGTCTAATGTAATTCTAGGTTAATGACGTAAGGTAACGTAAATGTAACCTGAGCTGCTGCCGCTGTTGTCGTCCTTCTTGTCATCGTCGTTATCTCTGTCGTCGTCTTTGATGCTCTCGCGTTCGCTGTCCGTGTCTTTGGTCTCCGAGGAGAAGGCGGTGGGCGTTCCGGGTCGGCTGCCGCCGTTGGGCAGACGTCCGCGGCGCCGCCACGTCGAGCGCTTGGAGGGCGTCTTGGCGCGCTCCGCCACGGCGGCGTCCTGAAACAAAGTGCACATGAGCGGAGGGCTGTGCTGGGCCATATAGGCTTGAAATAAAATCCCAGCGTTTTTCACACAAAAACCCAATTTACAATTTCAGTCGCAAATGACAATGGTATTTTTCGATGAATTTATTTTGCTTGACTTCTCCTGAGAAACAAGCTTGGAAACATTTTCTTCAGCATCAAAATCCACCAAATACATACAAATAAAAAATGTGAATGTGCTGACCTGCAGTAGATACATATAACAGTCCATGCCACAGGGCTTGCTGTCCTCCAGGTTCTCCAGGTTCTTGCGTTTGTACGTGTTGGGCGTGGCGTGGAACGCTGAGGGAGGACAAAGCATCAGCAGGTACCAGCTACCTGCACTTATTACCTACATTTGAAAACAGAGCACTGTACTTTCTACATCTTACTGTGTCAAAGCAGGCTCCTTACTTTCTCAACCGCCTGCCTGGAATGACGTAAACTGTGAGAGGTAAAATCAACAGCACTTGAGAGGTTGACCGATTGCAATCTCGCCGACTTATAAGGTGAAAAATTAATGGAGAAAGCAACAACGTGGAGAACCGTGAACGTTAACATCCAGGACATGTTCGGATAAGCAAGATATTTCCCACCCGTGGCTTTATTTAAGAGGATTGTTTGATGTTGTCAGCTACAGAAAATATTTGTGGTGTTGTGCCTTTTTTGCGAGCCAAAAAACAGCTTCTGGCATTCAAAAATTACTTGTCAAATCTCAAAAACATACAATGGAACCCCAACAAAACGGACCCCGATACAACGGATAAAACGGAGCATCAGGACTGAACATTGCGTCCAAAGATCGTTTCCATTTGTCACTTAGACTGACGTTGACAAAGTCTGTTAGTTCCTGAATTGGCCGTTGTCGGTTACTGGGGCTGTCGATTAATGGAGGTGCGGAATGAAACACTCTCTCGATATATAGCTATATATCGATATCTATATGTAGATATATATCGATATATAAACACACACTATATATCCTTTCTCAACATATTGTCTATTGTACATAGAACAGAGAGAGAGCGGCAAGGCTCTCTGAGGAGTACAAAACAAGTCTTTGGAGTCTGGAACATGATATTTTGATGCAGTAACAGTTTTTCTTGTTTAGGTATTTGCCTTTGGCAACAGAAGGAAGGAAGGAAGCACACTAATGCAGATCATGAAAGCAACTCTCCTAGAAGTACTGTATGTCAAAAATGTCACCATGACCAAGCACACCGGCTTGGTACGTTTGATGAAAATGTGAAACTTTCAAATAATTTCCTTCTTTTTACATAGTTATTTACAATGTATCTGGCCTAAAAAAGTGCTTCAATGTAACAGACAAACAGTTATTGAGGTTCAATGTACATGTAAGGTGTATTTGTTAATTTGTTATCATTAGCTAATTTAGCTTTCAATTTTTTTTTATAAACATCCTTATATCACGGATTATTCGCTGCATAGTAATATATTGTGGTGACTCAGCCAATCGCAGGGCACATATAAACAAACAACCATTCGCACTCACATTCACACCTACGGACAATTTAGTGTCCTTGATGAACCTCGCATGGATGTTTTTGGGATGAGAAAACCCACTCAGGCACGGGGAGAACATGCAAACGCCACACAGGCGAGGCCGGATTTGAACCCGCAACCTCAGAACTGTGAGGTAGTTGTGCTACCCAGTCGGCCATCGTGGCGCCTAAAAGATATATAAATAACAACATTTGGGCGATGGCGGGGGTGGTCCGGAACCTAACCTTCATGATAAACAAGGCATTCCTTCACCTGAAATACAGAGTTTCAATACTTTTGCCACCTGTGGTAAACGGGTGGAGACGTGGGAACAGAAACTGGTCGCAAACTCGGCAGACACTCACGGTGAAGGAAGCAGTCGTATTTGAAGCAGCGTCTGCAGAAGAGCGTGTGGAACGAGTGCAGGCTCTGCTCACGCTGCACCGAGCGAGCGTTTGGACCGTCGATGTTGGGCGTACATTCGGGCGGCAAGGCGCCAGGAAGCTGCTGCTGAGTTAACTCCTTGTACCTGGCGCACGCACACACACGAGTAGATGTGATATAGCAGTTCTTCAAAATAACTAAATATATAATACCTTAATTCATCAGTTTTAACATTCCAAGTGAAGAAGAAGAATTTCCAAGTGGCCCTTGCATCCCTCTATTTTTCGACGTGCACCACTCTGAAAAATGTTTGTACACCCGCTAACCCTAACCCAGATTACCTAAAGGATTGGATTTTGGGTGAATTACGGGAAACCAGTCATACTTTTTTTTAAATAAAAAGGCAATCTTACAAATGTGAAATCCTATGTTTTCAGATAAAAAGTTGTAACCCTACTAGAATAAAGTAAAAAATCGTAATCGCATGATAAAGTATTTTTGTGTGAGCAAAAAAATTCTATTGTACAAGAATGAAATATTTTCTCAAAATAGGTGTAGTCCCCAGACACAAAGTGGGAATGTTATGAGAATAAAGTTGCAATATTATTATTATATATATATATATATATATATATCTTGTTTTAAATGGAGATAAAAAGTCATAGTCTCACGGTATAAAAAGTCAAAATCATACGAAAAACATTTTTCATTTTGTCTCGATAAAATTCAGTCAGTTAAATGTTTTGCCTCCCGACTAAATGGAAGAATCAGAAACGTAACTTACTGCCACGGAAGTGTCTTTCTGCTCAGTGCAAAACAACGAATACTAATGACACAATTACAAACGTTAATTCATTCATTTTACAACTTATTCATTAAAGCAGTACCTATAACACACCACCAGGTGTCAGTAGTGCTTTGCAAACACCTTCCTGTTCCCTCTTGTGTCGCTGAAATGTTTCTAAGGGTGAGCAGTTTGACTTGATTGCACTTTTACTTGCACGACAGTGGAGAATGTACATACTTCTCCTTCAGCTCCTCAGTGGAACCTTTGTCAGGGAACATGGCCGAGATGGCTTCAAAGATCTTGTCAGAGGGAAACCTCTTGGCGCAGTCGTCGTCGTCTCGTCCTGGGCCAAATGGATTGTTATTACCTCCTCTTCACAGCCATCAGAAACACATGAACACAGTTGTGAGTGTGTTTCGTACTCACCCTCGATGAGGTTGCGCGCGTCATCCGGGTGGTCCTGCCCGACGCACGTTACATCCATTTTCTCCATCTTAAAGTCGTGCTCTTCCTCCTCATCTTCCTCGTTGTCGCTGTACTGCGCCAGCGAGCCGACCAACTCCACGAAGATCTCGTCATTGATGAAGCCGCACTCTGCGAACGACACGCGCTCTCGTCAACCTTCTGACTTCCCGGGGGAAAGCAGACGCCGCGCCGACCACCGCTGAGCCCACCTCTGTCTCCGTGGACTTTTCCATCGTAGTTCTTGATGAGCTCCTCGATGAAAGTGCCATCCTGGTCCAGGATCTCATCTCCCATATAGGGAATGTTATAGAGCACCGTCTCATCCTCCACCTAACAGACATGCAATATTTTGGAATAGACATTGAAGACTCAGTTCCTAACTTGAATCCGTTCCGACATTGTGCGTGAACCGAAACATTTGCAAGCCCAAGCAATGTTTCCCATTGAATTGAACGGAAATAGAATTAGTTCAAGACCCAAGTGATGCTTACTTGGTTTTTAAATCGGTGTGGAGTTAAAAATACATTATAATATAGAAATAAGTCAAAAGACAACTTTATTATAACACTCTGTTGGTTAGGAAATCACTGAACAACATCCTTCCCAGTTATTACAACCTCGTGAATGGTATTACCAGCAGGCTGTTTTCATTATTTATGCAGTCAACCTTTTTTTGTGCCCCTTCTGTAACTTGGGGTCGACACTTGGTCAAGCCAAAATGCGCACACACAAACACCACTTATGTTTCGCTACGCCTATTTTGAGCTCAAACACCAGTTGTAAAGTTTTCCTCTCAGCTCCATTCTTGTCAAAAAGCAAGTTGCAGAAGAAATTCAAAAAAATTATACATTTGTGTATAGAAAAGCTTACAGAAGGGCAAGGTAAGTTGACCTGTAAAAGTTAGTGTATTTTCAGTTCATCTTGAAATTTCACCCCAAAGCCTAATATCCCAACCCCTTTTCATTGCGTTTCCCTGACCATGAAGTTCTGCTGCAGCGGCGACCAAGAGTACATGACGGGGATGGAGGCCACGGCGTTGAGGGTCTTCAGGGGGATGACCTGGCGGGGGAACTCGGAGAAGCCGCTGTCCACCGTGCACTGCAGAGCAGTCAGCAAGCAAAACTTTAGGCAATAAAACACCATGACGCCACGCGTTGCTCTGGGTGGCAAAAGGCGAAGCTTTCTCCGATGGCACTGCTAGTAAACAAGTTTTTTGTTTTTTTTAAATGTCATTTAACCAAGACAGAGCCATTGAGAACACAGGAAAAGGCTTGAAGGATTTACTCCCCCCTTGTGGTCTGATCATCCTCACTTACAGGCTCTGCTTGATGAAGTTAGATTTTAATTACAGAAATCTAAATTCAAAAAATGTAATCTTTGGCAAACATATCTGGCAGTGCAACCCCCAAATACAAGCATTAGTCATAGTTTCATATAGGGCTGGAGCTAACGATTAATTTAACATAATCAATTAGTCTGTCAACTATTTTGTCAATTAACCGGATAAAACTTTTAATCGCTTTATGAACAAACAGGATATTATTTCAAATTGATTCAAACATAAATAGATGATTCAGTGGTTTGGGCCGTAACATCCGTCGGAAAATGATGATTGTTTACAAAAGTAAAAGCAGATGTTTGCAAATGTCCAATTTGGTTAAACACAAAGATAATCAGTCTGCTTTCACGGAGGACTTGAGAAATCGGAGAATATGTACCGTTGAGAGGCTGAAATTGTGAGGATTTGGACGATATTAAGTTAAGGTCTCTAAATGACTCAATTGTCAAAATATTTGTCGATTTATTTGATAGTCGATAAACCACGGCAGCTCTAGCTTCATATCAGATCAGCGGTAGCGAATCTGCCACCCATTGTACCCAAAGGTTGGGATGCGGGCTACGGCGAGCCGCTGACCTCTCGCGTGCCCCTGAGCGAGCCCACGGACGACATGATGTGCACGGGCTGGATGCGCCGCGTCTTCCACTCCTGGTTCAAGATGTCGGTGCGCTCCAGAATTTTCTGGCGGTTGCTGTTGAACATGCTCTGAAAAGATCCACGGAGCACATGACGGAATGACGGATCGGTCTCCCGATTTGATTTGAGGAGCAAACGACGAGGCCCACGAACCTTGACCTCGTCGGCCCGCCTGAAGCGCTTGAGTTGGCGCAGCCTCATGTACTCGGACTTGACTCTCCTCTTCCAGCGGGCGGGACCTTTCTCGGAACGCTTTCCGGTCAGCACCATGATTGCGCTGCAGTCGTACAAACACAAACGATGCGAATGAGCGATATGCGGGGAAGCGACTGTCGCTATCAGATCTCACAACAAAGCTACAAATCGGCGCGTTCCGATCTGGAAGTCAACCAGAGACGCAAATCTTCACACGCCCACGCGTCGTCGCCTACGACGCTACTTCTAGTCACGGAATTTTCCTCAATGTCAATGACAAAGTTATCAGGAAATACAGCTGCAATGTTAAAGATATGGACACATCTCAACTGCTCATGACTTGAATACATTAGTTGTTGTAAATATATGAAAGTGCTCTCATTAGGACAGGAAAAAACTCAAAAGTTGTTCAGTTGACTGTTGTTTGGATGAATTTATCACTAATACAACTAACCTATGAGTCTGTACCTTGTTGTATGCTATATTATATGCACTATAGTCACTGATTTCGTGACTTGGAGAGGAAAAACTGTCAGGAAAACCGCTTACCTAGTAAACTAAAGACTTCAACATATTTACATCGACAACAAACAAGTACTACGAAAGTGCTCTTAGTGGCACACCAAGTTATAATAAATTGAGATAAAATAATCACATCTAATGTACAGCCTGTGCCTTGACCTGCACCTAACAGGTTGTACGTTATGCACAATATTGACCAGTTTTACCCTTGAACAGGACTGAAGCTGTGACTTTAAGAGGAAAACTTCAAGACTTGACTGCATTTACGTCTATGGCAAACAACTATATCTCATTGGCACACATGATAACACAGCAAGACAAGAAGAAACTAAAATAGTGCTGACAGTTGGATAAATCAATCACTATTACAGTCTTTACCCGCGTCGAAAAGGTTGTTTGGAATCATACGCCCAATATTGAGCCATTTTGACAAGAAAGCAGTTGAAGTTGCGACTTTTGCGAGGACCAGGAAAAGCCCACTTGGCACGCCAGCTAGCTAGCTAGCGAGCTAGCTAGCTGGCTGTCTGGCTGGCTGGTTGGTTGGTTGGTTGTCGACAAGTTCCCAAATACAGAGTGGCGTCCAAACACCAGAAAGTTTGCCTTGCCTGTGCGCGGATGGGCTTCGTCTTCGACGGACCCGGCAAATTCGGCCACTTCGTGCGCCGCCGACGAGGAGCTCCCTCCGCCGCGGTGCGACCAACTAGCTGGCGGCACGTTAGCTCGGCGGCTAGCGAGGTTAGCTGAGGAGAAAGAGGAGGAAGCGTTTCACTTCGACGCCTCACCAAAAGGTCCGCCGCGCCGGCCGGTTCCCTGCTTTGGAAAGCGCTTGTCGGCCAAAAGTAGATCGGACTCTTGCGGCTTCCACTTTCCACTTGAGCACGACAAGCCGACCATTGAGGACGGCTCTTTGTCTTCCGGATTCAAGAGGCGCCAAACGTATTGACCAAGCACACGGCTTGACATTAGGTGAGCTGAGTGTCGCGTGACGCGATAGGCCGTTTGCATCAGGTTGTCAGCCAATGGGAGCTCACGACCGGCCGGGGGACATGTGGACGGGTTCCCTTTGTTCACTCCAACACAGGAAAATAAATCGACACGATAAAAAAAAAGCTCGTTTCAATTTCAAACTTTGAAAAAAACATGTCGTCGGTGGCTTCGGCACCTGACACTTGTCATATTCAACGGTTAATTAATTATCTGGTCAGTCTGAGAGCGTAACCTTTGTTAAATTACATGATTGGTTGGCTGTGTCATATGATCAGCTCGTTGAATAGGCTTGTCTGCTGCTAGCTAAATTGTATTGCATCCCGTGAAACAGATCAAATAGATTACATGAGGGTTGCCAAATTGATGTAAGCCCGCCCCCACAAGACGACCCACAATGCTGCGTTCAAGTGCACAGGACGTGTCCACACTGCACTGTACACATTGATGTCAAGTTAGCACTTTTGTTGCTCAATTATCCATCCATTTTCGGAGCCGCTTCTCCTCACTCGGGTCGCGGGCGTGCTGGAGCCTATCCCAGCTATCTTCGGGCAGGAGGCGGGCTACACGCTGAACTGGTCGCCAGCCAATCGCAGGGCACATACAAACAAACAATCGTTCGCACCTATGGGCAATTTAGAGTCTCCAATTAATGCATGTTTTGGGGATGTGGGAGGAAACCCACGCAGGCACGGGGAGAACATCCAAACTCCACACAGGCGAGGCCGGATTTGAACCCGCAACCTCAGAACTGTGAGGCAGACGCTCTAACCAGTCGGTCACTGTGCCGCTTGCTAAATTATGGTATAATAATAATAATAATAATAATAATGAGCTTTTCTATGGAATCAGAACCACAGATTCAACAGGTCACAGTCCCCCTACGTGTGTGTGTTATTTCCATTTCAAATGATTGCCCTGTGTAAAGTGTTGAAAATGGCTTGGTGTCTTTAATCATGCACTGTTAATGTCTCAACAAACGTGTTGTTGTTGTTTTCTTTCCTGAAGAGTGACGCTTTTGGACAGCGAGGAGTCTGCGCATCTACGCTAGTGGCAATGCACTCAGTCGCAGTTTTCCGTCAGGCACACAATGTTCCGCCGAAGATGTCCACGGAAGTGAGCAATCCCGTAAAAAAGTGCCTTCTGACGTCGGCCGTGTCGATTCCACATTTAAGATTCTTCCGGCAGGTTTGTCTTGTTGATAAAACACATTTAAAGATGTACCGGTTGATAAAAAACATTGTTCATTAAAACAAAAGTAAAGATGTACTTATTACTAAAACACACGAAAAGTTATACCTGTTAATAAAATCATCAAAAAATGTGGTTAATAAACGTTGATAAAACACATAAAGCTGTACAGTCGTTCCTCGCCGTATCGATTGACGTCTCTGCTCACGTCAAACCGAGACTATTGGCATTGTAGGGGTCATCCTCACGGAGAAACGTAACCAGCATCTCACAAGCGGGTGCGCCGATGTTCATGACCGTGGAGAGGAGGAACCGCGCCTTGTGGCTTCGATCCGTTACGCCGGTAATCGCTGCTCTGTCAACCTCGCCGAGAACACGGGCCTGAAACAGGCGGTCCACCAGGCGATCCAGGACCGGCATCGATACCTGCAGGATGAACTCGGACCAAACGTCTCTCAGATCTTCAACAACGGGTCCGGGCCGCCTCTGCGCCGCTCGTACCAAAGGAACCACGGCGCCCCAGACGCAGTCCACGGAATTCAGTTCCGTCAGGGTCAGATGGATTGATTCCAGGTCGCCAAATCGAAATATTTGGAACGTCGGATTGTAGTTGTGAGACATTTGGTAAAAAGTCCCGCTGTCCGGTTGAATAAGTACCGAGTTCGGTTCCGTCCTGCTGGCCAGCGTGTACTGCCGCTGCGGGACCAGGATGCAGTCCGAGATGGTCTCGATGAACCTCTCGTTGCAGTTGTTTCTGGCCCTCTGGCGCCGGAACGCGTCCAGCACCACGTTCTCCGGGATTAAAAACACCTGGATGGACGGCACGGCGGGCTCGGCGAAGATGGCCACCATGGCTCGGATGGGGACGAGGGGGGCGTCCTCGTCCCTCATCAGCCCGAAGGCGGAGCAGCCCGAGATGTCGGCAATGACGTGAGTCCCAGTGGTCTCCGCGGGGGCGATCAGCTCCAGGCCCTCGCCGCTCACGTGGCCCACGGACAGGCGGCGGCCCCCCTCATCCGCCGACAGGATCTCGCAGTGCGGAAGGTGAAGTCGCCGCACTGTCAGACGCTCGCACTCGATGTCGAACAGCGGGCCTGTGTGCGGAAAGACGTCGGAGCATTTAGAGCTTCGTGTTTTTACTTTCTTCTGCTTTGAATTGCAAAAACAATACTAGTTACGAGTGAGGACAACGTGCGTACTAGTGCGTGGACCTCAGATGGATATGAAGGACCCGGATTCAGTTACCATACCTGCGGGCCTCTTGCGGTGGCCGGCCAGGAGGTCCGGGTCCCAGGGGACCACGCCGTAAAAGACGTCCCCTCCCCCGTCCACGTCGAAGACCAGACCCGTGGCCGTGCACTTGTAGAGGCCGGCTCCGGGGCATTGGAAGCGGTACGTTTCCTTGGGTCCCCCCAAGGTGATGTCCGGCGTGAAGTGCTCGAAGTCCACGAGGAACAGGTCCGGTAAGCTGGCCGAAGGCCTCACGCTCCGGCTCGTATCCCTTTGTCCGAGCGAACTGCAGCTGCGAGAGCGAGGCGGGCGGGACCGGGAACGGGTTCCGGTCCATCCGCTCCGGTTCGAGTAGCGGACGTGAGGATAGGCCGGGACGGTGTAGGTCGCCGGCTGCTGCTCCTCCTTCGCTCGCGTCTCCAAGCGGACCGCGTGTTCGATGGTTTTGGGAGGAGGCCCGGTTCGGGCGTCTAAGCTGGTAGCAGAGATTTTAGGCACATCGATGGAACATCGATGGGGGGTAAGTGGCTTGGAGATTTGTGGATCTACTGACTCGGCAAAGGCGGCTTCTGACCGCTCTGACTCGTCGTCTAGCTGGTTATCGGCTTCTGAGGGCCGAAAGCTGACGTTGACGACGCACAATGCCAAATGTTTCATCATTTTGGCCAGCCAGCTGAGAAATGAACTTCTTTTTGGTCTGATCTGTTCCAAACCAATTTGGGTGACACCCAGGTGGTGAGCACGACGGTCCAAAATGCCCAACGTGACATTTGGTACCGACAGCCGCTTCATCTGCACGACTCCTAGCTGACGTTCCTTTGAGCCCGGACTCTCCCGCAGAGCCTCTCGGATTTTGTCCTCTTCCAACTTCGGTGTCGACACGACGTACGACAACTCTGTCCACCGGGATGTTTGTACGATCCCCCAGTGGCTCTCGTCTTCTTCAGCCTGAAACAAAAACAAAAAGCACCTCACGACTTGGACTTCACCCGTGCAGCACAGCGACGATGACTTTAGGCTGAACAGCGACTCCTTGACTTACGAGTGCCCCAACTTGCCATCTTTTCGAGTTATGAACTATCGCTCGCTTAGTTTGTTGCTTTGTGAAGAGAGCCAAATTTTGAATGACAAGCGAGCTCGAGCGACGCAACCAGTACCGGGCAACATTATTCTGGGTCGGGGTCATTAACCCCAAAAGGGGATATAGGTAGGAAAAACTCACGTGACCCAATAAAGAGAGAGAGAGAAGCTTTTTAAGGAACCAGGTCGGATGACCTTACTTGACGAAAACAAGTTTCCTGTCATGGTCTGTGTTGTTGTTAAGATTTGTTTCATGTTTTCCGGCGTCCCGCGTTCATGTCTTGTCTTGCTCGTGAGGTTTTTCTTTCCACCTGCTCTCGTTATCCCTGTTCCTCGTGTCTACCGATCAGCTCCCTCCAGCCACTCGTGTTTTGTCCAGGTGTGCCTCGTTGTCTCGTCAGTTAGCTTCTTCTTCGTTACTTTGATTATTCATTTTCAGGACTTCGTCGAGAACTATTGGAGTATATTTCAATAGTACTGAAACCAGACCTCCTTTGAGAGGGTCAAAGGGTGGGAGACCGGTGTTCACTCCAACAATCTTTTGTTTGCACGTCTAAATCCCGGGACATCCTTAAATCAGTGATATATATGGATAGCGGGGTTTCCGGCTAATCCTTGACCGAAACCAGACCGGTAGTTACAACCGGGGTCAGGTCATCAGAGAGGACTGGTTGTCATTATCGCAACCAAGGGCCCCAGGGAGGGGGGAAATTGACACAGTGAACGAGACCCCCGCAGGGGAGCGCGAGTCCAAATATGGTCATGAGGAACGGCCCTCTCACGGGTGCCCCAAGGAGGGGCTAATTCCACGCCCAGAGAATTAAACCTTGATAAACTGAGATCCAGGGGGGTTTTCGGGGGCTCTTTCGTCGTTCTGACCATGAAGCAGCTGCTATGACACTAAGGCCTGTTCAATAAATCGAATTAGCCCAAACGCCAAGTGTCTGGAAGTCTTCATTCGACCCATGCCAGACGGAAGTCGAAGTTCTCCCGGGAGATCAATCGCCTCGGAAGCACAGGTGCAAGAAAAGTAACCGCACTATCTGCCCCATTTGCAGAATTGTCACTGTACCAGATCCTGCTAGCTCTATTCGTCATCTCAAAGCGCTCTAAATCGCTCGAGGACTCCGCATCGTTTGCACAACGGCCGTTGTTATCGGCATTACCACGTTACTGCTAACCTTCGATTGCTCAGTGACTCTCTCAGTACTGTGTTTTGAGTCTCGACAGTATTTATTTCTCAAAATGGTTTTCTGTTGTCAACCTAGAGCGGCTCCAACGACCGGAGACAAATTCCTTGTGTGCTTTTGACATAGTTGGCAAATCAAGAGGATTCTGCTTCTGATTGTCCCCAACCTTCCCACAATGGGATCTTTTCCAAGAAATATTTGGGACCGTGTACAAATAGCTTGCGTTCAGTTCAAAACCTTCTTCTTCACCAAAATACTCAACTCAAAGTAAAAAGTACCTGACCAGTGCAATTTACGCCACAAGTTACTTAAATCAATAAATCAATCAATAAATCAACAGTTACGAGTAACTGTTACGTTACATTACATTACAGAGAACAAAGTAAATGCAGTGGGTTTGCACCCACCTTGTTTTTTACTCTTCCTTTTACGTTTCGGTTTTCAGACAATACAGTACTATTTTTCTTGATTGAAAGCGTAGCATAAATGCTGTGGGCGTTCTGGAACGGATTATTGACATTTCAATTCATTTCAACGGGGAAAAATGGATTTGATAAAGGCGAAGTCAATTGCGCTATGAGCTCGTCCATGGAACAAATTAAACTCCTTGCTCGAGGGACCGCACACATCACAAGAGGTTCTGGCTCGCAGTCGCTTGATGTCATTTTCCTCAAGTTGTCTCGGGCTTTGAATCGAATACAGGATGCGGACAGCGACCGCGCCCACGTCGACCCAAGTGTCCGATCCCCGTCGACGGCGTTCACATCTTAACTAACCTCTTGAACGCGCTCCGATTTGTGGTCCGTCTTAAGGCTTCTCCCCTGACTTTGGCCAACAAGTGGACTGTACGCCCCATCGCACATATAAACAAGCATTCACGCTCAGACCTAAGAAAAAAAAATCTGAAAAAAAACCCCAATTATGATCAAAACAAGCGCTCGGACTAGGGTGCCGCAGTTGTTTTCCTAGTGCGCGGAAACAAAACCTTCGCCTTGAGACAGCCTCCAATTGTCCCACCGTTGAAAACAAAGCGTGTACTACTACTCCTACTAGAACATGGACCATTGAGCGCACTAGTAGGATACGGGATAAAATGCTTGCAAGTGGCGAGCGCGATTGATGCGTTGAAGCGACTCACCTGTGGCGTTGCGGTGATTTGTGTGGCGTGCGTTTGTCGAGTGGTTTTGGTTGAGGTGTGTGTGTGCATGCGCGCCGTGTCATTTATCTCCTCCTGTTCCTGTTCTACCTGAAACTGCTCTCAGGACAGATGAGGGGTGCGATGGTATGTGCATGTTTTCTGTGCTGTCATCATGCTGTCATTTTGGAAAACAATTCTACCAACACTTGAAGGCAGTGATTCCCGAAGACATGAATTAGTGTGCCGGGAGAGATGCGCAGTGTGAAAGGATCACATTTCACCTCATTGGTCCAAAACGTATGAGTTCTTGACTCCAAATAATGCCCAGTATCTTTGTTTATCCATCTATGTCAGTGACGTATAGTGACCGCGACAGACCAATGAAAGAACCCGCGTATCCAGCCGGAATAATAGTCGAGCTTTGTGTTCAACGAAACGGGCCCAAATGTCGACACACTGAGTGGGAAACATTTGTGAGGAAATTGAATTCAACGAAATACACAAAATCAGCAGGATTTCCATATCGAGGATTTCCTTTTTGTGACACTTTTGTTTGCCGGTACTCTTTCCACTATCTGACTTGGCTCAAGGAATTTTGGGAAACTCCGCTTTTAAGGCCG
The DNA here is from genome assembly GCF_024500275.1 of Phycodurus eques. Lineage (NCBI taxonomy): Eukaryota > Metazoa > Chordata > Actinopteri > Syngnathiformes > Syngnathidae > Phycodurus > Phycodurus eques. Next base: position 16,168,574 of record NC_084545.1, on the reverse strand, counting down.
GACAACATTTAACCTCGCAGCGGGTAGAAATCGACATTTGCGCATCCTTCGTCGTATTGATTTTCTTTCACTTTGATTTATCCTGGTAAGGAAACTGGGAAGAGATTTTGGCAGCAGACTGCAGAGTAAAACAAAGCAAAATACAGAGTTACATTATATTAAATAATTACACGATAGCACATGGTGAAAAAAGAAGGGTTCAAAACAGCCTAAAAACAGGTGTAGCGATCACGCACAGAATCCCTCGCTAACGATTTAAACGAGGATAATGAGACAAACGAGGTGACTTTTATTATTTGTTGCAGAACGTTCCAGTCGGAAAATCGAAAAGATCGACTGAAAGAACACAGAGGGAAATGATGACAAACTGCAGGAACGGAGAGTGCGGGTGGTGGTATGGGTGGTGAGCAGAGATGGGCCAAGACGGGCCAAGACGGGCCGGCAGAACTCGTAGAATTGCTTTCAGTTACGTTCAACGGCTTTCGGTAGTCAATCGTAACACCTGCGGGAATTCGATCTAAATCGTGCCCCGTGCTGTTTGGGCTGTTTGAGCATTTGACCGTCTGCATTGTCAGCGTCATTTGCACGCGGGGAGGTCGAAACATCTAGCCCTGAACCTCTTCTCTGCCACATTGTCAACATGGACCGTGACACCTTGTTGACTGGAAGGAACCCTTTGCAACTTACTTTGCCTTCAAAGACTGATTTCAGAGGTTCGTTATAGCAGAACGAGATTTGTTTTTGTTTTTTTTCCCACGACAATTAACTTGTAAGCGACAACGTCGTTTACGTCCGTCCAGAAGCTCGCAATTTGCGGTGTCGCAAAAGCGAACGAAACTCGTCGGATGAGTCGACTCAGCGACTGACGCCAAATGCCGTTCATTCATTCATTCGTCACAAACTGGTTCCCCTTGTGTGTGCATTGTTCTGGTGTCTCTGTGATTAGGACTTGGAGAGGCTCGCGACAGCTTGTGGCTGCCCGTCCGGAGTCGACCAATCGCTTTTCATCAAGGCGAGCCGAATGTCGTGTGACGCGATAGGCCGTTTGTATCAGGTTGTCAGCCAATGGGAGCTCAACGACCGGCCGGGGGCCACGTGGACGGGGAAGAAAAAGGGGGGGGGGGCCCTCTTTGTTCACGCCACCACAGGAAAATAAGAAGACACACTAAAAAAAGCTCGTTTCAATGTCAAATTTTCGTCAGTGCTTTCAACACGTGTCACTTTGATCACGTAACCTTTGTTAGATGACACGATTGGTTTAATTCTCTGTCAATGGACTGTCTGTTGTTGTACTCGAGCGGAGACAAATTCCTTGTGTGTTTTTTTTTTGGGACATACTTGGCAAATAAAGATGATTCTGATTCGAGGCCAGTGTGTGTGTGCGTTTGTCGTGTAGTTAGGGTTGCCTCGTCTGCTGCTCGATACGTTTTATTGCATTTTGTGAAAGAAATGAAAGGACGCCAAGTTGATGTAACCCCGCCCACAGAAGACACTCATTGGCTGTTACAATGATGACGCTGCAGTGCCCACGTTGATGTCAATTTTAAAAATGATTCAATATCTGTGCCATCAGGTCATGAATCTGAATTTTCTTTATTACCATCAAAATATACAATGTACACTTTTCAGCTTCAAAAATTCAACACATTCAGCTACAAATTCAACATTCAGCTATTTCCCCGAAAAACACCTAGCACCACATTTAGTATCCATATCTCATTCATTCTTTCCATTTTCAATTGCCAATCATGCAAAAGTGAGTGATGATTTTATGTTTTTTTTAATTACTTCGCACAAAACCAGAGAAAAAAAGGCTTTTATAGGTCATAAGTCTTAAAAACCAAATAAAATAATCACGCAGGTTTAGATTTTTTTTTTTACTTTTGAATGTCAATTGAAAATGAAAAGAACAAACAATACAGAGATTCAACAGGTCCATCAGGAAATAACAAGCAATTGCGAGTTGGGGAGCGGGGCATCCGTTTTAGCCAGTTTGTTCACAAGACACCGTATAATCTCTGGCGTCAGGCAGAAACTTCCCATCTCCAAATGTGCTTCAGTTTTTTTTTTGAATGAATCAGTCCCCCTTTGTGTGTGTGTTATTTTTATTTCAAATGATTGCCCTGTGTAAAATGTTGAAAATGGCTTGGTGTCTTTAATCATGCACTGTTAATGTCTCAACAAACGTGTTGTTGTTGTTTTCTTTCCTGAAGAGTGACGCTTTTGGACAGCGAGGACTCTGCGCATCTACGGTATGTGGCAATGCACTCAGTCGCAGTTGTCCGTCAGGCACACAATGTTCCGCCGAAGATGTCCACGGAAGTTAGTAATCCCGTAAAAAAGTGCCTTCTGACGTCGAGCCATGTTGATTCCACCTTTAAGATTCTTCTGACAGGTTTGTGTTGTTGATAAAACACATTGTTGGTAAATACACAAAATATACTTATTGATAAAACACACAAAACATTATACTTGAGAATGTCCAAAGTTTGGATCATTTCACACTTAAAAAAATAAATTGCAATCTGTCTATTGCAAAGCAGAACTGTCTTAAATTACACAACTAGCCAGTGTTAGGAAGTTTTTTTTTATTTTTTATTTTTTGGGTCTACACATAGTTCAAAGTTCAGTTCACCTTTCCAAAAAATGAACTAGTTCATGGTTCCTTTAGTTTTTTTTCTCAGTATGTTGCTGACGGGCCATTCCCCTTAAAAGATTGGCATTTCATGTCCCCGTTGACGGCACCCATTCAGTCCACACGAGAAGCCAGCTGCAACTTTCAGCCTACAATCTCAAAAACAGGAGGAAACACATTTTAATCATGTGCAACCGATGTACGTTCCAATTAGGTCATTTCAAAGGACTCATTTTATTTATTTATTTATTTTTTAAATCAGTGCAGTCGCAGCCACCCGCTACACGTTCGGGGATTCGTCCGCCGTCTCCTCCGGCGCAATTACACTCCAACGACCGGCCGCTGCTGCACCCATGCAGAGTGATTACAAAAAAAAAAAAAAGTCCTTTGAATTGACTTCATTTGAAATTGTACATCGGTTGCACATGATTAAAGTGTGTTAAAATGACATAATTGACCCCTCTTCTCCTAAGGCTGGGATTAGCGGCTCGTGCATTGCTAGCTAGCTGTGAGAACAAATGTGAAGTGCAGACAGTTGAAACGTACGCGGCAGTAAAACGCTTCAATTTGGTGGCAAGCTTTCCGATGTGCCGCCAAAGCCCGCGAGCCCGACTGCCGATTGAAGCATTTCACCAAGCGGCAGTGAAAAAACTAAACCACGAACACCGCTCACACGCGCCAGAACGGGCGCAGGTTTGCCCTGCGTGCGATCGGCTGACATGACCGGAACCTCCGCCTCGTTGCAATCAATGGATTGAAATCAATTCATCACAGTAAATTAGCATTTTACAACACTGTACATTCCTCACACGCTATTTGTTCCTTTTATGCTATGTTCCGGATGTATTTCTACGACTGCAAAATTAACTCGCGAAACGAGTACAAAAGCAACTGGGCCGACTTGTGCAATCGAGTCATAATTATGAAATGACGATGACATGAGTATTAGTGAGAATAAAAGACTTGGGTGCCGTTCACCTTTCGCAATGAATGCAAGAAAAAGTGAGTTCCAAACATTCTTTATTGGATGAGCGAAAATGACCTTTTGCTGCATTGAAGCGCAGCCAGCCGAGGATGTTGAACAAAGTCCAAAATGCGGCGGCGGTGGCGTTGCTGTCCGTCTACGGGAAAGAACCAGCGCGCCTGTCGTGGGCAATGCCTGATGAGAGCGTTGCTACGGCAACGGCCCACCGCTTTCTCCTCTCAGTCGTCGTCCACCGTGGGCGTGATGGTCACGCCCCTCCTGATCTGCCCCCAGCCAATCAGACTGCGAAGAGGAAACGGGGAAGAGCCAATCAGACGAGGCGTATGGAAAGACGCTTGAGCGGTTACGTCGCATCTTTGATATCCAGCTCCAGGTCCATGCACGAGGATACTCTTTGTCCTCACTAGTACGTCGTTCTACTAGTGAGGTATCTGTACACTATTAATAGCACTAGATGGTAATAAGTAGACTTTTATAAAGTCATTTGTAGGACTAGTAGCATTCAGTTGTCAACTAGTGAATAGTTTTGTCTCACTAGTAATATGTTCTTCTGGTGTACAGTAATGTCATATGGTAGTGGGAAAAAATCATGACTGATAAGACAGTCATTCCACTAGTGGACTTACGAGTGAAGACAAACAGCGCACTAGTACATGGACTCTGAGCTGAATGTCAAGGATATGGAATAACTCATCAAACATTTATTGCATTATCCTTAACTTCCAGCTTAAGGTCCATGTACTAGTAGGCCAAAAGTGGAAGTAGTCGTGGAAAAATGTCACTGCAGTAAGTTTACAAGTGCACTGAATTGCCTTCTTCTGATTATCATCATTATAATAATCGGAGCTGGCGCCGACGTGAAGTAAAGGGCGAGACGGCAAGCGGTATGCGACGGTCCTCACCGCCAATGTTTCTCCACTCGGCGACTGAGCGCGATCTTCTCGCCGACTTCGGTGCAGACGGGGTTGGTGAGCACGATCTTGGCCAGATCGGCTTTGACGGCGCTGACGCGGCCGCCCGTCGACAGCGAGCCGATGTTCACCATCAGCACTTCGTTCTTGGACAGCTTCTGGACCTGCCGGGCGGGGGGGAACCAAAGGATAGGAAACGTTTGACAACTTCATTTTTTCTTTTTTTGTTGTGACTCGGGGCCGGGCGAAATGGTCTTTAAATTAAGTGCGGGACGGCTCCATTCTTGCCCGTGGGGATGAGTTTTGCAGTGTAAAATTTAGAGAACACTGACTGCGGTTTTTCAATAAAACGGTTGTTGCTTATTTTGATCGCACTGACGGTACTTTTTATTTTTCTGAAAATGAACACGGGGACGAAATATTTGAAGAGCGTGAATAGAAAGAGCTTCAGGTCCAAAGACTTTGCTTTGCTGGAAGCCTTTTGTGTTTGTTCATGCGCTGCCACAACTTTGATGTGTTTTTTGTGTAAACATTTACAAGGTAGGTGCACAACTGCAGCCTCTTTCTTTCCAAAGTTCCCACTGGAGTTTGTGTGGTGTGATGACTTCTCGGCACGAACAAGTTGCTTTATCAACGGTGCAAATCTAGATTCACTGTGAGCTGCAAGTTGCACGTGTGGAAGTTAAAAATAGATTCATTTTTTGCCTTTTCACATCGCTCAAATGATTTGCAACAAGACGACCATCCATTTTCCGTACCGCTTCTCCTCACGCGGGTCGCGGGCGTGCTGGAGCCTATCCCAGCTAACTTCGGGCGAGAGGCGGGGTATACCTCGAACTGGTCGCCAGCCAATCGCAGGGCACATATAAACAAACAACCATTCGCACTCACATTGACACCTAATGGCAATTTAGGGTCTTCAATCAACCTACCACAAGATAACCAATACATGTGAATATTTTCAGAATGCATTTACAGCAAAACAATGAGAAAAGCTTGAAAAGTCGTTATTTGTTGCTTATTCGGCCTGCGGGAATATATTGCTCCAGTCCACATGAAATCGAGTTGGGGCGAATGTGGCCCAGGAACTCAAATCAGTTGACACCCTGCCCTAAAACTTTGAACACTAATTCAATTTTCCCTTCTCTTATAGACGAAGCAAATGGCCCAAAGTGTGCTGAGGAGGCGAACGGACGCAACAAACGTGGACACGTGTGCTCGCACGCACGGCGACGTCGCGCTCACCTTGGCGGCCTTCTTGTCTCCCTCCGTGCGCACGCCCAGGAGCCTGCGCAGCAGGAAGTAGGAGATCTCCAGCTCGGTGAAGATCTCGGGCAGCTCCCCGACGGCGCCCAGCACCTGACCCACCATGCGGTCTGCTCGGCACAGCGTCGGGTCGATCTTGGTGCCCACGCCTGCGCCGAGGTTAGCAGAGTTCATACGAAACTTCCAAAGAACAAAAGTCACATTGAAAAAACATTTTAGGGGAAAAAAAAAAATCGGCTGCGGGACCGAGCCCTGCTGCCGAGAGCGAAAATCCATGAATAATTGACGCCCCGCCTTCCAAAAGGGAGTTTGTAATTGGCAACAGCATGCGTCTAGCATGTACGCAATCATGAAACCATGTTACATAGACGACTGTATTCAGTAGCTCAATTATTCAACAAACATATCACCTCCACACGAGGCTCATCAATCGTGTTAGCTTACATATTAGCACTTTACATAAATCGTATCAAGTCATTAAACCTTTTGGCATTTACAAAAAATAAATGTTGGCCAAGTAGACGACACTGCCTACAGTAGGAGCTGCTGCTACAGACGCAAAATCATCACTACGCATGAGGGACATTCAAGGGCCGCCAACAAAACAGGACGTCGCAAATGCAGTTAAAAAAAAAAACAAAAAAACAACGTACCGATCAATAACACCTCACACCACCACCAACATTCCGTGAGATGGCGCCCAAGTCATTTTTATTACTTTTGAACTGAGCACAAAAACAGCGAATAGGGGGGATTCTTTCAGCGAATATCGGATAAGTCGTCCCCAAAAATTCGGCAAATGAGCAAACTCGCCTACGCTGGAGCGCAAATACAGACAGACGTACCGATCAGGCCTCCGGGCGCGGCGTACTGAAGGTCGTTGTGTTCGGCAAACAGGGAGACGATCTTGGAGAAGATGGGTTTGCACATGAGCTTCCCCTCGTGGTCCTTGGACACGATGCCCGGCCGCACCTCGATCTCCTGGCCCACCTGAAGAGGCGACAAAGCCGATTACGCTCCAGTCACCGGCGCCTTTTCACGGCGTCGATCGTGGCTGACCTTGAGGACGCCCTTGAGGATACTCCCTCCCGCCACGCCGCCCTTCAGGTCGTCTACTTCACAGCCGGGCTTGTTGACGTCAAACGACCTGATGACTGTGGGGACCACCGTCGACCAGAGACCAGACATTAAAGTTGGGCGCGCCAAAGGTTTGGCATATGGGGCTTTTGGGTGAAATTTGAACCTAAAATGCACTTTAACCTTTACAGGTCAACTTTGACCTTGTGTCAACGTTTGAATGCACATTCCACTATTTATTATTATTATTATTTTTTTTAAACAATTACTCCTGTTCACAACAGCAGGACAACAAGGAGCTGATTGGCAAAATTCACAAGTGTGTGATGCATGAACATTTCCAAGGATGCCCACCTTTCTGTGACGCCTCCAGTCTCCCTGTTGCAACCTGCTGTTGACAGTCTTAAGCTCAGTGTCCACCTCCAGTTTGAAACCCCGTACTGTTGATTAATTGTTGATTGGGCTCACAATGTCAAAAGCGTGATGAAGACGAGTGTTTCAATAACCAAACTATTTGTGAGTAGTGTGTCAAATTTCTTTCCACAAAAGTTTTTTCTCTTTGCTTACCTAAAAATCAAATAAGGACATTATTCAAAATAGGTTTTGCTTTTAGTTTTTTTATTTATCCTGATACCAAACAAACTTTCAAACTGTTTTCCCCCAAGCATTGATTGCATTAACTTTTCAACCAAAAATAGAAATGTTTTTTTCTTCAGGGAAAATAAAAAAAACAAAAAAGACTTCCTCTTGAAAAATTATCTTTTTTCCCTAAAATATGTACCTAAACAGAGCATCCTTAATAAATTCCTACACAATTTCTTACCAATGAGCCTGGGCTCTGAGGCGAAGTCTCGCACAGGGACGGGGATCTTCTTGACGATGTACTCGCACACCACCTCGATGTTGTACTTGAGTTGCGCCGAGATGGGAATGATGGGCGCGCCCTCGGCCACCGTGCCTGCCAATCAGAGGAGATGTGTGGCCGATGACCAAATTGCTCTCGACGCAAAACAAAACGTTCAGTTTTCCCGCTTATAAAACATCGTGAAAAGTGCGATCCTAGTTGGGTGTGATTTTTAACTGCAACCGCGGCATTCGGCTACACCGGTAGGTGCCGCTGTATCGGAAACTGTTGGAAGTCACTCCTAAATCTGTCAGGAGAAGAGAAGAGCCCCCCAGTTATCCATTTTCTTTCCTACCGCATACACGTCGGACAATTTTTGCGGAGGTTAAGTATTGCTTCTTTTGTAATTGAGCACATCTGATTTCTCAGGTAGGTTCGGCGCTATTATCGTCACAGAACACAATATCGTGGCTCTCGAAAGATCCGTCCAAACGCCCTAAAATGGCTGGTAAAATGTGGCACTCTGCTGAGAAGGAGTTTGGTCTCTCACCCTGCACGAAGGTGAGGATCTGCTCATACTGTTCTTTGGCCTGGCTCTCCTTCACCAGGTCGATCTTGTTCTGCAGGATGAGGATGTGCTTGAGCTTCATGATCTCGATGGCGGCCAGATGCTCAGACGTTTGCGGCTGAGGACATGACTCGTTGCCCGCTGGAAGGAGCCAAACGTTATTCGCCAGTCGCGTGCTCGCCGCCACCGGGCGGTCCGGAACCGGCCGACTCACCGATGAGGAGGAGGGCGGCGTCCATGACGGCGGCTCCGTTCAACATGGTGGCCATCAAAATGTCGTGACCGGGACAGTCCACGAAGGACACGTGTCTAGGAGAGACCGGGATTTTCAGTTGCACAGGCCAACGCTTTCAAAAACACATCACCACTATCAGACGCACTATTTACAACCTAAATGCCGAGATTTTTGTCCAGCGATTGTATCAATTTATTCCCCCCAGTCTGTTCTCTTCATTTGGTAGGGTTGATCTTGGCTGCACTGCTACCAGAACATGTATGTGGATGTTCAATGTTTTTGTCCAATCAGATTCCAGATGCTGCCATACTGCATTAACGGTTTCCATAAATGATGTGATAGTGGCGGTATTAAGAAGATTAAGTCCAGTAAATCTCAACTGGTTACCATGTGCCCCACCCCCAAAAAAATGCTGTATTTGTGTGCGTGGTGGTAGCGCGTTTGCGTGGTGGTGTGCTCACCTGACAAGTTTGAAGTCGCCTTTGGTGCCGGAGATATCTGTGGGGAACTCGTCGGGGGTGCTACTCCCGCACGAGCGGTAGCATTCGGGTCGAGGGCAGCTGGGGTCGTCCAGCATGTAGATCTGACACAGCGACAGCACGGCGGCGGTTAGCGTCTGAGCAGTGCACGGCGGCCGGGGAAGGGCCGGCGTCTTCCGGTCGAGCGTACCTTGGCGTTAGCGTATCCGAGCTTGATGGTGATGTTTCTCTCCAGCTCGTTTTTGAAGCGGACGGTGTGAACGCCCGAGATGGCCTTCACCACCGTGGACTTCCCGTGCGCCACGTGGCCGATGGTGCCTACGGGTCAAAACAAGAGAAAGTCATCGGTCGCCTCGCCGGGTTCGACGGCGCCGATCGGACGGCCGTACCGATGTTGATGGTGGCCTGTCTGCTGATGATCTCGGGGGACAGAGTCGTCAGCTTCGACACGTCCTGCGGACACAAATGCACATTGCTGAAAATAATGTATGAACAAAATGCTGTGAATATTGCGGTTCATCTTTCGTGCAGATTTGTTTACGCTAAATTTTGTACTGGTTTTTACAGTACAATGGAACCTTAATAGAACGGACTAACAGGGGCGGGGGTCATTCGATATAGGCGATTGTCTGTTACATTGAAGCACTTCTTTTTGAGGCCATATGCACTCCTATTACGGTACAACATTTTGGTTTTGTGTTTTTTTTTTCGTGGCCTATTTGTAAATAAATCTTAAAAAAGCTTGAAAATGTTTGAAAGTTTCACATTTCATCCAAACTTACCACGCCGGTGTGCTTGGTCATAGTGACATTGTTGACGTACAGTACTTATCATAGGAGGGTCGCTTTCATGAGCAGCGAGGAATTAGTGTGCCTCCTCATCCCAAATCCGTTGCCATAGAAAAAACAGCTTGACAACAATTTTTTACTGTACCAAAAATAGCAGACTCCAAAGAGTTTTGTTTTCCTCATAGCCGCCATGCCCCTCTCTCTCTCTCTGCTGTGTACAACAGACAATAGCTATACCATCGTCACATGGCCGCCACGTCAATGCTCCACATTCAACATGCCCGCCACGTAGGTATGGGAGGATCTATGATTATTGTATATCTGTGACCCCTCAATACATCAGCCCCATTCTCAGCCTGAATTACGCCACAGCGCCAGTAAACAGCAGCGGTCGATTTTGGAACTAACAGACTTTGTCAACGGTGATTTAAGTGACAAATGGCAACTATTTTTGGACACATTGTCGAGTCTGTTTTATCCGCTATCTGTTATACCGGGGTCCGTTTTTTTGAGGTTCCATTGTATACAGGTAAGTCCGAATTTAGAACTGTACGTCTCAGTGTAGTACCAAATTGTGCCACAACATGCCGGGCAGCACTGAACTCGACTGGAAGACATGCAACAGAATTAAGAGAAGAGGCAGAGATGTCTCCTACTAAGCTACAGTCCTTATTCCTACTGAGCAGAGAGAATATATAGCATGCAAGTGAGTAATGTTGAACCTTTTTGTGTAGTTCACTTTTGCATGTATGTGACACTGCTCCATTTGAGTTCAAGTAGCAGTTTCTTGAAGATTTATAATTATCATAATACTGACGCTAATTTCCGCTACCCCATCTGTAGCATTTCACAGTGTGTGTTAGCAGTAAGCAACAATTTTTATTTTTTTATTAGACAGACAGATAAATAGAAGGGTTCAGACTCTCCCTCTAATTCTCCATGAGCTATTCATATTATTGACATTAACAAATGACTTCCGAGTCAGTGCTATTCCAAAATAATAGTCCAACAAAGGAAAAATCCAAATTTGCTGCATCTCCCACTGGAGAAGTTTTTCTTTTTAGTTTAAAAATGGCTTACTTTACCCAGGATCCCTCGCCATACGGTGGCCAAACTGAGAACCTGTGTTTGTTGTGCTATGTTGGTGCCACAAATGGTCACTGCCTTGGACCAGCTGCCTCCTTTCTGTGCCACGCTGTGATGGGTCAACTTTCCCCCATTTATTCCGGCACAGTCGCCGGCTCCTTTTCGGCTTCGGTTGGGGCGCTGCCATGAATATTCGTGCAGCTCCTTGGGATAGGCTATCAGACGCCTCCTTCCGTGGAGATATCGTTTTGGTTTTATAAACCTCATGCAAAGAGCTCGATGGAGATGCAATGCATACATTTGCAGAAACTACGCGCAATAAGTGTAAATGGTGTCGACAATGAACAAAGGCTAAACATCGGTAAATATTTAGTATTTTTAAAGTAAATGTGGCGTGGCAGCATTGCAACTCTTGTCAGAATAGAAAAAGTAGTGCTTCATTGTTTGATTCAAATCTGAAAAATCTGATTCGGCATTCATTTTTTTAAAATGGAAAAAAAATCAGTCACCACAGATTTGTGCGTAGTCCAGATATATAGATACATGTAAATTAAATTTTTAATCAATTAATTTTCCATTAATTGAATGGCCCAAGACTCTTGTGGCATTCATTTCTTGTCTGTGTACATAAGCTACTAGACATTTGGAATGTCGCTAAGGGGCGTGAATACAATACAGTATTTATCAGAATCATCTTTATTTGCCAAGTATGTCCAAAAAACACACAAGGAATTTGTCTCCGGTAGTTGGAGCCGCTCTAGTATGACATCAGACAGTCAATTAACAGAGAATACTTTGGAGACATAAAGACATTGACAAAAAACTGTCACTGGGCAATAAAGGGTTGCTCGTTTTCTCGTAATGCCGGTAAAAAAAAAAATAACTCCATGAAAACATTGTACTGAGATGTGATCAAACGTAGTTAGTCTGGTTCGACGATAAGAGCTACTAACAGCATCGAGCAGCCTCATTAGTCGGCCGTCGTTTGCCGGGTGGCACCACGGCGCAGCAGTAGCCTGGCTACGATAAAAATACTTTTATCGCGATTTTTTGGGTGAAAAAAGGCTGCGGAAGTCTTGGACACTAAATCAAAAAACGTGTCAATGGCGTTGGAAGAGCATTTACCAGAGTAGTGAGGTCTTGTTTGGCCAAGTGAGGCTGACGCAGCGTCGTACCCGACTCGTCACCCGCCATCTTGAATGCAAAAGGAAGACATCAAATTGGTAGCCGAGGACAACGCCTGAATTGAATTATATCATTCAAATACCCCTATCCTATGAGGTGTTATCTGTTCGATAGTAGCTTGTATTCGATTATATTAATATTAACGTACATGGTGCCACAAAATATTCAACTTACATTGACTTTCTGAACAATCACGCAACGGGGCCCTTTCACTGCGGCTGATGCAACTTACAGCTACTGTCTAAAAACCTCAATCAAATAAAATGGTGACTCCACTAAAGTCGAGCTAAAGCTTTTGACTTTCTTTTTAATAACGGAGTTACTCCAAACAGTTCAACAATATCAACTAAGCTTTCCTGTCTCCAGTGAGGAGAGTAATGTATGCTCCTCGCGTGTCGGGTCCGTCGTGCATTAATAACGTCATCAACGTACATCATTTGTAGTCCTTTCGAGAATGCGTAAAGCTAGGCTTGTGTTAGCATTTGGGTGTACCTGTGAATCCCATTCCCGCCAGTAACAATTCTTTCATTTATTTTTCTTTACTCCTAAGGGCGGAGCCCGTTTCCGTCAGTAAAATGTTGTTTTTTACTCCATGGCGGAAAAGTGAAAACACACACGTTAAAGTATGAAAGCTAAAACAAATGGTTAAACTGTGACTTATTTGACTATTTTTCTCGTTCCTAACACCCATGAAAGCAAATTGACCATTTTGTTGAACTATACTTTTATTTTTCCTCATATCGCAAACACTTGACTAAAGCTGCCGAGTGATATTTCAGGTCAACAATTGTATCATCTTTTCTTCCTGCACTCACGCCCCCAGTGGAGCTCAAACAGGAAGTGACGCAAACCTAGAAGATGGCGTCCACAAAGCCTACGAATCGCTCAGGTTTGCTGCTAGCCGTCTGCTGTTGAGCCCGAACCGGGGCTCTGGAGCTCTGGGGCGGCGACACCATGGCGGGGGCTCGCTGTAGTCGGAACTGACGGCGCCGCTGAAGCAAACACGGCTCATGTGGATTCTCAGCGCCGCCGAGGTGAGACCGCTCATTTAGCCGCTAAGGTAAAGTTGTCGGTCCAGCCCATTTGGAACCCCGCCGCTCCTGACACCAGCGAACATCGTCACGACAGGTGGCGACGTTCAGTAACGGCCGTTAGACGCCGCGGTAAGCATCGGTTGAGGGCTGTCTTTGAAATGACACGGCAGCGCTGCTTTGGTGGGGTACCAAAGGAAAACACTGCAACTCTACTGTACGTCTACTGTAAATAAGTTCCATAGATCTATAGATCTGGAGCTCTGTCTCGATTTCAATGCAGCACTTCTCAGCATTCGTCGTGTGATTGCTTAAGACTGCATTTGACACTTTTCCCTCCTCCGCTGACATTTTTTGACCGACTCAAACCATTTCAACATAAAATGTCTAGCTTGTTCAGCACATCTTTGGAACTTACATTCCTAAAATCGCCAAATATCCTCTCAACAATGTCTGAATTAAGGGATAGTTGACCTATTGCCCTCCATCTGCAAATCTCGATTGGTCCATACTGGTGCAACAATGAATCCCTTAATTGACAAATAATGGCTTACCAAATGAATTGACAGCTATTTTAATAATGGATTAATCATTTAGACCGAGTTTATCTTAAACTTGTCCAAAGTCCTCGGAATTTCAACCTCACACCAATATTCTCCAAACTCTTTTTGAGTTTTTTCTTTTTCAAACATCTTTTACTTTGGGAAACAATGATCAACATTTTTGACGATTTTTCTGACGGATTTTATGGACCAGTAACTAAATCACAAGAAATTTACGTTTGTGCATTTACTGGACTCTCAATTTGAACTAATGTCCTCTTTTTGAATAAAGTGATGCAAATTACAATCCGGTTTATCTATTAATAATAAAAAAAAAAAAATCGGATTAATCGGTTACTAACAATTGTTAGTTGAAGCCGTTCCAAGTTTGAGTCTCACATTCTCCAATTACTTCCACAGTGTTTCAGTTCAGCTTCAGCTCGTCGGCTCTTCACAACCAATTTCTAGACAAATTGCATTTTGTAGTCACCAGGGCTGTTATTGCTTTACAAGTGGTGTTGTTTTTTTTTTTTTGGGGGGGGGGGGATTTCACATGTCAGCAGGTTGTGTCAGATGGATTCACATTATATGCGGAACTTTAACGTGGAAGGGAAAGCGATTGCAGAACGTTATCTAACTTTACAGTGGCAAGATTCCCCCCAAATGTCAAAATGCTAAATCGAGTTGGATTGGCCACTTCTTCACCTTGTGGAACTAGATAGAGTTCTGTAAAATGTCCACCAAAAAATCCCTTTGTACGTTCGCGATCATTCATTCATTACCGACTCCCTAATCACTAGCATATTATGCAAATGAAGCGGACGGCATTGCAACAAGTTGCATCGTGGGAGACGTGCTGTTCACCCGACTCTCATCTCTTGCAGGCTGGAAACGCAAAGACGGGAAAGGCCAGCGCCTGGTTCGAGCTCCGACATGTGTGAGTGTCAACGCGTGAGCCGCTCGCCCGCCCGCTCTCGTCTTCCGTCTCTCCAAACTGCGTAAACGGCTTCATCTTCCTCTCCGTCGTTTTGTCGTCCAGGTGACCAACGCTGACTCGGAGGGTCTTTGTTGTTAGCATCAGCTGGGCACACTGGGCGCTGTCCTCTGATTGGCTGGGACAACCCCTTCTGACATGCCTGTGGCCAATCAGAGGTAAGTGTGTGTGCGCATCTCTTGACGGCTGTCAGTTGTTCTGTTAGTTATACGCAAACTCACCCATCCATCCATTTTCTCTCCTGCTTCTCCTCATCGGGGTCACGGTCGGGCGTGCTGGCGTCGATCGCGGCTGATTTTGGGCGAGAGGCGGGGCGTACCTTTATTGGTCGCCAGCCAATCGCAGGGCACAAATAGACAAATAGACCGTTCACACTCACAGTCACACCTCAGGACAATTTGTAGGAATATTACGTGAAATAGGTAATAAGACCATAGTGGCTATTTCTGTCTTCATCTCATCTATGTCTGGTTCAACACCGCACCTTCCTTTATTTGAGCTCGAAAATAAAATGTGTGATAAATGTGAAGTTGTTCCTCTAAAAACGTGGTCCACACCAAACGCTTGAGCTGGCATTTATTAAAACGGATGATTTGCTTTCTTAATTCATACACTGGCAACCATTTTAAAGCCGTCACACACTTTCTACTACCTACCACGACACATACTGTTTATTCCATACATGTACGTACTCCGTTGACGTGTGAGGTGCCTCAACTTGTCCGACTTCCAACACGATGGCATTCCTCTCAATCCGAGATGACCGCCTTATCTTTATCCTTTACTCAAAAGCTGTGCTGAACTTAAAAAATGCAGAGCGATGCAACACCGCCATCTACTGGCTTCTGTTAGTAGTCACAGTAGTTTACAAAGCTGAATTTCGCAGAGCTGGGCGAGACCCTCTATCGCGTCTATCTGTTGAGAAACATATTTGACTACGCTAGGATTCCAGTTGACCGATAGAAACATCCGCAGCGGTGTATGAGTTATTGTGCTCTATTGATCGGTCGAGCGAATCATTAAAGTGGGAATCTTGTTCTGGTCCCGCCGCCCTCAGGTGTGTTATGTCGGGGGCGGATGTGGAGGTGTATCTTTCCCAGGTGCACGACGGAAGTGTGTCGTCGGGCTTCCGGGCGCTGTACGAGGAGCGTCTGCTGCTGGACGTCACGCTGATGATCGACGAGCACCACTTCCAGGTTTGTCACGTCAATGTTGAGCTTGTCGCTCTGAGCTTTTTTTATGGGTTCTTACAGTTGATTTACTTACTGTAATTTCCTGGTATTTGGGAAAGGAGAGGCACGGTCACCGTTGCACTTTGCAGGGAGAATAGTAAAACACACAAACATGCGCACACCCTCGCAGGAGCTGCTGTCAGCCACAGCTCACACCTAGACACTCACGTGCTGACTCACCCAGGCCCCGCCTCTTAAAGGCACATGCATGTACGCAGACTCTCCACTGAGTACAGTATTGTCTGTACGTTTTATCCCTGCAATTGTTTTGTGTTCTAATACATTCAAAATATGTTTTAAAGTGTGTTTTAATAATTATATTTTTTTAATGTGTTTTCAGTGTGTGGGAGGGGTAAAAGAAATGTTTTTTTCTATGGCTGCGCTGTAGCGCAGCTTTTGACCACTAACGAACGTCGCAGTCGTGTCTTTTAGGCCCACAAGGCGCTCCTGGCCACCCAGAGTGACTACTTCCGGGTCATGTTCACGGCGGACATGCGGGAGCGGGACCAGGACAAGATCCACTTGAAGGGGCTGACGGCGGCGGGCTTCGGGCACATCCTTCGCTTCATGTACTACGGCTCGCTGGAGCTCAGCATGCCCACCGTGCAGGAGATCCTACAGGTGATGTCACGCCAGGGCCGGAAACCTTCCGCTAAATTTCTGTTGTTGGTTAAGCCGGGGAATTTGGGATATGTAAGTGGCGCCTTGAGGTACATGTGACCCGAATCACCCAACAAACGTATTTTTTTATTGAGATGTAGGCCGATTTTAATTTATTTATTTATTTTATTTTTGTTAGCGCTTAATGGTGGCGGTCAACCCGATTCAAGTCACTTCACAATAAGCCGCGGTATTGCAACAACATCACGAGGCTCCCTCTAGTGGCGTTAACGCTAAAGACAGCATGAGTGACATTTGTAAAAGAAGCGGCAAAGAAGAAAAAGAAAAAGGAACTCTTTCGACACTTTTAAGATGCAATTGTGTTAGTTTTCATGTAAAGGAGGAGGGGAAAATGAAAATACCCAGCATCTTAAGAAAACATGAAACTTCATTTGGGATACCTTTTAGCATGAAAAGTTTGTATATATAATATATAATCGGAGTTAATTTTTTTTCTTAGAAACAATGATGACCTTTTGATGGAAGTGGCGGCTGTCCCAACCCCCCCCCCCCCCCCGTGAAGCCCTTTGAGATTTGGGAATGAAAGGCGAAACAAATAAACTTGATGGATCACAACTGTCAATAATTCAAATTCTTGTATCGGTCCAGTTAATTGCTTTTTGAAAGGAAATGCAGTGGGCCACGTCGTTATTGATCAAGTTATGTGATCACGAGCCGTCCGAAGCGTTTCCTCGAACATTGCGCATATGGCTCAGGCGGCGATGTACGTGCAGCTGACGGAGGCGGTGGAGTTCTGCTGCTCCTTCCTGCTGGCCAAGATCTGCCTGGAGAACTGCGCCGAGGTCATGCGGCTGCTGGAGGACTTCAGCGTGGGCGTGGAGGGTGTCCAGGAGCAGCTGGACAACTTCCTCCTCGACAACTTCGTGCCGCTCATGAGCCGAGCCGACTTCCTGTCCTACCTCAGCCTGGAGAGACTGCAGGTTTGCGTCCCGTATCCTACCAGTGGGCTCAATTGTCCCTGTACTAGTAGGCTCTTTGTCCCTTTTTAGTCAGGAAATTCAGCGCAGTAGTAGAACGGCTACATATTCATGTTTTTTCCTACTACTGCATGAGATTTTTGCACGCTGTGGTTACTCTGCAAAAAGTTAGAATGATACAGAGAACATTTGTCTGATTTCTAGTCAAAACAAATTAAAATAAAACTCATCATGTCAAAAGCAACTTATTTTTAGACAATTTTCACTTGTTTCAAGCTCTTTTCCACTTACGTTTTTTTGTTCTGACTTAGGAAAAACGGTACTAGTTCAAATATGAACGCTACTAGTACTACTAAAGAAGCACTAGATGATAACTAGTAGAATTTTACCAGCTGGTAGTACTTGGAGCACGCAGTTGTTAACTAGTGCACAATTTGGTTAGGGGTTAGCACTAGTTTTTACTAGTGAGCTGAATTGTCAAACTAGTGAGTAGTAAATAGTGTACATGGATAGTTCAGTCCACTAGTAGGATTATAGAATCCAAGCTTATAGGAGTTTTTGCTAGTTGTATTGAGCGCTAGCTAACCTGCGCCTGCCTGTGCTCCGGCGCGGGCCAGGCGTACCTGAACAGCGACGCGCTGAGCCGCTACCCGGAGATCGAGCTGTACGAAGCGGTCCAGGCGTGGCTCCGGCACGACCGGCGGCGCTGGCGCCACACGGACGCCGTCGTCCGCTCCGTTCGCTTCTGCCTCATGACATCTGCCAACATCTTCGAGAAGGTGAGTGAGGCCGCCGGACAGAGTCCACTTCATCTTCCGCTATGGCTTTTACATGTTGTTGTTACTGTAGTTTTTTTTTTTTTGGGGGGGGGGGGGTAACTGCGAATTCCCGTTTACACCAGGGATGCATTCTCGACCCTCCTGCCATGGGTGTAAATAGTTTGACCCCTTCCATGAGTTTAAGCAGGTTTAAATTATGAATTGAAACTTATTCAGGAACACATTTGCAAGTATCCCTTAGCCTCTGTTTTCACTCCTTTCAGATAACATCACTTTGAGGAAACAAAAAGAAGACTCTCACTGGCACAATTCTCCAAATAAAAATGTTCACACTAACGATTATCATTTCATCTAGCCTGAGTGTATTAGCTTTATTCCTACGTATTCCATGAAACTCTATAAATGGGCTAACAAAAATTTGCATCAATGTTACAGTACTCGAACTTTCAAACAATTTCTACTTCATGAACACACAAATAGAACATAGAAGAATACTTGCATCTATATTCTCTCGTCAGCGCTGCGGAAAAGACTAATGGTGCAGCTTAGTTGGGGACCTTTTCTGCCTCTTCTTCATGCTCTTAATTTCACTGACAGTAGCCCTCCTTTGTGCAACGTCAAGGCTATGTGTGTAGTTTGTGCAAGAATGAACAATGGCGCCGTCACTTGCCTGTCTACATTGTGAACAGCGTCAAAGGAACCAACACGTAATGACTAGGAATCCATAGGAGTGGTTAGAAGTGTCGATTAATGGATGCCTCGCACCTCACACATCTAGACACTCGCACAGACTGCAGCTCCTGATGTCACTCACTAGGGCACGCCCCTTAAAGGCACACCTACAAGACTACAGTTGTTATTGTGACTTTCGGCTTGATCCAGCATATTGTAATTACACGCTATGAAGCCCATTTATTTCTTTACATTCTCTTTTGTCATGATTTATATTTTTCATACAATATAGTGCTATTTCTCTATTTTAAAAACAAGTCACTAAAACCTTTGCTTTCGGGGGGCTGAAACGAATTCATTTCAATGGGGAAAATGTACATGATGTGCAAGTAAATTGAATTCAAGTCGTAATTGAAGGCAGTAAACGTAGTCTCGCATTCCCGCCCGCAGGTCAAGACGTCGGAGTTCTACCGCTACTCCCGGCAGCTGCGTCAGGAGGTGGACCAGGCGCTGGCCTACTTCCACGACGTCAACCGGCAACCGCTGGCCGAGACGCGCGCCAACCGCATCCGCTCGCGGCGCCCGCAGACGGCCGTCTTCCGCGGCATGATCGGCCACAGCATGGTGAACAGCAAGATCCTGCTGCTGCAGCGGCCCAAGGTGCCGTCGCCGTCGCCCTCCCGCGGCCCGGACGGGCGGCCCGCCGCACTGACCCGCTCGCTCCCTCCTTCCCTCCCGCAGGTGTGGTGGGAGCTGGAGGGCCCCCAGGTGCCGCTGAGACCCGACTGCCTGGCCATCGTCAACGACTTCGCCTTCCTGCTGGGAGGCGAGGAGCTGGGGCCCGATGGCGAGTTCCACGCCTCGTCCAAGGTTTACCGCTACGACCCCCGGCAAAACTCGTGGCTGCGCATGGCCGACATGTCCGTGCCCAGGTCAGCGCCGGCGCTCGTTGTCTCGCTTGCGACGCGACCCGTGACGTTTAGCGTCATGTGCGCGCTCAAAAAAAGAAACAAACTAACGAAACGCATGCGATATCAAGTCGAGTGACAGAAAAAAGTGTCACACACTGGTGGACTGGTGCTCAACTGTTCTGCCTGTCACTATACGTCGCTGGCATAGATAGATGGACAAAAGACATTATTTGTAGCATCAAATTTTTGTCAAATGAATTCATACTACAGTTGTTCCATTGGGATCTTTTTTTTTTTTTTCCCACTTAAAACAAGACATTTTGTCCGCAAAATAAGGGAAACAGATCTGCCGATGGAACTACTGTATTATGATAAGATTCTTCAACTAAGATCTTGAATCTTAAAATAAGTTTTTTTGTCTTGCTGAACGCTACATTAAAAAAAGAAAGAAAAGTAAAAAAGTTATTACTTTTCACGAGAAATAAGGTCGGTAGTCACCAGGCACGATTGAGCATTTTTGCAGCTGAGGAACACCGCGAACGTCTTGAATCTTTCTCATCTTCACACTCGCCCTTCGCCCGTTTGCAGATCTGAGTTCGCCGTCGGCGTCATCGGAACGTTCATCTACGCGGTGGCGGGTCGCACGCGTGACGAAACCTTCTACTCCACGGAGCGCTACGACATCGCAGAAGACCGCTGGGAGTTCGTGGACCCGTATCCCGTCAACAAGTACGGGCACGAGGGCACGGTCCTGGGCGGCAAGCTCTACATCACGGGCGGCATCACGTCCTCGTCCACCTCCAAGCAGGTGTGCGTCTTCGATCCCGCGCGGGAAGCGACGGCGGGAGGGGCCTCGGGCGGGTCGGACTCGCTGCGGGCGCGCGGGGGCCGTGGCCCGCCGCCGCCCGCCTCCCACGCCGGCTGCTGGGACAACAAATCCAAAATGAACTACGCCCGCTGCTTCCACAAGATGATCTCTCACAACGGGAAGCTGTACGTGTTCGGCGGCGTGTGCGTCATCCTGCGCGCCTCCTTCGAGTCGCAGGGCTGCCCGTCCACCGAGGTCTACGACCCGGACGCCGACGAGTGGACCATCCTGGCCTCCATGCCCATCGGGCGCAGCGGGCACGGCGTGGCCGTGCTGGAGCGCCAGATCATGGTGCTGGGGGGCCTGTGCTACAACGGACACTACAGCGACTCCATTCTCACCTTCGACCCCGACGACAACAAGTGGAAGGAGGACGAGTATCCCAGGATGCCTTGCAAGCTGGACGGGCTGCAGGTGTGCACGCTGCACTTCCCCGAGTACGTGCTGGAGCACGTCAGACGCTGCAGCTGAGGTCGGCTCTGCGCCCAAAACGCCTCATTTTGGGTTGGAGGGGGTTTTTAACACGCCGGGCTGGCGTTTATTCCCTGACCCACTAGTGCGCTAAGGGGTCCGTGTACTAGTGCGGTGGTTCACAAACGTTTTACACCAAGTACTGCCTCAAACAATTACTCAATATTGAAAAACAAACGAGCCCTAAAAGCTAAACGCAAATTGACATCAAAGTTCAAACCAACTGAACGGTGCTCCGTAATTGGACGGTACTGGATTCCGAAACAGTTCAAGCTGCTGTAACCTTGACAACGCTGTTCACTGATTCTTTTGGTACCACTAGAGGGACCCCACGCACTACTAGTGGTACTAGTGTCACAATTTGAGAATCTACTCGTACACTTCATGAAACGTGGTCCGGAGTTGGAAACATCAATTTTCCAACCCAAAGTGCACCCGTTGCATGACGAGCCCAGCAGAGCGTTGATTCCTTGCCCTTGATGTTCACCCTCATTTCTGTGCCCTCTCACTCCTATGACAAGTCAGGGAACTAGTAGAACGACTGTGTCTTAATAATGTTTGCGCTACTGGTGCCATGTAGCATGCAATTAAACCTTACTCGTAAACTACTGTGCTGCACTACTAGGCCCGTACTAGCACACGTTTCCATCAAGCCATTTGAGCATTTATTGATAATCCCTGATATCCAGTTTAAGGTCCATGCACTAGTACGCTCTTCGTACTCACTAGTAAGACAACTACCATGTTACAAGTGAGGCAAAACTATACTAGTTGACCACTCCATTCCACTAGTACTACGAGTGACGAAATTCTACGAGTTAACATCTAGCATTCACAAGTAGTACCAATAGTGCATATGTCAACTAGTGTCCAGTTTTGCCTCACTGGTAACATGTTCAACTAGTCGTTCTACTAGTGTGGAAAAAGGGTCCTGGAGTAGTGGAAAAGAAATGGTTAATTTGTAAGTCAGTTCAAAGAGCGCACTCGTGGGATACGCAATACCCGCTCGGTGCCGCGGACACTTTGACATGGACTCCGCTTGGTAGAAAATGCCGATTGCGCCGCTTCCTGTCGGCGCTCCGCTGGCTTCGCGCGTTCGACGCACCGGAAGCTCCACGAGCGGCGTCGGTCACGTGTCGTCCACGATATTCTCCGAGTGATCCGTTATGAGTAACCCGAGTCGCTGAATGAGGTTCGAACTTGTGCGGCTACGTTTTATCCTCTCCTCGCGCGCACGATTCTTGTTGCCGAAGTTGAATTGAAAATGTGTTTGGGCTTCCGGTGCGTCACACGTGCGCGTCCCCGTCGGGTGGGCGCGCGTCTCATCCCGTCGGAACGCCGTTTGCGGCACTCGTGACATTTCGTTGTGCAAAGGGCTCAGCACATACTGATGCAGTGTTTTCATGTTATTTATTTAGCGAGCTATGCAGTAATGTGTTGCTATTTATTAAGACGTGTCATCCTTTTTTATCTGGACTAAGCAAGACTGAATACGTAGTTCATTGCCGAGATGCCTCCTCCTCCTCTTTTTTTTTTTTGTTGAAATAACAGTGTGGTCCAGTGCTGAGATTTACAAAGACAAGAATGTTGTTAATGCTACTAACTTTCATTTACAGCTTCCAAACGGTCTTTTCGTAGCAGTTGTGTAGGTGTGGTAACCATGGCGACGTGTGTGTAACATGCATGTGTACAGGCTTCTTTGTCACGTTCAGGACTCGTCGTGTGCTCGAGCGGCACTTCTCCCTTTGGGAATTTACCAGTCAACACATTCCACGCAAGCTCATCTTTTCGTTCGTTTCACACGAGTCACCTTGTCACTGCTGTTATTTTAACTTTGCACTTATTTTGTTGTTGTTGACATGCTCATTGTTTTGTAAAGTTTGAGGAATGTTTGCAAGGGGATCTCTTGAAATTGCGCGCGCGTGTGTGTACTTCCTCCGGTGTTGCTGTCAAAGAAGAAATGTGATGACAAGTGTTACCTTGCCGAGTCGCAGCATCCTTTAGTCTGTCAGTAGCTAAACAGAGTAGATGATTTTAAAATCGCGTATCCATATACAGTTTATATGTATACTCTTTATACATATACCTACAGTACAGTACCTTGCTAGCACTGAAATTGAAACAGAGGGCAGAGTAAAGTCGACTTGTAATCTGGATAACTCTTTGGAAACGTTTGTAACTTCTTTCCAGAAATAAATGTTCATGTGGGAGGAATTCCGACTATTTGTGTGCTACCTCGCTTTTTTTTTTTTAAATGAGCTGTTCCGATTTTAAGAAAAATAATATATAATTGAGTCCAAAGCACAGCAAAACAACCAATGAAGTTTAGTCGTCTTCTTTGAGGAGTTAACAAACACTTATGTTGATTCAGCCTTCAAATAGGATTGCGCATGCGCGTAACCTCCGATTTGCCTTCGAAAACGAAGGGGAAGACGACGCAAAATGTCTTTTATAAAGCTGGTAACTAAACCTTTACTTTTGCATGTTCCTAAAGCGTAAAGGTTCGTTGTAGTTGGCATTATAGTCTCTCTCTTGTATGTGACCGAAATAGTGTTAAACTAGTTAACCGAGCGTTTGGAGGAAATGCTGCTTACAAGCTAACTGCTAACATTAGCTAGTTGCTAACCCTTGACTTAGTTCAACAGGAGGATTAACGCTAACTATTATGTTAGCATCAGAAGTGAGGCGTCTAAAGGGGCTGAGTATACTCCTGTTGTGTTTGACGGATGTTGTAAACGAGTCTTTTTTTTTCTTCTTCATTTCTTTTGTGTGAGGATAAGCGGCTCAGAAAATGCATGTGACTCCTCGACTCTGATGCGGTGTATTTGTCGTGTGCTCCTTGCTCCTGCAGGTGGCGCTGTGCGCCGCGGCTCCGGGGGTGCTGCCGACTGCCGCCGCCTGCGAGGGCGCAAAAGGGAGCGCACAGCCGGCCATGAGCATCGACGAGGTGCCAATGCTCTACTCAGGCACGGCTGTCACGCTCATTTTTCCCGGATCGACTTTATATTATTGCATTGAATTGGAAACAAAAAAGGATGGATAGCTAGATTTAAAGGCAGAAGGCAGGGTGCTACTGTTTAATTTCTTTACAAAATATATTTTCTTGCAATAGCCCAACATTATTAACGTTAAAAACAACAGAGCCACGAAGAAATGTTGAACAAATTCCATTTTTGTCAATTTGCAGGAGTGATCTAAAGTTTTCTGGCTGTCACTAAAAGTCCAGAAGTGGTCTTAGTCCAATCATCCTTCAAATATGTCAATATTTCATGTAAAATGAGAAATAACATTTACTTCAACTAACATGCAGATAGATGATGTGGCACCTAAGCAAAAAAAAAAGAGTTAATAATGAAATGAAGCATTGTCATGTTGTCATTGTGTGTATAATTTTGAGCATTGATGAAATTGATTGAAAAATGGTTTAAAATGTTGTAACCTAATATAAAACAGAAAAATGTGAAGCGCCAGGAACGCTTTCCAGAGCGATAGTAAAAAAACAAAAACGTGTTTCTTATTTTTTCAGCTGCCGTCTCTGTACAGCAGACCCGAGGAGGATCGCCGTCGCGTGGATCCGACGTCGGCGGCGGGCGCGTTGGAGCACAGCGTGGCATCATTGAGAAAATGGGCGGAGCCATACGTAGACCAATGTCAGGTGTCTCGTCGCCGCTGTTACGTCACTGACGTCGACGTCGTATGGAAAGCCGTTCGACATCTATTAGTGCTACTTTGGGCCTACTAGTATTGACTTCAACCTTGTTAGTAAAGTACTGTGCTGCACTAGTAACTACTAGGTCCAACTAGTATGCATGTGCCGCGCACTAGTAGCCTCTGACCTTATCAAGGATATGTAACAAATGCTCATGCAGTTTTCCATAAAGCAGAGGAACATTTTTCATGAAGCATCTGTTGTGTTTGCAGCAAGCGGGAAGCACAGCGGCGGACAAAGTTGAGGTTGGTAAACCTGCGAAACGGCCGTGTTTAGAAGAGGCAGCGACGATCAACGTGCTCCGCGTCTCGTCATGTCCAAAGCCTACGCCTCCTCAAAAACAACTCATGTTTTTATGTTACACGTGCTGCTAATTGATACTTCTTCGTTTTGTTCAAGCCGCTATACCATCATTTTTTTTTCCTCGAGTGGAAACAAACAAAATCAAACTTCATTTGTCACATAGTAGTAATGCAGGCATCACAAAGCATTTTACAATACATGTAAAGGCACACAGTAAAGACAAAAAAAAGGGCTTTCACATATTGCAATGGATACCGGCCATACAACAGTTAAAAAATACACAAATACGATGACGTAAAGTCTAAAATGAAAGGCATCCATTTTGCATCGCGCTTATCGTCGTGATTCGGCTCGGGGCTGGGCTGATTTCTGGCGAGAGGCGGGGTACGCCTTACCGTGCTGCCCAGCTAAAATGCTACTTCTCAAAAATACACCAAATCCTCCAAAACACAAACGAAACAAGTCTTCGGCAAGTACCAATGACAAACTAACAATGCGTGCGTGTCCCCAGGAAGTGTACAGTAAGGCGGAGCCCGCCATTTCCGCCTCCACCGCCGCAGTCACAGGTGACGAGCTGACTTGGCAAGGTTTCATGTACTGGTTTGTTTGCTTTCAAGTCTTGGACACAAAGTCGACCCAAAGCTGTTGTGTGTTTCCCTTCAGACGCGTACCAGTTGTTCAGCGCGCCGCCCCCCGACCTGTACCCCAGCGTGGCGGTGGTGGGATTCTCGGGCTTGCTCGGACTCTACTTGGCCCGAGGTGACCGGCTACGCACACAAACGCAATTTGAAGCAAGACACAACATACCCTTTATTTGTTCGCAGAGGGAAAATTCAAGTGTTTTAGCAGTGAAAGATACCACTTTAAAAACAGTCTGTGAAGTTGAAACACTGCTGGAGCGCCTCTTCTGTGTCCCGATGTTCGCCGCCTGTCGGCGGCGTCAAGGTAAACAAAGCTGCGGTTCGATTCTTCAGAGGAAGGAGACGAGCCGTAGGCGCGCTTCAAAATCAAATTCATTTCTGAAATGTGAGAGAACCGCAGATGACAAGAGGAGCCACAAATTGGACTCGAGTACAATATGGAAATATGGCTCCGGTAAACTATTACTCAAGTAGTCAGGGGAAAAAAACTACTCAAGTACTGAATAACTGGAGATATATATATATATATATATTTATTTATTTTTTTTAATCAAAGCGTCACTGAGACAAAAATATTAAATGGGAATGTGCAAATTCAGATATTGCCTAACTGTATCACTTGAACTGTATAGTCATGTGACTGTCCGGCTCCGTTCGATTGGTTAAATGGAGTCAAACATCACCAATACTTCCGTTGGATTGGTGAAACTTGAGTCACGTGACAGAGGTTTCGCTGACCAAACCAAAACATATAAATTGTGCAAACAAAATTCATAAAAATCATAATAATCATCTAATAAGAATAATAGTAATGTGTTTCTTTTAACATACTTGCCCAGTAAAGATGATTCTGATAAAAGAGCAAGTGGAATGTAGCTCAGTGTAACATACAAGTTGAAGAAATCTTGTTGTTCAGATGACATGAAATGTGTGAATTTATCTCCTGATTGTCTTTAATATTGTGGCCTAAAAAGCTTTAAGAAACTAGAACTTTAAGGATGGCTGTTTCAGCACAGCAGACATTTACACACACAAAACAACGGCTGAATTAGAAAAAACAATGAATGATATGAAAACGAGGCTTATACGAACGTGCCGAGTGAACTCGTCGCCGCCTTGTAAAAAGTGTTCCGACGGGATCCTGCTCACGACGCGTTTCCGCTCTTATTTTCTCTGGAGGAGATTCGGGTGAAGGCGAAAGGTCGCGCGAGGTCACCGCCCTGACGCGGTCTGTGTGTCTTGTCTTCAGGGTCGAAGGTGAAGCGCGTGGCGTTTCCGATGGGCCTCGCGGCGCTCAGCGCCTCCGTGTTCTACCCTCGGCGGGCCGCCTCGCTCTTCAAGGTCTCCTCTTACTTGACTTTTTATGGCCTGATATTAACTGCTGACTAATCTGTTTTTGTCGACGGGTACATCTCAATAAATTAGATTTATATTACAACCCCAATTCCAATGAAGTTGGGATGTTGTGTTAAACATAAATAAAAACAGAATACAATGATTTGCACATCATGTTTGACCTATATTTAATTGAATACCCGACAAAGACATTTCATGTTCAACCTGATAAACCTGAATGTTTTTAGGAAGTAATCATTAACTTAGAATTTTATGTATATATGTATATATTTTGTGTGTATATATATATATATATATATATATATAATATAATATATGTGTGTGTGTGTATATATATATATATGCGTATGTATATATGTGTGTGTGTGTGTGTGTGTGTGTATATATATGTATGTATATATGTGTGTGTGTTTGCACACATTTTTAGAACATGAGTTTCACTTTTTAAATTGATGAAATAGTTTTTTTGTTTTTTCTCCCTGCAGGTGAGCCAAGACTTGACGTGTGCGTGGGTTCAGCGCGGCTGCGTGGCCGTGGAGACTCTCTGGAAAGATCCGCCGTTCGGCAAAAAGAAAGTGAGTTTTGGCGAGGGATTTCGCTCGTGGTCAGCGCGCGTCAGACTTGCTGAGGTCTAAACTAAAACACTTTTTTTTTTTTTTTTTTTTTTTTTTTTTTGCGTTTGTTAAGTCTGACAAGACGGAGCGGCGGGAGAGCGGCAGCACGTCTGGCTGAAGACAGAAAAGTCACGTGCCCTCACACACGCGAATTATGACCATTATGAACCATGAGTTGGAATGATTCATTTGTTTTTGTTTCTATTCATTGTGCACAGCTACGTGATGGATTCTCACCACGCAACTCGGACTAACTGCGTGTTAACGTGTCTCAAATGCAGAGACACTCTTATGATTTATTATTAATGATATCATATACAGTAATAGTCCCACTCGGACAGACGGAAGTTGTGACACACAAGCAATCAAATGATGCATTTTAATTGGCCCATGTCAACATGAGAATGAATTGTGCTGCAGAAATTGTTTGATAAAATGTCACAATAAATATATCTTCACTGTTATTGGTCCAATGATTTTATGTTGTCCGAAAGGGGTGCGTACATCGACCGCCATCTTGGAAAGGTATTCGTGTTTAGTCTCATCACGATCCTACTGACTTGACTGTGTGTGTGCGAAAGTGAGGGCGAGCAAGTACAATTCCAATGAAGTTGGGACATTGTGTTAAACATAAATAAAAACAATTCAATGATTTGAAAATCATGTTCAACCTATATTTAATTGAATACACTACAAACACAAGATATTTAATGTTCAAACTGATCAACTTGATTGTTTTTCGCAAATAATCATGAACTTAGAATTTTATGGCTGCAACATGTTCCAAAAACGCTCTGACAGGCAGGTGGCAAAAACGACGGAGAAAGTGGAGGAATGCTCATCAAACACGTGTTTGGAACATCCCACAGGTGAACAGGCTCATTGGGAACAGGTGGGTGCCGTGAGTGGGTAGAAAAGTAGACAATGTTCCTCAACGAACAATTGCGTTTAGAGATTTCATCATCTACCTTCCATAATATCATCAAAAGGTTCCGAGAATCTGGAGAAATCACTGCATGGAAGCGGCAAGGCCCAAAACCGACATTGAGTGCCCGTGACCTTCGATCCCTCAGGCTGCCCTGCATCAAAAACCGACATGTGTAAAGGATATCACCACGCGGGCTCAGGAACACTTCCGAAAACCAATGTCAGTCAATACACTTCGGCGCTACATCCGGAAGTGCAACTTGAAACTCTACTATGCAAAGCAAAAGCCGTTTAGCAACAACACCCAGAAACGCCGCCGGCTTCTCTGGGCCGAGCTCATCTAAGGTGGATAAAATTCTAAGTTCATGGTTATTTTCTAAAAACATCATCAGTTTGAACATTAAATATCTTGTCTTTGTAGTGCATTTAATTAAATATAGGTTGAACATGATTTGCAAACCATTGTATTCCGTTTTTATTTGTTTAACACAACATCCCAACTTCATTGAGATTGGGGTTGTACATCAGCGAGTGAAAGTGTAAATGTATCAAGACGTGCGTGTGCGTGTCCCCACTTGAAAACCTTTTGCTCAATGAATGGTGTGATCAAAATATCACAATTGAAAGCCTTAGTTTTAGGAATAAACTTCCTATGCGTACTAAAAACTGCAGCCACTAATATATAGTGCACACAAGTACATGATGTAGCGGTTAGGACAAAGTAACCAATACACCAACAACAGGATGTGTTTATCAGGGAGTTTATTATTGCTGAAGTGATTTCAGTGTGTGGCAGCTACAATCACAAGAGATTTTTTTATTTTGTTTTATTTATTTTTTTAAATTCAACACGCGAGTGAAGCCGCCTCGGTTTCCCGGCGGCATCACTCCTCGGTGGGCGTGGCCATCTTGACGAGGCTGCTCTTGTCGAAGCGGTAGAGCCGCCAGCCCTCCTCCTGCGAGAGGTCCTCGGCGCCGCGACGCTTGTAGTACTGGATGGACAGCTCGTTGTTCTCGGCCACCACGAACATCATGCCCGTGCAGCGCGTCTTCACCGCCAGCTGCGAGGGGCCACATTTGTTTAAGTCTCAAGTTAGTGGGACCAAAATCAAGCGAGTCAAGTCATTGCAGTGTTAACCTGTACATTTGCAAATTCATCTGTTGCTCAATTTTGGGGAGGGAACCTAGATGACGACTATGTTATTATTTGCAGTTTTTGCGCTCAGTAACCCTACTGCTTTGGTGGCATCTTGGTGCCAAGGAACTTTGTCGACCTGCGTTGAGGAGCTTAATTTTGACCAAAGTAGTGCTTTGGTGCCATCCAGCGGCATCCAAGTGCCACGAACTAAGTTGACGTGAGCTGAGGAGCTTCATTTAGAAAGAAACCTCGTGCTTTGGCGCCATAGATACATGATTAGCCTTTTTGCGGCGCACGACAATTACGGTACTGGAGGCAGAGCTCCACCCCGATTTTCGACTCTGCCAAATGTCACCAGGCCAGACTTTGCGAGTACAAGTCGGTCAAGTGGAGTCTTTCAGAAGCTTTAGCCAAGCAAGTCTTCAAATTGGCCACCGAGTGAGTCTCGTGACTGGTCGGGGCGAGCGGGGGGGGCACGCGCTCTCTCACGAGGGGACTACTCACGTCGCTGAGCCGCCGCAGGATCTCCGAGCCGATGCCGAGGCCTGCGAAAACCCCAGAGACGAGAACGTGAGCGGACCGAGCGCCGCGGCGATGACGGCGGCGTTCCCTTACCCCGAAAGTCGCCCATCACGTAGAACTCCTCCATGTAGAGCTGCTTGCCCACCCAGGGGTCGTACGTGAAGTAGTACATGGCGAAGCCCACCACCTTGGAATCTGACCACACGCAACAGTCACACTTCACGTTACGGAAGACGCAAGAGGAAGTGACGAGTCGATTATTTCCAGAACCGGACGGCCTCACGGACCTTGGCTGTCGCCGCCTCCTGGGATTTCAGCGAGGATGCAGTGGTAGAACGGCGTGTCGCCGAAACCGTCCTCCAGGAGCTCTGCAACCACAACAAGCACTTGAAAGCGGAATTTGATCAACGCAACTTCATTTTATTACACTCTTACTTATTAGAGCAGCTGTAATAAAGTGCTGTACATACAATTTATATACACACACATACACACTCCATTTCAAACAAATGACCATAATTCCCATGAAAATTTTCCAGTTTGGACTATTTCCAACCTTGCCCGTCTTGACTTCCTGTGTAAATCTACCACAATTTCCCCAGCCTTTTATTATAAATTATTACAGATGTATTTACGTTGTATTGTTTTTGTGGGTGTAGTGGTTGGTTACCTTGTTCGGTCAGTGTCACCTGGCTCTCCATGTCTTCATACTTTGCAAGTTCCTTTAAACAACAACAAGAATGCCTTTGTTCAGCGCCCCCCAAAACGTGACACGAGTTTCGCAAAACAACGGACACATTCAAAAAGGCACAAATACTGCATGTTTCCATACTGACTAAATTGTCGAGTCCGCTTCTTTCTGTCAACACACACACACACACACGCAAGTTAACAAGACAAATCAACAAACGCCTTTAATAGGTCACATGACGCTTTTCAAGCGCTACTGGAAACACACTAGTAACTGAAGCGCGTTACTAGTGAGGCCACCTTGAGCGGGATGTCAAGGCTACCGACGGACCCCAGCTGCTGTTTACACAAGGAAAGCGGAAGTGAGTCATCGGGCCCCAACAAAGGATGGCGACGTCACACTCGGACATCCGGGGTTTCTTTGTTGTTGTGTTTCCGCCTTATGGCAACATTTTTGCCCCCTTTTGAGGAGTCCCCCGAAACGTTGCCATTTGGCTTCAACCTGTGCGTGTGTGCGTGTGTGTGAGACCCACTTCCGAGTGATGCGAGCTATCAAGCTACGACTTGAACGGGTGCAGCTGCTGTACCTTCACCAGTCGTAATATATCCGGCACGTCCTTCGCCTCCGCCTTTCGCAAGTTATACCCCATTTTCTCCGTTTACTCTTTTTCCCTTTCGTACGAAGTCCTCTGTAAGTGAAGTGAAAGATCAGGAGTTTCTTCATTCGCTTCCGAGACGCTTTCCGCCCGCAGTCAGCCGCTGGTCCGGACGAGTTGGTCGTGGCCGCAAGAACAAGTTCATCCGAGCGTCTCGATGCTGCCGACGACTGCTTGAGCGTCTGCGGTTACTTCCGCCTTTTATAGCGGCCTCCTCCTGCCACGTGATTGGTCGCCGCAAGGACGGCTCCGTTTCCGCCCGCGTCCATTGGTCGTTTTCATTCAATCGGAAGCGAGCGTATGTTCACGTGACGGGTATTTTTCCATAATCGGCTGAAATTCTATTCTCGCGTCAAAGTGGACCGTTTAGGACGAAGATTAAAAGCATCAACAAATAATAAACAATTCTAAGGAAATGATGAAACAGTCTAAATGCGTCCTATTTTGTGTTTTCCGTATTTTCTGGGGTATCCATCCATGTTTCGGTATGTGACGAGAACGTTGCTCGCTCCTCAAAACATGAAACGCGGGTCGGAAGTTGTTGTCACGGCGTCTCAAGCGTCTCGAACGCACATCGACGAGCGAGCTCCAATCGAGGGACGTCCGGTGTCTCCTCGATGGTGACGTTTGAAAATGAGCGAGCACCAGCTGGATCGCGAATGGAGCACAACTTCTAAGTAGATAGATCATCTTCTTTTTCTCATTCAGCCATTATTTTAGTTCGAATATACATATTTGGCTGAGTGTCTGTTCTATTTGTTGCAGTATTTAATGACTTCATTACACTAGCTCGTAGTTACTATACGCCTCATCAACCACATATTTTTGTGTAGTAATTAGGCTGTCACTTTGTGAAATGCATTTGGACACAGAAAGAAAATAAAAACGTTCTGTCGGCGCTACACTGTTTTTGCATTCAACGCAATACATAATAGATATTAACACAAAACATATATTAAAACAACACGACACAACATTGACTTAATTATTAACCTATGCAGACAAGGTGCCATAGGAAAAAACAAGCCCCAAGAATAGACTTTAAATTGGACGTATTATGGACACTGACTTTTCCATGTTAATGTACAAATACTGTAGTTGTGTTTCTGGAATGCCTGCCCATCAAGCCATTAAGAAAGAAATTAAACAACCGAGTCAAGTTTGAGTGAGTTGACTATTTCTGAAAATATTTCCGTGAGCACGATGTCCTGCACTTCCGCGCTGGACTGAATTTGGAGGGTTTGCACATGAGTTGCATCCTACTTTGGCTCCCTCTGCTGGAGAACTTCGGTAGCAGTCGAAATTGAGGGCTGGGAATAGACTCGGGCGTCATCGCTTAGGAGGCGTGGCTAACCGCCAACGCGGAAGTGCCTCTCTTCCCTCGACCCGTACTCCTCATTGTGCTGTCGGAGTGCGGAATCAAAAACACGTTCTTCTTTTTGTCTTCGTGGCAGCTCGTGTACGTTTTTTCTTCTGGGCGCGATGTTCTCCAAGAGGTTTGTCTTGTTTGCTTAGTAGCCCCTCGACGTTAGCAGCTTCCCCGATGGTTGGTTTTTGGCTGGGCGCCACCGCGAGTGAAAGGAGAAACGAGAGTTGCTTGGGAGCGTTTGAGCGAGTTTGGCTCGGTTTGGGTGGAGGGTTGGCCCGCCCGCCAGCCAGCCTAGCAGGCAGGGTGTGTCTGGAACGCACACACTGAGGAAAACGGCCGGGATGACTCATTACGTCGGCTAATGAATCCAAATGTCGTCTCCTCGACTCCATCTGATGTGGGACATCATGTTGACAAAATCTCCACACTTTTATTTGTCGGCATTTTGGTACACAGTGCAGATGATCCAATCGTTTATGACAGTGTTTTCGTATTTAGAGCTTCGAGAAGTGTTTATTTTTTTATTTTTTACAAATAGTCACTGTAATTATGACAGTAACAGGTTAGTGGCAGACGAGGTGAAAATTGGGTTGAGGTCGGCGCTGTAGGAAGGTCGAGCCATCAAACCGAGAACCCAGGGTACCTTTTAAGGGAGTCACTCCCCCTTTCGAAACAAACAAGTAACTCAAGAGGTGCTGTGAATGGTTCCAATTTAGTCCCCTGACATGTAACCTTTTCAGTTTATGAAGAGTGTCAATGAATACACGTTAGAGGTGCAACAATTAATCATTTAATTGATGACTAATCGATTCAACAATGAATGGACTATTATTTGGATAATCAAGTCATCGTTTAGAGACCTTGTTAAACTTCTCATTGTCGAAATCCTCAGAATTTCAGTCTCTCAAAAAGTAAATACTCTGCGTGCGCTGACGTTTATAGCCGTCAACGGCAGTGAATGTTAATTGCTAGGTTGTTGTTTTGTGTGATCGCTGAAAGATGATCCGCTGCCCACAAGACCGTAAAATTCGAAAGTCGAGCCCTCCAAGGTTGGTGGACGTGTGTCGCTCATTCGCGTGTGCACGTGTGTGCGTACGCAGGTTGATGACGTGTCTGCGACCGTGCGCGTCCTTGACGAGCAGAAGACTTCTGTGCGCGGAGGCAAAGGGAACCGCGCCAGACATGGCGGAAGGTGAGACCCGAGCCTCTCCGTCGTCGTCGTCGTCGTCGTCGTCTTCATCGTCACCACAAGTGGCTCAAAATGCGCGATTGAAATCATTTGCTTGAGGAATTGCTGTCGACGATCTGGTCTCCTGTAGCTCCGGAAAAAAAACTCGTTTGTCTGAAGTGTTTTGTTTTTCCACAGGAAATCCTCTGTTGCACGTGTCAAACGGTGTGTTGGTCATCCAAAGCACAGTAACGATCATAAAAACAATCATAAGATCATTAGCATTGCCAGGGTTGGGCGATCCGTACATTTTACTTATCCACGAGTGCAAGCTTTAGGCGGCTATATCTTCGCATCTCCAATATGTACTTTTATGTGTAGCATAAGAATGATGCCGGACAAAGTAGCAACCATTTTCCAGGTCGTCGTAGTTTTTTTGCGTGACGGTTTAACGTGGCGCGCTCGCCGCACACGCCCACGGCGTTCCTGAGCACAGACAACTGATTTATTTTTATTTTCATTTGACATTTTTTGGTCATCGTAGTCAAGGTAGTTAACGTTATTCTCTGTGGTTTGCAACATTTACAATGCACTTGTTTTCACTTTACAGGGACTTTAATGATGTTAAATTGAAGATGTTTTTAATATTGAGGATTGGGTTTTTAAACATAATTTGACTCATTTCTTTCCCCAAGCAGAAGTTTGAAATTTCTGTGGAAGTTAATGCAAGGAGTTGAGAAAAAAAAACAAAACAACAAGAAGAAGATTTTGGCGTGTCAGGAGAAAGAATGTAAAACGAATCCGGAAAGAAACAAAAAGCAAAACTTGTTTTAACGATATAATTGTCATTTGTTTTCTATTCGAAAATGGAATGTGATTTTTGTGAAAGAATCTATTTAATTTGAAGGCCGTATCGCCCAGCCCTAACGAGCGCTAATTGCGTCGCACGTTTCTTCTCTGCGGCATGTCGCCTGCCCGCCTGGCTGCTTCCGCGCCTGCCTCTGCCCGCTTCTCACACCGATGCCGTTTCCTGTTCTGAACGCATCTCAAACCGACGCCACTTCCGCTTCCTGTTGCGCCCGCGTCTCACGCCGACGCCACTTCCTGTTTCTTCCGCAGCGCGGCTAAGCACTTCCTTTTCCATTGGGATCGGTGTGGCCTGTTAACTTGTCTTTTCTCTGGCTGCGGACTCTTCCCTGAGAAGTTTGACGTATAAACATGCTCGTTTTGTTGCTTGGTTCCCTGAGCGACGTGCTAGCTCTTAGAACGCGCCACCTGTACTCAGTATTCCACACTCATTTTTGTCAATATATAATTAGACCTTTTTCATGGGACAACAGTGAAGAAATGAAGCTTTGCAACAACGGAGTCAGTGTCCTGCGTGCGTACCAGCGTACATGCACTATTCCCTCAAAATAACTCAACCCAGCCGTTAGTATCGAAACCGCTGGCGACAAAAGTGAGTACGCCCCGAAGTGAAAATGTCCAAAAGTGTGACTATTTTTTGTGGCCAGCGTAATTTTCCCCTCTCGGGCACAAAGTCGACCGGATGTTCCCAGGTCGCTACTAAATCCTAGCCCACTCCTCCACGAGCAACTCGCAGCATTTTTTTCCACGAGGTGCCATCTTGAACTTCCAGTGAGCAGTATGAGAGTGTTAACACCCCATTTCGCACACCCGCCACCCATTCACGCCCGAGACTTTGTGACATGAACGAGTCACGTGCCCAATTTGGACATTTTCACTCAGGGGCGTACTCGCTTTTGTTGCCAGCGCTTTACACATGCACGGCAGTGTGGTGAGTTAAATTGACAGGACAGTGAACTTGCGCATTTTTTTATTCAAGCTGTACGCGGAACAGTGTACATTGTAGCGAAGTGTTCATTCTTCTGTGTTGTCCCATGAAAAGATGGAATCAAGTGTTCACAAAAATGTGAGGGGTGTGCTGACTTTTGTGACATGCGGCGTACGACGCCGATGGTTTGTGATTGTGTGTGTGTTCCAGTGCGAAACAGGCTGAGAGAGATTGTGGGAGCTTCCACCAACTGGAGGTACGCAAACATCAGCACAATCAAAAGAAAAGGAATATTGAAGAGTCCGCTTTTGTTCGGTAGCATATCTACGTACGTATACACATATGGATGAACATAGTCACAAAATAACAGCTCATACTTCCTATTTACGTGCATTTTGCCCGTAGGAATGCTCCTCTGTTTGCAGCGGTCCCGACATATGAAGTTTGTTGCGATCAACCCGTTTGCCGGGCGGGGTACGCGTGCGCGGCTTGGGACGGCGTTGATTCTCATTGCTTTGTTTTTGTATTTATGGCCCGTAGTCCTTTTAAACATAGTTTTAAAGAGGAAATGTATTTTCGAAAAGTTTTTTTTAAATGTAGTTTTGAGAAGGTAAAATTATTCTTTTAGAAAAGGTAAGGGGGGGGGGGGGAAAGTACTTTTTTTCCAAAGTCACTTTTGGGAGAAAATGTCGTCGTTTTGTTTTGCTTTTTTTAATTCCCAGAAAACCTTTTTGTTGTCGTTGAGGAAATGTTTCAAAAACTGAACAGATGTATTTTATTTTTTGGAAAATCTTGTCATAAAAAAAAAAAAAAAAAGAAAACGAGTTGATAGTTGTAATATATCAAGAAAATGTCGTACAATAACAACGGTCCAGACGTATGAGTTTTGGAGGTGATAAACGACGTCCAGGGAGCTAAAAGTGTTTTTTCTGGGTGGCGTAAGAAGACCAGAAGGCGTGCTCACTTAACGCCACGGGTTGACTGGTTATCGAATGAATGAATGAGTGAATTGTTTTCCTTTCTGCCCAGCGACCACCAGCAGGCCATGTCGGAACGCGTGTCGCTATCGTCCGCGTTGGCCCGGTCGCAGAGCGAGCTCCCGGCCAGGAGCATGAAGGACAGCCTCGTGGAGGTCCACCTCCCTCTGGGCTCCCAGCCGCAGCTGCGAGAGAAGTACCTCACCTTCCACAACACCGTCAGGTAGCCGCACGCAGGCACGCCCGCGCCCGCCCGCCCGCCCGCGCACGCCCCGCTGACGCACCGCTGGCTTTTGTCCTCATCAGGTTTGGGCGCATCCTGGAGGACTTGGACAGTTTAGCAGGTATCAGCCCCGGTCTCCAAAAACTCGATTTTGGGGTCCTCAGTCATTTTGACGTTTCGTCCTTCATTGTTGAATTTTCCCTTGAGGGAACATTCCACGCGCGTGATAAAGCGCTTTATGGTATCGTTGCAAAAACACTTGGCTCTCCACGTGCCACCGTTCCGACCGACATTAAAAAACAGCAGCGTCGTCGGGCCCAATAGTCATCAAAAAGAGACTCCTTCCTCCGGCCGTCCGTCCGTTTTCCGTAGCGCTTTTCCTCACGCGGCTCGCGGGCGTGCTGGCGCCCATCCCGGCTGACTTCGGGCAAGAGGCGGGCCGCGCCCTGGACTGGTCGTCGGCCGATCGCGGGAGACTTATTCCCGCTAAGTATTTTGAATGTAATTGTAATTGTAATGCACCGTAAGATTATGCGGCGTATCAACATTAACGTTGCACTTAAAGATAGACAAACAAAAATTCAAATGTATGGCACATAAAAGTCAAATCAAAATGTTCCCAAAATAAGTTTAAAAACAAACAGTTCCTAAAGATCCAATGCAAATGTATTGCACTAAAAAGTGAAATACAATTGAACTGTACTTCTTTTGCATGCCACTAGTGCCAGCTATGTACCACTAGTGCTATTCCAGTAGTACTACACTTTTCGATCACTGATGTCGGTCGACTAAAAGGAAGACAAACTCAGCCGGGATACGATGCATTTGTTGTTCAAAGTGTCATCTGGTTTATTCATTTCGATTGAGCAAATGTTTCATTGTAATGTTGAATTTCTTTTGCTTTAACGCTTGTCATGACCAATTCTGTGAGGTGTTGTACGAAAGGTGCTCGATAAAGTATGGGTGATGATGATGATGAAGATGAAGATGATCATGACGTGTCCTCTTCTTCCTCAGTGCTCATCTCATACGCACACACTTACAATCCCGCCCTGAAGAGGTCGCCGTTGTCTATTGTCACCGCCCTGGTGGACAAAATAGGTGACGCACACGCACAATGTTCAATAATCCGTCCTCGCGTTGCTCATTCGGGCTGACTGGTTGTCGCGGCGACGGTCCATCGCCGATGTCCGCAGACATGAGGCAGCAGGCGATCTATCCCGCCTGCGACATCAAGTTCACGGGTCACGTGACCTGGGTGGGCAAGACCTCCATCGAAGCCAAGATGCACATGACGCAGGTGGGATGCTTTGATTGACAGGTGGGGAAACGCCCACTCAGATCTTCAGGTCATCCGTATAATAATAGCACACGCACACACACACACACAGCGCCATGAAAAAGTATTGGCCACCTTCTGAAATTCTTCTATTTTCGCATCGTTTCCTCACTTTGTTCAAGATCATCAACCGAATGTAAATATCAGACAAATATAACCCAAGTGAACTTAAAATGCAGTCAGGAAAAGAAACTATTGAAAGGCGCCTGGCCCTGTGAGAAAAAGTAACGGCCCCCTAAACCTAAGAACTGCGGAGGCCATCCTCAGCAGCAACAGCTGCAATCAAGCGTTTTCTTTGTCTTTCACATCTTTTGGCCCGCTCGTCCTTGCAGAATTGTTCGAGTTCAGCAAAAATGGAAGGTTTTCCATCCACGAACGGCCTTTTGAAGGTCATGCCACCGCATTTCAATCGGATTCAAATCTAGGCCACTCCGAAAGCTTCCTTTGTTTTTTTTAAGCCATTGAGAAGTCGACTTGCTGGTGTGATTTGGATCGTGATCCCGCCGCAGAACCCGAGCGCGCTTCAGCTCGAGGTCACGAAGTGATGGCTGAACATTCTCCTACGGGACTTTCTGTGGAAGGGCAGAATTCATCATGGTTCCGTCAGTCACAGCGAGTTGTCCAGGTCCCGAAGGGGCGAAGCAGCCCGAGACCATGACACGACTACCACCGACCGGCGTGTTTGACTGTTGGCGCACGCTTGTTGTTTTTCCGAAATGCTGTGCTACATTCACGCCACACGTAACGAGACGCACGCCTTCCAAAAAGCTCCGCCTTCATCTCGTCGGTCCATAGAATATTCTCCCACGAGTGTTTTTTGTTTCTCCACAAGTAGGACCGGCCTTGATGTTCTTTTCGGTCAGCGGTGGTTTTGGCCTTTTGCGACTCTGCCATGGACGCCGTTTTGGCCACGCGGTCTCTTCCTTCTTCCTTATTTTGTTAATATAGTCAGCCAGAGCTGTGAGAAATACAAAGTTATCAGTGTCCTTTCGCCATACTGTGTTGTGTGTTTTTGTTTGCACATCATGAAGGGCACAAGTCCTGTTTGTGTTGTGAGTCCTCATTTAAAAAAGGAAAAAAAAAACCCAGCATTCAAGCAACATGTTTTTGCTCCTTCCTGCTGTTGAGATTGTAGGGTGAAAGCTGTCGCCCAAATGAAGAATTGACTATTCTGACTCGTTTGTTGTTGTTTTAGTATCGCAATGGAGCTTATTCTCCGGTTCTGGACGCCACGTTTGTCATGGTGGCTCGTGATCCGGAAAACAAGAGGTGGCACGCTGTCGCACGTTTGGCTCTTTGGTGACTTTTTCGACAGGAAGACCACGGTGACTTTGTTGTCTCGTTTCCAGAGCGGCTTTTGTGAATCCTCTGAGTCCGGAAGGTCCAGAGGAGGAGGAACTCTTCAGGCAGGGAGAAGGTAGGCGAGGACACGTCGCACGAGACCCGGGTCGCGACCCGTCACCTCTGTCGTGCGTGTGCGCGCTGTACAGTGAACAAGTCCCGTCGGGTGGAGCTCAGCACCGCGTCCCTCCTGAAGGCGGCGCCCACGGCCGAGGAGAGGAACATCGTCCACGGCCTCTTCCTCAACACGCTCGACACCAAGTAAGAGGACGCTCGCTCGCGTGGACCTCCGCCACGCAACTCGCTCGCTCTCCGCGTCGTCTTCGTTTGTGTGCGCGCTGCAGGACGGTGAGCTTCCGCGGTCGACTGTTGCCTCCCGACTCCGTTTGGATGGAAGACGCCAAACTGAAAGGGTTGGAGATCTGCCACCCGCAGGTCAACACATCAGGGGAACCACTGGAACGCCTTCAACCGAAGCACGTTGACACTGTGTGTGTGTGTGTGTGTGTGTGTGTGTGTGTGTGTGCGCGCGTGTTCCAGGAGAGGAACATCTTCAACAGGATCTTTGGAGGCTTCCTGATGAGGAAGGCGTACGAGCTGGGCTGGGCTAACGCCTGCGCTTTCGGGTCAGTGTGACGTCAAAACGCTATCAAGAACGCACACGCGCACGAGCTGACTAACGAGCGCGCTCGCCGCTGTGTCGCAGGGGCGGTCGGCCCGGCCTGGTGGCCGTGGACGACATTCTCTTCCAGAAACCCGTGGAGATCGGATCCTTGTTGCTGCTCTCGTCGCAGGTCGGCGAGAAGCAACGCGACGCATGAAAAGAAACAACGCAACACACAAAAGCGCCAAAACGAAACACACGAAAAGAAAAATCCACTTCATTTTGTACTTTTCAAGCGCTGTGTAAATACAGTATGTTAAATTTGTGTTAAAGTGTTTTTAACAACATATCAGTTGTATTTCACTTTTAAATACAATGCATGTGCATTTCCTTTTCAAATTTGACTCAAGTGCAGTTTTTAGCTAACTGCAATATATTGAGAATGGAATCCTCCTTTTTATTGGCCTATTTCGAAGCGCAGTGTTGATGTTGAAAGTGCGCGTCGTGTTACGGCGGTTTACGACACGGAAACTCCTTCTTGATGAAGACCCGCTATGCTGGTGTATTTGAATGTCGGCCATCTTCGCGGTACCTCGGTGTGGAAACGTTTGAGAAACCGTCGCGCACTTTTTAGTTGCCTAAAAAGTCCACGAAACATCGTGAATGATTCCAACACGCGAGTACGTGCCGCGGCGACCCGCGGCACGCGTCTTTGTCCTTCCAGGTGTGTTACACGGAGGGCAAGCACATCCAGGTCAGAGTTCACAGCGAGGTCTTTGACCCGCTGACCCGCCAGCACAACACCACCAACGTCTTCCACTTCACCTTCGCGTCCGACCGCCGCGTCCCCGACGTCGTCCCGCGGACGTACGGAGGTGAGTGAGTGAGTGCGTGCGTGCGTGCGCGCGCGCAAACCGAAGACGTGACGACATCGCGCAAACGTTCCTTTATGTCGGTCGTTCCGATTCGAAAGTGAAAGTCATATTTTCAAACTTCTTTTTGCCTGTTAAGTCCTTGAATAGCAATTTAACCCTTTTCCGAAAGTTCATTTGAAGTCACTGATGGCGTCGCGGTCCACTCGCCCGACTTTGGTGCGGGCAGCGTGGGTTCGGTCCCCCCTCGGTGACGGCGTGAATGTGGGTGCGAACGGTTGTCCGTGTCTATGTGTGCCCTGCGACTGACCGGCGACCAGTTCAGGGTGTCGTCAGCCGGGATAGGCTCCGGCGGTGTTGAAAATGGATGGATGGATTCATTTGTAACTATATTTTATTCATTTTTTCCCAAATTGTCGTAAAAGTAAGAGTCATCAACCCATTTCCCCTCAAATTGGTTCATGACAATGTACACTACGTATTCCTTTTAATTAGTTTTATTGATCTCATTAAATCCACATTGGTGAAATATACAGTACTTTGAACTTTTGTCAATGCATTACAATGAAATGAATCCTCATGGTTG
Source organism: Phycodurus eques (assembly GCF_024500275.1). Lineage (NCBI taxonomy): Eukaryota > Metazoa > Chordata > Actinopteri > Syngnathiformes > Syngnathidae > Phycodurus > Phycodurus eques. Next base: position 16,126,587 of record NC_084545.1, on the reverse strand, counting down.
TTTGATGATGAAAATGAATGCTTTATTTTTTCATGTACAGTTGTTTTTTTGGCTCTCCTCTCCAAATGAGCTCGCCCAACGGCGCAATTGACAAGTCCAATTTGTCCCTGAAGTTTGGCGAGGCCTGACACAGTCAACCAAAACCCCCGAAACGCCACAAAGGTTTCGATGATTTTGGGTTGCGGGATTCGGTCCGACAAAGTGTTTCATGGATCTGTGTCCTAGAAATTCTTCTTCTTCTTATTATTTTTTTTACCATTTTTCTACCATATTGAAATTTATTGACATGACCCTGTACACACATGCATACATTACCCCCGCCCCCTCACTGTGTGTGTGTGTGTGTGTGTGTGTGTGTGTTTCACAGAGTCCATGTTGTATCTGGATGGGAAACGCCACTTTAACCACACGGTGGCGCACTGACGGCGACCGCACCAAAACCTGTTTGTGTGCGTATGATCCAAGACACGCACAAGGTCATGCGTGCGTGCGTGTGTGTGTGTGTGTGTGATGTTTACGAGTGCGTCTCAACGGAAACATGTTCGACATCCAAGTTGTGTTACTTCCTGTCTGAGGATGTCACACACCTCGATACACGCGAACAAAGATTGTTGTTACTTTTATTCATCCCGTCACGGAAATGAAGTACAGCGGAAGCTCGATCGAACAGACGAATAGGGGGGAGGGGTCATCTGTTCAATCCGATCGTCCGTTAAGTTGAAGTGGCCTAAAACCAAAATGAATGGAAAAACATGTTTCAAAAAAGCTTGAAGATGTTTGGAAAGTTTCAAAGTTGATCCAAACTTCGCTGACTGGCGAATGAATGGAAGGGGAAGATTGGGAGTTCCGACCGAAATCCAGAGTCTTGTTGTTACATCCAAGTTCCATTGTAATATCTTATCCTATCCCGAGTGATTTTATGCACTGCTTCCGTGCATCTTATACGATACTACAGTATAAATAATATCGTTACTCCTTTGACTTGACTCAGTTATAAGCGTCACCGCTGTTTTTTTCCCTTGGCCTTTTGATGCAATAAATGCATTTTTATTTCAATTGACTTTTGTTCAAGTGTGCTTTTTTTGGCTTCTTTCCACACATGAAAATACGTCAAGTGAGCCTCCATTCATTTATGTTCCTGCGATATCGTTTTAAAAAAAAGCATTTTTCAAATAGTTTGAGCTTTCCTGCATACTTTAAACACATCGGAAGTTATTAAAAGACACGTTTTGTGTTCCTTAGCACCAGCTCTCGCTCTTTTGTTGTTAAGAAATCGTATAACATCACTTTGAGAAAATAGAAGACTCACACAGTTTTCCAAATAAGAGGTAGTGCGTGCTTGCTTCAAGCTGTTTATTGGTCACTCCCGCTCGACGGTGACAGTACAACTGACAAGTAAAACAAAAAGACAATGAAACATTGTATATCTAAACACGGTGGGTGACTGGTTAGCACATCTGCCTCACAGTTCTGAGGACCCGGGTTCAAATCTGACCTCACCTGTGTTCTCCCCGTGCCCGTGTGGCTTTCCTCCGGGTACTCTGGTTTCCTCCCACATCCCAAACACAAGCATGCTAGCTTAATTGAAGATGCTAAATTGCCCGTAGGTTTGAATGTGAGTGCGAGTGGTTTGTTTCTATGTGCCCTGCGATTGGCCGGCGACCGGTTCAGGGCGTACCCCGCCTCTCGCCCAGAGGAGAGGAGAAGAAGCGGTGCGGAAAATGGATGGAGGGATACCAAGACACTAAAATGTTGAAACCGTTTCATTGAAACAAAGCCTCTCAGCTTCATGCTAACAGAGGGCAAAATGCCATAGACAGGCTCATGGAATTTAGCATGTGTAAACGTTGAAATAATTGAGTTTAACACAAGCGGAGCAGCAACGCTCACAGGCATTTCTTCTCTCAGCTCTGTGGGAACAGCGAATATGACGAGCCGGGGACTTTTTTGGTCTTGTTGCCGTTAACTCCGCCGCATGTGCGACAGCGCAGCTCAGTCTTGCCTGGCACGGAAGGCTCGCAGCTCCAAACTGGGCCTTCCCCGCATACTGTCAAAAAAAAAGAGAAGGAAAAAGGATGGCTTAAAAATGGCCGCTGTGTCGGGGTCGTGAAAGGTCAACCGCGATGTCGCGGCTATGGTTACGGCATCTGAAATTCTTCTTCGACGAAAGCCACGAAAACGTAACGCGACGTCGCGGCCTTCTCGTTTCCTGTCCGTCGGGATCCGGAATGTCGAGCCGCTTTGGAATGCGGACGGTTCCGGTTCTCCCGCCTGTGTGCACTTTGTGCGTGTCGCGTTGGGGAACACACGCACACGCACACGGCACGTACGCGACACCCGTTTGCTTTCCGGGAGGCCCGACGCAAAGCAGCTCGACGGCGTCCGAAAGCTTCAGAGCGCGCCGCGCCGCCGACGACTTCTTCGAGGTATTTCGACATTTCCGTTTGACGATCTGGTTTATCGCCGATACGCGTTGACTCGTGAAACTTGGTGTTAGAAGATACAGTGTATCAAGAAGGACCATATGGAACACGAGTTCCAATGTAAAAGCGCTTTCAGAAGACTGACAATTGTTTGTTTTATTCCGATTGCGAATGATTCCTCCACTGAAAAACTTTCTGTACTGAAACACAAGTTTGTGCCTCAAACGAAAGCACAAATTCGCATCATGCTCATTTGTATTGTTCGGGAGTGGGCAAAGTATGGCCCGCGGGTCCCGTACGGCCCGCTCCGTCTGCCTCACAGTTCCGAGGACCGGGGTTCAATCCCCCGGCCCCGCCCGTGTGGAGTTTGTATGTTCTCCCCGCGCCTGCGTGGCTTTTCTCCGGGCACTCCGGGTTCCTCCCGCATCCCAAAAACATGCGTGTGCTTGGTTAATCGGCGACTCCAAATTGCCCGTCGGCGTGAACGTGAGAGCCAATGGTTGTTTGTTTGTATGTGCCCTGCGGTTGGCCGGCGACCGGTTCAGGGCGTACCCCGCCTCCTGCCCTATGACGGCTTGGATGGGCTCCGGCGCGCCCGCGAACCCGCGTGAAATGTAGAAAAAACTGTCCTGATTGCAAGTGATGATTCATGATAACCTTCTGCGCTTTCGAAATAAAAGCTAAAGTGCGCAATGGCGTGATCGTGCATCTTTCTCGCTTTTATTTTGAAGTGACAGGAAGTGCTGGCGCGGTGACTCTGGCGAGTAGGCGTGGTCTTGCCCTTGCGGCTCACTCTCGGTCTCCGGCACTTTCTCGTCATCTGGAGGAGGGAAGAGCCGCACCGAAAGCCCCTGCTTCCTTCTTTCCGGTACGTGCGTGCGTGCGTGCGCGCGCGCGCCCGCCCGCCCGTGCGCGCACAGGTGCTCAAACGTGTGTGTACGCGTAAGTATTTGTGTGTGTCTGATTTTGCCCAAGTTTGCTTTTGTGCACGTGCGTCAATCAATCAACGTGCACGAGCATCACCGCGGTGGTCACGTGATCAGACCGACGTTAACCTGCTCTTCCGGTGCGGGGGCATCGTTTGGATGAGGACACATCCTCTTGGCTTTTTTTTTCTGCGCCGCACTTCTCGCTCTTGACTGGAAATGGAAACCCGCATTTTGTTGTTGTTGTTGTTGTTGTTGTTGGTGGGGTCGATTTCGTGCGGAGGCCACTGGGCCGTCAAACCCATTTTTCCTCTCGGACCGCATTGCACTTCGGGCATCTTTGGAATCATACTCGTGTATCGTCGCCTCTTCCTATTTTCGCACGTCCGTAACAAATTGTTGGGTAAGTAAGTGGTTATCGAATCCGAAATCACGTAAAATACTATTATAAAAGGAAGTTTGGTCACCCGAAAAATGCTTGCAATATCTCCACATTCTTAACAATGAAGGCAGTTTTCAATTTCGGCGAATGTTTTTAGCAAGAAACAAAAAAGACGCATGCGATTTGCTTTCGTGGGCCACTTAAAATGATGCGGGGGGCCATATCCGGCCCCCGGGCCGTGAGTTTGACGGCGGCCGAGTAGGGAGTGTTGGCTCAGGGGTTTAAACAAAGTTAAGGTTTCAAGTGAGGGTTTTAAACCAGGTTTCGGGTTTCAGTTGAGGGTTCGAACCCGGCTTGGGGTTTGGAAGGAAGCTTCCGAGTCGGGCCCGACCGGGAGACGTTTTGGAGGTTCCGATGTTCGGCGGAGTAAAATCCATTCGTCGGCCGATTGATTTTAAGAATATGCAACGAGTCAAATCATTTTTTTTTTGGATCCCTTAATGCTGACAACAATAAAGATATGAATTACAGGCAAACATTTGACTTTTTCCGTCAGGAGTTTTTTGTAACTTTAGAAGAGCGAGAAAAAAAATCGGTCAAAATCCGCTTTCATTTTGGGGGAATGTTTATGAATGGCGTTATGTTTGTCTTACATTGTCACGTGTCGATGTGTGAACATAAATAGATCATCGTCCGATTTTTGCCCATTCGAAAAGGACTAATATGAGCCGATTCGTCGGTCCGGTTCGATTTGAAAATGACAGTCTCGAAGCAGAGTTCTAGTTTCCGATTTCGGGTTTGAAATCAAGGTTAGGGCGACCGCGTTTGACGGAGGCCGTCGCCATGGAGACCGAGCGGCGGGAGTCGAGGCGACGTCGTCCGTCCGCCGAATTGCGGAGTTTCTCCAGCGGCCGGCTTTGACTTACGAGCTCGCTTCAGATATTTCGCCACTTGAGCTGAAGTCGGAGGCAATAAAGGAGCGACGGAAGTCATTTTCGTGTTCTGTTTCCGAACACGGGATATGTCGGAAGTGGTGAAAATGTGCGGAAAGGCCGAGAACATCGGAGGACCGAATCTCGCTTTTGTTGTTTTTTCGCCATCTCAGTTGTGCGGGTCGGTATTTTGGGGCGGGGCTAAAAAGTAGCCCGTGACGTCGGCGGACTGGCGCGTATGTGCACATTCCACTTTATGAAAGCAGTTTCTTTCTTTCCGCGGTGCTTGGAGCGATTTTTCTTTCCTCAAAACGTTTTGCGTTGGGTTTTCTTTTTGACTTTTCGTTTGTGACTGGCGTCCTCCAAATGACGACATCGTCTCGCTCGGCGTTTGACGGCTTCCTCCTGCTCGGTTTGTGTTGAAAGGAAGTGTGAGGAAAGGGTGCGCGTGTGCGTCTGTGTGCATGGTTGTCACTGTAAGCTTTGTGGGTGTGTACGTGCGCATTTTAAAGTGGGCGATATGGACTCTTTGCTCAAGGTGTGTGTGTGTTTTGCCTCCTTTTATCAATAATCATTATCAGCTGCTATTGTAATGGACAGGAAGTCGCCAACGTCAGCGTTTGAATCATTAATGACATCCATTTGCGTTGCCGTTGCGCCTCCATCTTCTTTCTCCACATTGTTGTTACTCATCTCAGTTGTTTTTGCCGCGTGTTAAGTCGCTCCTCGTCCGAAGGCGGAGAAACGAGCGATCGGAGGCCGCGAATGTTGCCGAGCCGTCCGACGACGTTGAAGAAGAAGCCGAAGCGGCTTTTGGGCGACCTTCTACTCGCTGAAGAACAAAGAACGTCTTTACGTTCGTGTCTAACGAGAAATTGCGGCCGTGGCGAAAACTGAAGAAGAAAAGGAGCGCGCCGTGAGATGGAGAGGGGAGAGGGGGGAGGGGGGAGGGGGGAGGGGGGCGGCGCGGCCATGACACGACACTTCTGTCCGTCGTCGTGCACGCGAACGCCGTCAACTGACTGGCACGTGTCGGCGGGCGCACACCCTCGGGACTTTTCCGCCGGGGGCGGCCCGCTCGCTTCCCGCGACAAATAACTCGTGAATTTGCGACCCGCTCGGGTCTCCCCTCGCTCACGCTGTCGACTTTTTCTAGCAAGTCGGGTTCACGACCTTTGCCCCGCGCGCTTCTTGTCCCGCCCCGACCGCTCGCCGTTGTTCTCGAGATAGCAGGATTGACTTTCCTCATCTTGCTGACGGCGCGTCTTTTGTCTTTTGTCGTCTTCTCCCCCCCCCGACATTTGGAAGTATCCGCTTTGACTTCGGAAAACTAAGATCGACGCTTTTGCCGATTTTCTGACCGACGGCGACGGCCCGAACCGTGAAGTGAATCGTCGTCAGTTTACCTTTGTGCATTTTCTGCACGCTCGATTGGGTCAACATATCCCGCTTTCAAACAAATAGATGGAAATGTACTTATTTTTAAATTTGATTCATCCCAAAATAATCCACAGATTCATCGATTATCAAAGTAATCGTCGTTGCAGCCCTATTTTAATCACGAAACGGTCATGGGAAAATAGATTTTGCAATAAACCTTAATAGAACGTCACTTTTTTATCATAACGCTTTGCAAAAATATTGGATGGCCGCAGGCCGGCCGGAATTTTGGGACGGAGATGTTTTTGTTTTGCGGCCGCGGAATTCCTGACGTTTGTCAATGTTGCGCTTGTGCGACTGCTTCGCGCGGCGTCGGCTGTCGGCGAGGAAGACGAGATGCCCTCCTCGGACAACAAGCGCACCCTTCGCCTCGCTAATAGACGGCGCCGCGCACGCGCGCAGGAAGTGTGTTGCAAAGTGGCCTCATTGTGCGCGTGCGCAGCTTGTAATTGTCTCAACAGTTGGAAGAAGTTTCAACTCGTTTCCCGTCCTCAGCGCTCCGAGGCCCAAGTTTCACACACTCGCAGTCTCCTTATCACTTGACATCGAGCTTGAGCTCCGTGTACTAGTACTTTTTTTTTTTTCCCCTCTCTACCTGTTACTAGTGTGGCAAACCTGCGCACTAGCTGAAAACCGTGTGCTACAAATACTACTAGTGACATACTGTATTGTAGCATGCAGATGTCAAGTAGTACATAGTTTTGCCTCTCTAGTAACAGCTAGTTGTCCTACTAGTATGCCAAAACATTCCTACTAGTGTCCAAATATGTCACACAGTAGTGTTAAAAGAAAGTAAGACATTCATTCTACTAGTGTGCAGAATCATGTTACTAGTCAAGGACAAGAACATACTAGTAGCCTACATAGACCTTATGCTGTACATGAAGGAGATGGAATCAATGCTGTCTGTGGTCTTGATTGATCGATCGATCGATTGATTGATTGACTTAATCTTCGACCGATGAAGACGAAACGTCGCTCAACCTTGTCGGCGCTTTTCCGACTCGAACGCCGACTCTGTTTCGTGCTTCGCCGACGATCCTTCGTCGTCGACGACGACTTTGCGTTCCGCTCGACGCATTCGGAAGATTGCGAAACGTTACCGTGCCGCTCAACGGCGCTTTTGTTGGAATGTAGAAGTCATCGAATGTTCGCGTCGAATCTTTTACGGTGTAAGAGATTTTCCCCTTTTTGGACCTCGAAAAGAAGGGGTCGGGGGTCAGCACTTCTCTGATGACGACAAACTTAAGCAAGCTAAAAAAAAAAACAATCGGGTTGATGAAGGTGGACGCCGTCCTCGTCGTCACGCGCGCACGCACGAGCCGCTCGTGGCGCGGAATGTCGACGACGAGCCCGCGGCCGTTCGACCGAGGCGACTTCTCGTTCTTCCCGTTTGCGTGCGCGCGCGTCACCCGAAACTAATTGTGTGCCTTCTTTTGTTTACCTCACGCCGACGAACCGACGTCGAGCTGTCACCTCTGCCGCACTTTGACGCAGGCGTGTTGCTCCTGTGAAGTGAAGCGAGGTCGCGTTAATATTTACTGGCCCGAAGCAAACACGTTTGTCCGCGAATGCCTTCGTTGTTGGGGATTGAGTAACATTGTTTGGAACAGTCTGCGCTGACGGGCATTTTGTGCTGCTTTTGTGTGCGCGTGTGTACACGTGCACGTCGTCTGTGTGAGAAATAGTTTCGCGTTCGTTAGGTGAGGTAAGAGTCGACGACTATTCGTATCAGCAACACGCGCCATCTTTTTTTGGCGCATCTCGCACACACACAGGAATAGAAATCATCGGCCGCTCGTGGCAGCCTGGCGGGCCGATGGCGCGTCCGCCCTTCTCCGTCGGGTTTGTGTCCTCTACGCGGCGCGCCGACCCGCTGAGGATGAGGGTGGGGATGGACCTTCCTCAGCCATCACAGGCTCAGCTCAGCGGATGCCAACATGTGTGTACGTGTGTGTGTGTGTGTGTGTGTGTGTGTGTGTGTCTGTGGTAGCGCAACGATGATGATGGTGATGATGGACTTTCTGTTGCAACATCAGTTCAGCGGTGTGTGCGTGTGCGTGTGTCCGGCCCATATCTGATTTTTGAGGGCAAAGGTCACCGAGCGTTCGTGTCCTCCCGCCTCGTTTTCGAGCGTCTTTGCCGCTTTCGTGCAAATGTGAGGAAAGTTCTCGAGCGTTGGCAATCCCCAAATCTAACGGAATGGCGAAAACCGTTTTAGGGCCGCAAATTGCACTCGAGGAGGAGTACTGTTACTTGAGAATAATACGACTCGAGTCAAAGAAGCCCTCCAAATAAAGACTTGAGTCACAGTAGTCCAATAAAAAGTGCTCAAGTACTGAGTGACCGGTGAGTAACTACGATGTATTTTTTCCAATCAAAGCATGAATGTCAACAAGACCAAAATCTAAAATGGGAAAGTGCAAATCCAGATCACTTGAACTGAAACAATGACACATCCAATCTTTCATTTGGAATCCTCGAATCGTTTCAGGTCTTCGATGAACTTTCTTTCACCACGTCGCCGTTCTTTTCTTTTCTCGCTTGTTTTTCTCAGCGCTCAGCAAAACCGCTGAAAACTTTGCCTTCTTTGCGAGCGGGGCCGCGGCCCGGTCAAACGGCGCCCGACGTCGCCAGAACGTCCGTCGGATCGGTCCGACCAAATGACGTGACGGCGCGCCCGGGGCGAAAGCCTCGATGACAAACCGAAACATTTGGTAGATTGCGGAAGCCATGATCGATGAATGGAAAATCACAATTTGGACCAAGTAAAAGTTGCGCTTCTCCTTCACAAAAACACTCGAGTCAAAGTCAAAAAAAGTATTTTGCATTTTTTTCGGACTTTGCCGTTTGCGACTTCTGTCCGTCTGTCCCGCACTTGGCCGGCGACCGTTCCGGGGTGTAAACTCCAGCCCCCCCCCCCCCCCCCCCCCCCCCCCCCCCCCCCCCCCCAGGTGAGCCCGAGCCTCCCGGCTGATCGTCGGCGGCCATGTTGGCTCAAAGCCAGCCCGCTTCCAGCACGCTGCAACTGGTCGCCAGCGACGTGAGCGGCATCATGGAGACCCTGGACGCCCGCGAGCTCGACACGGGCGACGCGGGCGACGCGAGCGCCGGCGGCGGACCGCCAGGTGGGTTCCGCTTCCTTTAGACCGATTCCAAGTGTCGCCGGATGCAAATGATTGAAATTTGAATTTGAATCGTGTTGAAATCAGTCGTTGGAATTGAATTGAATTCGAATTCGAATTTGAATACTCAGATTCGGATCCATTACAGTCCCCAGAAAAAAGGAGGGTTAGGGTTTTAAAGGATTTGTTTTCCCCCCAAAGAACGCTGGCTTGAAACCCTAATTTCTTAAGACGCTCACTTGACGCCCTGAACGCCCTTATTTGAAACTCGAATCCCGTTTTGACGACCTTATTTAAAACCCTAACCGTCACTAAAAACCCTGACCGCGAAACCTTAAGCCCGGCCCGAAACCCTCATTTTCATGTCAAAGTCGTCGCTTTGTAAGTGTCAAGTCTTTGCCCTCAAATCCCGAGTCGGAGACTTTGACTTTCTCGGACGTGCGACTTGACTGCACGTTGAAGTCTCGGCCCTGCCGAATGAGAACTTCGCGAGCCTAATTCGGCGGCCGCTGCCTCCGCAGGGGACGGCCTGCCCTTCCTGGCGGTGTACAAGACGGTGGGCTTCAAGGACAGCAAGTCGGCCTTCCTGTCGCGTCCCGTCACCGCCAAGATCCTGGAGGCGGAGCGCTTCACGCCGTCCCAGGACCGCTTCGACGTCGGCCGGGAGAGGAGCGTCGGCGAGGTCCGGCCGAGTCCGAGCGGAGCCCGACCGGACCGGCCGGCGTCTGAGTCTCCGTGTGTTCTTTCAGTCCACGGCGGCGGTGTACAAGATCGAGATGAAGCACGGCGAGTTCACGTGGTTGGTGAAGAAGAAGGAGAAACACTTCCACGATCTCCACAGAGACTTGAAGACGTACAAGGCCGTCCTCAACCTGTCGCTGGCCACGCGAAGGTCTGGCGAGTTCGCGCTCTTAAAACCGCCGGCGACTTAGCCTTAGCGTAGAGTAAAAGCGACGCCGCGTGCGTTTGCGTCTGCTGTCCCTGCGCAGTCACACCGTCAGGAGGCAGACGGCCGGCGGGGCGGGCAGGAACATCCCCGACCTGCCCAGAGGAGGCGGAGACGAGCTGGTCCGCGAGGAGCAAGTGTCCAGCCGCAAGGTCCGTCCGGAACGGATCGTCATCCCGCACGTCTTGTCCGTCTGCGACCGGGAAGAAAACGCTCGCTATTGTTGCAGATCTCCGCTCGCTTTCGTAGACGCCGAGAACAATTTGGATTTTGGGGGGGGGCCTTTGACTATAAACAGCCTTTGACGTCTCGTAGCGTTTGCGGATTCCAAAGGACGGCTCTAAAAGCTGTCGCGAGCCCTCAACCTTGCGGACTCGATCGCTACATTTGAAAATCTGCAATCTTGAGCCACCGTCGAGATGTTTTTTTTCCTCTTCTTTTCCTAATCGCCACGTCCGGTTACAACCGGACTTGTCCTACTCAGTCCTTCCTCCGCAAATGTATTTGTTAATCTCACTCCAAACGTGTCGCGCCGGATCACTCTGAGGAAAGCGAACGACTCGCACGACAGCCTCGTGAGCTTTTCTTACGTTGTCGGTCGGTTTGCGAACTTGCGCCGAACTAACCGATGCGGCTGATCGTCTGCTGCGTTTCCCCAGAAGCAACTAGAAGATTACCTCAACAAGCTCCTGGAGATGCCCACGTACCGCAACTACCACGGCATGGTAAGCAAGCGCCGACGCAACCTTCGTCCGCCCGCAAACACGGTCTGCCTTGTGCCCGAGTTGTTTCGGCGAACTTTGTGTTTAAGTCAAACCTCGCGCTTCCAGTCAGTAGAACATTGCGAAGAAGTAGGACATGGCGTTCGAGGAGAACCCTTTGCCCGAGTTGAAGCCGAATCGGTGCGGAAGTAGAGCATTGCACGCAAGGAGAACCTTGTTCTTAAGTAGAAGCCTGTTTCGAAGTCTTTTCATAGAAACCTATCGTGCTCGTGAAGAACTTTCGGTGGACCTCGTTTTTTCCATCGAAGCTGGGCTTAAGCAGACCTTCGCGTGAATGTAGAACCTTGCGCTCGCAAGTCCATCGTTGTGCTTAGGTCGAAGTAGAACCTCGTGCGGGACACTCGCTCTCGACTTGTCCGATGAATTCTGACGTCTTACCAGCGGGGGGCGGCGTAAAGCCCGTGTAAAGCTCCGTCTCTCTCTTTCTTTTGTTTTGTCACGTCGACGTGGAATTGTCGGACTCGGCGTTCCCGTCAGATGGAGTTCATCGACGTCAGCCGGCTGTCGTTCATCCGCGATCTGGGTCCGAAAGGCTTGTAAGTCGTCGGATCGGCCGGTTCCGACATTTGCCGGCCTACGCGTCATCGATGACTTCGTGTGTCGTTAAACCGCGCTAAATCAACGTTTGGCGCGTGTGTGCGCCGCTAGAGAAGGAATGGTTCTGAAGCGGTCCGGCGGCCATCGGATCCCCGGACTCAACTGCTGCGGTCAGAGCAAGATGTGCTACCGCTGGTCCAAACGGTCAGTACGCACAAATACTTCACGACTGCACTGCACTGAAATCCTCGTCACGCAAATTGAGAATGCTGAGATACGTACGTTGAAGTAGAGGCGCACTTGAGATCGAAGTCTTTCAAATCAAATGTGTGCTTCCGCCGAGGTTTCATCAATTTCATTGATCCATTTGAGGTCACGTGCTTCACTATGGTTTCAAACCAGACTTCAAAAGCGCATCCCGCTGATGTGCACTTCTTACACGGGCAACATGACTGCGAACAGAGAGGAAATCATTTTCCAAAACTGTGTGCGTGTGTGTCGTCGCATGGGCACGTGCGTAGGTGGCTGGTGGTGAAGGACTCGTTCCTGCTGTACGTGAAACCCGACTCGGGCGCCATCTCCTTCGTCATGCTGTTCGACAAAGAGTTCGGCGTCAAGATGGACTCCAAGGACACGGAGACGCAGCACGGCGTGCGCGTCGACAGCCTGTCCAGGTTTGCGCCGTAGTTGTCGGACCGGCGAGGCCGAAGAGGTGTACTAGTACGTGCGCCCGTGTCGTTCAGGTGCCTCGTGCTGAAGTGCAGCAGCTACCGGCACGCGCGCTGGTGGGGGCGGGCCATCGAGGGCTTCGTGCAGGAGCGCGGCGCCGCCTTCCTGACCGACCACCGCTTCGGATCCTTCGCCAGGCGGGAGGACGACGTCCCGGCCAAATGGTTAGCCGCGGCTTCCGTCCGCAAAATTCAATCCGGCCTTAGCGAGCGTGCGTATAGTCAAACGTGACGTGTCGCAGACATTTTGAAAAATGAAGTCGTATTTAGTCTTGTGTGCGTGCGCGCGCGCAGGTACGTGAACGGGAAGACTTACATGGAAGATGTGGCCGACGCTCTGGAGGAGGCCAAAGAAGAAATCTTCATCACAGACTGGTGGTGAGTTCAAGTGCGGGCTCAGTTAGCCTCCGAGGCTGCCACGCACGCGCATCTCCTCACTGTGCGCGCGCGCGCGTCCGATATCAGGTTGAGTCCCGAGATCTTCCTGAAGAGGCCCATCGTGGAGGGCAACCGCTGGCGTTTGGACCACGTGCTGCGGCGCAAAGCGGTGAGTGTGGCCGGAACCCTCGCGGGCGCGGGCGCGGGCGCGAACTCAGGCCCTGACCCGGTCTACGGTTCGTCGACAGCAACAAGGCGTCCACGTCTACGTGATGCTCTACAAGGAAGTGGAGCTGGCGCTGGGCATCAACTCGGGCTACAGCAAACTCACGCTGCGCCACCTGCACCCCAACATCAAGGTGAGCGTGCGCGCCGATGCGCCAGATGCGTCTCCGCTGACGCCCGTCGTCGCGTCCGTCCGCCCGCCAGGTGATGCGCCACCCGGACCACGTGTCGTCGGCCGTGTACTTGTGGGCGCATCACGAGAAGATCGTGGTCATCGACCAATCGGTGGCCTTCGTGGGCGGGATCGACCTGGCGTACGGCCGCTGGGACGACCGCGAGCACAGACTCGCCGACGTGGGCAGCGTGACCTTCTCGCAAAGCCAGCAGGTGTGTGCCCGACGGGCGCGGAAAATCAGAAAGTGTCAATTGTTATATCACAGCTTGATTTTTTTGATTTCTTATTTGTATTGTGTTGCATATTTAGATTTTGTTATACATTTTTTTGACATTGTTATAATTTCATTCAATTACATTTGAACTACATTATATTATGTTAATTATTCTTACATTTTGCTATTGTATTATTAGTTAGACTGTGTTTTTAGTAGTTTTGTTAATTTTTGTTACATTTTAAATTGCTACTACAGTTGTATGACATCGTCATTACATTGTTACTGCGCAGTTATTACACCTGCGGCCGTCGCCATCCCAGGCCGCGGCGGCCCTAGCCGACGGCGGCGGCTACGGCAACGCCGCCTTCTCGCCCGACGATGTGGCGGTGCAGCCCAAGGTCAAAGGTCAGAGCAGGATGAGGCGGGCCAAGATGAGCATCAAGCGGCACCTGCGGAAACACGGACTCGCCCGCGCCGACAGCGACGACGACCTCGACCCCGACTGTGCAGGCGAGGCGCCGTTTAGGTCGCCGGTTCTCAACCGTTCTCGTTTTTCTATTGTTGTGAGGTCGCGACCCATTTTCACAAGTTAAGAACGATGATTTGTGTTCGTTTGTCCAAAAACATCGCGTCCGTACAGGATTTTCTATTTTCAAAGGCGTCTGCTGTACGCCCAGCGGCGTAGCGCCTGACTTGTGTTTCCAGAGTAAACCTCGCCGTCGGAAAACGAGGAAGTACCTCTTCTCCTCACTTCCCTACTGTGTTCGGCGGCACGTTTCAGAAAGCGACGCGGAGCGGCCGGGCGACGACGACGACCTGTGCGGCAACACGCGCTTCTGGCACGGCAAAGATTACTGCAACTTTGTGCACAAAGACTGGATCGAACTGGACAAACCTTTCGACGGTAAGCCCGGCGCCTCCGTCGCCGTTCGACGGATCCGCTCATCCGTTCCGGCCTCGCGATCTTTTCCCGCTCAGATTTCATCGACCGCCACGTGACGCCCAGGATGCCCTGGCACGACATCTCGTCGGTGGTTCACGGCAAAGCGGCGCGCGACGTGGCCAGACACTTCATCCAGCGCTGGAACTTCACCAAGGTCGGCCGTCTCGGCGCGACGCGCTTGCCGCTAAAATGGGCCGATCGCCCGGCCGCGAACTGACGGGATGTTTTTGTTCTGGTCAGATCGTGAAGCCGAAATATCGTCTGCTGTCCTTCCCGTACCTTCTGCCCAAGTCGCACACCACCGCCGGGCATCAGCGCTACCGAGTCCCGGGATGCGTCAACGCCAACGTTCAGGTCGGCCGACATTTGACCTTCCCTCCTTAAAAGGGCACCGCGCCGCGACGTCGCGCCCCCTTCCGGGCGGCTGACGCCTCCTCGGATGGCGCCGTCGGTAAACGACGCAGAGATGGCAAATTGGCTGGAAAAAAGACTTCCTTCTCTGCCGCCGTAGTTCCTTTCGGAGGAGCTCCGGCGGCGCCGCCCCGCAAGTTTCGGTCCGGGTTTCCTCGGGTTCGGCCGCCCGGACGTTTCCTCCCGCCTGTCGCTAAACATTGTGAAACGTTTGAGTGACGTGACGCTTGCCCTCCGCGCAGATCCTCCGCTCGGCGTCCGACTGGTCGGCCGGCATCAAGTACCACGAAGAGTCCATCCACAACGCCTACGTGCACGTCATCGAGAACAGCCGGCATTTCATCTACATTGAGGTGCGTGCGTGCTTGCCAATTTCAACCGTTTCGCTGAGGGATGTACTCACTGTTGTGGCCAGCAGCCACATGTGTCTTAGGATCGAGTGCAGTTTTTGCATGATGAAAAGTAATTTGGCGTCTTTTGGGGGGCGGCAAGGGATGAATGGCATTTCAATTCTTAGCATGAGAGGAAAAGAATTTGACAAACAGCGGACCCTCGCTTTTGAAACCACCCGCTTTTCAACGAAAAAAGACCACCTGTGGTCTCGCGGTGTTTTCGGGCCGCGGAAGGCTGGAAACGTCAACGCCATCGGCTCCGCGCTTCGGGTACCTTCGCATCCCGTAACGCGACGCACCGGGCGGGGCGCCGGCCGCTTCGGGCTCGTCGTCGCCGTCCCCGAACAGGTTCCGAGATACCGCACGCCGATTGGCTCGCGAAACCGCTGTTATTTCATCATCGCAAATCGTCTTTGCGCCTATTTCGATAGTCGTTCAGATTTATTTTTTGAAACGCAAAAAAAAAAAACCCCAAGAAGTCGAACATAAGGTTGTTCTGCAGCTTGAACAGATGACAGCGGAACCCTCGCGATTTGCGGATAATCGACGGCCGTTATCATTGCAAGAGAACTTCTTTCTTTGAAAATCCCCCCAAAATGATCGACTAAGCCAGGATGAACTGCCAATAAGCCTTGACGGGCTTGGCCCCCCCCCCAAAAGGAACAACAAAAAGAGATTTTCAAAAATTGAGAAATCCACGGATGTCGCCGTCGTTGCATTTCCCGCATCGGCTCGGTTTGCGCCGAGAATGGCGCCGTGGGGCAAGTTCAGTCGCCGCCCCGGGGAATCGGCAAGTCCGGGCGTCGCCGCTTTGTGTCGCGGGGGCCGTTGCTGACGTGCCGACGTTTCCTTCCAGAATCAGTTCTTCATCAGCTGCGCAGACAACAGGCACGTCTTCAACAAGATCGGCGACGCCATCGCCGAGCGCATCATCAAAGCGCACAGGTGACGCGCACGCGATTCCCTTCATCTTCTTCATGACAGATGTCAGAGCAAACATCAAATGCGGGAAAAGGGGGAAGTGCTGTGAATGTTGGAGTGCGTCCGGAAAGGGTTTACAGTGCTTCGCGTTTACGGACTGAGAATTTTGAGGAAAATAAATAACTGAATGAATCGAGGCAACGCGCCGTAACATAATCGAGTTGGCGCGGGATCAGAATCATCTTCATTTGCCAAGTACGTGAAAAACACACGAGGAATTTGTCTCCGGAACGCCGGTCGACAGCGAATGCTTTTGAGGCGTAAAAACATCAAAGCGCAGTCACGGAGCGAAAAGAGGTTGCCAGGAACGTGCTCATGCCGACGCTCCTTCTTTTTGGGGGAACGCCGGAAACGATGCCGAGCGCGCTCGCCATTTCGAGCGGTTTGAAGTGACTAATACAACAATAGTCTGGTACACGGACCGTTGCGCAAATGGCGCGGAGGCTTCAAGAAATGAGCGACGAGTAGCGTCTTGAGGTTTTGCAGCGGCGGGGCTTTCATGGGTTTCTCGGATTCGTCAGTGGGGTTGTTTGTGTTGTTCCAGGGAGGGCGAAAAGTACCGCGTGTACGTGGTGACGCCGCTGCTGCCGGGCTTCGAAGGCGACATCAGCACCGGGGGAGGCAGCGCCATCCAGGCCATCATGCACTTCAACTACAGGTGGGCGCGCGCGCTCGCTTTTTCGCATGTGACTGCGTGTGTGTGAAAGTCCCTCCGTCCGTCCAAAATGTTTCTCCTGCGCAGGACCATGAACAGAGGCGACCACTCCATCATCTCGCAGCTGAAGAGAGAAAGTGAGTCACGCGACGACCGAATAATCGTCACGGAATTCACAATTGACCGCCGGTGAAATTGCGCCGTCTAGTGGACGACCAGTGGATCAACTACATCTCCATCGCCGGCCTGCGGACGCACGCCGAGCTGGAGGGGAAGCTGGTGACCGAGCTCATCTACGTGCACAGCAAGATGCTCATCGCCGACGACAACGCCGTCATCATCGGTGAGTTCCCCGACGCGCGGCGGCGCCCCCCGCGGGCCGGCCCGAGTGACCGCGGCGCGCCCTCCCCCGCCCGCAGGCTCGGCCAACATCAACGACCGCAGCATGCTGGGAAAGCGCGACAGCGAGGTGGCCGTGATCGTGGAGGACTCGGAGACGGTGGCGTCGGTCATGGACGGGCGGGCGTACCGGGCGGGACGTTTCGCTCTGGGGCTTCGCGTCGAGTGCTTCAAGTACGGCTTTTCGGAATCGCCCGGCCGCTCGCAAGTATTGGGACACGGGGTCTATCCCGGACGACTTCGGGCGAGAGGCGGGGTACGCCCGGGACCGGTCCCCGGCCGACCGCGGGGCACGGTCCCGGGCGCGACCCGCTTCCCGCGCTCAAAGTCAGCTGGGATTGGCCCCCGATGACGACCCGCACTCTACAAAGCGGATGGACGGACTTCCTGCACGTGTCCCAAAACTTCTGACCGTTCGCCGTGTAGTTACGATGTCGTCGGTTGCGATGTCACCGTCGGCACCGATGTTTCTTTCTGTCGGCGCGTCAGGACCATTTTGGGCGCTCACGGCGACCCGAGCATCGACGTGTCGGACCCGATCAGCGATCAGTTCTACAAGGAGGTCTGGATGAGCACGTGCGCTCGCAACGCCACCATCTACCAGAAGGTAACAAAGGCCGACGTCTCCTCCGCACCGCAGTCTTACCAATCGTACTAACTTAGCATCGTTTATTGAACGGAGCGAGCGTAGCGACGGTGGCGTCGCTAGCACGCCTTCCCTGCGTCCGCCATCCGGCGTAGACTAATCGATTGACGCTCGACGCAACCGTAACGATTGGCTCGGGCGTCAGTCGACGCGTCGAGCGCAGATACGATATGAAGACGCGATACTTTCTGCTAACGGTCGGGAAACGATGCACCTCTTTGCGGAGCTGCCAAAAGTGTTCTCGCTCCCTCCAGGTTTTCCGCTGCCTCCCGTCCAGCGACGTGCGCAACGTCCCGGAGCTGGACGGCTACCTGGGCAAGCCGGGCCTGGACCGGGACGACCCGGCCCGGGCTCACGAGGAGCTCCGCAAGATCCGCGGATTCGCGGTGCAGTTTCCGCTGCAGTTCCTCGCCGAGCAGAACCTTCTCCCTCCCATCGGGTCCAAGGAGGCCATGGTGCCCATGGAGGTTTGGACCTGAGGCCTCTCGGCAGGACTCGCGGGAAGCTGACGGCCGGTCGGAGTCGCGCGGGTTCTGCGGAACTTCACCCAGAAACTCTTTTTTTTTTTTTTTTTTTTTTTTTTTCTCCTACCAAACCTCTTCGTGAAGCGAAAGACCGATGGCAACGGCTCACGTGGCAAACGAAACGTCTCCCGGGCGGACGTCGTTCTCGTAGCGCCTCCGGCGGGCCTCGACGTGCGCTCGTCACGGAGACGCGTCGCGAGCTCGCGCGCTCCTCCGTCCGTGACCGACGCGACGTCGTCGGAACGCCGGGAAGACGCCAGCGGCTCCTCGGACGTCATCGGCGCGCGTGACGAAGTCGCCTTCCCGCGGCGGCGTGTGTCTGGCTCGCCGTCCTCCATCTCGTTTCCCGCGGCGGCGTGCTCACGTTACCCACGCAACGAATCTTCTCCTCTTCCTCTTCCTCCCTCGTTTTTGCTCGCCGTCCTTTCTCCTCGTTCTCATTTGCGGTGTCCTCCTCCTTCGCCATCTACGGGCTGCCTCAAAATGTGGAAAGGAAGTGCGCGTTGTTGTTCTCCATGTTTTCTGTCTGTTTGCACGTTTGTCCTCCGCCAAACGCGCACGCTCGTCGCCTCCTTCAAATAAAGCAACCGTGAAGTGAACAAGTTGTCACGCGCTTAACTAAGGTCACCCCGGGAAGCGGAGAAGGACCGAGGTGGCGTTCGCGCGGCGCTCGGAGGTCGAGGACGCCGTAAGAGCGCCGTCGTACGAGAAGCGGGGCCCGGCTAACCCCGTATTTGCTTTTCATTGCCTTGTTTTATGTTATGTACGCGAGCGGGGGACTATTAGCGAAAGAACGAACCCGCCAAAAGTAGGCTGGGCGGAAGTTTTCTTTTTTGTTTTCTTCACGTCACAAAACATCACAACAACTCGTGAAACGAAAGGACAAACGTCGCTTCAAAATGGGAACAGAGCTGACCGAAGGCCGTTCATTCCGTGTTCGTGATGCCAAATAAAAACACCGACAACACAGTCAAAGCTGTTTTCCGCCAACGTGACAAGAAAAAGGGAAGAAACAAATCAGCTTTGCTGCCGTTCGCGTTCACAGGGGAAGAAAAAGGAAGGCGGCCGAGCCAAGAGCAGCAGGATTCTCTCCGCGACGACAACTGCACGCGCGAACGACCTTCGGAATTCGTTGTGGGGCCTCAGAAAAGCGCCGGCCACTGGGTGGCGCCAGAGCCAAACGAGGGTTGCAAAAAGATCACTGACGCGCCATTGTTTTGTTCCCAAAACTTTTCAAACAAACCGTCCTTCCTTATTCATCAATTGATTTCACAGAATATATTTTTTTGGGGTTGTTTTCAAATGTTTTGGCTCAGCGGACGCTTGTTCTTCTCTCCTAACCGAACATTTGTCTCAATGTATTTGTTTACTATGGAGTTATATTGTTTGATGGATATCGTTTTTCACCGTTTTCTAAACGGCATCTTTGTTGAGTTTTCCCCCCACAATGGACGGTGACCTTTTCGAATCTCGCACCTGACCTCGTCACAAACAAACAACCGAAACACTCAAAATAATCCAAAGTCCATCAACGACAACTCGCCATTTTCATGGAATACAAAGTTAAAAGCGGCAAAGCTGCTCGTGGGAAACCAACCAACCGGTCGAAAGGAAGCAAAGAAGAACGAGCGCAAGCTTCCATCGTGCGCGGGCGGGCTGGAGGACGCCGGCGTGCGCGTCACGGTGGGCGTGTCCGCGCGACTTGTTGGCCACGCCCGGGAAGCGCGCGCTCGCTCGCCGCCGCCGTGCACTCTCGTGCGCGCGTCCGCGCAGCCGGAGGCATGTAGCAGCACCTGAAGGAAGCTCGCGTGCACGTCGTACGTCGCGTCGCCGTCGTCGCCGTCGTCGTCCTGACGGAGGAAGAGGAGGAAGAGGAAGAGGAGGAGGAGGACGACGCTGCCTTCCATCTTGAGCATCCGCCGCCATGGCGAGCGACTCCCCCGCGAGGAGTCTGGACGAGATCGACCTGTCTGCTCTCAGGGTAAGCGTGCACACGCGCGCGCGCGCACGGCCAGCACCTACCTACCTGTCCTGTCCCGTCCTGACAGGCCCCCCCCTCAATTCCTCGTCATCTTTCACCACCTGCCCCCCCCCCCCCATGCTACCGGTGATGCGCGTGCTGCATATGTCGTGCGCGTGCGAAAATGTGTTTTCTTGAGAATCGAGGCCGCGCGCGTGCTCGTACCTGGGCGAGTGCACTTGTGTGCGGGGGACTGGTGCACGCGCTCGGCGTAAATCCCAACGCGCGCGCGCGCGCACGCACCAGCCTGTGCCGCCATTTCGCGATGTTGCGGGAGCGTTGACGCGCTCGCTCGGCGGGCGGGCACGCGCACGCACGCGCACTCCCGTACGCCACAGCTGAGGAATGCGTGGGCGAGCAAGCGCGTGCTTGCGCCCGGCGAGAGAATTCACGCGCCAACTCGCACCTTCTCGCCTGGCTCTGACGTGCGCGCGCGCACCAACGAGTCTGGACGTGACGGAGGGTGCGCGCGCATTTGGAGGCCTCAAGCGTCTTCATCAGTGAGCAGAAATGACGTCACGCGCACATTGGCGTCCTCATTTTGGTCACCTTCCTCGCTCCCCTCGTTCCACGCGTGTGCGTCTTAGCCCGAGTTAGCTGGCGCGGTGACCAAATTGCGGCCGGGGGAGTCGGA
This sequence comes from Phycodurus eques, assembly GCF_024500275.1. NCBI lineage: Eukaryota > Metazoa > Chordata > Actinopteri > Syngnathiformes > Syngnathidae > Phycodurus > Phycodurus eques. The sequence goes on along the minus strand of NC_084545.1, from coordinate 16,105,766 downwards.
AAGCGCGAGAGGTCGTCGGGGTCGCCGCCGCCGATCTCCCTCGCGCGACGCGGAGATGCGCTCGTTTGGCCTGTAACGACTGACAATGAGACCCGGCCCGGCGGGGTCGTGGGGGCGGGGCGGGGCGTGCCTCTCATTTCGGCCCAAAGGGTCTTCCGAATCTTCGGCACAGCGGCGCCGTTTGTCTCCACATTTTCCCGGCAAAGCAAAACAAGCGCAAGTGACAGCTCGTAGCCGGACGAACGCTCGCACACCAGGTGGCGCTGTACTTTGTATTTCCCGCTGACTAACTGGTTGCGCGTGTCTCTCCCAGGACCCGGCGGGCATCTTTGAACTGGTCGAACTGGTCGGCAACGGCACCTACGGCCAAGTTTACAAGGTAAGGCCCGTCGCTGCGCGCTCAGCCTTCGGATTTTGCGCGCCTGACGGTTTCCGATTCCGGCGCGTTCCGATGTTGGGTTTCAAGCTGAATTTCTCATCGGGTCGACGCGTGCGGATGACATCGAAGCGACTGAAACGCAACACAGACGCGCAACACGACAGAAGCGAAGCTTCCGTCGGCGCCGATAAACGCGGTTGGAAGTCGCTGACACGCGGGCGCTAACGACTAGCGACGCGTCTGGAGCCGGAAAATGTTTGGAAGTCGCCCGCCAAGCGAGGCGCTTCGAGCGCGTCGGCGCGCACGTTACCGTGGAAACCTGGCATCGTTGCGAGCGTTTGCGACGGAGAACGTCGACGCAATTTCTGTCCGTTCTTGCGTAATTCTCGCAGACACGATGTGACTCGCTCGATACTGACTCGAGACTGTCGGCGACGCTTGCGGTTGGGTTAATAGTTCCTGCTTTGGTTAAGTCAGAAGAACGTGAATCAGAAGCACCTGATGTCCAATCAACCTCTCGTCCCAGAAGCTCTTGGAGAACCGAGCGGTGACCGAGAACCTTTTCACGGGCAACGCCAACACGAGACCAAACGGCGGCGCTACAGCGCCCGTCTCCGAGCGACCATTTGACGCCTCAAACACTTTTCCAGAACATCCTTCTCGGATAAGAGAAAACGGCGCTCGTCAGGTCGAGGAGCGCTTTCGTGAGGAGACTTGACGTTGAGAAGTTTGAGAAATCCAAATTCAAGCTCAGATGGCACAGAAATATTTCCATAAGCTCGCGTCCGCTTGTGCGGGAACCGATGAATTCCGTCTTGTTCATCTGGAGACGACCAATTAGCTTGATGTGTCACTGAGCAGTATTTATATTTTTGTAAGTTTGGGTCGGCCGCACACTAATAATAATAATCATCATCATATCAAACACAATTTGCGTCGTGCGTTTCTTAATACTCAAACATTCTCGCAGATGAATGTCTTGCGACGTCCGTCCGTCCACTTTCCGCACCCCGGCGGGCGCGCTGGCGCCGTCTTCGGACGAGAGGCGGGCGGGGTACGCCTTGAACCGGTCCCCAGCCGATCGCAGGGCACACATAAACAAACAACCGTTGGCACGCGGGTTCACACCTACGGGCGAGTGAGAGCTTTCAGTGAGGCGAGCACGCGTGTTTTGGGGATGTGGGAGGAAACCAGAGTACCCGGAGAAAAGCCACGCGGGCACGGGGAGAACACGCAAACCCCACACAGGCGAGGCCGGATTTGAACCCGCAACCTCAAAACGGTGAGGCGCAGGTGCTAACCGGTCATCCACGGTGCCGCCGCGGTGTGTGAAATAATTTTTGATTTTTTAAAATCCAGAAATGTTTTCATTTGTACTCTAGTAGAGAGCCCAAATATGCACACGAGAAGAAGAAGAAGAAGAAGAAGAAGAAGAAGAAGAAGAAGAAGTCTTGTCTGAGCCGGCAAGTTGCTTTGGCCGAATGCTTCTTGTTCCTTCTTGTGAGAATGTCGACGCTTATTTCCACGAGCCCTTGAAAGGACCGAAGTGGCTTCCACGGCAACGGCGTGAGGAATGCGAGGCCGGCCCGAACACGTCGTCGCGCCGGCCCGAGACGGCCGCCTCCTCCCTCCCCGCGGGGCTGCGCGTGTGCGCAGCGGCTATCGGGAGCGCCGGTGCGGCGGCCGTCTTTGTTGCAGGAAGCGAGATAAGAAAACGGAGACGCGATCTCTTCCTCTCGCTTGACTTTTATGACTAAACCCGGCGGAGCCGCTCGACCCGCCGCCGCCGGGTTTAGTTTTGTGCTCCGGCGCTCACACGCGCGACGGTCGAACTGGGCCGGTGATTCCCGACCTCTGCGGAGCACCCGATCCAAAAATGACGATTTCCTCGTTCGTCTGTCGATGCCGGCGCTGTATAGTGGCGAGCGGCACAATGAAATGTTCTTCCACGAGAAACGCACACATTTCACTCTTAAGAACTGCGTGCCGACGAGATCGTCGCTATTGCAGGATATCGACTTCTTGTGACTTTTTCCCTGAGATCCAAAAGATGCCTCGGCTGAATACATTTTGGGAAACGGGGCGAGCGGAGTCAGCATTGCAAAGATAAATTCGATGATCCGGAATTAACGTCGATGTCAATCGTGGCGTTTTGAATCGTCGGAATTTTCTTTCGAGAAACCTGTCACATCCGCGTCGCCGGTCGAAACGAGAGTCGGAATATCCACGACGGCAATTGCTCTTCAGATATCCGCAAAGCGGGCGAGGACGAGACTTTCGCCGCCCGTCTCGATCGGCTTTGTTGTGACCGATAGCCTCGACTCGGTCGCAGAGAGACGCTAATCCCCGCCGGGTAGCTGCGACTGACTCGTAGCTATCCGCCACTCCGGTGGGAAATATCCACGATGCCATTGGGACTCGTCACAATTCCAGTTCACGTGGTTCTTTTGTAATTTAAGATATCGGAAAAGCCACACGTAGATATCTCGAACCGAGGTGAATTCAAGGAATCTTTAACTCGGATTATGACTCGTCACAATCGAATTGCAGTTGTCTCAAACTGGAGTGACGCACGTATTCGTAATTCACAAACATGGCGAATATCTGCAACTGAATTGTCGATATCCGGATTGACACACGCGAGTGACAAACGCGCACACGTGTTACCCTCGGCGCGCCAGGCTGTTGCTAGGTTACCGGCAGGGTAGCGGAGGTGCGGCGGCGCGTTTGGTGCGTCGGGGACTTACCCGACTTCACCGACACTCTTGATGCCGTCGACACGCGAAAAAGCGACACAACGCGCGCCGCTGCCACGCGCGATCGTCGTCCGGACAACTTCGCCGTCGGCGTTTATCCGATCGCGGCGCGAAAACCTCGAGCGTCGTCGGGAGAGTAGAACGCGGTCCCCGGAGGTGCTGAGTATTACATGTACTCGTGCACCGATTGCCGCAGGTGCGTTTTGCTCGTCGAAATCGGCTCGCTCTCGCCAACCGATCGGAGGACGGGAAAATGCTCGTTGGCCTCGTGAAGGCAAATTTGAAAAGTTATCAGCGACAGAAACCGTCCCGTTTTCGTCGAAGTGGGCCAGCGCTACTCATTCTGAAGGCCCCGGGCAGATTAGATTGACACGGCAACATATAGAGGCGTAAATCCGATGGGACAAAAAAAATCCAACATCCGCATTACCTACCGGAAACAGCGCAGCCTCGGGAAACAAATAATAATAGTGTGGGCAATACATTCATAAGAAACAAATCAACAAATAACAAATCTCATGGAAGAATTTAGGTTGGAAATGTAGGCCAGTGCTTCTGATGATGTTTACGCTAGCAGAGAAGGCCTCGCTGGCCCTGACCGCTCACCACTCGGCGGCACATCTTGTCGCTCATTTTTGACGTCAAACGCGCATGTGCGTGTGTGTGTTTGTGTGTGTGTGTGTGTGTGTGCGCGCGCAGGAGTTTTACTTTTGCTATGATTCAAACTTGTCTCCGTGAATCAGGGGCGTCATGTCAAGACTGGCCAGCTGGCGGCGATCAAGGTCATGGATGTCACGGGAGTACGTAACGCACGCACGCACGCATTTCTCACAAGTTCCAGCCGCATTCGCGATAGATGACAATGTGGCCTCGCGAAAGACCACGTAAAAAGATTTTCCGAGGTTTTACTCCTGCAAATTGCGCAATATATGCTTTTGAAGTATTCCTTAGCACCGGTCCTCACGCGCTCACTGGCAACAAATGGAAGATGATCATATAATATCACTTTGAGGAAAGGGAAAGGAGGCTCATTCACTTTTCCAAAGTCCGCTTGCTTCAAGCTGTTTGTTTGTCACTCACAGTCGAAGTCAACTATAAAACTGACTTTAGAATTAGAATTAGAATTTTTTATTGATCTACCAAACTACATTTCCTCAATGAAAGTTTGCAGCGCAGAGGGGCTAACCCAAATTAGGATGCAATTCCAGCAATTAAACCTCCAGACAACTGCTACTTGAGCACACAGTAACTTACAAACAGAGCGCACAACAATAGTCACGGGCGTATATTCTGTCTGCTCTGTAGGGAAAAGGAATCATTCTCGTAGGAGACCTTCTCCGTCTCTTCTTCTTGCTGTTAATTACGCTGCATGTCTTCCAGGAGAGCTCAGTGCTGCCCAGCATGTCGTGGCACAAATTGGTACTGCGATGAAATGCACGACGACTGTAATTTCTCGTGTATAATGCGCACCCCCAAGGTTGACCTCCAAATTCTGGAAAAGCCTTCTACCTATGTATAATGCATTGTTACAATACATGCTTTTGCTTCTACCCATATGATCAAAACAGGAAGTATTTTTTCAAAGAATTATTCTGAAGTGAAGCACTTTATTTGAACATGTAATACTTTTTTAATGACTCGCTCTTAATTTGAAATTCACAGCCTTACCTTTATTTAGTCAATGAGAAAACACACAGTTGTGCTCGTATGTCTGATGATCCAGGCAGAATTTGTAAGAGGGGTACAATTCTTTCAAGAAAACACGTTTCATTTCATTTGATTTTAATGCCATTCAAATGAAACGGTCAAGCATTTCAGAAAAGCATTATCATTAAACAAAACATAACCATAAACAAATGAATGACGGTTGTTGTTCAGTCATATTTAAAAAAAGAAATAATAATAATAATAATATGAATCAGAATATTTCACAACTTCTGCCAGGTTATGTAAACGTACGAGGACAACTGTACATACGGTACATGCAGTCATACGTACCCCTGCTACATTGGAATGAAAGCGTAGGCTACATTTATTTACTTTTTCATTTCCCCCTGTACCTATGTATAATGTGCACCGTTGACAACATTTGACCGTTTTTTGGGGGGGAAATGCACATTGTACGCGAGAAATTACGGTAAATGTTTGAACGGAGACGTGCGATATGCTATCGGGGGAACGCTGTACGCACACGCACACACGCTCACCAGTGTGCATGTGCGTGTTAGGATGAGGAGGAGGAGATTAAAGCGGAGATCAACATGCTGAAGAAGTACAGCCACCACCGGAACATCGCCACCTACTACGGCGCCTTCATCAAGAAGAATCCTCCGGGCGTGGACGACCAGCTGTGGGTGCGTACGTGGAACGCGCACGCGCCGTACGCAAAAACTAAAGACGTCGGCGCGCGGCTTGCTGGAGGCCGGCGGGGCGCTTCCGTCGCGACGTGAACATCGCGGCCCGCGTCGCTCGCCGTCGTTCACATTCGGGCTTTAAAAAAACGAAACCATTTCATTTTTATCGAATAAAATAGAAAAGAATAATTGTTGATTGGTCACCAAGATAGAAAACTGTCTTGGTCTCACCAGCACAGGAGACGGACAGCACTGAAATAAAATGATTGTCATACATCAAACCTCATCGGACACATTAAAAGCAGAGGTAAGAGAGAGTAAAAAAAAAACAAAAAAAGAATCAAATAGAATAAGATCTAGTCAAATAAGTAGAACGGAGAGGTGAGGTCGTATGTCACTTTGTCAGATTTCGTGTCGCAATGACGTTTGGTCGGAAGGTTTTTTTTTTCCTTTCGACGTCCATTTGGCGAGAGAAGCTCTTCGCGCTTTTGCTTTCCCTTCTGGGATTTGTTTTATTTCTCCTGATAACAAAAACATACTTCGGTTTTTTTTATTTTATTTCGAGCATTGACTTCATTCAACTTCCAGAGAAATCATTGAAAAACTTTGTTTTGGTTTACAGTTCATATGAAAACACGATACATACATTTCTTGTCCCTTGAATCCAAACATGAGTAAACAGCATTTGTAATCAATGAACCTTCTCAATAATAATCACGAGTCCTAAATGGCCTCATCGAACTGCTGTGTCACACTTTTTCGATGTATCACGCGGAGGTCGGGCCACCTCGGCAAAAGGTTCGCGACTCGGACGCGCCTACCTCGGCTCAAACGTTTCCGAGGCGGATAAACGACCGCTTTTGCCTAACGTAGAAATGCGGTGGGAAATTGTGCGATGGCCTCGCAGCGGGCGCTGTTCTCGTCATGTACGAAAGAATGTGAAAATGTTTCGCGTTTGCTCGCGGAATTAGCTGAAAGTTGCTAATTGGCTTTCTGAAGAACAGCTGCGAGAAACGGGAAGGGAGTCGACATCTCGCGAGCAAACGTCGCCAACGCTGTGTTGTAAAGCGGCCGCTCTCCGTTTGCAGCTACGTTGTTCGTGCCGGCCGTCGGCGAAGACGCACTTTCAACGACCAAAATCGTGCCGACGCGGAAACGGATCGAGCCTACCCGTCGGTGTCCCGATCCCCCGCGTAGCGCTTCTGTCGCCGTTGCGTCCGCTCGCGCGTCGGAACCTCTCGCCGACTTGTTTCCGTTTCCTTTTCCCTGGCGGCCCCCGTCTGCGTCTGCGTCTGCGTCGGGCACAGCTGGTGATGGAGTTCTGCGGCGCCGGCTCGGTGACGGATCTCATCAAGAACACCAAAGGCAACTCTCTGAAGGAGGAGTGGATCGCTTACGTGTGCCGGGAGATCCTCAGGGTGAGCGGCGCGCAAACAACGCGACGAGAAGTCGAATCCGCCCGTGAAACGGCGCCGCTGTCCTCCCGCAGGGTCTCACTCACCTCCACCAGCACAAGGTCATCCACCGCGACATCAAAGGTCAAAACGTGCTTCTGACGGAGAACGCCGAAGTCAAGCTAGGTGAGCGCAGTCGGCCTCGCGTCCTCGCCTCCGTGTGCCGCGTATTGGGCGAAAAGCCGCGATCCGTATGGCAGCGTTTTTGCACGTGGTTTGAGCCCTCCCACACGCTTTCAACACACTTCAACTTATCAACTCGTTCGCTGGCACCCGTTCTGAGCGGCGACGGCCGTTTTTGAGCATTTGGACGGATCTTTCCACCCACGCACGCGATCTCGTGCTCTGCCACAATACGCGCAGCGAAACGACGAGTCGCCTCTTTTCTCGTGTGTTTCCATCTCGCTCTTTCCGATGTTTGCTAGCCAGCAGTAGGACGTGGCTCGGTTGAGCCAGAAACGCCGATTTCTCACCGACAAGCGGAGAAAAGGAGCTTTTGCTGAATATTTGCGCCTTTTGTGGCACCTCAAACGAGAACAGAAGAAAACTCAGGCTTTTGATGGCAAAATAATTGCATGACGAGCGACGCTGACCTAGCGCACGATGTCAGCGGTGTGGATACGTACTCCGCTCACGTGCCAGGCTGCGCCGCTTCCGACGTGTCGGCATTTCTCTCCCTCACGATGGAGGTGTCAGTCCAAGATTTCCCGCGCAATCTTGATCTTCTACTCCAAAGCTGTGCTGATCTGCGGGGATCTGTTCGTCATTTTTGTGGTTTCCAAACCGGAATTTCGCCCGCCCGTTGAAAAAACACAAATGTCGGCTCCGAGCACAAACGCATACGAACGACGCATCGCGGCGTACGTTCCCGCTGCTCGCCGGCGGTTTTGCACTCTCAGGGCTGTCGAACTCATTTTTGTTGCCACGGTTATGACTGTGAAAGCATTTGAACGTTTCATCGCCTCGTCAGAGTATTCAACGGCGGCCGGTCCACCGAGGGCGCCGCCGCTGACGCACCTTGAAAAGGGCAACAGTGAAATAAGGAAAGGGAAAATATTACCATCGAAATATGTCTATCATATCTGTTTTTATAAATAGGACACAATAACGAGTGAAATTGTTTGCCTCGTTTTATGACGCGAGGGCGCGTCGACGTTTTCCTACTGGCCCTCGTGAAATGCAAAGCCCGTTGCCCCGGTAACCCTTCAACGGCTTGACTGTTTAACCCTCCCACCGGCCCATCACGTTACTGTACAAAGGGGGAAAAAAGGCCTGCAATATCGCTACGCTTTTATTTGGTTCGTACGACGATTCGAAATGTTGCTCCAGATTTGAGCAAGCGTCACGGAAGTGGATGCAAGGATTTGTTTTCGTGGGCCACATATAATGACGCGTCGGGCCGGATTGGGCCCCCGGTACGTTCGGGCTTCGAGAATGGAGAATCGAGAACCGATCGGAACCGGGATTAACGTGTGCGTGCGTGTGTGTGTAGTGGACTTCGGTGTGAGCGCCCAGCTGGACCGCACGGTGGGCCGCCGGAACACCTTCATCGGGACGCCATACTGGATGGCGCCGGAGGTGATCGCCTGCGACGAGAACCCGGACGCCACGTACGACTTCAAGGTGCGCCGCCTGACGCTAGTCGCGCCGACGCTAAACACTCGTCGTGAAAATCAAGACAGAGCTGCATTCATTTGGCGCTGACGTAACGTACATTTGTGCCAACTGTAAGTCAGAAACGCGCCGTAGTCCACCACTAACTTACGGTCGCGAAAGTAGTTATGTGAAAAACACTTTTAGGCCGTAAATACGAAACAATCCAATGAAAAACGCGAAGTATGATGCTCATCGGGCGAATGCTAAGTGTGCGCGCAAGCTAATGCGTGCCTTCTTGTGCCGCGTGACCACGTATTCTTCCGCCGCGGGCCGTTCCGAACCGTCGGGAAGCGAAAGCCTTCTGTGCAGTTTGATACAATGACAAAAAACGGAAATGTTTTTCTTTCAAAAAAACATTTGATTTCGTCCCCCCACCCCAGAAAACACTCAATTTGAGAAAATGTCGAAATAAATGCTGAGTCGAGGATGATTTTTTTTACTTAAAATATAAAACAAGCAATCCTGCGTTGTCCAACAAATGACTTTTTTTCCTCCAAAACAAATGACTCCTCTAAAACAACAGTTTTGTTCTTTTTTTTCTGAATTTTCTTTTTTTTTTTTTTAATATATCCTTTTAGAAACAATACTATGTTCAACACAAAAAACTATTCTAAAAAGAATGAGGTTTTGTTTCCAGAATGTTTAGAATATACTTTAGTCTTCGAAAAATGCTACGTTCTTCAACAAATGACTTTATTCTTCCCAAAATTTTGTTCTAAAAAAAACCCCAAACATTCTTTTTTCAGAATTTGTTTTTTCAATGTGCTTTATTCTTATCAAAAATACTCCCTTCTCCAAAAATGTGACTTTTTCAAAAGTTTTTTTTTTTTAACTTCCTTAAAAAACCTCCTAAATAAACTTAGAAGAATTTATTTTGATTGCGGAGTTGATGCGCTTTCATACGAGCAAACTCAAGACGACCTCGAAAGGTTTTTTTTGGAGGCGGCGACGTGTTGTTTGCTTGTCTCCCTGCGGAACGGTCCGGAACAAGCCGAGCGAGAGGGGAAAGTGTGTTCATGTGCGAGGACGGATGGCGATGTTTTTATGACTTAACACGTACACACGGAGCAGCTAGCGCGCTAGCACGTGAGCAGGAAGTGAAGCTGTTTGTTTTTTGTGTGTGCGCGTGCAGAGCGATCTGTGGTCGCTGGGCATCACGGCCATCGAGATGGCCGAGGGAGCGCCGCGTAAGTTGCGAACTTCAACAAAGTTCAGCACCGAGCGCTCCCGTCAACATCCTGTAATTCTTCTTCTTTCTTCTTTCCCACTTGTCTTTTCTTTCCTTTCCTGCATTTTCCTTCTTTTTCTTTTTCTTTTGCGATTCTGCCTTTTTTCCTTTTCTCGTCCTTTCCCGTCCCTCGTCCGGCGTCGTCCTCAGCGCTGTGCGACATGCATCCCATGAGAGCGCTCTTCCTCATCCCCAGAAATCCCGCCCCCCGACTCAAGTCAAAGAAGTGGTGAGTCCCGTGACGCAACGCGCACGGGAGAACGACTTCGGTCAGTGTTTCCCAACCGCGTTGACGAGTCACGCATTTAATGCGAGGTGGCTTGAGCCCGCGCACAAAATCAGCAAATCGGTGAGCTGTCAGCAAATATCAGAGGCTAGGTGATCAAAAAGACAAATCAGCCAACAGGTGAACCCGCGAGTCGAATCTCCTCGCCGCGGCGCGACAAATCGTCATTATTCCGATCTACCGCATGTACTTTTTCTGAGATCTTCGCGCGGCTACGGCTTCGCGCCCGGTTGGGAAACACTCACGTACGGTCGACGACGGGTTCCGGCCCACGCGCTCGGGAGGCTTCATTGTCGTCGTCGTCGTCGTCGTCGTCGCGGCGAAGGTCCAAGAAGTTCCAGTCGTTCATCGAGAGCTGCCTGGTGAAGAGTCACGGCCGGCGGCCGAGCACGGAGCAGCTGCTCAAGCATCCCTTCATCCGCGAGCTCGCCAACGAGCGGCAGGTGCGCATCCAGCTCAAGGACCACATCGACCGCACCAAGAAGAGGCGCGGGGAGAGGGGTGAGTTCCCCCGAAAACATTCTTTCAACTCCTGAAGCGATGCGAATGCGTGCGAGCTCGTAGGGCTTATTTCACTTCGTTGGCTTCGTTCGAGAAGTGAGGGGAAGGCGGGAAAAGTCTGCGGTGAGCGAGGAGGAAAATCCACAATACACGTAGGGCAAAAAAAGTCACGACTCGAGGCATTCGAGGCAGGATCGCCCGCAAAAGCCGTATTCCCGTTCCGAATGTATTGACGCGCGTGATTTAGGGCGTGGGAAAATGGAAGTTCATCTTTATATTCCAACAGCAGCACCGGTGGCGTCAACAACAAAACCGCAAACGGTCAAGTGAAACAAAAAATCGGAAATACGACAATAACCCAAAAAAAGAACAACCGAGTCAATCAGAAACCCCCGTGAGTATTGTCTTTTTCCAAATGTTTTTGGAATGACTTGCGTGAAACCCAAAATTAGGGCCCCGCCGATGTGGATTTTGTTGAAGCCGATGCCGACGTTCACATTGGCCGGAATACAATTCCAATAACTGAATCATAATTTAATAAATACGAATACGTAGAAATCAAAACTCGGTATTGTTCAATTCAAAATGTTCACTCAAACCGGATAATAACAAAGTCTCCGAGCTTAATGCTAACGGATGCTGGAATGCAAAACGCCATAGATGGGCGAATGGAAATGAGTATCAATGTCGGTGTCATTTTAAACCTCGATCCAGCCTTCGACGTGCATTTCTTCCAGGAGGCCCGAGCGCCGCCCGCCATGTAGCGGCACGACGTGGTGCCGCGCGACAATTCGGACTCCAGCTGTCACGATCCAATCTTTTTACAATCGATTATCCTGTAGATATTTCGACAAGTACTTGACTAATCCCTAAAAAAAAAAAATATATATATATATATATATATATATATCTCAATATCATTCTTTTTTATGGATTTAGTACCGCTAACCTGCATTTGATTTCTTCCCATTTGTGAGGGCTGGACTTCTACCCGTGTACGGTATAAAGTGTAAAGAATTTGAGAAAACATTCACATTAGCATTAGCGTGCTAACGAGGACCATTGGCAACACGAATCCCATTCAGCTCACTCATACGTCGCGTTAAGCGTACATTACACATCGAGTGTGTTAAAATCACTTAGCGACGCTCCTCTGTCGATTTTGCCGATGATTTCCACGGGCCCGACGCGGCGTCCGTCTGCAACCAATGTCCCTGCGCAAAACGTCGACAGCGGCCAATTGGTTCCGGGCAGCGCAAATACGCGTGGCTTCATATTTTTTAATTGCCTCCGGGCAGAAATGTTTGCGTCGACCGGTTTTTGTGGTCGACTTAGCTGAGTTAGCCGATTTTTATTTGACATTTTTTTTCTCCCCACGGCCCTGATTGGGATGCGCCCGTCGCCTTTCAAAACCCATCAAAACGGCAAAGAAGGCGAGCGTGCGGCACCAAACCGCGACGTAGCGGCTATTCGTCGTAATCTAACGCAACCGCGAAACGTTCATCAGTCGTGTGACCTTGAAAGAAGTCATACGTGTGACACGTGACATTTCCCACGACCGCAGACGAGACGGAGTACGAGTACAGCGGCAGCGAGGAAGAGGATGAAGAGCGGGACATCGGGGAGCCCAGGTACGAGCGGCGCCCGCCCGGCCGCCTCCTTCGACGCCTTCAACTCCTCCTCTTCCTCTTCCCGCAGCTCCATCATCAACATTCCCGGCGAGTCGACTCTGAGGCGGGACTTCCTGCGCCTGCAGCTGGCCAATAAGGAGCGCTCGGAGCTGATTCGCCGCCAGCAGCTGGAGCAGCAGCAGAACGAGGAGCACAAGCGCCAGCTGCTGGCCGAGAGGCAGAAGCGCATCGAGGAGCAGAAGGAGCAGAGGCGACGCCTGGAGGAGGTCGCCGCCCCTTTTCGTCTCGCTTTCTCCTTGCGAAGCCGACGCTTGTGATCGGCTCCCTGCGGTCACGTGCCCCTTCTGCTCCCGTTATCCCCAAAACCACCTCCGAGCGCCACCTCGTAGTTTCTCCGAGATTTCGAAAAGCTTCCGCTCAGTTACACTTTCGAACAAAGTGTTTTTTTCTTACACTAACCTATCGAGCTGCCTTACTTTGAGAAAGTCAATGAAATCGTTGCACGACCAGACGCGGCAGCCCCGCTTTCTACCCAAAGCGCCGCCATTTCCCGTCATCTCCCTGACACTCGGGTCGACGAACTATGGAGCGTTAGCGCGTTCGCGCCATCGAAGATTGGAAATCGTCCCGATTTGCGATCGGACGTGTCGATATGTGCCCCGCCGTTGCCTGGCGACCGGTCCGGGGCGTCCCCGGCCTCTCGCCCCAAATCAGCCGTGAGCCAAACGGGATGAGCGCTAGTTACAAAAATGGATGTTCCCGACAAAATCTGGAAAGATGATTTAAAAAAAAAAAGTGAGCCGTCATCTAACGTTGCCTCCGAATGACATGCACTCCCTCGCTCGACATCCATCCAATAATATTCACCTCCTCCAAATCCCGACACATTTGAATGGATGGTTGATTTTCGCTCATTCTTAGAATAAAACACAACCGAAGCAGTTGCACGAACATACAAAAGTGCATCGATTATTGCCTGAAAATATGCACAGGCTTATTTTTTCTATGTGAAAAAGACAACCAAAAAAAAGAGAGAAAATACAATACAAAACAAAAAGCATCCACTCTGATTATTTATCTTTTTAAGGCCTTTCTAAATCTCTTGAGAGCAATTCATCGTTTCAAGTCAGAACTGAGTTTAACTCGCAAAACTGAAACACATTTCGATGTTAGAGTAGTTCTCACTTTGCATGTTTTGAAAAAACAGAACAATGACGCCGTCCGTCAATTGCAGTTGAGAAGGAAACCCGTCGGGAAAAGGTCGGCCATTTACTGCTCTTCTTCTTCTTCTTCAGCTTCCGACCGTCGCGGGCGCCGTTGCGCGATTGCCGTTAAAAGTCCCCAAATAATCCGAACGGGCCCGAAACGAGGCCGCCTCCAAATTTCTCTCACCTTGCCGCTTGCGTTTTGCCGCCCGCAGCAACAACGTCACGAGCGCGAGATGCGCAAGCAGCAGGAGCGCGAGCAGAGGAGGAGGTTCGAGGAGATGGAGCAGATTCGCCGCGACGAGGAGAGGCGCCACGCCGAGAGGGAGCAGGTACCGCACGGACGCCGCCCGTACTGCGCTCGCTCGCTTCCGCCAGGGGGAGGACCTTTTCACAGCGCCGATATTCGCACCTGCGCCACCAAGAACTGCGTTACTGCCGCGCTGGCGGTGCGAAGCACAAACAAATTGAAAGACATTCAAATCTGTTCGAAGCTAAACAAAAAAAGTTGGCGCACAATAGTTCCAAACTTGCCACGAAAGGGGACGGCGCCACTTTTCCGTTCCCTCGACGCTATCTGCCGTCTCTCGGCCTTCGAAGAGCCGACGACGCGCGCTTCAGCTTTCGGCTTTCTAACACCTTTGCCCTCTTCCTCCTCCTCCTCTTCCTTTCCCCCTCCCCCCGCCGCCGTCTGTCTCGTCTCGCACCGCGCGGCGCTGCGCCTGCGTCAGGAGTTCATCCGTAGGCAGCTGGAGGAGGAACAGCGGCAGCTGGAGATCCTGCAGCAGCAGCTCCTGCAGGAGCAGGCCTTACTGCTGGTACGGTAACGTCGTGGCCGCGATCGGGCAAAGTCAGCGACATGGAGAGCGCGTATAAAATGCATTCTTTTTGAACCATTGATTTCCCACGCAACCTCTTAATAAAATGCACTTCAACTTGTTAAAAGCCACTTTTTCAAGTTTCTCTTGTTTTCGAGAAATGGGAGACGGTCGGTCGTGTAACATCACTTTGGGGTGACGAAAGGAAGACTGCGTCAGTCTCCATGTGATTTACTTGGCACTTTAAAAAACAACCGCAGCTGCAACAAAGAGGTACAGTCCCAAAAATAGCGTACGACACAAAAACAAGGGAAGCACGTCAAGCTGTTCAAATCCAAGCAAGAAAGTTCGTTTGTCGCTTGCCGTCAGCGGCCGATTCTGGCACGCGCGAGACGTCGGGCCGCACGGGTCGGCGGAGCCGCGGGGCCTTTTCGATTGCGTCGCGTGTTCAGCGTTGGCGCTCGCGTGGGCATTTGCACGCCCGTGTGGGTGGACCCGATGTAAGAGCGCCAGAAGAGATGCGCCCACGACGGACTCAATAGGAATTTCGCGGCTGATGCTAAATCCATCCCGTTTGTGTAGCGCTTCTCCTCACGAGGGTCGCGGGCGCGCCGGCGCCCATCCCGGCCGGGTATCTTCGGGCGAAAGGCGGGGGACGCCCTGAACCGGTCGCCAGCCAATCGCAGGGCGCACCTAAACAAACAACCGTTGGCGCTCACATTCACACCTACGGGCAATTTCGAGTCTTCGATCAAGCTCCCGCGCGTGTTTTTGGGATGCGGGAGGAAAGCGGAGTTCCCGGAGAAAAGCCACGCAGGCGCGGGAAGAACACGCCAACTCCACACGGGCGGGGGCGGGATTTGAAGCCCGGTCCTCACGACTGCGAGGCAGATGTGCGAACCGGTCGGTCACCGTGTCGCCTGATGCTAAATCATCAACAAATATTTTCTATGAATATTTACAATAAGCTGTTCTGGTCATTTACGACAGTTGGAAGAACTGTCGCATCATGTGCAACATGTCAACGGAAATAAAGGCACGCAAATAATGTCAACAGTACTAACATTACGGTGAAAAACAAAACCGAAGCGCACGTACATTTAGTACAAGTACACACAACAGCTACTTTGCGGAAACAACAAACAATCGATGAGTAAATGAAGAATAAATATTGCAAAGAAGCGTAGCTGTTATGCTCATTGTTAACCTTCACACAAGTGCTACAAATCTTCTCTCTGGTCTGTGGGAGCAAAAACTCTAACTTGTTTGGGACCTGTTCTGCCTCTTCTTCTTGCTTGAAATCTCGCTGCGTGTCTTCCGGTAGAGCGCAGCGCTGCCGCCCGGCGTGTTGTGGCACAACGCGGTACGACACAGAAGGCGCACAAGTCTCAATTCAGACTTGAAGTATTGCAAAAAAATCGTCATTTACGAGGACATTTTTGTGTGTCTGAAACGTTGTCGACTCTGCGACGCAACTACGGCCGATGACGGGCCGTCGTCGTCTTTTGTGCTTCAGGAGTACAAGCGGAAGCAGATCGAGGAGCAGCGCCAGGCGGAGCGTCTGCAGAGGCAGCTGCAGCAGGAGCGAGCGTACCTGGTGTCTCTGCAGCAGCAGCAGCAGCAGGACCCGCAGCAGCAGCAGCGCCCCCCGCAGGACAAGAAGCAGCTGTACCACTACAAGGACCAGGCGCCCGGCGCCGCCAGCGACAAGCCCGCCTGGGCCAAGGAGGTAGGAGAGCACCCGAAAGCCACACTTGGGGCTTCACGCAAAATAACTTAACTTCTTCCGCGTCGTCCCGTGCGGTTCGGGGATTCTGTCACATTCTTCAGGTTCTATTTTGGAGCGATAAGATGTTTGGGGGGAAAGTATACGTTTTATTCAGGAAATAGAGCGCAGGGAAAGTAGCCAGCATTCGAAGTAAGGGCAGATTAGGAGTGATGAGATCCGGTAGACGCGCCGTCGCTTCGCACAACCGAAGCGCTTTACGGATGGGAAGGACGAAAAAGGTTGAGCAGTAATTGCAGCATTTGTGTGCGAAGGGTTAAGAGCTCAAGCTGAACGGCGATGCTGTGGAATCCTTCGAAATGTTGACAACTTCCAAAGTTGCTCAAGAAATGTGCATGTTCAAAATGGCTCTTAATTGGGGAATTTTATTGGGAACGTGTCCGAATTTTCCGATTGGGATAGTAAGAGTTCCCCATACGTCCCGAATGAGCTGAAGAGTTTGAAGTTCGAATTCGTAAAGAGACGTCAATATGTGAAATGTCCGCATCGATTTGGGGTCTTGTCGCGGAAAATGTGGCATAATGAATAATAATCCAATATAATGAGACTGTGATTGGGAGTCACCACATATTTTGCTGCTTTTCCCTTTTATTCCGTAGTTTCGGAGGTTCCGCACAACGTGCCTTTTCCGCTGCCGCCTTTTGTCGAACGTTGGTTTTGAGGTGAAAATCTCTAAACGGGAGATTGACACGATGTCCTGCTTCAAAATGTCCGCCGTGATTGTCCACGTTTTCAACAATTCTCGACTTTGTGCCCCTTGACAAAACGACCGGGAGAGAATAACCTTCCGCTTTAACAGGTTGGAGTTCGGCACCGGATCGGCGTTTGCTTTGCATTGTGGGAAGTGGCGGCCAAGACTGCTCGTGCGCTGAAAATAATGTGCTACCCGAAGTCATTTTTCTTTCCAAATATTCTTCATAAAGCGAATTGTTGGTAAAGCGAGTTTCCGCTGAATGTGCGAGTGCAGTGTTCCCTCGTTTTTTGCGGCGAATGGGGACCAAAACCGCAAAGTAGGATTTGCCACCCCCCCAGGAACTTTCATGTAATGAATGTTTCAATTATGTAAACGGTATTTATACTTTCCATATTTGAGACAAAGATTACAACGGTTCACGTATTTCCTTAACTCTCGAATTATAAAAGCAAAGCCATCATGGCGTGCCGCGGATGCATAACTTCCGCATCTTCTTCTTCCTCTCGGGCTTTCGCAGCGGCGCAGCATCGTAAAAGCGCTTGCTTAACTCATCCCAAAAATGGTCGCCTGAACAAAAAAGGTTATTGCCAACGCAACAGCGTGGACGAGACCGGCGAGACACAGCGAGGGAAGATGCCGGGTGAGGCCGCGATGGCGGGCGGCCCATCGGCTCGCGGGATAAATCCACGCGTGCTCTCCTTGGTCGATGTCCCGCCGGGAACCGATGCATGAGTGCGCGTACAGGACGGGCGTGTCCAAAGCCTCTGAGTCCACTCAGGGAAAGCTCCTCTCGCGCGCAGCGACATCAAACAACGCGTCTTTCCGCAATGTGGCTGCCGATATGGCTGTATTTTGTATTTCTTTGAGGAATATTTTGGAAAAACCCGCGAAGCACTGAAGCCGCCAAACGGCGAGGGAACGCTGTATTTGCCTGTGTGTACGCATGTTTCTGGTGGTCCGGTAAACGCTGGCGTCGCCCCCTGCAGGTGATGCGTCGAGCTCAGAGCAACTCCCCTCGCATCCCCCCCAAGAAGTACCACTCCTTTAGGCACGTGCGCGACGCCCACCTGGACCCGCTGCTCCTACTTCCTGGTTACAAGCCCCGGCGGCGCCGCCCCCCCTCCTACCCCGCCCACGTCAGCCCCTCCCGGGACCGCCTGCCGCGCATCCGGATCACCCGCGTCCCCGAGCCCGGGCGCGACCCTCGAGGCCGGAGTCCCAGCCGCCGGGTCAGTCGGTGCGCGGGCGGGCGTTGCTAACCGCTTCTTTTTTCCAAGCCCGCTAACGCTTCTCCGTCTAAGCAGGTGGCTTCGCTTCCTTTCCTCTCCGACCGCTGCTCCTCTCGCTCTCCCAAACTTTGCTGTCAGCAAAGTGTCGTCGTCGTCGTCGTCGTTTCTTAATCACGTTCTTCCTTTTTTCAGCTGCTTCTTCGAAACGAGTGATTCCCAACCAATGATCCAATTTCAGATTCAGAATCGTCTGTCCTGGCCAAGTGTGTTAAAACGCGAGTAGCTTACTAAATGTGTTAAAACGCGAGTAGCTTACTACTTCAGGAAATAAAGACAAATGTCGGAAATACAGAGGCTTCGAGCAATAGGAAGTGTCCAATTTTGCAGATCAGCAACAAAGGCGCAAATGATGCGGAGAGATGAAACTAAATTGGAACTTTGGTTTTCCTCATTCATCCTCTCCAAAAAGTTCCAAATTGTACGAAAACCAAAGCAATGTTTCCCATAGAAAATAATGTAAGTCGAATCAATCTGTTCAAGAAATACAATTTATAGAGAGTCATTATAGTTAAGCATACAGAAAACTGTCGGAAGTAAGAGGATAAATAACCATTCGACATCACTTGACGTAATCTTGCCATTAAAGCCAATGCAAGTCGTCGTCCCGATGACCACGCCGTAGTTGGTTACCACCCCCGACTGCGAAAACGGCCGATCCGTCCGCCGCGCGACGCGGCCCGACGACACTTGCGTTCACCGGTCCGTCGAGAAAACGCTCGATAAAGTTGGCACGCGCACGGAGCGCGTCGGGCGGGCGCTCGATTCCGGGAAACGAGCGGCCGGGTCTCGCGGGCAGGCGCTGCAGAGCAATTTCAAACTGGCAAAAACTGGGACCAAATTTGAAAAGCGAAGCTTTTGAAAACTGGCACTGAGGAAAAGTGCGGTTCTCCTTTGGGAGCAAGACTACAGTGAGAATGACACCGGAGAGATTTGCATATTTTTGCAAAGCGTACTTAACTGGTCCAAATCCTATTTATTGACTGCAAATTATGCGTCTTTTTCTTCTTCAATTTTCTTCCAGCGGAAGAGAATTTCATTGTAATTTGATTCCAAAAAAGTCCACACACATTCAAAGTCACGCATACTACAGTGTAGACCCCGAGTGGACCAAAATCAAACCTACAGCTCACATGCACATTTTGTATGGGTATCGTTGTTCAATCGTGAAAAAAAAAAAAATCCTTTTCGTGTCAATGCTCGAATAATCAATGGTATAATTGCTCAAATAATTGATTCTATTGATAGCGCAACAGAACGCGCACGTTCTCTTCAATTAAACGGGCGCACGTTTCGCACGTTTGAGACGAGATCGTCATTGTTTCAGCATTCCTCATTTTTTGGGTTTGGCTCCAACCCAACGCAACCTTTGACCCCGATATCAGCACAAACTCGAAGCGGTCGTCCTCTCCTTCCGCGAGGCGAACCCGCGAGATGTTGCCAGTCGTCGCCATCGGCGCAAAGATTCTCCAGCGTTCCGTTGGTTCACTTCGCGGCTCAAAGACGAAAGATTGTCAGCTGCTGTTTTCATTCATGTTGGCCCAAAAAAAGGCTCACAGGGTCCAATTGTAACTAACTCAACCAACTAACTACCTGTAACTAACCAGCACTTGTTCTCCTGCAGGCTTGTTGTTGTTGTTTTTTGTTTTTTTTTATTTGCGTGTATGCGCTACGAAAACGTCTCAAGCCGCCGAAGTTGCCCCGACACTCACGCCGGCCCCCTGGCGGCGGCGCGTGTCGGGCAACGGCAGACAGAAGCCGACCGATTTGATTGGCAGGCGAATGTCGATCTCGATTTCAGCCTGTTGACTTTTTGTCCGCACATTTTAGTGAACGAACTTCAAGTTCAGCTTTGGAGAAAAGCTGCCGTGGCGAAAGACACGTCTAAGGTCACCAGGGTCAAAGTTCATACGGCCGTCAGGTGCCCCGCTGCTTGTCGGGAGTGACTGAGTTGCGCACGTGTGTGCGTGCGTGTGTGTGTGTGTGTGTGCGTGCGCCTCAGGCGGACGAGCGTTTTGCGGCCAACCGCCAGACTTCTCCTGCGTTGCAGCACAAAGTGTCCAACCGGATCTCGGACCCGTCGCTGCCCCCCCGATCCGAGTCCTTCGGCAGCTGCGCCATCCAGCAGGCGCGGACGCCGCCCACGCACCGCGCCGTCGAGCCGCAGGTGGGTGCGCGCGCCATCGCTACCTCTACGCCTCGATAGCCGCCGTCGATCAAATGGGATTTTCGGAACGTTTGAATGTGATCCTGAAAAAAAAAGCAAGACGCTTGAAAGGAGGCGCTAAAGACATTTCATTTCAAGATGGGTGATTTGGCCTTAAAATGAAATATCAGCATTTCGTTTTTTTCAAAGGGAGAAGAATAGGTCCTATGTGACCCCACACTCGAGTGTCAACATGGTATTCTGATGAATATTGTGTCCGCGGAATCCGAATGAAAGCGATCCATGTTCATCCACGTCAGCGCCGCCACGTTGGGCAAATTCGCCTTCTGCCGTCGATCGAAATGAACGTCGCGTCGTCTCTCGCGCTCGCCGGAAAACAGGCGGCGGGCGCCCCGTCCGTCCGTCTATGCTGCGAGAACGAAGACGGGTTGATGCCATCTCCACGGCAACACAATTTTTGCAAGTTCCGATTCAAACCGTCATTTCATCGGCTCGCAGTTCCGCTGCCTGTTTTCCAAGTTTGCTCACATTGTGACAGCAGAGGGCGATATTTCCCAACATGGCGGCCCCCTGACATGGATGAAAATTGATCCGTTTAATCCTTATTCCCCGAATGCAATATTAATCAGAAGTAAGCTTTTACACGATCAGGATTTTTGGGGCCGATCACAGAGTTTAAAAAAACGATCACAAGATGGAGGAACGTGTCTATTTAAATGACCTGTTCATTTACTGTACATACTTGTGTACTTAATTGCTCCAAAAATTACATTTCCAATCAATAATGTATCTTTGTTCCTCTATTTATGCCAGTGAGGCAAAGTGACAGACAGAACCAATGAATGCTCTTCGATTAGAAGATGGCAGGAAGTCAACGCAGTCATGAATGGATCCACATTTTGGGACATTTTTGTTCGTTGGTGTGCCGTGAGATTTTTCGATTGTACAATATGTTCCTTGGCTCCGTAAGGTCGGAAGTCGCCGCTCCAGTCACATCGTGGATTCTAATCGGTCAGGTCGAACCGACACGACAACGTGACCGAAATCGTGGCTGCTAACTTACTGTAATTCAATGACTTTATTTACAATTAAATGACTTCACCCACTCCGAAACTTGAGAGCACGATGCGACAGAACGGCGGCATGTTTACGTCCGACCGTTAGCGATAGCACTAGCTTGCTAGGCTACGTAACGTTTTGTTGCCCGCTTGCGAGCCGTATCGTATTCAATGTACGTGAAAGATACGTCAAGCGAGCCTTAAACGAACGTCCTCATCGACTTGTACAAATGAGGTCAAAGTTCGATTGAGATTTTTTTTTTTTCTCATTATGCGTTTGTTCGTAGAAATTCAAGTCACTCGTTTTCTTTTTTTAACAGTCCAAACGTGTCCTGACAAATAAACTGCAATTTATTTGTCCGTCCGAAAGTGTGAAAGAAGAAAACAAAAGACAAAAGTGCGTCGTGCGTGACGGCCTCTCCTTTTTCTCCTTCATCCCGCTCCTCCTCATCTTCCTCCTCCTCTTCGCCCCCCGCCGGCGCGGGCGCAGATGGCACAACCGGTGCAGGTGAAGAGTACGCCGGGCCTGTCGGGCTCTCAGTCTCTGTACGAGCCGCGCGGGGCGTCGTCGTCGTCGTCGTCGTCGTGCGCCCCGTCGCCCTCCCCCTCGCGCCCCCCCGTGCCCCGGCAGAACTCGGACCCCACCTCCGACACCCCTCCCCCCCTGCCTCTGGCACGTCTGGCGCCCCCTCTGGACATGCTGGAGCGCAGCTCGTGGCTGCGGCAGGACGACGACATGCCCCCCAAGGTGTCAGCATGCCCTCCCCCTCCTCCTCCTTTGTGTCTGTCGTCTCGTGTACAGTGAACCCATTTGTCGGCGGGTTTGATTTCTACGATTTATTTTATTCATTTAACGAAGTAATCACAGCGGTGCCTTGAGATACGAGTTGAATGAGTTCCCTGACCACGCTCAGATGTCAAGTCATCGTTCCCCGTTCAAGTGAATCCAAATGCAATTCCTCCCTTTCAGCCACGCCAAAATGAGTTTTTCTTTGAAGAAACGGTATTGGACTGTGTGACGCTCAAAACATCTGATCGCCACACGACACGGAAACACGGAAAACGTGAACACAAAACACGGCTGTCCCTAATGTATTGTCCTTCCTTGTTCTTCATTGATGGCTGGCAAAGCAGTTTAATGTAGCGTTAGCGCCGCCAACTGGAATTGACCTTCCACCGCAAGGAAACCAATGTGACTCGACAGCGGCCGGATGTTGCGAACTCCGCTGGCGCCATCTAGCGGCGGGGCTCCGAAGCGCACTCATATGTAAAATTAGGTCAAGTGACGGCTCGTGAGTCAAGGCGCCGCTGTATTTAATTCAATAAAAATACATTGGCACTACGTGTCAAATTGTTGACTTGATGCATTTTGTATTTTATTATTCACAATAAATAAAAAAGATGAGAACAGAAAAGAAACACTCCATTTTGAATAACTCGTTTTCGGGGGAAACAATCTGAGCGCACCAAATATTAAAGGATTCTTGATCATGTAAATGCTCAATGGGATTAAGAACGATTAGATTAAAGAACGGAGCGAGTCCGTATTTGGCCCCTGGGCCGTGTTTTGCTGGATACGCTAAGCTTAACTCCATCTGCAAACCCGAAACTTGCAATATCGTTTGAATTTGTCTTCTTAGGCACGGGTTCACTGTAGTTGTGTATTGAGGCGCACGTGTGACCTTGTCGACGTGTGACCTTCAGGTTCCTCAGAGGACCACCTCCATCTCCCCGGCCTTGGCGAGGAAGAACTCCCCGGGAAACGGGCCGGGACTCGGGCCGCGAGCCGGGGCTCGCCTCATACGCGCCAGGTACACGCACGCACGTGCACGCAACACACTGTTCTCTTTTATGAACGAGCGTTTGTGTCGTCGTAGCAACCCTGATCTGCGGCGGGCTGACATTTCCACGGATACGCCCATGAAGAGGATGAGCAGCGGAAGCTCGTCCAGCTCCAGCACCCCCAGCTCGCAGGGGGGGTCCAACGAGCGAGGTGGAGCATACGGTTCTTTTCGTGACTATTCCACCGTGGATCAGATTGTGCGTCAAGTGTCGTTCGTTGTCGTGCTCAGCGAATGCGGCCACCAAGCCCGAAGGCTCCGCGACGGCGTCTGACGAGGCCAAAGACGACAGCAGGGACGCGTCCAGACCCGGTCGGCCTGCGGTGAGAAAGCGCGTGCGCGCACTGTTCACGTTTTCCTGCTCACTGTCGCTCCTCTTCTTCTGCTCTCCTCCATCCATCAGAGCTATAAGAAAGCTCTCGACGAGGTCAGTGTACGTGGCTCCTCCCCCTCACTAGCGCGTTAGCGTGCTTTCTTAACCAGCGGGGTCCGGGTCGGAGTCCCCACTCCGGCACGGGGAAATGTGACCTTTACGTTTGAGTCCGTTTTTGATCCCAAACGAGAGGATGCAACCATTTCCCGGCGTGTCCGACGTGAGCCTGCGCTTCCTTCCGGTCGCGGCCAAAGACGGCTCGGCGCAGACGCCGAACCGTACGTCGACGTTGACGCCGTATTGGATGTGGCGATGGGAGAAAATGAGACGACGCCTCGTTCGTTTGCTGCTTGCAGAAGTAGCAACTGTTAATAATCATCATCATAATTGACTTTATTTGTAGACACCTTCCTGTGCACTCAAAGACAGCCAGAGCTCCCGACATGAAGACTGAACAACGACTTTTGATTGGATTCGGCCATTCTTCCATCATTTTGAAAACAGAATTACCAAACTTTGTGGCGAATATAATGAAGTCCCGTCGGCGCATAATCCTGCTAATTCCCGGAGCAAAATCAGCCTCATAACAACGAGAGAAGCCTTTCCTATTGAACAAAATTTCCCCCGACATGCTTGTGTGATTGATGTTAGTTGCTTTGCTAGCTTTTCTCATATTATGCGGGTTTCACAGAGGAAAAGGGCTGAGAAAAAAACAGAACAGGTGTCGAAGGGGAAGGCTGCACTGCTGGCTGTCTCCAATGTTTGTCATCATTAGAAGCTAAAATGGCCGAACTCACTGAATGTAAAAACAATTCATCCGATCCCGGTGTGTCCGATGGGCACTAAAACCACTTGCGTTAATTTACGGGCAGATCTGTCGCATCCGATATGGCGGACACGCCGACGTGTCACGGCACCCGGTCGACCCCCTCGATGGGGCCGTCTATGCATGTATGTCTATGTTCGCCGCCCCTCCCGTTTTGGGGATGCGCAAATTCCCTGACCTTTGACCTTTCCCCAGCATGCAGCACGGCCACGCCCCCTCACAAGCGTCCACCTCAGCAAGGCTACCGCACTCTGTGCGCTTGTTCTTTGGCTTTTCAACTGCACAGCCTTTGCTTTAACAGTGAAAAACCTGTGACTGATTGACGGCCCCCCCCCCCAAAAATTCAAGAATAATAATAAGTCATAATTGGAAGTGTTCCTTATCATATGAACAGTCGGGGGGGGGAAATGTTCATTGCCGTCCACATGGATGCCAACATAAAGCTGTAAAACACATGAAATGATAAACAAAACACAACGGAGGCATGACAATGAAAATAAAAGGAATACGACTGTGTTGCAAACCTACAAGCCCAATCCCAATGTAGTCGGGACGTCGATTTTGCAAGTTGTGCAAAATTAGATTTTGTGGTGTGTTGCAACCTCATGTTCGGTGCAGATAAGAGGAGATATTCATCAAGGTCGAAACCACAAAGATTCCTAACCGTGATTCCAAAACACTGTCATAACATTTTCAACTTAACCATGAAAATAAATACCTTACAGACGATTCCATTGAGAAGAAATGCAATGGAAGTGTAAGGACGCCGGCGTTCTTGTCACCAATTTGCTACGCACCAAAAGTAGCAATGACTACTTTCCTGGTAGCCATTTTATGACTCAGTTCTACCTCGATTGGGTGTTCCCCCATTATTCGCGGCTGCAAACCCTGCCGCAAATAGCAAAAATCCACGAGCAATTCACACCTCCCCAAAAAACGCTTGCCTAGAAATCTCACACGATTGTGCCCGAGCACCACTTTTGTCTAAACGAAGCGACTCAATTGACTTCAACATATTTCCTTGGCACCAAAGTAATGCTTTATTGCTTTGGCGTCAAACCAGCAAATGGGATATTTTTGTTATTGTTTTCTTGTTACCCCCCCCCCCCCCCCCCCCCCAGCAAATAATGGGTCCTGAAAAAAAAACTGCAACATTTGAATTTACAAATGCAGAACTACACACGTGCAGGGGTTCGCTGTACCGTAGGACGACAACATGCGGTTGTGAACTCCTATTTTCTGGGAATCAACAAGGCGCTTTATGCATCCGCCAGGACCTGACGGCGTTGGCCAAAGAGTTGCGAGAGCTGCGCCAGGGCGAAGAAACCAGCCGCCCGCCCGTCAAGGTCACCGACTACTCTTCGTCCAGCGAGGAGTCGCACAGCAGCGAGGATGAGGAAGGAGACGGAGAGGGCGGAGCCAACGACGGAACCGTCGCCGTCAGCGACATCCCGCGAATCATGTGAGCGTTTTACATCGCCGTGTGCGTGACATTGGAAGGATACGTTGACACAAATGACAACGAAAAAACGTCAGCTAGCTTAATGCTAACATACAATGTGAAATGCCATAGACAGCCTGACGGAAATTAGCATCGACGTCATGTCGTTACAAGACAATAAGGAATGATACACAGCAGCATCGCACGTGCACACAATATATGGCGTAAAAGTTTGAGTTGAATTGAATTCCACTTGAAACAAAAAGCATGAAACAGACGCGTTGCGACTGTGAACATTCGGACGCGGAAATGATTCGCTTATTCGTGACGCGACCTCCACACGGCGGAGAGAAACATTTTCTCTTCCGAAGACCGAGGAGGTTGCAAAGAAAGAACCGAGTCGTACCCAAAATGTGTTTCAGGCCTGCCGCCAGCCAAGGTGCCGACGAGTCCCCGGGCATGACGGGAGGCCACGACGACTCGCACGGCGACGCCTACGGAACCAACTCTAAAGGCGGCACACTGATGATGCGCGAGGTGAGCGCCCTCTCGTGTTGCCACTGTGTTCTGTGTGGGTGGCGTGGCGCGGCACAGGCCGACCGGCGGGTCGTCGCCGCTTCCTATCCGCGTCGGCGTCGCGTCCCCGGGCGAGACGCTTAACCCACGTCGCCTACGACCGAATGCGGTCGGACGTTTGGTGCCGTAGGCGCGGAATGGCAGACCGCCCCCTGCAGGGCAGCGGCGGCTACACGAGTACCTTAGCGGCACCGGGTGTGACTGCGGAGTCGATGAATAATGCCTAAAATTGTAAAGCGTCTTTTGAGTGCTCAGGAAAAGCACGATTTAAGTGTAATGCGCGATGATTATGATCGTTACTCTGCACCCGTCAATCCTCGCTTTTAAAGTTGAAAGTTTGCAGTATGAAAACGGCAGGCGAGATTTCAAAGTAGCCTCACTTCACTAATCCCCCCCGCCTCCCGAGTCTCTGACCCTCGAGATGTGCGCCAGTGTTGGCGAGTAACTAATTAGATGTCACAAGATCACGTAATTGAACCCTAAAATGGAAGTAAATCATATCATCACAGCATTTCCAAAGTTACCTTCCCAACACGGACTGTAAACAAGCCGATGTTAGCCACGGCTGCTACGTCGATAGCACGACTTTTCGTAACGGAGCGTTACTATATTGCTAAATGTATCAGTTTGACGTTTTGTTTTTGGGAATGCACAATCAATAAAAAATTGAAAGGAGGTGATAAACGTACCAGTTGACTCGATACCGGTGCCCGGCGGCGCGCGTCAACCTGCTCTCGCCGCCCCTCACCCGCCAATCACGGCCTCGCTGTCCGCCCCGTCTGTCTTTTTCCAGAAGCGCGGCGAGCAGCGGCGGAGCGTCTTCGGCATCGTTAATTTGTTTGCCGACAGCAAAGTAGGTCGAATACATCCGAAACCAAACATCGCCTTGGCGAGCCACGCGTAAATCCGCACACGATCCCACGTGATCGCACGCGATGAATCCAGACGCGATCTCACACGTGAATCGAACACCTGAACCCGCGTGTGACCCGCAAAGTTGCTCCCGGACGTCCTGTAGCTCTGTTGTTGCCGTGGCAACCCATCTGAGCTTTTAGTTGACGCTTTTGCCCGGAAACTCTTCAGTGCTGTTTTTTGTTTTTTTTTTTTTTTTTTTTGCATCCCCGCAGTACGGGATGGGAGGAGGAGGCGGCGGCGGCTCCAAGGCCTCCTTCACTCCGTTTGTGGATCCCAGGGTGTACGGGACTTCCCCGACGGACGACGACGACGACGACGACGACGACGTCTCTGCTTCGGGTGCGTCGGATTCAAACTCTGAACAGTCCCAACTTTTTCAATTGAAAACTCGGAGTCTTGATTTTGAACTCTTAACTTCAGAATTGTGAGGCATAGAAACCCTTCCACTGTAACATTTCGACTGATAGATTTAAAAAAAAAACGTTTTTTTTTTTTTTTTTTTAAGTATTGTAACTGAGTTAGGCAGGACGGTGGAGGACTGGTTAGAGCGTCTGCCTCCCAGTTCTGAGGACCGGGGTTCAATCCCCGCCTGTGTGGAGTTTGCATGTTCTTTGCTTTTCTCCGGGTACTCCTGTTTCCTCCCACACCCCAAAAACACGCGTGCTAGGTTCATTGACGACTCTAAATTGCCCGTAGGTGCGAATGTGAGTGCGAATGGTTGTTTGTTTGGATGTGCCCTGCGATTGGCCGGCGCCCGGTTCAGGGCGTACCCCGCCTCCCGCCCGACGATAGCTGGGATGGGCTCCGGCGCGCCCGCGACCCGCGTGAGGAGAAGCGCGACAGAAAATGGATGTCTGGATGTAACTGAGTTCACTTTCAATGGCCATAAAAACTTCTTTTCATTTTTGAAAGGAATTTGGTTCGGGCACCTCCACTGTTTTCAAAATACTGGTTTGGCAAAAAAAGATACTAGTGCTGGGGCTATCGAATAGCTTTAGAATCCATTTCTCGACCATTCGTCCTATCGATCGATTCCGCTGTTTCACCCGCGCCCGAGTCGGACGTCCAACGAACGGCCGTCGCGGCGCATCGAAGCGGGAGCTGTCAACTGAATTGCCCGAATGGGAGAACTCAAGTTTTCTGAACGTGAATCTGCACGTGCGTGTTGTGCCGCAGCGCTGTTCACCGACGAGCTGCTGAAGCAGGAGCAGGCGCGGCTCAACGAGGCGCGCAAGATCTCGGTGGTCAACGTCAACCCCACCAACATCCGACCGCACAGCGACACGCCCGAGATCCGCAAGTACAAGAAGCGCTTCAACTCCGAGATCCTGTGCGCCGCTCTCTGGGGTGAGCGCGACAACAATCGCCGCCTTTATTGTCATCGCCGCAGGTACTCGGTATCGGTATCGGTATCGGTGAGTACTGGAGAGTGAGCACTCGTTCTGGTTTCGGTCTGAAAAAGGTGCGGCTCCTTTTTCCCCGACTTTTGGCCCATGTAAGTAAGCCCTTTTTTAATGCAATGTGATCAAGCCCAATTTTGTGGCCTGATTTTTCAATTTTGTATTTTTGATCTGACAAAGGTTTCAATCGGCAATTCTGTCACTTTTCAATTTCAAAGCAATGAGTCACTTTTTCCTTGTTCAAAGAACGAAAGCTACCCGGATTCGGGTGGGCCGTTGCCACGTGTTCACACGCTGACTAATTGGCGAGCCCGTGAATCAGCCGCCGTTTTTGACTTTTTTTTTTCCCAAATGACATTGATTACATTTTCCCTTACACGTTAGAACATAACACAAAGATCATGACGAGTCAACAAATCGTCTGCAAAAATATTTTGAAAGAACTTGATTTCTCTCTTTGTTGGAAAGTGAATCAAAAGTATTGTAAAACAATCACATGTTGCGCCCGTAATTGATATCTTTACTTGTGTACGTGTGAAGGGAGCAAAAAAAGCAGTTTTTATTTTGTGCGATTGTTTTTGTATTCTGAATCGGTCGACTATCGGGTTCTCGGAATTGTATTCCGGCAAATCCGTATTCCCGTTTGCAGGGGTGAACCTGCTGGTGGGAACGGAGAACGGGCTGATGCTGCTGGACCGCAGCGGCCAGGGCAAAGTTTACAACCTGATCAACCGCAGACGCTTCCAGCAGATGGACGTCCTGGAAGGTCTCAACGTCCTGGTCACCATCTCAGGTGGACTCTCCGGCTTTCGGGTGCAAATGTCCAACCGTTTAGCGCGTCAGCCGGTTTCGCGCAACTCGCTGTGGCAAAATTCACAAAATACGCCCCCCGCTCGCCTGCCACGCTCACGAGGATGAGCAGTACAGCGGACCCTCGTTGCGTTTCGATACGTTGGAAAGCTGTCATCTCGAGATAGTCAATCATTGATCATTGATTCGCTTCCTAGCGGAGCTTCGGCTATTTTGTTTCGCGTTACGCTCGACTTTCACCGTCAATCTGGGCGAGACCCTCTTGCACGTCTCGCCGTCGATAAACGTTCTCGACGAAGCGATCGGTCGCTGGCAGTAAACGGTTGGATTGCAGTTGACGGATAGAAAGATGTCCGGCATGGAAAGAGTTAATGAAGCAGCATCCGTTTCATGTCGTGGCACAACACGGCGCGACGCCGGAGGCGTGCCAGTCCAAACCGGGGCCTGCCTGTAGACCGCGGGTGTCGAACCGGTGGCCCGGGGGCCAGTTCCGGCCCGCCACATCGTCTTATGCGGCCTCGACTTTCTGTTTCTTGCCAAAATACCCAAATTGCAAATTGGCTTCACTTTTAAAAATATTGCGATATTGCAAGCATTTTGGGTGACCCACCCCCCTTTTAAAATCCAATGGATTCGTACTGTAGTTGAACAAACAGTTTTCACTGGCTTCCGATTTCAAAAGTAACGATCCATGAATTTGTGTATATGGAATACATATGAGGCCACCATATGGGTTTGCAGCCGGAGCGGCCCTCCGAGTGGAACTCAAAAATGAGTTCGACAGCCCTGCTGGAGACAGTCAAAAGTTCAACTCACCCCAAAAACGCGATGGCTGTGATTTCCTGTCAGTGTGATGTCGTGTCACCTGTTTCCAGGCAAGAAGAACAAGCTGCGCGTTTACTACCTGTCCTGGCTGAGGAACCGAATACTCCACAACGACCCCGAGGTGGAGAAGAAGCAGGGCTGGATCACCGTGGGCGACCTGGAGGGATGCGTGCACTACAAAGTCGGTACGGAGGTCTCGTTCGGCCACGGGCGGCTCCGGCGAAGACTCGGCCGATCTTTTCAACGTTTCTGAACTCGGACCTCTCAACCCTTCCGCAGTGAAGTACGAGAGGATCAAGTTCTTGGTGATCGCCTTGAAGAATGCCGTGGAGATCTACGCCTGGGCTCCCAAACCTTACCACAAGTTCATGGCCTTCAAGGTGCGTCCGTGTTCGCGTGACGAATCGAGAATACAAATTGGCGGGCGAATGCCGAATAGCACCGTGTGCGTATTTCAGTCTTTCGCGGAGCTGCAGCACCGCCCCCTGCTGGTAGACCTGACGGTGGAGGAGGGGCAGAGGTTGAAGGTCATCTACGGCTCCAACTCCGGCTTCCACGTCGTGGATGTGGACTCCGGAAACCCCTACGACATCTACATACCCTCGCATGTAAGGGAAAATGGAACAATGCCCGCATTTCATTTCACGATTATCAAGACCAGAATGTTCGCAATATTCGGTATGAAAACTGAAAACATTGTCAAATTCTTCATTTTGGATACGAATGTATGCATTCAACACGAAACCAATGCAAACTCCGCAACACTTTGCGTTAGCGGGGGCTCCCGTCGTCGTGCCCCGACGTGCCGGGCGACGGCGTGGCCTTTCCGTGGCGATGAGCGGTTTTTTTTTGCGCGTCCCCGGCAGATCCAAGGTCAGGTGACGCCGCACGCCATCGTGGTGCTGCCCAAGACGGACGGCATGGAGATGCTGCTGTGCTACGAGGACGAGGGCGTCTACGTCAACACGTACGGACGCATCACCAAAGACGTGGTGCTGCAGTGGGGCGAGATGCCCACCTCCGTCGGTACGTGCCACGCAACGCCCCGTCCGCTGCTCCTTCTTTTTCTTCTTCTTGAGCTGAGCTGGAGTCGGGTCGGCCGGTTAGCGCGCGCGCGCGCGTGAGCGTCTGGGTGTGAGTTGTGGGCGACAGCGGCTCCTTGAGCGCATTTGCGTGTTTGACCGGTTTGTCCAGCTCAATGAACGGCGACTGCCAGGGCCGACCTAGACGACCTAAATGTGAAATGTGTTTGTGTGTGTGCGCCCGCGTGCGCCAGCCTACATCCACTCCAACCAGATCATGGGCTGGGGCGAGAAGGCCATCGAGATCCGCTCGGTGGAGACGGGCCACCTGGACGGCGTCTTCATGCACAAGCGAGCTCAGCGCTTGAAGTTCTTATCGGAGAGGAACGACAAGGTGAGCGCCTCCGCTCGCTCGTCATCCGGAAACTACGACATTCCTCTCGACGCCCGCTGCGTGGTGTTGTGGGCGCAAGGTCAAAGGTCACTAGGGCATGCAATTTGGGAAGAAATTGCATGTGAACGGGAAACTTGAAGTCGGGATGGTTTGAATGGGTCAATTTTGTAAATTCTCTTACATTTGGGAATTTTACTGTGAAAAATGGGGAATTTGGCCAATGCGCGAATTATTGCAATGTGAAAAATTGTTTCCAACATCTTCTGAATGAGCTCAACAATTTCAATTTGAAATGGGAAAAATGGGCATTTTTGATTTTGTTGAATGTCTCATTCACGTTTAATTTGCAGCAGACAGAAATACCGGTGAGCGCATCTGCCTCGCAATTGCGAGGTTGCGGGTTCAAATCCGGCCCCCGACTGTGCGCAGTTTGCATGTTCTTCGCGTTTTCTCCGGGTACTCCGGTTTCCCCCCCCCCCCCCCCCCCCCCCGCCCAAAATGCTCTCCAAACGCCCGCGTACGTTAGCATTAAGCTGGCCGACTTAAGTCAGGCAAAGTTAAATGGACAACCTGTAATTCTCTTTGTTTTATAAATGCCAAAATTCAATGTTTGCCTTCTGAATTGACGGCGTCCTCTTGTGCAGGTTTTCTTTGCGTCGGTGCGCTCGGGAGGCAGCAGCCAAGTGTTCTTCATGACCCTCAACAGAAGCTCCATGATGAACTGGTAACCCGGCCGCGCTAGCAACCCGACCGCCGCGCCCCGGGCGGGGGGGTCGAGGACGGACGAGCTCCGCGGCGCCTTTGTCGCCGACGCTCGCATCTCCGCGAGGTCGCCCGCGTGACGCCGGGTCGCCCGGGATCTCGCCGCGCGGCCCGGCCGGCGGCCGCTCACACGGACGGCTCGTAGCGCATGACTTCTTCTTTGCGGGACCACTTCCGGGATCTGCTCCAATCCGGCGACGTCTTTTAATGCCGCCAGGAAGCGGACTGAACATTTTTCCTCCCAAACGGGCGCGTCGCTCGCCTGTTGGTTTTCAAAAGAGGTTTTTTTTTTTTCCAATAGTGGCTCATAAACGCGAGCACTGTTTAAAAAATAAATAAAAAAATAAAAAATTAAAAACTGTTGTAGAAAGGGAAAAGAGGAAAAACAACTGGACTGGTTCAATGAGGATCAAATGTCAAAGGAGTTTGGCACAAGCGATTATTCGTTAGGAGTCGGCTTGCAAAGGGGAGGAAAACTTGCAGTAAATTTACAGATCGTTTCTGGTGAATGGACAGGAAATTAGAAACACTTTTTTTGTCATAAGCAGACATCCATGCAAAAATGCAAAATAAACAGATCTTGCCAGTATTTTAATTAAAGTGCTGCCTTGAGATACAAGTTGAATTTGTTCCATGACCATTAATGGGAACGCAAAAACAAAAAAAATGTTTTTTTTTTTCGAATGTTTTTTTCATAAGACAAAAATGCAGTCAACAGTTTTGTGCTGTATAAAAACACGCAGTAGAAACATTTGCCCTCCGCGTAACCCGCAAAGCGAAATTGCGAGCAGAGAAACACGACTACCGCTTCCGTGTTCTTCTTCTGTGGGGTCGAACGGCGCAGGTGGCACATTGGCGCCGCCAACTGGAATTGTGAGGAAATCAATGTCAATAGATGGCGGCCGGATGTTTAGTGCGCCGGCGCCATCTCGCTGTCGGGTTGTTCTTTTATGTCAAGACAAAATTGGTCAGTGACAAAAAACTCGTAAATTGGGGCACTCGCCACCTTAACTGTACAGGAAGTCCTCCATTTACGAACGAGTTCCGTTCGTAACACGTTTTTCCGCGTAAGTCGGATTTCACCGTTACGGTCAGGGGACCGTAGCGGGAAAGGTTAACACTTCGTATAAAGAAACTAAAATACGCTCAAATCCAAAAATAAGATGCTGCACTTACCATTACTGCCGAGAGTGTGAAAAAAAGGAGGGTGAAAAAGGCAAAGATACTCCCGCCGCACAAACGCAGGCAAGCGCTATGCGCTAGCTAAGCAGAAACATTACGGTGCCGGGACAAAACGGCGGCCGAGGCACGGGCGTCGTAAAGTCGAAACGTCGTAGGTCGACTGCGTCGTAACTGGAGGACTTCCTGTCCTTGCTTTAGATCTTCTTGTTTCAGTCAGGGTTGTGCTCACACATATTTCCCACAAATCCAACTTTGAGTTTGGTCAATTGCAATAAATTCACGTGAATTCCACGGAAAACGTCTCATTGTAAAACTTCCCGGAATGTCGCAACCCTCGCCGTGAGTCGTCATCGACTTTCGTCCTCGCAGTCGAATCCCCATTTGACTTTTTGTCTCCCTTCCTGTCGCTTGTGACCACCCCCAACTTGTTTTCTCTCTTTTTCCTTCAGAGCGTAGCAGACTTCTCCTCCGAGCTTCTTCCCACGAAACCCGCCGCAAATGTTTCCTGCTCGGCACGCTTTCGCTCTGTCGTCAGCAATTCTTGTAGCGGGCGCTTAAGATGGCGTCGCGCGGCCGAAGCGGATGGCTTGTTGAACGTTGAACGTTTTTTTTTTTTTTTTTTGCCCTCCTTTGCCACGAAGAAAAGGGAGGACCGCTGCCGAGCGAGTTGCCGCGCCCGTGTCAATCCGCCCGCCGTTTCGGACGCCCGCGCCAGCCCGCGCATCCGCACGACATTTTCCATCTGGCGAGGTGTGTCGGGAGTCGCTCCGTAGCCACTTTTCCGTGGTTCTCAACTGCTGGGTCGGGACCCAAAAGCGGGTCACGGTCGGGTCGCGGACAGACGGGTGGTTGGAAACGACGCCTTCTTCTCAGTTAAGGGCAGCAGCGACATGACATTTCGAGGTGACAAACGGCGTAAGAATGCGTCCACGCGGTGAAAAAGGTTTGGGCATTTATTCCAAAGGTCCATGTACTAGTACACTCTGTCCTCACTACCAGAAGACAACTTTGGCATACTAGTAGAACAACTACACATCAGGAGTGAGACAGAACTGCACCAGTTTACAAGAGTACTATTAGTGACATGGTAAAACTGTGCGAGTTAACACGTAACAGTTGACTAGAAGCGCTCGTAGCGTGCAGATGTCCACCGTGAGGCACTTTTGCGTTGCACCTTGAGTACTTGGACCCTTCCAGACCAACGGAATGTCAATTCAATTCCAGCGAAAAAGTAGACCCTGTCGCGACGCGCAATCGTCGATCGTCAAGAAATAACGAGACCTCCTAACTCCCTGTAAAAACAGATATTTGAGGACGGAAGATGTCACACTTCCTCGCTGCTTCGGCATTTCTTCGCAAGATACTTGACATCCCCGCAGGGGGTCGCATATTCAGCATCCAAACGCCGACGTCATGACGCATGTGAGGCCGCACGTATCGCGCGAAGCAATGGTGGAAAACGAAACTTTACTAGTAAGACTGGAAGAAGTCAGTTTTACTAGTGTGCTGAATCGTCTCGCTAGTGAGGACGAAGACGGTACTAGTAAGCTGGAAATCAAGGATCAGGACGAAATGCCGGGCAGGACTTTCCAGTCAAAATGTAGCTGTGAACATTGTAACAATGGAATTAGTCACGCACATGAATTTGTGTATTTTGCTTGCGAGGAGGTGGAGCGCTCTCTTGCCCGAACACAAACCGGATGCGTTTTTACGAGCGTTGACTTGATATTCTCTTTTTCCGAGCCAACGTGGGCCAACTGCAGCCTTTTACTTTACGTGGAGGACGTCCACCTTAGTGGACACTGTGTGCTCGCTCTATACTATCTATCTCTCTCTCTCTATATATATATATATATATATATATATATATAGAGAGAGACACTGTATGTATATCTTACTCTTGGGTTGTAGAGAAAGACAGAAAATAATGTGGATTAAAGCTTAGGTGTCTTTCTACAGATGAGAAAACATAGCTATAAGACTTTCTTAACAACAACAACAAATCGACACTGTTTTTATTGTGATCTTTGTATTTCCATTTTTGTACGCTGTCCGAGTGCGCGTGCGCAGATGAGCGACGTGCACGTGAGCGTGTTTTCACCTCATCTGGTTCACGGCAATCAAACGACGACCTCAATCTAAGGACACGCATCTGTAATGTTGGAATTCGACAATAAACGTCCTCTTGTTGGACACCAACAGCCTCTCTTTCTTTGTCCTCACACTCGTCAAAAGGACGCAGACATGATCGACAATAATTAACAATTCATCCATCCGTCCATTTTCTGAGCCGCTTCTCCTCACTCGGGTCGCGGGCGTGCCGGAGCCTATCCCGGCTGTCATCGGGCAGGAGGCGGGGTACGCCCCGAACCGGTCGCCAGCCCATCGCAGGGCACATACAAACAGACAACCATTCGCACTCACAGTCACACCTACGGGCAATTTAGAGTCTCCAATTGATGCATGTTTTTGGGATGCGGGAGGAAACCGGAGTGCCCGGAGAAAACCCACGCAGGCACGGGGAGAACATGCAAACTCCACACAGGCGGGGCCGGGGATTTGAACCCGGGTCCTCAGAACTGTGAGGCCGACGCTCTAACCAGTCATAAACAACTCAGTAAATAATAATAATAATAATAATTCGTGTCACCAAAGTAAGAGAGGGTGACCTACATGATGCAGGATCGTTTGGATTGGTTTTATACACAGGATTTACTATTACAATTATGTTAGCATGTTGAAAACGCAACAACTGCACCCAGGCAGTGATTGTTTGACAGGCCACTAGGGGGAGCCCGTGTACACCTGCTGGGACTCGCGCCGCACTTTCAGAATCGCTTGAAATTGCCGTTCAAGTCTTTGAGAGGAGAAGATTGTCAACTTGTCAATATTATACTATGAATAATAATGACAATACAATATCTTCAATATGCAAATTTCCTAATTGTAACCTGAATATCTTAGCAAGCGCAGCGATAATAATAATAATATCCATCCGCTGCGATTGGCTGGCGACCGGTTGAGGGTGTACCCCGCCTGCCGCTCGCCCGAAGATAGCCGGGATAGGCTCCAGCACGCCCGCGACCCGCGTGAGGAGAAGCTGTTCGGAAAATGGATGAATGCATATCCATCCATTGCGTGTGGCGCTTCTCCTCACGCTCGTCGCGGGCGTGCTGGCGTCGATCTCAGCTAAATTGGGGCGAGAGGCGGGGGGGGGGCGGGGCGCGGCACACCCTCAACCGGTCGCCAGCCCATCGCAGGGCACATACAGAGAAACAAACATTCACAAGTCCGGACAACTTGCAATCTGAAATTAACCTACACAACCTGTTTTGGGAATGTGGGAGTACCCAGGGAAAACTATTCTCAATTCAAAATACCAAAAGAGAACATTTTTCGATTTCAAATTGAAGATCATGTCAATCGTCCGTAGGTGCGAAGGCTTGTTCGTGTGTCGGCTAGCGACCAGTCCGGGGTGTGCCCGCCTCTCGCCCAGATTGGAGGTAAGCAGCGCCAACTGCCAACGACGCGGCCCGCGGCCAAAGTGAGCTTGACGCCGTCGATGCTTGTGGAGGTTCGACGTCGGCGTCCCGCCGTGGGCACATAAAGGGCCCCTCCCCCTAGCGACCGTGTACGAGTGGTGCAGTAAGTTGGACGCGCATGCGCACTCTCGCTCCCCTTTTCCTCGGAAGGTAAGTGCGGCATGGCGCGTGTTTGTGCCTCGGGGGCGAAAAGAAGGCGAATAACGGTCCGCGGCTCAGGTGCCGGCGGGCGGGGAGCGACCGAACGGAGCCGGGCGGGCTGAGCCGTCGCTTTGGCGGGCGTTCGGGTCGAAGGGCAGCGGGGGGCTCAGTGGAAGCCGAGCGGCAAAGAGGCCTTGTCGCTCGGCCACAAGAAGTCGCTTGTCATCCTCTCGGCTAACGGACAAGCCTTCCGTCTCGCAGGGCGCTCGCATCGGCCTTCGCCGACTCAAAGCTGCCCGGAGCGGCTCGGCGTCGCGACGTGTCGGACTGGCGGCGGAGCACTTGAGCTCGGCCGCCGTTGCGCTTTTAATGGCGACTTCATTGAATGGACGGCTAAGGCGGCTAGCCGCCGTTAGCATGGCGGCGCGAGCGCGCATAACGGGACGCCAACGTTTGGCTTTTCCACCGCACCGATTCCGCACTTGGCTGGGTTCCGCGGCGCCGCCCGGATACACCGGCGAGGCTCGACGGCCCAAAATGGGCCCGCTCGAATGTGGCCACGATCGACTTGGGCGTTGAAAAGACGGAGAAAAACACGGGCCGGCTAGCACCAGTTAGCATATGCTAACTTAATCCAGCTGAAACTTATCTTGGGGCTTTTTTTTATTATTGATTTGAGATGAGTGAATCTAATATTGGACTTAAACGTTCACGTTTAGTGCTAAATTCAAAATGTTTCAAAAAAGGAAGTCCAGCCTCGTGTTGACGCGTTCTCATCGTCAGCGCGTCCACGTTTCACTGTCGCCAAAAGTCTTTTTTCACTTTTTTACTTCTCTCCGGCGCTTTAGTCGATGCTTGTCATTAACGTCAGCGTCATGCCGTGGACGTTTTGGTCACAACCGGTCTAGCTTCGATCAGCTATTGTGCTCAATCGTCTTGTGAAAACTTGAAGAAAGAAAACATTATAAACAGGTGAATTATTCTTAATAGTTGGCTAATGTGCGCTCAAATCTTGTATGCAGTCCGGGTAACGAGCTGCATTACTTTGGGACATTTTCCCAAGAAATTATAAAAATCATAAGCTTCCTAAATTTATCAAGAGAAGGAAATATTGCCCACGTCTCATCTGAAATGTTGCAATGAAGTTAAATGAATGTGACACCATTAAATGCTGAGCAAATGCTTTGATTAAGAACATTGCTTATTTTGGGTAAGATTGAAATTCCTCCTCAATGCTGTGTATTTGTTTGTATTAATACAAGTTTATAGGTGTAAATGTTGCTGCGATGAGGCGAATTTCCCTCACGAGCCGGGGAGTGAGACCTTGTTTAAGTTGGTTATCCGAATCCTCGGAATTTCAGCCTGTCAACAGTAAATCGTCTCCCGTTTCTGTCGCCGTCCGACAAAACGATCCGTGTTTTTGACGATTTTCTGATGGATGTTACGGACCAAATAAGGGACCGTAGTGACGTTTAAAAAAAAAGTTTAAAAAAAAAATAATAATAATAATCATCCGATTCATCGACCGATGAATCGATGATTCAAATATTTAGCACTTTCAGCCCTAAAATAAAAGTCGTGTTGTTACTGGTTAAAGTTTTAGAATTTTAGTGCCGTGGCTCACAGGCCAGTTGGTGTTTGCATTTCAGCAGCCCAGAAGCATCGCACCATGTCAGAACCCGATCTGGAATTCGCCAAAGTGGAGTCCGGCGCCTCGGCCACGTACCCGATGCAGTGCTCGGCCCTGCGCAAGAACGGCTTCGTGGTGCTCAGGGGGCGCCCCTGCAAGATCGTGGAGATGTCCACCTCCAAGACCGGCAAGCACGGCCACGCTAAGGTGACGCCCGCGGCCTTTCCTTTCCGATTTGTGCGTCCGCGATCTCATTTGTTGACGAACGATTCTTTTGTTTCCGGTTTGGCGCAGGTCAACCTGACTGGCATCGACATCTTTACCCAGAAGAAGTATGAAGACATGTGCCCCTCCACCCACAACATGGATGTGCCCTCCATCAAGAGGCTAGACTATCAGGTATGTTACCACTTTTTTTTTTTTTTTTTTTTTTTTTAAACCCTAAAAAAAAAAAAAAAAAATATGCTACCGCCTGAGCTGGGAACTCTGCCGCAATATTCGTAGAACACGGGTCAGACTGAGCAAATGATGTTTTCATGTTTACTGCGAAATGGATCATTTTTCATTTCGGTGGACCAAAATTCCGATTTTTCTAGCAGTGAACCCCACTTCATGGCTGCGAATAGCAAAAACCCACAACTGACCCCCATAAACAGATTTGTCATTGCCCTATAGATGCCGACAAAGCAGTTTTTGTCTAAATGAAACTTACCAACTCACTTGAACATAGTTCCTACTTAAATATTGTTCCCTGATGCCAAGATGACACCAAAGTAATACTTTTATTGCTGATTTTCATCAAACAATGGAGAATAGGTTCCCCTGAAATCCGCTAAGAGGAAAATGACCAAATTCCGAACCAAATATGCGTGGTTCAGAATCCTCTTTATTTGCCAAGTATGTCCAAAAAACACACAAGGAATTTGTCTCCGGTCGTTGGAGCCGCTCTAGTACGACAACAGACATTCAATTGACGGAGAACACTTCGGAGACATGAAGACATTGCCAAGAAAACAGTCACTGGGCAATAAAGGGTTGCTAGTTATCTGCTAATGCCGGTACAATTATTTTTTTGGGCAATTGTGCAAAAAGATGCAGAGTCCTCTAGCACGTAGAGCAGTTCGAATGACTAATATTGCAATAGTCCGGTGCAATGACCGTTGTGCAAAACTTCGAGTGTATGCAGTTTAAAGTGACTAGTAGGGCGATAATCTGGGACAATGTCGATTGTGCAAATGATGCAGAGACTCTTCAGTCAGTGTGCAAGTGGGGCAGATGCTACGCTGGCGTGAGTGGCTAGTATTGGTCAACATCAGATATGCAAATAGTGCAGCGTGGCGAGACGGCTACAGTGAGCGCACGAGTAATACATCATCGGCCCCACAGAAAATGTGACGGCAAACTCAAGACAAAAATTTGTGTATGCATTACAAACCCCCCCCCCCCCCCCCCCCCCCCCCATTCCCTTAACATAAATTGAACAAGTTATATACTTAGGTATTTGCTTGTCAGTATTTTCCTTGACTTGTCATTTCAAACTCAATTTTGAAAAATATATAAAACAATGAATGAATATACACGGGGTCATTATATTTACAGTCGTGCTAATACGTTTTAACACTTAGACAGAATTTAAGATGTGTCCCGTTTTAGAAAGAAAACATCAATTTTATTGGAATTCAAATTAAACTGTAAAGTATTTAAATAATAGCACAATATTTAAGTAAAACATGACGCAGAAAATAATGGGCTTGTCCCTGTTCACTGCGGGAGAGCCACAGGAGCGAGTGGGAATCCCGAAGAAAATGTCAGCCTCGACTGCAGATGGTGGAAATCTGCCAGTCATTGATGAACGAAAACGATCCACAATAGCCTGCAACTGCCTCAAGAGGACGAGGGTAGCAAATGAATGAAATGAAGCTCAAGATGGCTCCTTGGCAACATTGTTGTTTTATCTCCCAATGAAGTTGTAAAGTTTCCGTTGCCGTGATCGTGACTCAAAACGTTTCCTTGGCAGCTGCTCAACATCACCGAGAACTTCATGTGCTTGATGGCCGACAACGGCGACATCCGCGAGGACCTGCGCGTTCCCGATAACGAAGTCGGCAAGGAAATCGAGACGAAGTTTGAGGCCGGTGACGAGTTTCTGGTGAGTCGCGCGGGTCGCCGTACGTCCGCCCGCGCGCGCGCGTTGTCACACGACCGCTCACGTGTCGCTGGCTTCGCAGGTCACCGTGATGTCCGCCATGGGGGAGGAGTGCGCCGTGGCGACCAAGGTCCTGACCAACAAATAAGCGGACGGACTTTGCAGCCCCGGCAACAAGCACCGCCCACAACCAGTCTTGCATTCTCATTGGTTCTTCTGTCACCAAAGCGTCGGCCTTCACTGACAACCTCAAATCATCCTTTTTGTCATTTCTCGATTATTTTTTCTTTTCTTTTCTTCCTCCCATTTTGCTTTCTGTCATCGCCGTGGGGAATATTCGGGTGCAGCTCGCTGCCTGATGGCTCACATTTTGTGGTAACGCGTCGACTTTCTAGAAAACGACTGAAAAAAAAAAAGAGCTGCTCATCGCTTCCGCTTCTTTTGGCCTTCACAGTGTTGCTCACATTCCTGACTGTTGAAATAACAACAATGGGATTCAGCTTTTGTATCTTTTTTTGTTAATATTCTATCGATTGACATCTTTTAGAGCGAGGCGAGGCGAGGGCCTCTATAGATAGTAGATCCGCTTGGGGGCGCCCCTCTTGCGGCAAGCTTGTCCGTTGACGGGATGTTGGCGACGGCAGCGAGTGCTTGCGGGCGCTTAAGCTTCACCCCAAATTCCAAAACCAGGAAGTCTCCCCCCCCCCAAAAAAAATTCTTCTTAAGACACGTGAGTGATTTTGTTCCCTCCGACTGCTGTGAGGCAGACGTGCACTCGCCCCTTCAAACCAATCCGTCTGTCAGTCGCCCTCAGCCATCCTCCCTATACTAAACGAGTGTTTTTTGTTTTGTTGTTGTTGTTTTTTTTTTTAATTACCCAAGAGGCGCAAGTGGAATGCAGTGTGAGCTTCAGACATGTGGGAGGCGCTTTGCAGTGAGCTTTCTGTTTGAGGAACTCAAAACGGGTTTGAGGAGGGTGGCGGCCGCAAACTTTTTGTTCACTCGAGGCCTTTGTCACCTGACTGGAGATGGCTGAAAATAAATCGTTGAAACAAATGGACAAGCTCTGCTTTTCTGTCTTGTTGTTGGAATGACTGGTGAGCCCACTTGAGCCCTCAGCAAAGGCCAGAACGCAGCGATCGCCGGACTACACCCTCAACTGGTCGCCGGTCGGTCGCCTATAGACGCGGACAACCGCTCGCACTCGCGTTCCCATCGTCACTGAGTGGGAACTGAACCCACGCTGCCCGCAGCAATGTCAGGCCAATGCACCACTACACCGCCAGTGGCTTTGGCTATTCCTATCTAGCTTATGGTCCATGTACTAGTACAGTCTGTCCTTACTAGTAAAATTCGGAACACTGGTGCTGTCTTACTAGTAGTAGTGTTTTTTTTATTTTTTTTAACTAGTGCACAATTAAACCTTAAGCTATTTTGTAGTCCTAGCTACTACTCTATGAAGCACATTCACAACAACCGACTAACAATTATTGTCATTGATTAGTCTGCCGGTTATTTTTCCTTCATCTGATTCAAATAGCATTGATCACTTTCCATCCCTCTAGTTCAAAACAGGACAGTAGTTCAAATTGACGGTGCATAAATTGCTGACGGTTCAGTTCCTGGTTTGCTCCGTAAGATCAGTCGGAAAATTAGCAAAAATGTTGATCTTTGTGTTCAAAATCAGATGTTTGCAAATGTCTCGGTTTGATTGAACACAAAGATCATTGGTCGGCTTTCATGGAGGGTGACAAAAGTTGGACAATATTTACTGTTGAGCGGACAGTTTTAAGTTCATGTCTGTAAAGGATTAATCACTGATCAAAGTAGTTGTCAATTTGATCATTCTTGCACACCCCTTCTTACTAGTCATGATTTTTGACTCGTACACAATCAAACCTTGCAAGTCAAACACTGCTGCACTAATAACACTTAAACCCAATTGATACTCAATTTATATATTTTATATATAGCAATTTTTTGCTGTACATAAAGCATGATAATTAAAATAATAATACATAGGTGTGTTTCACACACTAGTAGCCTCATGAAGGATAATGGCATAAATGCAGCTTTCTGTGAAATGTCTTAGCATTTATTGCATATCCATCATAAGGTCCCTTTTTTCTGTACCCACTATTGCTGCAGAAACGATTCAAATGTCCTCATTTTGGGACTAATAATGGTTATGTTATCTGCTCATTGTCATACTAGTTGGACATTACGTACTAGTAGGACGTTACTAGTGAGGCAAAACAACTATCGATGTGCTAACGACTAGTCAATGTGCTGTGTCCATTAGTTGGCTCAAATTAGTTTTATTGTTTGTTTGTTTTTTTTTTCTGGGGGGGGGGGGGGTTACTTCCAGTGGCTGAGTTCCTGCATGGTTAAATTGTCCATCCATCCATTTTCTGTCATTTTACTAATTCCCCTCCATGACTTTGAAGAGGTGATTTTACGAACCCTTCCAATCAACGCGAGAACATTCCGAAAGAATAAATATGATGCAAGCAGTCTGCAATGGAATGTTTTCATGAATCATTTCACTCCCAAAGGGAGCGTTGGCTCTTTTGAGTCACACATGAATAATAAATGTTAGATCAAGTCTTGCATGTACGTCACACGGGGCGGTTAATGATTGACATGCTCGCTGTCGCGTGTATGTCGTTAGATGACACAAAACATCACTTTGCTCTCAAATGATCATTTTTCTTGACAAAAACAGAAAACAAAACCAATATGACGGAACAGTCTCTTTGGTACAATAAAAGAAGTTGCAAATTATTTTTTAAGGATTGTTTTTGTTGCGTTGCCCATATTTGGTAAGACGACTTTAGGCGTCGTTTCATTGCGTCATTTCCGGGTTCTTTCTTTCCGATTCTTCCTTCCAACATGGCGCCGGTAAGTATCGACTGCGCCGCTGCATTTTAGTTGATTTTCATCTTTGCACTTTGTTTCATACGTAAAGCAACCAACTCCCTGCGCTATTAACTCAACTTAACTTAAAAAGCTCCAGGTTTATTTTTGTGCGAACTTGAGCTCATTTGAATCTTCCCAAGGCGCTAGCTAACCGCGTGTGCCGACACGTGTTCCTTATACAGACTTCAAACATTGAAAACGCATCATTTGTTTCTTTCAATAAAGACTAAGTTACCTTTGCTTTACGTTCATATTGAATATCGGTATTACAGAGTCAAAGCAGACGCCTGGCATTGAAAAACGCTTCAAGTCAGATCACTTCTGTGTAGTCGTACAAAAAAAATAAAAGAAATTTAAGTCTGAATCCGGGGAGAGGGTACTGTGTTTTTCCAAATGCATCCACATAAGCCTTTAACAGTATGTCCATCCGTGATGTGATGTGATGTTTTGTTCATGATATTTTTGAGTCACGGCTCATGAAGGTTTATGTTTAGGCACACAACATCGTTGGAGCTCCATTGTCGAGGGATGATTATTACGTGTGACATAGATTGAGGGCATGACATCACTCCGCATTGGAAAGGCGCAAGACGTGGCTTAACACGTCAGTTAGCATGCGGCGATTGCGTTTGGAGCGGGCGGATGTCTTGACGTGTGCGGTGGTACCGACAGATTCGGCAGAAGAAGCGGATCGCCGGCAAGAAGAGCAAAAAGGGGCCCGGCTGGAAGTTCAGCCTGGACCTGACCCACCCGGTCGAGGAT
Organism: Phycodurus eques; assembly: GCF_024500275.1. NCBI lineage: Eukaryota > Metazoa > Chordata > Actinopteri > Syngnathiformes > Syngnathidae > Phycodurus > Phycodurus eques. The sequence goes on along the minus strand of NC_084545.1, from coordinate 16,061,000 downwards.
GGCATCCTGGACTCTGCCAACTTTGTAAGCAGCTTCAAAGGGGAAAAGAAGACCAATATTGTTGTCGGAACGGGTCGGGGCCCGTTTGGTTGGCGGGCTGCTAACGGGGTTGGCGGACTAGGGCGCCCTTCCCTAGCTCCCCTTGCGTGTCACTGCACTGTGTCCAATAGGAAAGCTTCCTGAAGGAGAGGATCAAGGTGAACGGCAAGACCGGGAATCCGGGCAACGTGGTGTCCGTCGGCCGCGTGAAGAACAAAATCGACGTCACGTCTGAGAAGCGGTTCTCCAAAAGGTGGCCGAGGAGAAGACGCCGTCGCGAGTGTTCTCGTGCTGAAAGCTGCGTGTGTCGCCCCCGCAGGTATTTGAAGTACCTGACCAAGAAGTACTTGAAGAAGAACAACCTGCGCGATTGGCTGCGAGTGGTGGCCTCCGACAAGGAAACGTACCAGTTGCGCTACTTCCAGATCAGCCAGGACGACGACCGGTCCGAGGCGGAAGACTAGACCGCCACGACGCTTACTTTTTCGTATGACAATAACTTCGGAAATAAACGCAACACATTTCTTTTCAGTGTTTTTATTCATTTTGCGCAATATTTTTTCTCATTCGCCTTCGGTGCCGGAAACGTTTTGGATCTTCTTCCGTCCCTTGCGCTCATTTGTATCGCAAACCCTCCGTTGTGTCTCGGATAAACGCTGCGATAATAAACGCATCCTGTATATACAAGCAATTTCAAGCATATTAATATGTACTATTTAGTTGTTATTTGTATGACAATCAAATGAATCAAAATGAAACCGTTTTAAGTACATTCAGCCCTGGAGGCTTTCGGCAGCAGGTGAAAAACAAGCCTACAAACAAAAACAAAGCACCAATGAATGCAAAAGTATCAAGCTGTACTCATCTCGTACTAGCGAATTATCCGCTTACACAAACGCCAAATGTAATGCTTGTTTTCGTGTTTGTTGTTCTCGAGTGTTTATGTGTGAATGTTGCTGCTGTGGCTTGAATTTCCTGAGCCGTAAGTGATCGTTTTGCGGCAGCGCACTCAACCGCCACTAGATGGAGACAATCACCAAGCTCGGTGGTGGTCTCCTGTTTTGACCGGCAGTCAGTGTGAGCGTTTAAGTTCAATTCTTTGAAACGGGGCAGCACGTCTTCCTCACGGTTGAGAAGGTTGTGGGTTGGAATCCGGCCTCACGCGCGACCCCGATGGGGATAAGAGCTATTTAGAGAACATGGCAAAAGTCAACGAGTAACTCATAAGCAGTCACAATGAAGTACAGAGAAGAAATAGTGAACCATCTCACACGCAGTTTTTGTGTTTCTAAGAAAAGACCTTTTGACATCTTTGAACAGATGGTCGATATTTTGGAGGAGGATGATGATTTACAGCGTGAAAAAGAGAAAAGCGAGTGTGTTGACTTGACGGCCTGCTGTTTTTCTTGGCTGTGGATGCAAGTCAGGCTCGTGTGGTGTCCATCAGCTGCGGGAAGGTTGCAGCAGCTCCACAGGAAACCCAACTATGACATGCTTATTACAAAGACGGGGGGTGCGTTTTCGATTGTGCTTTTACAAGTGTTCCGAAATACACTTGGGTTTGCCGATGACGTCATCGCCCCCAATTTGGGGCAGCGGTGTCGATTTGAAGCATTCAAAGTTGTCGGTCGGAGTGAGAAGAAAGATGTGCTGTCGCGCGGCGATGCCGGCCGTCGGACTCGCCCCCTTGCCACTTGTAGCACCACGTGGCACCGCTGCGGGGTGCCCGCCCCGGTTCGTGGGCGCGCTCTTCAACTGGCTGGTCGCGTTCATCTCCACAATGCTCATCGGCCAGAGCCCGGCCTATGTCGGCTCCCCGCTCACCGCGCATACCACCGCCCGCGTTTTCCCTTCCAGCAGTTTTATTAACCGCACAACATTCGGTCGAGCTCCTTTGCAATTTTCTGGAACACTCTGCGACAAACAATAAAACTCTCCACATTCCTCCCAATAGCACCGTTTGCAAAGTACGTACGGAACTCGTGCGTAACATGACATTGTACAGTTTGTCGTCTACGTATTTGCTTTTATTTTGCTGTCGGCTTTCGGGGCAGCAATGCGAGCGAAGAATCTGTTGTCAATCGCTTGACCTGGAAAAGCAAAAGTCGAAGAAATAAAACCACCACAATCAAATGAATCGATCTCGCTTTCAGGTGCTGTCGTCATGACAACATCAGGCGAGGCATTTTATCTTCCAAAGTTTTTCACAGGTCACGTTTGAGATGGTGTGACTTGCTGGTGTTGCTTTCCTCCTTTTGTGACGTGAAAGTCGATCGGGGCGCTCCATCAATATTTCAGGGAGGCGAACACACGACGCTTCTTGACCTCTTTCCACTCATCCATTCACCCTGCCATCCTTCCACCACGCATCAACAGGTAAAAACCGCTACGCTCGCCCTGTCTGCCTTTTTTTTCCAATTATCAGCCGGGGCTTTTGTTTTATCGCTGCAATTTGTGACTGTTTGTGCTGCTGTGTAGCTTGATGGACGAATAGACAGACAGAGTGCATATAAAAAGTCCACACACCCGTGTCCAAATGTGGGTTTTTGTGACAGATAGAGAGAGATCATTTGCTTCCAAACTTTTCCCACTGCATCTTGCTTCGGGTCTGCCTTTCTTCAGCTGGAACTGGGGCCCTTCATCAAGGTGGAGGGAATTACAAGCAGTTCCAAAAAGCACTCCGTAAAATGACAGGAAAAGCCTACGAGAACACTGGAACATGGCTTGGGGTTAATCGGAGTTACTTTAAACGGTGTTTGTAAAGTGTTTGCTGGCTCCCATTTAACGTGCTTGAATGTGATTGGTTAATTCTGAACACAGTCACGTCCCTGGTTACAAGAGGGTGTGTACACTTGTGCAACCACATTATTTTCAATTCAGTTGTACAGGTCACCTCAATGGTGGTAAAAGATTTGTAATGATTTATCTTGGACTCGTTTGTCCAAAAAAACAGGCATTTGAACAGGGGTGTGTAGACTTTAGATAGCTGCGACAGACTTGGAAATCATTTTTTTTGTTCTTCTCTTCTTTTTATTTTTCTTAATTTTCTTGTATTTTTATATAACTGTTGATTTTTGAGTAAATGACAAAGCATAAAATACAAAGTTCAATTTCTTTATGTTCTTCTTTGTGTTTTTCTTCTTTTGTCTTGATCAGCCTTTTTTGCCCAAAATACAAGTCACGATGCTGATTCTGATTATTATTATTATTATTATTATTATACCGCTTTTGAACGTGAAGTCCAGGAGTTGACGGAGTACTTGCGCTTTCACCGAATGAATTATCGTGTACTTTTTTTGTCCCAAGGATGGCGTCGTCGAGGAAGTGAGCCCCCTTGCCCCCCCTTGCCCCTACTTGCCCCCACTTGCCCCGCGAGCACAGCTGGCCATGTCGTCCTGGGCGGACGCCTGGCGCCGCACGCGCTGGCGGCTTCTGCGCACCAAGCCCGTGGGGGCCATGGCGCACGGGGGCGGGGACCCGTCGGAGCTGGCCAAGGTGCTGACCGCCCCGGACCTGGTGTCGCTGGGAGTGGGCAGCTGCGCGGGCACCGGCATGTACGTGGTCGCCGGGCTGGTCGCCAAGTCCGCGGCCGGGCCGGGCGTCGTCCTGTCCTTCGTCGTCGCCGCCGCCGCGTCCGTTTTGTCCGGTGAGTCGAGGCGCAGTACCGCGTTGTGCCACCGCGGCGTGCGGGGCGACGCTGAGCTGCACTGCAAGATATGCAGCGCAATTAACAGCAAAAAGAAGCGGGAGAGCAGCTCCCTTATTCGTCTCCAATAATAAGAGCGCTTCAAATACAGCGCATACAAAAAGTGTACACACCCCTGTTCAAATGGCAGGTTTTTGGGCTTCCCAGATGAATCATTCCAATCTTTTCTTTTTTTGGGGGATCATGCAAACCTCTACGCTGTACAAATGTTTTTGAGACGGTACATTTAAAAAAAGAGAGAAAAAGTGGTTGCATAAGTGTGCACACGCTCATCACATTCACGTTCCAACACATTTTAAATGGGCGCCAGCACACACTTGCCACCATTTAAAGCGCTTCCGATGAAGCCCAAATAAAGTTCAGAGGTTCTAGTAGGCTTTTGCTGCCATTTTTTTGCATTCACGTCTTACAGCACAAGGGCTTCGACAGCAACGGAGGACTCCGACTGTTCTTGCAAGATCGCTGTCTTCTCTCATGCGACCTATTTATTTGTCACAAATCAAATACACAACTTATACATGTACATTTTGTAATAGTTTGACTTTGCCATTGCTGAACTCCAAACAAATGCGTTCGATTAGAAATGTGAATTGGGACCGGCCATTGCAACGCTCAGACGCTTTCTTGAGCGACACTCCACAATTTGTGGCGGCGCTGCTGCTGCGGAGGAGGAGGAGGACAGCTGTAATTTCCCTCCCGGGTGAGTACCGCTTGTTTTTATTTGGTTTTGAAAAATAACCTTTCCCAGAAGAGCGCGAAGACCGGGCAGGCGTTACGGGCCGTGCGAGGTTTAACTGCTAAGTTTGCAGTAGGCTACTCGGGTTTGGGGTTACTCGAACTCGTGTTTTAACTGCAGAACGTGTTCTGGAAGCGCAAAAAGAATTGATTTTAGACTCATTAGAGTCACTCGAGTAGACCGATGTGAATCAATTTAGGCCTCTTCGTGCACTTCTTTGACTTTGGCTGCATTTGGTGGAAACGGGTTCGGCCCACTCGACGATGTCACGTTACACGGAACTGCTAAGTTTGAGTTGGAGTTACACGAATAAAGTGAAATGTATTTGCGTTTTTTTGGAGTGCCATTCGACCGTTGTGACTTTGCTCGGCCTCTGATCGGCAGGCGTGTGCTACGCGGAGCTCGGCGTGCGCGTGCCCAGGACGACGGGCTCGGCGTACACGTACAGCTACGTGACGGTCGGAGAGTCGGTGGCCTTCCTGATCGGCTGGAACCTGATCCTGGAGTACCTGATCGGCACGGCCGCGGGGGCGTCGGCCCTCGGCGCCGCGTTCGACTCGCTGGCCGACCGCGGCGTCTCCCGCTACGCGACGGCGCACCTGCCCGCGCTCAGAGGATTCGGTCAGCGCGCGCTGCTCCTTCGCACGAACGGGACGTTTCCTGCGCGTGAGTGACGTGTGTGTGTGTGTGTGTGTGTGTGTGTGTGTCGGCGGGGGCAGGCAAAGGCGAGGACACGTTTCCCGACCCGCTGGCCATGTTCATCGCGCTGCTGGTCACGCTGATCGTGACGCTGGGCGCGCGCAACTCGGTGGCTCTCAACAACGTCCTGAACGGGATCAACGCGCTGGTCTGGGTCTTCGTCGTCACGGCCGGACTGTTCTTCCTGTCTGCCGAGAACTGGGAGGGCGGAGAGTTCCTGCCCTACGGCTGGTCGGGGGTGAGTCGTCGTCGTCGTCGGCCGCCGGGTCCGGGGAGTCGGGAACGCCGCAAAGCGATTTTCGGGGCGCTCTGGGTGTCAAAATCGCCTCGTAGCCACGAGCCGCTTGCGGGTGTGCGTTCAGGTGATGCGGGGCGCGGCCACCTGCTTCTACGCCTTCATCGGCTTTGACATCATCGCCACCGCGGGAGAGGAGGCCCGCGACGCCAACGGCGCCAGCGCCATTCCCCGCGCCATCACCGCCTCGCTGCTCACGTGTCTCTGCGCTTACGTGTCGGTCAGTAACGCGGCCGCCGAAAGCAAAACCCGAGAAGAACGCAAACGAGTTTCTGTTTTCAAACGTAACGAGTACGAGCAAAAGAAATACTCGAGTAAAGGACAGAAACCCGGAAAGCGGACCTGACTGCGCTCCCCCTTCGTGTCGCAGGTGAGCGTGATCCTGACCCTGACGGTCCCGTACGACCGCATCGATGGCTCGGCGCCGCTCGTGGAAATGTTCGCGGCGCGCGGCTTCCTGTGGGGGAAGTACGTCGCGGCGGCGGGATCCGTCGCCGGCCTCGGCGCCTCGCTGCTGGGCTCGCTGTTCCCCATGCCGCGCATCATCTACGCCATGGCTGCCGACGGGCTGCTCTTCAGGTCGCCGCCGCGCAAATAGCACACGCGACACGCGACACGCGACACGCGACGACGAACGCAACACAGCGATGCTCTCGCGCAGGTCGCTGTCTCACGTGTCGCCGCGGACGCGCACGCCGGCGGCGGCGTGCGTGCTTTCGGGGACTTTGGCGTCGCTCGTGGCGCTGCTGGTGAGTCTGCGCGACCTGATCGAGATGATGTCCATCGGCACGCTGCTGGCGTACACGCTGGTTAGCGTGTGCGTGCTGCTGCTGCGCTACCAGCCCGACGGCGAGCCGGAAGACGGCCCGGAGCTTGACGGTACCTTCTCGCGGCGAGACACCTTAGCTTGGCTTCACGTGCTCCTTTTGTTTTTTCACAGTTCGGATAGTCATTGCGTCTATATGCCACAGGGTGGTGCAAAAGCACTTGAAACGGAGAGGCTCGGAGAGCGTCAAGGCCACGCTTCCAGCATGTACGCAGTGGTGAAGCCGCGTTACATAGACGACGGGATTCAGTGGTTAACAGGGTTAGCGTTTGACATTAGGGTTTCAAGGTAGGGTTTTCAAATTGGGTTAGGGTTTTAAAGCAGGGTTCAAAGAATTTCGGTGTATTAGCGAAATTTGATCCATCCATCTTCCTTCAAAGCACTTTTGCGTTTCAGTCGGCCCAAAGCGGGCAGCATGGCGCCGCGTCGCAGCGTACAAACCGTCGAATGTTGTTTTTGGGAAGAGCTGAAAATGTGGGAATTTTGATTGCGTTGGCATTTGCACAAATGCGCTCACCTGGAAGTGATTTTGCTTTTTATCCGACTCAACAGAAATTGTCTTGAATCGCCGCACGCTTCAACTCCATTTGTGTTCAGTTTCCTCCGGCGACCACGACGGCGAATCCTGCGCGTCACGGCCGCGAGGGCTTCCGGACGTTCCGGCGGCGGCGCGGCCCACCGCGTCGAGCGGGCGCACGGTGACACGCTGCACGCTGGCCTTCTTCGCGCTGTCCTTCCTGCTGTGGACCGCCGTCATCTTCGGCGCCGAGCGGGGCTCCGGGACGGGCGCCGCCGCCGTCTGGGGCCTGACGGCGGCGCTGACGGCCGCCGCCATGGCCGCGCTCTTGCTCGCCGTGGCGCGGCAGCCGCAGAGCGGGCGGCGCCTGGACTACGCGGCGCCCTGCGTGCCCTTTGTTCCCGCGGCGGCCATCTTGGTCAACAGCTACCTGATGCTCAAGTTGTCGGCGCTCACGTGGGCGCGCTTCTCCGTCTGGTGCGCCGTCGGTCAGTCCGCAAACACGAACGCGCGAACCTCGACGAGTTGGACGGTTCTCGGCTTCTCTGTTTTTCTCCACCAAACGTGTTTTTTTTTTTGTTTTCCTGTCATCAGGCCTGCTGATCTACGTCTTCTACGGCGTGTGGCACAGCTCCCTGGAGGTGAACGCTCGCCAGGAGGAAGCCCACGCCAGCTCCTACCGACGCTTCGACGACCCCTACGACGACCCCCGAGAGCGGGACGACCGACTCGACCGGCCGCCGGCCCCCCCGGAAAGCGACTTCCGCTACCAGAACGACGCGTACGACGCGGGGCCGAGCGAGGACGACGGCGGACGTTTCGGGTACCAGAGTGGAGGAGGAGGAGGAGGAGGATGAAGGGTCACGCCTTCGACAACGAATGAGCACACGACAACTACAAGAAAAAGAAGAACAAGAAGGAAAAGAACTGTCGCGATGGCAGCAAACGTCAGCTGTCGGGTGCACACACACACACAAACACCTTCCGCCACAGCTCGTCGGTTAATATTATTAGTGTGGTAATAATGAGCTAACAGCATTTTAGTCTCCAGCTTGTTTTTGAGTGTTTCTTGTTGAGTTTGAAAACATTTGTTTGTTGAGTGTTGAATGTTTTTTGAAAAGTCCAAAAAGTTTGTCTGTAATGCGTAAGTAAAGTATAGCAGTTCACTTTTTCCAAAATGGCTTCAGTTCGTATTTTGCCTCAAAATTCTACACGCAACACCCCAAACTGACAATGTGAACAGTTTATTTTTACAAAATGATTTTGTTTTTGTCCATACATGTGACGTGTTGCTCCTTATATGAAACATATTAACTTGAATTTATCTCCTGCTGAGAATCGAAAGACCAGAAATGGAAATCTTTTTGTAAATCCAATTTTTTTTTCTTTTAGTAAGCATTGTCAACTACTTTTGAAAATGCATTGAAAAGGGCACAATGTAGTGGATAGCATATTTAAAAAAAAAACTGTGAGGCAGATATGCTAACTGGTTATCCACTGTGCCGCCTGCGCTTATTATAATGATTCATATTTACTGTTGAGAGGGTTCAATTGCAATATAGACAACTTTAAACAAGGTCTCAAAACAATCATTGATTTGGTAAATAACAGGACGAGCGGAAAGGAAAAGATTAGCGGCCGGTTCATCGATGAATTGTCGGACCTCCGATCATCACGTAATACAAGCGACGTAAACGCCATCGTTAAAATTTGGATTGAAAACAAATCAAAGGATGCATGTTTCAGTTGCGTGTTCGTCTTTTATTTTCATTTAAAAGGACAAACGAAATCATCACGTCTGTCAGTCTTCTTCATCATCATCACAAGGTACACACCGCCCCCCCACCTCCAAGCGTGACGAAAACAAGACGAGCGTCAAATGCGGCCGCCGTGGGAGCGAGGAGCGGGCGGGGCCGTTTGGAGGCCGCGACGTCGTCGACGCGGCGTCGAACGAGCCGGAGAGACAAAGCGAGGGCGAGCGAACGGGCCGACGGCGGGCTAGTCGTCGGCGTCCGCCTCTAACGGAGGGTCCGCCCCCTCCTCATCTTGCTCCTCCTCCTCCGACGCCACGGCGAACGTTTTCTTTCCTCGCCGCTGTACGTGGTCCTCGTTGCGCTTCTCCAACGCCACGATCTGAAAAACACAAAAGTACTCATCAAACTCATTGGAGGTGAGCTGTAACGCAGGCTTGGGAAACCTCAATTTGAAACCCTCACCAGACTTTGAAACCCTCAGGCTTTTTTGAAACCTTCACACGGTTTTGACCCCGCCCCTCAAAAAATAAATAAATCACAGCCTCCTGCTTGTAGCAGCAGGGTTCGGTCCCTCAATCGACCAATGTGTCTGTTGGCAAATCTTAATTAAAAACAAAAAAAACTTTTCTTTTCTTCCTAAAAAGGAAGTCGCTCGCTGTTGTTAAAGAGCAAGCTGGCGTTTACTTTGAAGCTATCAAACTGGCGTCTTACCGCAGCTTTTCCGACTGCGACAACTGACGAACAAAAAAAATGCACTCATAATAATCAATAAATAACGGAATAATGTCACATGACACGCAGACCTGTTGAACGCCCAAAAAGTGGACATTGTAGTTGGAGGCCATATCGGCCAGCCCTCGCTCGCGCGCGTTACCTCGGCAAAAAACTCCGCCTCGTTTTCTGCACCAATGGGAACGTTGAGTCCCGACACGGCGTTGAAAAGCTCGAAGATGCCCAACGCCTCGCTCACTCCTCGCTTCTGAAAGAACTACACGCACAGCCAAACTTGTGTGTGTGTGTGTCACACAAAGACGATCGTGTTTGTGTGCGTGCGTGCGTGCTTGTTACCGTGGAAACGTTCCTGCAGTCTCGGAAGAGGAACTCCAGGCCGTGGGGGTGAGTCGGCTCCACCGACTGACTGACGTCGATCAACCACACCTGCGACGCACACACACAGGAAGCAGCGAGATGATCTGTAATCATGCAATCATGCGATGAAAGAGAACAAGAAAGGAAAAAAGGGAGGGAAAGAGAGACTTTCAACTTTTAGAAAAACACTATTTAAAAAAAAAAAAAAAAAAAAAATGTAAATAAAATAAATCCCAAAAAGAAAGACATTGCTAAAAAATAGCCAGGAAAGACAAATAGAAAAAGAAGAAAAACATGGACTGACAGGAAAATAGTACAAAGAAGAAAAAGGCAAATAAAAAAAGCGGAAAAAGAAAAAACAGACAATTTAGGAAAGGGAAACAGGAAAAAGAAAAATAAGCAGAAAAAGCAAAAGAAAAAAAGAAGACAAAGCGAAAAGGGAGCAAAAGAATGAAAAAAATAATTTCAAAATGAAAAAACAAGGAGAAAGTGATAGAAGACGACAAAATGACAGGAGAAAAGGACAAAAAGGAGACAAAAAGTACAAAAAAAAAAAAAAAAGTAGTATTTGTGTCGTTACCTTTCCTTGATGCCACAACATGTTGTACTCACTGAGGTCAGCGTGGACCAAATGACACTCGGCGTACAGCGTCTGCATCAACTACACGCGCACATCGACATCAGCGCGTGTCCCCGCGTGAGCGCGTGCCTGCGCGGGCGCGTGCGTGCGTGCGTACGTACGTACGTGCAAGACCTGGTAGAAGGCGTTCTTCATGTCGTCACAGCTCAGCACGACGTCCTTGAGTTTGGGCGCGGGGACGTGGTCTCGCCCGATGAACGACATGACCAGGATGTGCTTCCGCAGCAGGACCACGTCCGGGCACGCGATCGCCGCCGCCTTCATCCTAAGCGCGCAATATATTACATCCATTTTACACACAACTTTTTATTTGACGCGTGCTGATGTGCACCGCTTGCACTAACAGCATGGCCGTGAAAGTCACCGTTGCCAACTCCGCAATTTGCAGTTTACCAAATTTAGCGACTTTCCGACCCCGCTGGTGAGTATTTTTCAACAAAGTAGCAACAGACGACGCCGGCGGCTCCATTTTTGTAAGTAGGTTTTGTTTCAATGGCCGTTCTCAGACGTGCTTAAAGTATCAGAAAAACAACAAAGCAGCCCGCCGGAGTCAAAAGGTCGAGCACGCAAAACAAGCAAGTATATTTGCACCGCCTGAGTTGGAATTTCAATTTCTAATAGTGATTTTATTTTAAAGACAAAACAATGTCTCTTCCTGTTTCAGTGTCACATGACCAGTGGAGCGGAACTCCAGTGGCCGGACGTCACATTGATTCAAAAAGGTGATCCAGAGGTCGTGACCTCCTATGGTAGTTTTGTGCCCTCTGCGTTTCAATTCAACTCAACTTTTGGCATGTTGAATTCTTTACATGTCCAGTTTTGAAAAAAGGAATATTTTGATGGCAACAAAAAAAAAAAAAATCAAAATAAATCGGTCACAAGTTCAAACTCAGATGGCCACACGTTGGGCAACATTCCTGAATGATAAATCTATTACAATTAGAAATGGGATTTCGTGAAAAAAAAAAGGGGAGATTTTATGAAATTATTTTGAGCGGCGCAACGAATCGTTTAATGCACAACTAATCCATTATCAAATAAATCAACTATTTTGATAATGGATTGTTTCGACACCTCGTTCGACATCAAATTGTCCAAATAGTCGACATTTCAGGCTCTCAACAGTCAATATTGTCACATTTGCGCCTGACCGATCATCTTTGTTTTCCTTCCCATCTACAAACATCCGCTTTTACTTTGGAAAACGATCAACATTTTGGCAGATTTTCCGACGGATGTCACAAACCAAACCAGCGACCGAATCATCATCAATTCGTGTTAAATAGTGACATTTGAAACAATTTTCTGTTTTTGAATGACTTTTTGACGCAATTCATCGGTTATTGTAATAAATAACATGAAATATAACGGTTGGCTATTCGACACGATGCTTAAGGCCCCGCCGACGCCGGCGAGCGACCTGCTGAGGTTGTGCATCTCCTTCTCGGCCCACAAGCGGATGATCTTGCGCGGGTTGAGTTTGGCGAAGCGGTCGATGAAGCGGTAGTCGTCCTTGATGTAGCGGTCTCGGTTCCTGAACTCGTTCAGGGTGGTCTTGAACACCTTCAGGACCACCTCGTCCGGGACGGGCCGCTCGTCCAGGCTGCGCGCAAACACACGCACGCGTTGAGCACATACACGACACGCGCGCGCGCGAGCGAGCGAAGGTGTCCGACCTTCCTCCGTTGGCGTGGAAGACCACCGACTCTTTTCCGGTGCTGATGCATCCGTTGATGCTGTCCAGCACGCCGGCGTTGACCATCTTGTACATCAGAAGACGAGTGCGGGGGTCCACCGCTTGCTCCTGACGGGAAGAAAACAGACCGAGGAAGAGGAGCAGCCAGTCAGGCGCACATCCGGACAAAGTGCATTTTCGGTACGTGGGAGGGGCCCACAAAACAATAGCGAGAAAGGGCATCGGATGGCGAAACCATCGTTTATATTCCGATACGTAATCGTGGCGATTGACTTTGTTGAATTGCGTCATCTTTCTCACCATCGCGACACACTCTCTCTCTTCTCCTCAAAAGCCGCGCTGCTCTCAAAGCAACGCGACGGCGCCATCTACAGGGATGTGTTTGTCATCGCGGTGAAGCAGAAGCCTAAATGTCACAGACGAGCCGGCCGGGCGAGCTCCCGTTCCACGCCTACCCGTCGGAAAACGTACGCGACGGCTAAATACGTCGGTGGCGGCGAACGTTTGGAATCCGGTTGACGAGTGGAAACATCAACGGCAGACTAAAGTCTCTTCTTTGTGTTTATTGTGAAAGGAATTAGGGGGCACTTGTGTAACTCACGGCGGTGGAGTGTTCCTTCTTTTCGTGCAGCCGGGCGCTTCGCCGCTGCTCGCTGGCGCAGTGCTGCTTGAGAGAGTTGAAGACCTGATTGGACAGCTTCAGGTCCATGCCCAGACCGTCGCCCACGTGCACCTCAGGAGCAAACTCAACACACACGACAATAACAATAAATACACACACTCAGCCAGAGAGAAGCATGTAAGCGCTCTTTGAAAACATACAAACGGCAACAACTTTGTGTGCGCGCGCAGCGTGTAGAGTGTTTTCTTTTGAACGACAACAGCCATTTTGTGAGTTTTGTCTGTTTGTCCGTCAGCTGTTTATGTCTGTAAACCGTTGCCCCCCCAAAAAAGAAGATGAAAAGTGTCATACGTTGTCCATGCGCGCCGTGTTCTTCCTGCCACATGTGACGGCGTCATGTTTGGTTGTGATGTTTTTGCCTTTCCCAGCAAAACCTCTTCTGGGCGCGGTCTGAGCCTTGGCTGGAGGGAAAAAAAAGTGCACATTGCGAGCGCGCAGTACGCCGCAGAGGTACTTGCGCCGTTGCAGTGGCGTTACCTGCCCTGTAGGGGTCGTGCCTGGTGTCCTGCCAGTCCACCTCGTCCTCGGAGCCGTCGCTGTCCTCGTAAGGATGAACCTTGCGGTAGTTCTCGAAGGAGATGGACACTACACAAACAGTTGAACACACACTTTCATCCGTCTTCTTTTATGATTTGTCTCATCAAGTGTTCAATGAGGCCGAATATGGACTCGCAACTGAATTGCGCGCACGGCGATCAATAAAGTTGCCTTAATCCGAACGTGAATATGAGTATGAAGCACGTTTGTCGGCGGCTCACGCCGGCCGCTGCCGCTGCCGCTACCTTTGCTGTCTCCGTTGAACTTCTTCTCCTCTCGCCGCAGCTGATCATCGAACTCTCGGTCGAACTGCATCTGAAGCATCTGCGCCAGCATCAAGTCGCTGGTCGTGTCCGCCGCGTCGCCGCTCGACAACACGGCCGACGGGCTGAATGATGACATTATTGTTAATCGCGTCATCCGACGTCAGAATCGTCAGGAAAGAGTGAAAACGGGACATTGGAAGGAGGCGGCTGACGCGTAGGACGCTCCTCGCCACGTTTGACGTTTATGACATCACGATCACCTTATGAGCCAACCAAGTTAAAACTAGGGCTTAACTTCATGAGGACGATTCTGATATTTGGCAGAAAAACTTTCTGAAAACCAATTCATCGGCAGGTTCATCGAAAAATGGATTCGCCATCAATCATGTTGGTCCCTTAACGCTCACAACAACAAAGATGTAGCACAACGTTTATTGTTGAACGAGCCTTTGTCCTTTACTCTTTGTTCAACTAACTTTATTTTCAAGTACAAAAACATGCAAATATGAGATTTGACGGCTGGTTTTATCTTTAGATGGAGGCCATAAATGTCTGCAGGACATAAGCAACATTATGAATGACGTTCCTGGCAAAATATTATTTTGGCCCGATGAATAAAAGTTGAGGTCCGGACTAAGAATAACACGGACATCCCGGGTTTTGATCTCGATTAAGACATTTGCAAAATGCCATTTTTGTTGTTGTGCTGCCATCTTTTGTGCGCGCGTGCATTTGTTATGCCGACTGTTTAGCGTTTCGCGCATGGCGGCCGACTCACTGCGTGAGGCCGCCGCAGCTGCGATCGTCTTCTTGCAGCTGCCTGGCCAGCTGCTCGCTCATCACGTCCGCCAGCGAGCACGCCGACACCGCCGCCGCCGCCGCCGTCGTCGTCGTCACGCCCCACGGGCTCTGAAGGGAACACGCCACCGCACTTTGACTTTCATACTTTGACTTTGAAAGGACAACTCTTGGAACAATCGCACTCAACTTCATGACATTTAAATGGCGCTAACACGGACGGATGTTTTTAGAATGGGGCAAGACGGTTTAAACTCCACACAGGATGGCCGACGTTGAGATTCGAACCCCTGAATTGTGAGACCGGCGTGCTAACCACTAGGACACTGTGCTAACAGCTTTTGTCATACAAATCAATAATTGACAGGGTTGTGCGTTCAACCTTTATTCTCATCTCCAGTCAGAAACAAGTTAGGGGGGTTTGGCCTTAGCCCCGCCCTTCAGTGACGTATGCTAACGTAGTGAAAAACAATATTTTATAAACAATGACGAACACTTCCATTTCCACACTTTAAGCTAGACATACTCTCTTCAACACAAACATGAACTGATTTAAAGTGGAGCTCGGCGTTAAAATGACGGTGACGTCAGCGACGGAGGCCATATTGGCTGCGTTTTATAAACTGTTCCAATTGTTTTCTTTTAAGCTTCCAGGCTTCAAACGTCTTGTTCGACAAAAATGTCAGTTTAAAACTACAAATTCAAAAGTAGGGCAGTCTTACCTTGGGCGTGTGAGCAGTGACTCCACTTTGATCCATTTTTGGATTTGATGTGAGATTGGACTGGAAGGCGGCTAACGAAGCGAAGTGGCTAATCGCCAAGCTAAGTGGGCCGACGAAAAGTCGAACTAAAAAGACGACAAACGACCGGAGCGGAACGTGACAAGCAAAGTCAAATCTTGGAACTGCGCCGGCGACACTTAAAAGACGATTTAGACGAGCTTACACGGACGAAATGTGTCGCAAGTGAGGCGAACGTGTTCGGCATAAGAAAAGAACCTCGGACCCACCGGAAGTGCACCACCGTCCGCTCACACACCTACACAATAAAATGCAGTACGGTGACGTCACAACCCAGTTTGATTTCCTTTTATAAAATAAAAAAAACAATAGAGTACATCACCGCGTGTGTGTTATTTCAAGTATCAATTATCATACATTCGCGTACAGCTGTATATGAGCCCCCCGTTAAACAGGACTTTCAAAATATATTTAAACCATTTAGAGGGCCAAACCAAAGACAAATGATAGACCAAGGGATATCTAATAATATATAATGTATAGTTAATGAAGTATAAATGCATCGGGGTCCTTATTGTTGTGAGATTTGAGTGAACATTAGCCTTTCCCGTTGGCGGCATGGACCTTTACTGTGAAAGTGTTGGCCGGAAGTGTTATGGAGCGAAAGAAGAAAGAAGAGGAGGCCAAATGGGAGAATCCCGACGCTGACATCTTCGCCGCACATTTTCCCCTCATCGAGCGTGCAAATGTCAGCGGGGACGCAAAAAGACGACGTTTGATTTTTCTAGTTTTCATTTTTGTCTTCTTGTATTTTGGGGGGTGTATTTATTTATATATATAAATATATATATATAGATTTTCATATTTGCTCTTTTGTCCTTGTTGTTGTTTTGTGTGATGGCCGACGGCGTCCTCAGCATCAGGACCAGCTCGGGAGGGCCGGAACCGCTCGGACGAGCGACGCTCCAGCCGCACACCTAACCACATCAGTAATATTTGCCTTCATTATTAGTAGGAAAAGGATTAGCATCATTGCAGGACATCATTTACGTTTATTTCACACATATTTCCCATCCATCCATTTTCTCTAACGCTTATCTGGAGCACAGTTGACTCCGAGCTATGGAAAACACTTTGAGCATTTATTCCATATCCTACTAGTGCACTGAATTGTCCATACTAGTATGCTCTTTGTCCTCACTTGTGAGATCATTCAGTGCACTTGCCAAATGACTGTTTAATCCACCATCTCTGCGCATTAGAAGGGCAACTAGGACAAAGTAGATGAAGGTGCACGAGAAGAATGACAAGGGCGCACTAGTAGAACAACCAGGTTACTAGTGAGGCAAATCTCTACAGTAGTTGATGCAATTGAGGTTCAATCAATCAATCAATCAATCAATCAATCAATCACATGACTGTGCGCCGAGGCTAACGAAATCGTCATCGTTAGCCTGAAGCTAATGCTAACGTTTGCGGCTTTAAGCGAAGCGGGCAAAGTGAAACGCGGGAGCGGCCACGGTGGAAACGGGATCGGCGACCAGTCAAGCATTTGTCCACGTGCGCTGGCGACCATTCCATCGTTTGCCCATATGCGCCCCAAACCCGTTTGTCCGTTGCTCTCTTTTCTAGCGAAGCCGCCTTGACCTTCGCTGACCTTTGACCTTCCCATCACCCGCCGCCCAAACGCTCGGCGCCATGACGTGAGCGGTGGCGCCGACGTCAAATCGCTAACGGGATGTCGCAGCCGGCGGCGGCGGCGAACGCGGCCGCCGAGAAGGCCCGGGCGGAGCTCAACGAGAACCCCGACACGCTGCACCGCGACATCCAGCGGGTACGGCGACCCGGCGCGCGTCGGTCCGCGCGAGGTTGACGGCGCCGCGTCTGTCCGGCAGGTGCGAGACATGATCGTGACGCGACCGGACGTGGGCTTCCTGCGAACGGACGACGACTTCGTCCTGCGCTTCCTGCGGGCGCGCAAGTTCGACCCGGTGGAAACCTTCCGCCTGCTGGCGCAGTACTTCCACTTTCGCCAGCAGAACCTGCACATGTTCCGCAGCTTTAAGGTGCGGACACGCACGCGAATCGCGCGGCCGCTCGTTAACAGGACGCGTGTGCGCCAGGTGGACGAGCCGGGCATCAAGCGGGCGTTGACGGACGGCTTCCCGGGCGTTCTGGAGACTCCGGACCAACACGGTCGCAAGATCCTCATCCTGTTCGCCTCCAACTGGGATCAGAACAGGTCCGCGCGCCGTCGTCATGGCGACCCACACACTTGCACACCTCGGAAATAGTTCATGGAAATTCTTTTCATCCAAGAATTACAATCACAAACGACGTGACGTCGTGTTATGAATTAAAATATTTGATGTCCACATTTGGAATGTTTTTAAACCTTTAAAAATGGATTTCATCAAATAATGAGTTTATTCATTGAATCAAAATCTTTGGTAATCCACTCGATCAAGTTACGGTGTAATTATGTATTCAATCAAATCAAAATGGTCAATCATTTGTGAATAAAAGACGGATGTCTTATTCAAAGAAACAGTTTTCACCTTTCAAAAACATAAGATCATTCTAATCGATTTGAAATGAGAATGAATGATTATTTGATCATGGATAATGATTGTACTCTTAAAATATACAAATGTACCTATTTTACATTCACATTTTATATTTCATGAAGTCATTGGCTCGTTTTGGGGGCGCCCGTTGCTGTGCGTGTGTGATACAGCGCAGTCCGTTTCCCATGAAATTGATTAGGAATCATAAGACCCAGTAGTTGAACACCGAATGCTTTGACCGTACTAGTGCGGTACTAGCGCACGGACGGCGCTTACGGATGTGGACTTGGCGTGCGTGCAGGAACTCGTTCACGGACATCCTGCGGGCCATCTTGCTGTCGCTGGAGGTTCTGATCGAGAAGCCCGAGCTGCAGATCAACGGCTTCGTGCTCATCATCGACTGGAGCGACTTCTCCTTCAAGCGGGCCTCCGAGCTCACGCCCAACGTCCTCAAGCTGGCCATCGAGGGCCTGCAGGTCGCCGCCCCGCCCCGTTCGAAACGTTACCTAGATGACTTTGACACCGTCTTGGTGCCGGTGAACTATGTCGAAGTGAGCAGACGAGCTTCATTTAGACAAAAGCGTGTGACGTCTCGGAGCGGAGAAAATAGGACGAAACGAGTCGAGGAACTTCAGATAAAAGTACAAGTGGTCCTCGGCCACCACCTTGTGGCATCTCGGTGCCAACTGATCCGAGGAACTTTATCGAGACAAAAGTAGTCCTGCGGTGTCAAGCAATCGATTTGAGGAGCTTCCCTCGGACAAAAGTAGTCTTTAGTCGTCACGTTATGGCGTTTTGGTGCCAAAGAACGATGTGGAAGTGAGTTGAGGAGCTTTGCTCAGACCGGTGATTTCCAACCTTTATGGCGCCGAGGCCCACGTTTGACAAATGGAAAATGTCACGGCGGACACAGTCAGGACTTTATTGTTGCTCCCTGCCTTCTAATAGAAGAGCATTTCTTGTTTGTGTGTGTCGCTTTGCCTGTGAAGAAAGACACAAAATAAAACTCTCTTTCTTGGAAAGAAAGACTTTTTGGAGCAATTCAGTAAAACCATAATTTCCCACGGCGCACTGGTGGGGAATCACCGGGTCTGACGATAGTCGTCCTCGGCCCCCATCTCGATGCTAAGGAACCACGTTGAAGTGAGTTGAGGCGCTTCATTTCGAGAAAACGTAATGAGTCATCCTGCTGGCCGAGAACTAAGTTGAACTAAGCGAGTGGACCGAGCGTTTGTTTTTGTTCCCCCCTCAGGACAGTTTCCCAGCGCGCTTCGGCGGCATCCACTTCGTCAACCAGCCGTGGTACATCCGCGCCATGTTCACCATCATCAAGCCCTTCCTCAAGGACAAGACCAGGAAGCGGGTGAGTGCGCGAGCTCCTCCTCGGCCGCTCGCTCCCTCCCGCAGACATCGAACCTCTCATCTCGGCGTCATGCGTCATCACTTTGCACTCGATGTCCAAATACCATCGCGGCGTCGTTAGACTTCGAGAATTAAGACTCGAAACATATCGACGTGCAACATCTTCATCTCGTCTGGATCAGTTCCTCCCGCATGCCGCGGTCGCGTTTTTGTTCGTACTCGTCGTATCGATCGTGCGAGTGTGATATTTGATCGACGTGCCTATCGTAACGCAACGGTCCGTCGGGCGCAGATCTTTCTTCACGGCAACAACCTGAACTCGCTCCACCAGCTCATCCGGCCCGACTGTCTGCCGTCCGAGTTCGGCGGCACGCTGCCGCCGTACGACACGGGCACGTGGGCGCGCGCCCTGCTGGGCCCCGACTACACGGACGAGACCGAGTACACCCTCACCTACGACGCGCTGCGCGTCCGACAGAACGGCGGCGGCCAGGAGCTCATGAAAAGGTCGGGCCTTCAACTCAAACTCTGATTTTGTATTTCCGATTTGAATTCAGGAGAAGAAACAAACGAGAACGACTTTATTCCAAACAAGTTTGTCTTTTTCTCGCGTCGCGTGGAGTCGTGCGCATCAGCGGGGAGGCGCTTTCAAAATCCCTCCTGACAAACAAACCCAAATTCATCCATAAAAAGCAATGCATTTTTCTCCGTTGAAGCTCGAAACGACATTGGAGTTGATTAACTTTGTTACCAATCCCAGCGGTGAAGAGCGGAAATCTGCGAGCAATTAACGCCCCCCCCGAAAACATCGGTACAGCGAACACGCGCAGATTTGCAAACTCGCGCTTTGTTTTGGGAACCCGACCTCCGGGATTCCATCAACTTGCGCTCAGGCCAAAGCAAGAAAAGTATCACTTGGCTGCCATCTTGTCAACGGACTACGTTGAAGTGAGTTGAGGAGCTTCGTTCGGACAAAAGTAGTGAAGGAACTATGTTGAAGTTGAGGAGAAAAACCTCCTCCCCTCACTTCCACATAGTCCAGAGCCGCCGTATTTTGTTACGCCGACTCGTTACGGCCGTAACACCGATTGTTCTGGAAATCGGGGGAGAAAAAAATCCAGCGTCCGACATTACCGGAAATATTCCAATATGGCTTCAAATATTGAAGCCGTTTTATTTGAAAACGGTTCCGATGAGAGTCACAATTATGTTGTGCAATTAGACAGTATGAAGAATTACTTTGATCCTACTCCATAATATACTTGGTAATGTTCTTGACAAAATGTTGAAAATATGGAAATTGGGACAAATTTGGACACATTCGTCTGGAAGTGAATTTCTACGGGCCGGCAGCTCTGACCGTCGCTTGGCACGGAGATACCACAAGATGGTGCCAAAGCGACACTTTTAGACACGGCTGTGGCCGGAGCCCCCCAAAAAGCAAATAGTTGTGTTTTTCAAGGAATAACGGAGGAAGGACGGGTTCCCCCCCAAATCGTCGGCCATTTTTGTTGTTGTTTTTGTCGCGAATATGCCGGGAAAGACGGGCACGATGACGCCAACGTGCCGTTTTTGGCTTTCAGGTCTCAGTCGGTCGCCAACCCTGCCACGCTGCGACAGACGGACCGCGAGAGCAGCGCCCCGCTCCTGACCCTGGACTGAACACACACACACACACACACACACACACTTGCTGGATTTTCACTTGTGTTGTTTCGTCCCGTCCAGCTGAACTTTGACTCGTACTTCCTGTTTCTGAGCCCGAACGTGTGTGTGTGCGTGTGCAGCCTCAGCAGCGCGCACACACACTCGACCGTGTTTGTGTGTCCCTGCGCAGGAATGTAGAAAAGGTTCTCACGACTTTAGTGAATGTTTGCTCACCATCATCACCATCATCTTCATCCTGCTGCCGGGTGACCTTTCTTGGTTAATTTTGGGCGATTCTCGTCGAGCGTTTCCCAACCTTTGCCGAGCCGAGGCCCAAATCTGACTTTGATTTTCCCGGCAAAGGCGTTCAAATGTTGTTCGTCAGCGCGGAATGCGGGCCTCTTGAATTGAAAGAGGAGGTTTTCCTCCTCTTTTATTATCGGCAACAGGCGGCGAGACAAAATCATTCGACCTTCCGCCATCTCGTGGAAAGGCATTTCATTGCTCGGCCTGTTAGCAAATGTCGCTGGCATGGAACAAAGATACGTTATTTGTAGTACAGTGAAATATTCATCTTATTCAGAGTTTGGCATTCCTAAATTCAGCCATTCAACAGAGTATTATTTTGTATTTTTTGGGAACCTCTCCCCCGTTATTCATGGCAACGGCCGCTTATTATTCGCGTTTGAGTCATTACTGTTATTATTTTTTAAATGCAATCCCCTGCCTATTTGCTTTTCCCCCACGAATAGCCATCTTGTGGAATCTTGGTGTCAAGCGACTATGTTGAAGTGTGTTAAGGAGCTTCATCGAGACAAAAGTAGTGCGATGCTGCAATCTTGTGGAATTATTGGTCAGCGATTAGGAACCTTTTTAGCAGGGCGTCAATTGTGGATTTTTTGCTATTTGACTCACGGGGTCCACTGTAAAAAAAAGAATAGTTTTCGGCACAATTACGTAAAATTGGGATCATTTCTTTCGGTCTTTTCTTGATCTCTGAAATCTGTTTAGTTCGACACAAAGCTGACACGTTCGCAAGAAGCCCAAAATAATCAAACCTTATCGTCACTGACTTGTTTGTTCGATATTTATTACGAAAGGTCCAGCTGCAAACGTTGATCTGACACGTTGTAATGATGCGACGGCAAGGACATCATCGAGTAGTGTTCCGAAAAATGTCCACTATATAAAAAAATCCTCGATCGTGATGAGGGGGTATTCGATGAATCGTTTCAGCCCTAAAGTCAACTATATAGTCCACTCTATCAAAATAAGTTGGAAGTATGTCGCGATTCGGGAATGAGTGAACGATTCCGAACGCAGGCTTCCCTCATTCCCGACTCGCTCTTCACTACGGAGGATCAACATTTTGGGAACGATCTCGGTCCACTGGGAAGGAATCACGAGACGGGTTGAAAGTTTTCATTGAAATGACACTAATATGCTTGGGAATCACTTCCAGTTGATTATCACGGGCAATGCGGCCATGTCAAGCCCCCCCAAAAAGAAAAGAACAAGAAAACCGGAGCTACTAGTTGAAGCGTTCACAAGGTGTCACACGATTGTCGTCGTCGATGAAACTCGCTGAATTGTCACCACAATCGTCGCTCAGTTTACCGCCAAATACGAGCGAAGAGCCTTTTTTTTTGCCGAGTATTCACAGCTTTCCAATCAAGCAAGCGCCGCTTTGGCTGGGAACAACATCAGTAGACGCATGTCAGTTACGGGGGGGGGGAGGAGTGCCGCGTTTCATTCTCGACAAGTATCGTGCCGTCAACACACACCAAATGCCAAAGTGTCACTGAAGAGAAAGACTCTTTTTATTGAACTCGTTACAAGATTGTATAGCGGATGTCATCGTGCGCTGCAAAAACGGCGGACGACGTTTTTGTCTCACATGGAAAAGGTCGCAGATGTGAAGACGAAAACGTCGTCCTGGCCTCCCGCAGGGCGCTCGGGGGACATCGGGGCTACACGCATCTCTTTTCATGTATTTACTGCAGAATGTAAACTAGTAAACATTTACACCTCCACGTGTGCTGCTTTCAACTCGGGGGGGGGGGGGGGTCATCAATTTACAATTACATGCGACGGGATGACAATTGATGAACAGAATGTATGTCAACGGAATCCATGACACGACTGGGAGAAAATGTGTCATTGAATTGCTGTTGCTTTTGGTAATTTCCATGATTAGAATTTTAGTTACATTTGAAAAATAGCTGCAAAAGCTCAGTTTTTTTTGTTTTTTTTGTTTTCCATCTCACTTCCTCCTTCTCAAGCTGATGCATGTGATTGGCTCTCTCTGGTCATGTGCCATTCTTCCGTAGTCTCAAACATGACATTTTTCCATTTCATATTTCAAATAAATACATTTAACAATGACTTAAAAGACATCCATAAATAAATAAAACATTCGTTAATTAAAATGTATTTTTCACACATTTCAGATAAAAAACAACTGCTAGATTGAATGCAAATGCTCGGTGGGCCGAATATAAAGAACGGATGGGCCCCTGGGGCTCCCCGGGCCAGACTTTGCCCACCCCTTGGCTGGAGAGTCAACCGCAAAGATAAAACAACAACAAACGTGCACCACTGTTTTCTGGGGTTATTTTTAATAAAAATAGAGTCTCTTACAACATCTGACGTTTGCAGTAATTGTACAAAAGAGAAGGGAAAAAGTGAGCTAGTGGGAAAACACCGGATGAAAAAGTCACGTCCAAGTTGAGGTTTTGCTCAAATAAACTCGACAAACATTGAATACCACAGTCGGTCCGACGTGCGCGCGGTCGAGTCAGTAGTAGAAGTCAGCAGCAGGTCGGGAGGTCGCGCTCTAGATGGCGCTGAGCGTCTGCCTCTGGTACGCCGTCAGCTGCGGGTGCCACACGTCCACGATGAAGATGAGGCGCAACGTGTCGGCGTCCTGCCAAACTTCGTGCTCGAAAGAGTCGTCGAAGATCAACACTTTGCCCTCCTCCCACTCCCTGGCGGGACCACCGACACCAAGGACACACACGGTCTTTTCGGCCTTTCAACTTGATTTTGCGATCAACGTACTGTATTCGGTCACGCGTGTACGGACCGAGATTTGAAGTCGCGGTATTATCGATCAATGAACGTCTCGTTGCGCTGGGAGGATTGTCCCGGGTCTTAAGAGAGAATAACCCAAAACTAAACTAATCCAATGACACTTAATGTAAGCTTCATCAATTTGCACTTGTTTCAAGCTGATTCCGACTTGAAACAAGTTGCCACTTTTTTTTGTCTTTTCTTACTCCGCTGGCAATGTGACTGTTTACACGACGAGTCTTATTTGAACGAGTTTTGACTCGAAATCAGACAAATATTCTTTTTGCGGCAGACGACGCGCACGTGCGGACAAACGAGATCAAAGATGAAAGAGGAAAGCAAGAAGACGAGCTTCCGTCTTCGCCGGGAGCCGGACCGGCTGCGGACGCCGTCACTTTTGAACCTTTGCCATACCTTGATTATATCATTTCTTTTCTTATGTTAGTCAATAAATGGAGAACGGTGAATCCGAAATCTGACCGAGCGCCGGAGTCAACATCGCTCGGTTTAGAGAAACGACGATTAGCCGGCAACATCTGCTCAAGCGAACGCATCGACTTCCACGGCGGGCGAAGAGGATGAGGAGGGGAGCGAAGGGTACCTGGTCTGGTCCGTGCACCTGATGCGGCATCCGCGTTTGGGAACGACGAGGCCGAGGTGCATCCTCAGTCGGCAGTTGGTGGGGCCCGTGTGCGGCCACACGTGCGTGCCCGGCCGCATCGCCGACAACTTAATCTGCGCGCGCACAAACGAGCCTCGTTAAGTCAACATCGCCGACCTGTCGAGTGAGTCCGGAACGAGAACGAGATACATATTCACGACGCGTGTCCAAAGTGACGACCGAAATCTGCGTACAGGGGACCCCCGCTATTCACAGGTGTGTGTGTGTGTGTGTGTGTGTGTGGGGGGGGGGCTTTTTCTTGTTAGTTCAACCCCCAAAATTCTGGAATGCATGGGGGCAAACCGCCACTACGCGTTTTCAGAGTCGGTTCCTCCCAAAAAAGCAAAAACAGGAAAACAAAGAAGAACAGACCAAGTTTTGTATGTCAGGGAGGAGCTCAATCCAAGCTGGGTTGTTAGCGGAAGTTAAGGAGATCCTCTGCCACCGCACACACCTGGGGTGCACCCCCCCCCCACATCAAATCATATTGAAGCCATATATTGTTAAAGGTAAAGTTCTACAATAATTTGAAATGACGTTCAACTGTTATGGGGTTATGAGTTTGTGGTATGTTCAGTTTAGAATATAGCGAATATACAAAGTTTCCCAACTTGTCATTCGATAGCACGAGAAGGGTGTGTCCAAACCTTTGACGGGTAGCGCAGCCATTTTCTTTGGTGCAAATAGAAAGAAACAGAAAAACACCCGAGCTCGGGTTGTGCGTGCGTGCGTGCGTGCGTACCTGTCCTCGCTTGCAGCCGGTGGCTTCAGGAAATCTCTCCAGCAGCGAGCAGGTCTTCGGGGCAGCCTGACAGGAAGTGGCGGATTTCTTCCCTGAACACATACGAGTCTGTCAGCGGTGAGCGAATGCGGAAGAGAAGCTTCAAGAGGTCAAGAACCTTGCTGCCAGAGCGTGTACTGGCCCCACTCTCCTTTCTCCCTCAGGTTCTCCTCCTCGGGTACGAACTGGCCCGTGTTTCGGTCCATCACGGCCAGGGCCTCGTCCCGGATCGTCTTCCAGTTCTTCTCCAGCGCCTGAACGCAAACGCTGCGGTTCGGTCCCGGACCGGAACCGCATCCTTGTAAATCTTGCCCGCTGTCCTACCTTGACCAGTTCGGTGTATCCGGTCTCGTTCGGAGTCCACCAGGGCTGCGCCTTGAGCCCGTCCACGTTGTAGAGCGACCTCTGCCACACGGACGCAAAGTGCCCTCGCTCGTGGCCCAGCTGGTACCAGCGGTACGCCTGAGGGGCAGGGGGACGCCATACTGCTAAGCCAATCGTCACGTGACACTTCACGGTCGAGCGTTAAAATGCTAACAAGCTAGCAGAAAAGCTTGCGGCAGGTTGAAGAAAACAAAATTGAAACATCTGGTCAAATTTGTATGTTTACATATTGTACTTCATTTAAATAATTAACCACAAATAGCTTATTTGTCCTTGTACATTGGTGCCTTGACTAACAAGTTGAATTTGTTTCGAGTACATGACTGTAAAATATAAAAACATAACAATGTAGTGAAAAACGAACGCAAAGAAATAAACTCCTTTTACTCGGTGTAATTAATGACCCAAAAGTCACACACGGCAGTAGTACACTCGTGCCTTGATCTCTTGACCTCGTGAGTGACATCAAGAGTTTGGGGTCACTCAGTGTTAGCGTCTTCTCCGTGCTCCTTGTGAGTGTTTTCATTTTGTTTGAATAAATGGCAGAAAGCGCTTCGGGCTCTCCTTTTTTCGTCACTTCACGCTGGCGACGGCGCATTTGAAGCTCGCAACCCCAACGTTCCCTTTTCGATACATTTTACGCTTGCAATTTTTTCCCCTTGAAATAGGTTTACAATACGTTTCAAATGTGCCGTCGTGTTGTGTTCCGTCGGGAAACCGGGGCCTGCCGGCCACGTCGCACTCACGCTCTGGTCGCCGACTCTCTGCAGCGCGTCGCCCAGGTGGAAGTAGAAACGTCCGTCATCGGTGCCGGGCTCTCCGGACTCCAGGCCCTCCTGGTGGACCCAGGTGCGTTCGACGGGTGGAGGTTGTCACGGAAACCAAACGCCACCGCCGCGTTCGCTTACCTTCAGGAACGGAATGCTCTCTGCGATCTTGTTCTCCGACTTCAAGATGAAGCCGTAGTGAACTTTGGCAAAGCCGTCGCCGGGGGCGACCGCCAGAACCTGAAGACGGCGCCGGTGAGACCGAAGAAGAACAACAGACGATGACGCAGGCGACGTCGCTCACCTCCTCGTAGACCTTCTTGGCACCTTTGTTGTCGCCCAGCAACAGGTAGGCCACGCCCAGGTCGTTCTTCAGACCGACGTCTTCGGGAAAGACCTGCACCAGCCTCTCCAGCGTGGCCACGGCGCCCCGCATGCGGCCTGGCGCACGTTTACGTTTACAAGCGACATATCTACGCAGACGCCTCCCTGAGCGGGTTGCGCCGCCGCAGTGACGCATCAGCGAGTCCGCCATATTGGATGGGGCAGACCTGCCCCGTGAACTAACGCCAGTCAATGGACTCCCAAACACAAACTGAATGTTTCTCATTCAATCAACTTTTAAACGATGCTCATTTCTTCATTTAGGATGTGAGTAAGCACCAAACCAACGTATACATTTTTCTATATATGCTTTCTAACCAACGTATGTAACACTGTTACTGTGATATTAAATATTGAAATATTAATAGTCAATAATCTGTGTATTATAATCAGATGACTAAATGTAGGTGTGACGTGGCTTTTGTGACCGAAGAGCACTGACATTTTGCGTTGAAGCAATTTTGATATTTAGTGAAGCCCCAATAATGACAATTACTCCGAGTTAAAAAGTTATCAGTGCAACTAACAACAATCGGACACTTTGGTGAAACAAGAACGGAGGCTGGCTTCTTCGCGGCAATTCACAGTAAGTTATATATTGGCCGCAAAGTCAGCAAATTGGATTGGGAAAATGATGTTAGACTGGCCAAAGTCTTAATCTCGTGACATCGCGTCCTCGAGCGCAAACGGGCCGTTGCATCTCCGAGCGGCAAATTCAATGAGGCATCGGAACGTTTTCCCAAATCGCTCCGCTTTGCCACATCCAATACGGTGGCGACATCAGCGTACGATTCGGCGCTCGCGTAAATCGGCATGCGGCAGCGTTGCCGTGGAAACTCGCGCGGTTACCCAGGAACTGCTGGCGCTCGGCTCGTCTCTTGAGGGCCGCCCTCACCAGGTCGGGCGTGGCGTCCGGAAGCTCCGCCGCGTCTCCGTAGCTGCCGATGGCCTTCTGCAGCATGTCGTTGCTGCGCTGCTTCTCGGCCAGGTCGTCCTCTGCCTGCGCGCCCGCACACGCGCACGCACACGCGTTCAGTGCAGTGTACCCCCATTCGTCGTTCACCAGCTCACTATATTGCTTTGACGTTTTTTTTTTTGACAGTATACAAGCAAGTTTGCATTCAGTTACGTGCCTTCGGTACATCACGTTGTGGCGCAACGTCCCAGGAAGCACTGAGCTCCACAATTAAGATCGAGAAGAGGCGGAGAAGGTCCACAACCTAACCCGACGTATACTCCCACAGAGCGGAGAGAATATATTCCTGCTCCGTGTGTATTAACGTAGCAGGTGTTTGAAGGTTTGCCATAACCCAACCGTCTATGCTAATTTCAGCTAGCTCATCGATGGCTTTTCACTTTATATGCTCGCATTAAGCTAGCTGACGTTTGTTTGATGAAACCATATGGTTTGGTTGGACATTTTGGTGTTGAACTATACAATGAATCCTCGAACTTTCGTGTGTCGGTTTTACAGTTACACGACAGTATTTGGACTTAGTCCCCCGTTTCCTTTCAGTTTGTGTCGGTTCATAGTTTATCGAGGAGTTTGATTTTTCCATGTGCCTTCTCTCCCTTTTTGTAATATTTGCTTTTTGCCTTCACGTCCACCACGAAAATGACAAATCTTTGCCATAAACCGCTCGAAGCAAGGACGCTTTGCGTGTTAGGGTACGTTCATAAATCACTCAGAGCGTCGTCGGAGCGCACCGTCGGGTTATTCCGAGCGTCAAAAGCGGGACGAGATGTTCGCCGTTGGATACGGCGGACGCAGCGACGTACGCCGGGCGACGGCCGCCGCGGTCGTCCGTATCGCCGCAGAAAACGGAGCGCGCTCCGGCTCTCTGACCACTGCAGAGCGTCAGACAGAATTTGCGAACGTAGCCTCCGTACGAGTCCGTTTGGATGGGACGAGATGTAACGCGGTGGCGGCATTTTGGCTGACAATCGAGTCGGTCTGGACGGTGAGCGCGTACGACGGCGCGGAGGTCCTTGAACCGCGCACCTGCGCCTTCCCGTAGTGAGCGCGGGGGCTCTCCGGGTGCCGCTGGACCAAGGTCTCGAAGGCTCGCAGCGCCGCCTCCACTTTCCCCTGCCGCACAACAAAAACACACGTTCGATGCATTCGAAGGCAGCGCGAACCCTCCCTTCCCGTCACGTACTTTCTTGCGCAGCTTCTCGGCAGCGTCCAGTTCCGCTTTGATGCTTTTGTCCGACGCGTTGAGCAGTTTGGCTTTCTTCTTCTTGGCTGGAGGACAAAGGGGAGCGCGAGAGAAACACTTGCAGCGACTCGGCAGAGCTGCGGCTCATCTTCTGTACCTTTGCCTTTGGTCTCGTCCGCGGCCGTGCGCTTCGCCGCTTCTGCGACAAAGACGACCGAACCGTCAAGCTCAACTATTGCCGGTGGCTTTGTAAGGTAACCCCTCGCGATAAAAGGGGTTCACTGTACATCTTTAAAAGACAAAAACACGTTGAATCTACATCAGTTCATAAAGGAAGATACCTTCGTCTTGTGTCGACTTGGAGTTTGTCACATCATCTTTCGCAGAGTCCACTTCAGCACACACAAACAAAAAAGTTCAACAAGGAATCAACATAGCTCGAGCTTAGCTTAAACGAGCCTTTAAGTGATCAAAAGATCAATTGATGAATGAATTAGTCATGAAAATGACTTCCTGCGGCGGGAACGCTGTTGGCGGCGGTTGTGGTACGGGCGCGCTCACCCGCGGGGGGGCCGCCGCTTTCTCCGGCGGTCTCGCTCTGCGCTTCGACTGGCTCGGACCGCGGCTCCGCCTCCGCCTCCGCCGACGGCCCTGGCGCACAAAAAGCGCTGTCGTTAAAAACGCAAACGTCGCCAATCTGGATCAGTAAAAAAAAAAAAAAAAAAAAAAAATTACCATCTTCTCGTGTCCACTTGGAGCTCGTCAAGTCTTTTGCAGATTCCACTTCACCGCAAACAAATAAAACAGTTTGTATTCGCCAGCAATCAACTTTAGCTGAGCTGTATAACAGTTTTTTTTTTTCTTAAATTAGCTTTTAACTTGTCAAACATCTGTCAAGGAGGAGTTCAGAAAGCCTCGTTAATTATACTAATAATTAGAGAATGCAATTTATGGAGAAATCGCATGTCGATGCTGAAGGAACGACGCTGGACTGAAATGCGGGGAATCCATTCATATGAAGAAAGGTTGAACGTGAGACTGAAAAATAGAGAATTTAAATGATAGAAGTACATTTGGAAAGTGTCCCCAAGAAATCGGCATGGAAAATATGGAATGCTGAAAAATGTGGGAATTTGGGGAACGCGCCGAATACGGCAGGAGAGGAGCATTTGCCAGATGGAATGCTTTGAATCGGTCAAGGGATGGGCAAGGAGGAAGCATCGATTCATTTCGGAATTTTTTGTCCTGAATGAGATGATCCTTTTGCAGCTGGAGAAATGCGGAAGAAGTAAAAAGTCTGCATTCATTTGGCAGCGTTGGCGTGGAAAATGTGGAATCATGAAAAAACCAAGTATTTGGAAATTGTCCCACAGTGTGAATTTGTGATGGGAAAGATGAGGCTTTTTGAATTTTTCAAATTGTTTTTTTTTTTTTTTTTTTTTTTTTTTAACTGAACGCCTCATGCGCTTGTATGTTGGGAAAATGGGGAATTGTGGTGAGAAGTGAACAAATCAAGCCCGAATGTCCCGAAAGTTGTAAAAATGCGGACGTCGGAACGGTTCGATTGGTCCAGTGGAATTCCCTTCAGCGCCGACGCAAGGAATCCATCTTGCGCGAAGGGCGAAAGCGGCGCTCGAGGCGGCGGGCGGCTCACCGACGGTCTCCTGAGACGAAGCCTCCTCCACCAAGACTACAAGCACAAAACGTCCACAGTCGAAACCACGACAACGCGGCCTTTAGCGCGCGGCCCGCCGCCGACGTCCTCACCTCCGCTCGTGTCGACGGCGTCCGCGTCCTCCCCTGAGAGACAGCGAGCCGAGACTTCATGATGGAGGATGACAAAGACGACACAACAGAAAACTTTTTACACACCGCCGAGATGCTCCGTGTCGCCGCGAGGATCATCTGCAACACAAACGAGGGACGCGCTGAGGGAACATCACGCTACGTCTGTCGTAGGACGCGTCGACGAATGTCCGTCGCTGATTTAGCGCAGGAGCCGAGTCTATTCCCAAATCCTTTGTCTTCACAGCAGGAAGGGAAAATTTGATTTCGAGCATCAAGTTGTCAAATCTTTCAAATTCTCTACAAAATGATTTCAAGACGTCTCACGTCAACATCCATCAAGACGTTTGGGAAATTGGACGACTTGTTGAAGATCAGAGCCGAGTCGGCCGTTTCGAGCCTTTTCGAGACCCACGCAAACAATATTGTCGAGCACAGGTTCTGCCCTTCTTTAGTAATCAGCACAAGAACACGGGTTGCTTTTCATGTTGAAGAATATCCGAAGCGTTTGTGTCGGACTCACCTGCTACAAAGTCGTCTTCTACGAACGCAGGCAGCGGAACGGCAGCTGGAGGGCACACACACACGCACGAGCAAGCGAGTCGAACCGCGCCAAACGTTTTGAGGGCGAAGAGGTGCCGAAGTTATCGGAGGGTCGAAGAGTGCAGGACACACCTTGGATTTCAGAGTCCGCATCCTCGGCTTCGGACACTGACGCACACGCACAAACGCACGGCAAGCGTGTCATGACACGCGCGCACGCACTTCAACGAGTTGGCAAACAAACTGTCGGAACACACACTTGCTGGCGAGTTCTCCGCCGTGCTCGCAACTGGACGCTCCTCCGCCGACTCCTCCCCCGGCGGCCGTGCAGCTCGTCGGTAGGCCGACCGCTCTTCGGCGGGTTCTAGCTCGTGAAAAATGGAAAATCCATCTGGAAACATACTGGATGGCGTTGTACTCATACCTCCATAAAGTACACGACGCGACGCCTTCTTTGCCGTCGCGTGTCATCACGTATGTGCGGAGCGGCGGACGACCCTTGCGGCGAATGGACGCGCTGAAACACGAGAGCGTCGACGGCGGGCGGGCTGAAGGCGAGCTCAAAATCGTAACAAGAATATTTCTCTTCTCGTCCGGATTACACTTAAACTAAAACTCACCGATAATGTAACTTGTTTTGAGGCCATTTTCACTTGTTTCAAGCCAGTGGAAAAAATGTTCTCGCGATGTGTAATGGGTCCCGTCATGCTTACAACAATAAAGATATAACTTACAGGCCGAACATCTGACTGTTTGTCCTTTACTATTTGTTAGGCTTCGCTAACTTTACAACAGAGAGAAAAATCGGTTGATTTTTTTTTGGTTTGTATAAATGTGATTAACTTTCTCTTATGTTGTAAAGTGTTAATGTATAAACAAACAAAAATAATTCAGGCCCGACAAATACGTTTTGCACGCAAGTCCAAGCAAAAAAAAAACAAAACTCATCTGTCAAACGACAGCTCATATGTCAAAATCTCGGCGGTCGGGTCGCTCGCATCTCAAGGCGCTGCAGTTTGACTTTTTTGCTACTCGTCACCTTGGGCGCGCGCCAACTCAGCTGGTCCGTCTTCAGGCGGCTGGCCCCGCCCCCGCCCCCGGCTCGTCTTTTCTTTCAGGCCTGTTTGGAGGCGACAACGTGACAAACACAAATCGCTCACATCATCTTCACGCGGTCGCACGCGCGGCAACGTGACTCGTGTCGTCTAATTTCAATACGAAGGAGCGTGCGAGGCGACGCGCACCTGAGGCGGTTGACAGTAACTGTGGACGGCCACGCGAACGACAATCATTCCAATCATTTTCTTTTTTTTGTTAAAAACCAGAACGCAAAGCCTTTTCCCTTTTACGTTGTCTACTAGTGCAGTAATAATTAAACTGTCATATTAAATATTAAACTGTAATAGTTTACAGTAACATAACATCCATCCATTCTCATAAAAAAATAAATTAGAGCTGCAACTAACGGATAGTCGGTAGACTTTTTCAATTAATCCATGAATCAGACAAAAAAAAAAAAAAAGATTTCCATCCCTTTATTCAAAAGAGGGACATTTCAAATTGACAGAAATCACAGAAACAAATTTATGGTTATTAAGATTACGAATTAGTTACTGGTTTGGTATGCGACCATGTCGAACAGTTTTCCAAAATAAAAGCAATCTTTGCAAAAAACAAACCACAAAGCGGATCAGTCTGCCTTCACAGAGGACGACAGAAATCGGGAAATATTTCATGCCGAGAGGCTGAAATTCTGAGCATTTGGAACATTTTGGACAAGGTCTCTGAATGATTTAGCGATTATCAAACTAGTTCACTTCATAATGAATTAGTGATTGATTAATCGACGCCCCTCTAAACAAAACAAATGTAAGACAACAGCACAAAAGAAAGAATAAGAAGACAGCGCCATTTGATGTTTTATTTGACACTTGTCACATCGGGGGGAAACGTTCCATTAACGTAGATGGAGGCGGAGTTTACAGTGCTCATATTCACATGGGCGAAGCTTACAACAACAACAACAACAACAACACAAATCAATCAATAGTTTCTCATTGGCTGTGTTGGGAATCACTCTCGCGCCACTACGGAGCAAAGTGAGCGACTTGGCCACCTGGTGGCGCTGTTCCAAGAAGTACCGAGTAGCGATTATCCCCTCGCGTGATACTCCAAAGTATCCCGCGATGCGGCTTGGCGCCAGAAAAGCAACACGGCGGAGCACCGCGATGCGCGAGGGGCGGCGGGCGAGCACCGCCAATAACCACAATTGATGCCCATCACAATTGCATTGAAAACAAAGACAAAAAAATCTGGGGGGGGGATATGCGGCTCGGCTGCCGTCGCTACGTTTGGAATCTATTATTCCTTCCCGACTCCCTCATCACTCCAAAGGCTTTTCTTTTAATTGGAAAGTTGCAACAAAGTTGCAACTATTGAGGTTCCCCTTAAGTCGAAGCACATCCAGATTTTCCAATCGATTGAAAACGGAACCGGGAGCAATCCAAACTCAGATCAGATCGCGTCAGTTGAAATCAGATCTTATTGGCTTTACGTGTTCTGTCCAATTGGACCGAAGTCCATTTATAAAAACAAAAATGTTTTTTTCTATTTCGAGCCTTGGAGAAAATGTCGGCTTTTCCAACAGTTGAATGCGGTGTGCGCTATCCAGCCGCTCTTCAGTGTTGGGTGGTTCTACGTGGGAGCCTTTTCTCGGGATGGACTTCTTGCCAGCGGGCAAAAGTATATTTGGCAATTCGGGGCAACGGAACATTCCGAGTGTCCTGCGGCAAGTTGCACATTGAAAAGGAACATCGTTGATGCGTGTGCGGATCTCTGAGCCGTACGGTCCGATACAAAAGGATTTGCGGTCACCGAGTGTATTTTGTCGACTATTTTCAAATTCCCAGAGAGTAACGAGGGAGTCGGGAATGATTCCAAACATGGCCACCGTCTCCATGGAGACAGAAAAAAAAAAAAACCCCCCAAAGAAAAACAAACAGGAGCACAGGAAGCATTTACTTCTTCTTGCCGCCGGCAGCCATCTTGTCGGCGACCGCGACCTTCTCCCTCCTGCCGGCCGTCACGCCGCCGGCGCGCCGACTTTTCTCCTCCGGAGCCTGAGTGGCGTTCGCCTTCCTGGCGTCGGGACGCTCGGCTTCCGTCCGGTCCCGAGCGGCCTCGTCGCGCGCTCGCTCCTCCTCCCCGCCGGCGCTCTCCTCGCCCTGAGCCAGTCGATCGCTCTCTCGAACGAGGCGCTCTTTCTCGGCCGCCTCTTTTTCTTTGCGCGGCCGCTCCACGTCTCCGGCGAGCCTCTCCCTTTCCTTCCCTCCCTCTCCGGCCGAGCGCTCCCTCTCTTCCGTGGCTTCGTCGAAAGCGAGTCTCTCTCGCTCCGGCTTCTCTTCGTCCGCCTTCTCCCGCTCCAAGCTTCCCTTTTCTGCTTTTTCCCGCGCCCTCCTTTCTTTTTCCCACTCCATCTTTTCCCTCTCCACTTCCATCCTCCTGGTCTCCACCTCCATCCGCTCCCTTTCCAGCCCAATCCTCTCCTTCTCCAGCTTGAGTGTTTCCCGGGTGACCTCCAGCGTCTTCATCTTCAGCCGCCAGGCCGTCTCCTCGCCCGGGTCGTCCTCGGCGAGGAGCGTTTTGATCTCGGAGAGGGCGACGCGAGCGACCCTTCTGGCCTCCGTCTTCTCGTTGACGACGTTCAGTTCTTCTCGTAGGGCGGCCCGCAACGCGTCGTCTCGCCCCGGAAGTTCTAAAGTCGGAACACGGTCGGCAACGAGGTGACGTGTCGCGACTGGTTAGGGACACGGCAACCGGGGGAGAGTTAGACGAGCGGCCAAACGCACGGTCAGTGAGGGGGGGGGGATTGGGTTGGGAGTGCAAATGGATGCTAAATGTGTTAGCGTTCACCAAAAGCAAAGTCCCCACACGGATGCAGGCGCAGTTTTTGTACCTCGGCTCCCGTTCTTCCTCAAAGTTCTTTCTTCCGGGATCTCGTCTGAGCCGCCGAACGGGAAAGAAAAAAGACGTGGAGCTGCCGCTAAGATGCCAACATCACACGTCACGCGTGCATCCCAACACTACCTTCGTTCACTTCCGTCTCATCGGGATCCTCGTCCACGTCTCGGAGCGCTTCGCACGCACGCACACGCACACGCACACGTGTTTAGAAACTGAGCCCACAGTGTTCGCTACGTCACGGTGATGTCAGAGATCAGCAGACTGAAGAATGAAGTCTTGACCATCAAGTCTGAAGCTAATTCTATTCTTTGTTACTTTATTAGTATTAAGATGAGTTCAAGTTTGACAACTGGCGAAGTTAACATAGCTTACCCGTCATTGTGGGTTTTATAGTGATGGAGGAAGTTAGATGTCGTAGTTGCGAATTTCTGCGTGTCGCTGTTGTCTTTTTCATGATTTCATCCAAAGCCTTGAAAATGTTCAAATAGGAGCATGCGACACTTATCGAGCCGAATCAACGGCAGGTCAAAGTCAAGCGCAGTCGAGACATGCGAGTCCCCGCTTCTGGCGGCCAGGTTACCATGGCAACAAACACGCTCGGCTTTCGCGTTAGCGCAAGCAAAAGCGCGTGCGGGACCTGCGGGCGGCACAGCGGAGGCCGGCGTCGGCCCGCCGGGTACGGACGCGAGCCGAGCGGCCGACACGCACCGACGCGCGTACCTCTCCTGGACGCCTGCTTCCTGCGGGAACCTTTGAACTTCCTGTCATCTGAAGCCACAAACAGCAGAGAACGTTCATCAGCGACGCCAAAGCCAGCAAGGCGCCTTCCGATCGGGAATCGCCGGCGCACCGCCGCCCTTTCTCGGGGTTAAGAAACTAAACGTGAGGCTCTGCGGTGAAATTCCAAGATGAACCTACAACACACTTTCACCTTTACAGGTGAACTGCATTTGACCTTCTGTAAACTTGTAATATTCCAACTCTTCAATGTTTCGCTGGCTTTTCTTGACGACTTGCTGTTCTCTCTCCCAGCTGAAACATTCAACAGTTTGGACGTGTGCGCTCAAAAGTTAAGCGAAGAGCAAAGCGAGTGTGCGTTTTAGGGTCGAGCGCAAACTTTTTGTGGCTAGTGTAATTCACACGCACAAATTTGGGGGCGGTAGAGTGCTTGTCTCCCAAACCCGAAGGTCGCGGGTTCAATCCCAAGCCTGCGCGACCACGTCAGAGCGCCCTCGAGCGAGCAGCCGGCAGTTAATACGTCAGCGAATGAGGCGGCTCTTCAAGTTCTTTTCTAGGTAGCAAAGCGGCTAAATGTCCATTGAAAACACGCACGGGTTCAGTTACAAGAACTAAAAGATGGCGCCAATTCATCTGGCCCGAGAAGAAAACAAGATTGAGATACTTCGTTCATGAAATGATTCATTTGGATCCCTGCTGTGTTCCAAGCCCAATTCCACTGAAGTTGGGACCTTGTGTTCAACACAAATAAAAACAGAATGGAATGATTTGCAAATCATATTTCATTGAATACACGACAAAGACAAAGAAGATAGTTCATGTTCAAACTGACGAACTTGATTGTTTTGAGCAAATAATCTTAAACTCAGAATTTGATGGCCGCAACACGTTCTTTTCCTCTTTGGCCCGGAGGACACGACGTCCACAATTTCGAATGACAATTTGAAATGCGGACTCGTCGGACCACGGAACCCTTTTCCACTTTGCGTCGGTCCATCTTCGATGAGCTCGGGCCCAGAGAAGCCGGCGGCGTTTCTGGGGGTTGTTGATAAATGGCTTTTGCTTTGCATAGTAGAGTTTCAAGTTGCCCTTACGGACGTAGCGCCCAACTGTATTGACTGACATTGGTTTTCGGAAGTGTTCCGGAGCCCGTGCGGTGAAATCCTTCACACGATGATGTCGGTTTTCGATGCAGTGCCGCTTGAAGGATCGAAGGTCACGGGCGACCATTTTCTCACGCACTTGTTCCCAAAGAGGTGAGCCTCGCCCCCCCCCCCCCCCCCCGTGTTTGCTTGTGAATGACTGAGCGATTCAGGGAAGCAACCATGGCCCCCACCTGTTCCCAATTTGCCTGTTCACCTGCGGGATGTTCCAAACACGCGTTTGATGAGCATTCCGCAACTTTTCTCCGTCTTTTTTGCCACCCGTCGCAGCTTTTTTGGAACGTGTTGCAGCCATAAAATTCTCAGTTCATGATTATTGGCTAAACACAATGAGGTTTATCAGTTGGAACATTAAATATCCTGTCTTTGTAGTGTATTCAATTAAATATTGGTTGAACATGAATTGCAAATCATTGTATTCTGTTTTTATTTACGTTTAACACAACGTCCCAACTTCATTGGAATTGGGCTTGTATTGCCCCGCAAATGTTCTCTCTTTTTCTTTTTCTGTCCATCCAGCTCGACAAGCGCGTCCTCCATCAGGTTCTGAGTTCTGCTTCCTGTTCTCCTATTGGTTCTGAAGGTCCAGTATGACCCCTTTGACTTCCACGTCATCAAGGTAAGAAGCGCCGCCCCGCCGGCGCATCCCGGCCGCCTTCGCCTCTGCCTCTTCCTCGCCATCTTCCTCCTCCTCCTCCTCCTCCTCCTCCTCGCTCCGCTCTACTGGCGCGCTGACCACGTCGTAGAGGAAGGCGAAGAAGCCGTACATCCAATCAGAGCCCTCCTCTGCCAAAATATTTACAACCTCTTCAAGAGACTCGCCTGGCGCACTACCGTCGCCATCTTTGGTCAGGCCTGACGAAAAAAAGAGAAGAGAAAAGAAGATAGGGGGCGATGGCGAGGGCGGGATGGAACGCAACTTAAAAAGAAGAAGAAGACATGACACAAGGATGGCGTGAGGGATGAAGCGTGTCATCAAATAAAGGAGGATGATGATGGAGAGAAGAGAAGGAAGGGGCGTTAAAGTCGTCGTTCACACAGCCGGCAGCCGACGGGCTGGACTTCCTGTTGCCGCATCGCCGAGTCATCCGACTTCCCGTCCGCGTGCGCAAACGGCGCCAAACGTTTCCGAGGCAGCGCGCAGGAGGAGCGGTCGGCTCGTCCGCCCCGCAGTTCTCGGTGGGGGACGCTCGTCGGCGATTGGCCGGCGACCGCCGGGCCAAATTTCAGCTGGGACGGGCCACGCCGATGAGGAGAAAACGGACGGACCCGCCCCTTTGGACTTCGGAGGAGCGTCGCTCACCCGCTAAATGTGTGCTCCTCCTACATGCTCTCCACATATTTCCACTCATTAAAACCGAGCGAGACTGATTCAAAGTATCCTGAGCGCCTGTCGTCACTGTCAAGAAACCGGAGACTTTTGTTGAACAATCGCTTCTTCTCACTTCAGCACTCGTAAACCTCCAAAACACAAACATCACACCGAATGCAACCCGTGCGCGCAGGCACGTGCCCGCTCTGCGTAGTTGGGGACCTTCTCCGCCTCTTCTTCTAGCTCTTTTTTACGCCGCACGGCTTCCGGTCGAGGTCGGCGCCGCCCGACGTGTTGTGGCGCAAATTGGTGCCACGGCTGTCAATTCAGACTCGCGCAAGTGTTCAAAACAATCTTTTGACTCAAACTGAAATGTTCGTAAGAGCTTTTAAAAATCAGCGACACAGCGCTGATTTTTGCGATGGACGAGCATTTTTTGGGGCCGAACGCCTCGGAAAGCTTCCGAAAGCGTTAGCGCGTTACTGTAAAGCGCCTCAGTCGACAGAAAGACCAAAACGTTAGCGGGGACTTGCCGAGCAGGACTTTGGCATCCTCCGCGTCAAAGTCGCCGTCGCCGTCTGCGTCGTAGGCCCTCAGCTTCCCTGCAGCACGAGGACGACAAGAAGAAAAAGAGAAATGAACCGTGGCGGCGGCTTCCCGCGGTTTCGGATAATCATAAATGGCTCCGTTTTTCCTCATCCTTCCTGCTGCTGACTACTCGTCTTTGTTGGACTAATCCCACTTCATTGAAGCCTTTTGTCATCTTTCCTTCTTCAAAAGAAGTCATAAAAGTACGATTTGCGCTGACATGAAGTTGGATCGGAACATGCCTACTCAAGATGTTTAGAATGGCTCACATTATGAGCTGAAATACACCTCAAACTCCAACCCCCGAAGACTTCAAATGGACAAGATGAGCCTTGAAATAAAAAGCTTACAGCTCAGCACGTTCAACATGTGACATTCGTTCGTGGCGGTTGTTTCAATTACGTCTACAAATCCTGCTCCTTTCTGTTAGCCTGTCTGTGGCATTCCGCATTCTGTGTTAGCATGAAGGTAGAGGACTTTCACTAGACAAAATGACGTGCTTACGTCGAATATTTTGGCGTCGAAACGTACAATGTTTTCAGTTTCGTATTTGGAGAACTGTGCGAGCAGGAGAATGAGAACGGCCACGAACGAACACCACAAAAAGCTTTCGAATGCGTTTCAAATGTTTTTGGATGAGGTTTCTCTACGTCACGGACAGGTCGCGAACATAAACGCCGTGGGTTCGGCTTCGCCCGCCAATTCTCACACTTACAGAGGTTCGTCTGCAACCTCATCAGTGAAGAACAGTTTCAAATGATGCGCCTCTTCCGTCTTCGCACACCTCGGGTCTTTGGGCGCCGTGTAGGACTCGCATTCGTGCCGGCCGGGCGGCATATAGCGAGCGTCTTACATCCGACGTGTGGAAACAAGTGCCGCGACGACCTCGCTCAAAATCGTCGTAGCGGGCGAGACACACGAGTGAATGTTGGATGAAGTGAAGGGGGGGAAAGAAAAGAAAAAAGATGGCGACGTCCACGCGGCCTACGAGCTGGCAAGTAACCGAGGGGACAGGAAGGAGAAAAAGTCATGCAAGAAAGTAGACGGCACGCTTTGTCTTTGACATGTCGAACGTGTACCTTGTAAAACTTGGGAAAAGTTGCTACGAAACTCCTGAGCTCTGGCTGCGTGCAGACAACACACAAAATAGAAGAAGAAGAAGAAGAAGAAGGGAGGAAGGAAACAAAGTTGAATGTCGTCCTGACTTCAACGACGAGCCACCAACCGTGTGCATCTCAACAATGAAGACAAAGTTCATTTCATTCACAAGTTCAATTCAAAACAAAAACATCTGATTCGATTCCTGTTCAGCTTCAATTTCAGTTTCTTTGCCTCCCATCCATCCAGCAAGCCACCCGCGCATCCATCACACACATTCATTACACACGTTGGAAAGAAAAAGACAAATTATTTCTACCTTCAGAAACTTGGATTGTTTTTCATGTAGTGTTTTCTTTTCTTGTGATAATGAAGTTGCTTTTGGTGAAATTGAAGCTATAGTCAGCAAAACATATTTCACTCTGTGTGCCATACACGACTTTCACTTTTGCATTCAACTACTGAA
Organism: Phycodurus eques; assembly: GCF_024500275.1. Taxonomy (NCBI): domain Eukaryota; kingdom Metazoa; phylum Chordata; class Actinopteri; order Syngnathiformes; family Syngnathidae; genus Phycodurus; species Phycodurus eques. The sequence continues at coordinate 16,020,540 of NC_084545.1, read as the reverse complement.
ATCAACTTTCCAACAATATTCAAACTTTGAGATAAACCCGCATTAGGATTATCCTTCCTCTTTTTGTACATCTGGATAAATTCTATATTTACAGAGCTGCAACTCACGATTATCTCAATAATCGATGAATCTGTCGATTATTTGTTTGATTATTTCATGAATTGGATAAAAAGCATTTTTCAATGTCCATCCCTTCATTCGAAAACTACAAAAACGCACCAAGAAACCGATGACGATTCAGTTCCTGGTTTGGTTTGGAAATGGGCACAAATATTGATCGTCGTTTTCCAAAGTCAAAGCAGATGTTTGCAAATGTATTCTTTTGAAAAACAACGCAAAGACAATCAGTCTGCTCTCACGGAGGACGACGCAGACCGTTGACAGGCTGAAATCAGACGATTTGGAAATGTTACGTTAAAATAGTTTCATTTGATAATCAAGTATTAGTCTTATTCATCGATTGTTGCGCCTCGACCTATTTGGATGCGTGTCTTATGAAATAGTAACGATCGTCTTGTCCCGCTTACCGATGACGCTGTCGTAGTCGACGATGTCGAAGTAGACGACGGCCACCGAGCTCCAGACGCCCAACAGCGCCAGCACGGCCAACCAGGTGAACGCAGAATACTTGGCGCCCGTGCCCGCGCCAGCGTCGCCTCCCGCCGCCTTCTTGCTTCCCGACGACGGCGGCTTTGCCTCTGAAGATGCCACACGACAAACACGCAAAAGGTGAAACACACTACGCTGGGGCCTCAAAAAAAAAAAAAATCATCATGAGTAATCAAGTCACATTGATGAAAACAAATTAAAAAAAAAAAAAAAAACTTTTTCCGCAATCCGTGCTACAAAGCGCAAAATGGGTGATCTGCGCTGCTTACACGAACAACAACCGAGAGGAACGAGTTGACAGTCAGCAATTTGATTCCCACAAAGAAACGGACAACGGCGGAATCGTTTTCCTTTTGTTTTGCAGAGGCCGATAAAGGAGCCGCCGCGGTGCAAAGCAAGCAAAATCCTAGCTTGCGCAAAAGCCAGCATTTCTCCACGTTGCAAACTTTCCACCTGGGCTATGCGCAAAACAGAATTTGGAATTTTGATTTCATTTTGGCTCATCGCTCTCTCTTTTTGGGTAGATTTTATTTTTGCCGAGGTCGCGTGTCCTTGCAGTTTGCGGGTGTTAAATTGATGTTTTATGATGTTAAATTGTTGAACTTTCAAAATATTCATTGAAATTAAAAAAGGGAATTCGTGTCACTTATTTTTCTTCCGTGACCTGTCAAGAACATTTTTTTTTTTTTCTGCGAAAGTTGATGCAAGGTAATGTGGGGGAAAAACAGTTTCAAAGCTTGTTCGGTATCAAGAGAAATGACTCAACAAGGGATTAAAAAACAAACTTATTTAGAATAGTATCATTGTCACTTGCTTCACTATATGTGAAGGAGAAAAATAACAATTCAAATCAGAAATCCTATTTTTGCAAAAAACACAAAATCTGAGATTCAGTCAGAACCAGAACACATTTGACTTCAAAACAAGTCGGTCGGACCGGATGACAAGTTAGCGAAATGAGTCCGAGCCGCTTTCCCCCGGCAAATCCAGCCCCGCCTTGGCTTCCGTCGTGCCAGATGAGAAATTCGGGCTCTTCGTCTGGCGCGCGGCATTAGCGTCGACCGTACGGCGGCCGACCTCGGCCGAGTAGCGGGGCGCGCCCCGGACCGCTCGCCGGCCGATCGCGGGGCGCAGATGGACCAACGAGTCGCCCGATGACTTTAACAATTTTGGAGTCTTCCAATAACCTAACGTGCAAGTTTTGGGAAGGTGGGAAGCAAAATCTCACACAAACATGCAAACGCCACACAGGAAGGCTGAAGCCCAGATTCGAACCCCGCAAGTGCGAACCACTTGGCCAACGTGCCGCCCACAAATGTCGACCAATTAATCCCAATCGACAAATTGAAGTCCGGGCCCAAGTTAATTACATAAGACATCAAAGCAAACACACACACACACACACACAGCAGTCGTTAGGCAACGCAGGCGTCGCTTCGCGGGTCGAGGCCGTCGGCGCCCTTTGCGAGCGTCCCAAACGGCAGAGGTCGAAGCGACCCGGGGACGCTCGGAACGCCGGGCCGACGGGGGGCGGGTCCCGCCGCAGCTGTTCCTCGCGAGCGGCTGAGAGCTTCCGACGCGCGAGTCGCCACCCACCGGAGAGCGCAGGAGCCGCGGCCTCCTCCGCGCCGTCTCCTCCTAGAAGAAGAAAATCGCTTGAGCCGCAGTGGAAGCGGCGAAACCAAAGTCCAGTTCAAAGGTCACGCAGATCCTACCCGTCTCCCGGAGGCCGTCCCGGGCCTCCTCGCTTACGATCGGCTCCGTCCGCTCCTCCGGGGCGTCGGAGGCGCCGTAGTGGCGGTGGCGCTGCATGGGGCAAACGTTCGGCGCCGGCGGTCAAACTAACGCGTCCGATTCCGAGCGGCACCTTCGCCAGTTGCGCAGCGGACGACGAGCGGCGCGACCGCGAGAGAGTCCGACATCGGGACGCACGCGAGCGCCGCCTCCCCGCCGTCCCGGACCAATCGGGAGCTCCGGAACCCGATGCCCGCTATTCTTAGAGCCCACGGAGCTCGCGGCGCTGCGTGTTTGTGTGCGCGTGAGATGCCGCAGAGGACAAAAGTCAAGCGAACGACCTCGACGGCCGCTGTTCGTTGGCGGCCCGTTTATAGAACGACAAGGCCGCTACGCGGACCACAGACCTCCTCGACCGCCCCCGAAAGTTAAAGGATATACTGCAACTTGAATACGCTCCCATTCTCGGACTTTGCGGAATTCAAAATAGCGCAGCTCATGCACGCGACGCGCAACGATATTCAACAACAACAAATCTAAAGCACACGCGCGTCTCCATAAGACGAGTTCACTTTTGGAACGGTTATGATCGTGAATTGAAAACACGTAGCTCCCTAATTATGTTGACAACAAGAGTGATAAATAAACATACAAAACGGCTATAAGGGAAAAAGACAGAAAGAAGATGAAGACGTTACCAATGCGAGCTTGAATATCGTGGATTTCAACTGTTAAACTCTCCACGACACTAAGATAGACCCATTCTTATTTTTATTTTGGATACTTGCAATATACTTATTGGTTTAGTACTTTATGATGTCATGACGACTCTCGTTTAAGAGTCCTAGAATACAATCTGTACGATCAGCTTCCTAAATCATGACGAGTCGTTTATGTAATTAGGGAGGACGACCTGATAAGGTTTGACTTCTTCCTTCTCCTTTTGAACGTACACATTCTACATTCCTTTTTGTTTATTCCTTTGTCGCCAGTTTGATCTTGTGTCGATTGTCTTGTTTTCTGTATATGTTCAAGAAACGCAATACAATAATGAAAACAATTCATAGTTCACAGGATACAGTAAACGCCCGTTTATTACAGGAAATACAAAAAAGATGTCATTCTTTTCATTTTTACACCTCCCACACACTTTAAACGCATTTAAACTTATTCAAAGACAATTTTGAAAATATTTCTCGCAGTTCCCCAAAAGAGAGACTTCGCATGCTTGCGTCAAGCTTTTGTCACTCCAGTTAAAGTCTAAAGTACAGACATGTAAACACCGAGGCACGAAAAAGGTGACAAAAAAAATAAACATTGTAGAAAGGGTCTGGGGGGGATCCCCCCGTTTTGGATTTGAACATAAATTAAGCAATCTGGAAGACTCTTAAGAGTACAATAAGGCAAAATAAACACATTTCCTTCACGCTGAAAAACATTTATTTACACCGCTCAAGTACATGTGGATGTCCAAATTTAGGATTGAAATGAAATTTGCCTCGTTTATTTCCCCTTTTTTTTTTTTTTTTTTTTTTGCTTTGGGCTCCAACTTGAGCCGGGCCCACCTCCACCTGCACCCGATGCCAGCTTCAAGCTGTGCCACATGAATAGCATCCTCCTCTTTAAGCGCTCTCATACTGGAAAAGAATTGATGCAAATCGTTGTCCGCTTCACTTCATTTTTCACGATGACCAACTTCAAAGGCTAATCCCAAAAGCATCCTCCAGGGAAATATGAAGTACAATATTTTTCAGTTTTTATTGGCCATTGCTAAATTTGAAGTGAGTTCATTCTGAGTTGTGACATAATCCCTAACACCGCTCCTTCGCTTAATTCATTTAACATTAACATCCGTACACTAATTAGATAAACGTAGGCGTGTTTCCTAATTAATACAAGATGTACTAGCGGATCAGCTCTTGTCACAGATGTTACGTGTGCTTCGCGGGACCGCAACCGGGGTCACGACCTGCAGCACCTCAACGCGAAAATACAAAAAAAGAGCAGTGCGACAAATACGACACGGGCTGATCTGATGAGCAAAAATGTTGCTTAAACGTAAGAGTAGCAATAGAGGATGCCCGCTCCAGAGGTGGGGAGACTCGCCAAACATTGTACTCAAGTAAGAGTACTGTTACTTGACAAGAATGTGACTCAAGTACAAGTAAAAAGTAGTCCTCCAAAAAATGACTTGAGTAAGAGAGAAAAGTACACAGTGAAATAATTACTCAAGTACTGAGTAAACAGTGAGTAACTTCAGAGTTTTTAACCACAGCATGAAGATCAATTAAAAAAAAAATAATAATTACAAAATAAAATGCAAATTCTGATGTTGCTGTGTGCGGACGTGTGCATGCCGTCACAACTACGACAAAACATCTGCAATTTACCGCACGGTGTTTTCTCAAGTTATAAGTGAGCCGAAACATCCACGTTTGGGCACAGTGCCAGACAAATACGACAACACGTGAAAGCCGTTGTTTTTGTTCGTCTCAATGTAAACACGACGAGTTGCGCGCCGTTGCCGTCATGGTAACGACGACCTTCACAACACGGCCGCCACATAGGCGCGGCGATCAGCCGGGCTGGCTTATCTAGTTTTAATACCTATGCCCGGGAAGCCCAATAGAAAACGTCGTGCTAAGTCATGTGACTTTCTTGTGTCGTTTGATTGGTGAACTAGATTTAAACGTCACTTGCGCTTAAGCTGGATTGGAGCAACCAGCGCCAATGCGGAAGTCGTAGTCTCGCTCACGAAATAGTTGATAAATCAAAGTAGCGAGCGACATTTAGATCATTGTAATGGAGTAAAAGTACCGTTACTTCTGAACGGCGGAAGTTTTTTTTCCGGTCTCGTCAACTCATGTGATTTATCCAAAGGCGGTCCCGAGCGCACAGGCGGAACCACGGGCTGCCGCGCCAGCATATTAGTCCGCTGCGGAGTAACATTGACAATTACATCTGTGTGTTGATGGTGGATGTGTGAAATGGATCCACAACTCCAATTCCAATGAAGTTGGGACGTTGTGTTAAAAATAAACAAAAACAGAATACAATGATTTGCAAATCATGTTCAACCTATATTTAATTAAATACACTACAAAGACAAGATATTTAATGTTCAAACTGATAAACTTGATTGTTTTTAGCAAATAATCATGAACTTAGAATTTTATGAAGCCACGCTGTTGTAACACGTGCAGAATGTGGTTTGGCATCGTCTTGCTGAAATAAGCAGGGGCGTCCATGAAAAAGACGTTGCTTGGATGGCAGCGTATGTTTCTCCAAAACCTGGATGTACCTTTCAGCATTAATGGTGCCTTCACAGATGTGTAAGTGACCCATGCCACTGGCACTAACACAGCCCCATACCATCCCAGATGCTGGCTTTTGAACTTTGCGTCCATAACAGTCCGGATTGTTCTTTTCCTCTTAGGCCCCGGATGACACGACGTCCACAATTTCCCAAAACAATTTGAAATGTGGACTTGTCGGACCACAGAACACTTTTCCACTATGCATCGGTCCATCTTAGATGAGCTCGGGCCCAGAGAAGCCGGCGGCGTTTCTGGGTGTTGTTGAGAGTTTCAAGTTGCACTTCCGGATGTAGCGCCGAACTGTATTGACTGACATTGGTTTTCTGAAGTGTTCCTGAGCCCACGCGGTGATATCCTTTACACATGTGACGTCGGTTATTGATGCAGCGCCTATCAATCGATCGAAGGTCACGGGCATTCAATGTCGGTTTTGGGCCTTGCCGCTTACAGGCAGTGATTTCTCCAGATTCTCTGAACCTTTTGATGATATTATGGACCGGAGATGATGAAATCCCTCAATTCCTTGCAATTGTACGTTGAGGAACATTGTCTACTTTTCTACCCACTCCTGGCCCCCACCTGTTCCCAATGAGCCTGTTCACCTGTTCACCTGCGGGATTTGTTCCAAACACGTGTTTGATGAGCATTGCGCAACTTTCTCCGTCTTTTTTGCCACCTGTCCCAGCTTTTTTGGAACGTGTTGCAGCCATAAAATTCTAACTTCATGATTATTGGCTAAAAACAATTAAGTTTATCAGTTGGAACATTAAATATCTTGTGTTTGTAGTGTATTCAATTCAATATAGGTTGAACATGACATGCAAATCATTGTACTCCGTTTCTACTGATGTTTAACACAACGTCCCAACTTCATTGGAATTGGGCTTGTAGCCGCCAGCGCTCAACGAGTACGAAATTCTATGACGACAGCGACCCACGACCCGCCCCCCAGAAAAACTCATCAGATCTGTACGATTCACGGAAATGGCCTATTTTGAGTTGAAAATGGCGGATTTTGCCAAAAGGCGACTTTGCATGTATGAAAATAAACCTGACACATCAAACTAAAACCAGTACATTTGAACACTAAAATCTTCAACCAAAGTACACAATTTGGGCTAAGAAACATCTGGAAATTAGCATAGATGTTACGAGTAATTCTAAAGCTTTAAACTACTGCTACTTAAACAGACACGGACGGAGCAGCAACCCATACAAACAATGACAGTCTGACAAAACGCTAGAACTTTTGAAAATCGGATGGCAAAGTTCCAGAGAAATTGAGCTGGTTTCTGTCCGAACGCGAACGATGAACGGTTCCCGCGGTACCATCGACTGACTTACGCGGGAAAAGAAACTCATTCACCCCTAACCCCATGACCGGAAAGATGGCCTGAACTGTTCCCGGACAAGCAATCGCGGACGTCGGCGTTGCGTTGCGTAAACCTGCTGCGTCCTATTAAGGCCACACTAACAACTGTGAAAAAGGCAAAGGTCCTGGCGACCGCGCGTTGTCCTCAAACAGACGCCGGCCAATCAGGGCCCAGTTTCAAGGTCATTAAAAGTAGTGCATTTGTCCAGGGTTCGCAGGACCACCGCTCCCCTGCAGTTGACATCAAGAGCTTCGACATCAATTCTGGGGAATTTCCTCGGTGGAAATTCAACTCTTCATTTGGCTTTTTCAATAAACCGTTTGTCATCCTATATTTGGGGAAAGTGAGACGTTACGTGTCAACGAGTAAGACGACAGGCTACGAATGAAAGGTATAGCCAAGAAATGTAAAGTCACATCTAAAAAGTGCGTCATTGTTAGCTGCGGCTCGCAGGCTTCCTCGTGGCCTTTCAGCAGCACAAGATCGCGACGTCACGTCCCGTTCGGACTTTCGGGACTCGCCAAAAGCCTGGCGATGAACCGTTGACTCGTTGAATCGTTCCGTGCTGTGGCTCTTCGGGCGGCCCCGAGCTCCGGAGCGCAGCAACAGATCGCCCAACCCCAACCCAAATCCGAACCCGAGCCCGAGCTTGCGTCATCCGAACGCTCCCCCACCTACGATAGATCGCTGCATTCGGCGAGCGCCTTGATTTAATGCACTTGGTTGACGCGACGCGACGCGACGCGCCGAAATGTGAGCCGAATTCAAGTCGGCTTATTTCACGTTCAAACGACGAGACATCATCGGCGGAATGGCAACGGGAGTGAGCTCAAGACATTTCTGACGTTCGCGAGTAAAACACAACACAAACCTTTCGGGGAATGCGTTTTAGGACTTTTCTTCGGAGCCATTGCGTCGTCAATTCACCAGAAGGCTTTTATCGAGGGAGCGGCAGCTAACGGCGACTTTGGTTGATTTTTTTTTTTGTTCGTTCGTTGGTGGCGACGATGGATGAAGATGAAGCTGCTGCTGCCGCTGCTAACGAGCTAGCGAGCTAGCTTGGAGACCAGCGACGCTACGCGCAAGAGTCACTCTGATTGGCCACGCGCTCAACCAATCGGTGACACGGAATAGCCTAACGGGCGAAGGTAAGGGCGTGCTCGAAAAGATTTGAGCCAATCATGATCGTGGAAAACTTCCCACTGTTTGGACAGTTAAAAAAAAAAACGTGGCAGGAGAAGAGTTGACGCCATCTGAGGCGGAACATAATCTGGATTTCTCCCAAAAATCACATGGTGAACCTTTCAAAGTGCTTCAATTGAGATCTCAAAAGTGTTTGAGTTTGTATGCAAACACATTCATTCATGTCTGCATTTCTGTCACACACATATCAAACTATGTGCTGCTTTTAAAAACCACAAAAATCTATACTGAACATACATAGACGTGCACGATCAGTATATGCATATTTAACATGCACTGTTTATTACAATCCATACACATAGCTCTCAACTGGCACTCAATTTGTTCCAATGTGAAGTATTCGAATAGTTATTATTAGCACATATAATTTTAATCTTTAACTCCCCTCAAAGTTCAATGTAACAATTATTAATTGATTAAGAGATGCGTAATACACTATAGATTGGACATTTTATTTTGGTTAAAACCGATACGTGACTGCGTCAGGAAACCACAAGGTGGCGCTGTGGTATATCAGTAAACATACGCGTTTAAAAAAGATATTCACAATCTAAATATTGCGTTTCATGTTATACCAAAAAAATAATGCACGTGTATTGTGCTAATGTAAATTTTGCTGCCGTAGTCGCTTTAAGTCCCTTAACAAGACTGATCAAGTATAAATCACTTAATAACACGAACACACAGACACACACACACACACACACACACACACACACACACACAGCGGTGAGGCTGATTTGTCGGCTTGTGTCTGGTTTATTTATCGCAGGATGTTGTTTTAAATACAGACATTTATTTGCAAAATACTAAAGAGTATTACAACTCAAAAGTACTAAAAAGTGTATATATTTATTGTAGTCGTCATCATCATCATCATCATCATCATGAATATTGTTTGTAAAACACCAGGGTGAGGGGTGAGGGGTTTGGGGGTCACTGAGGCACAACTTTCTCCTTCTTCACACCAAAGTTTTTGTTTTACTGGCAAAAAAAAGAGAATAAGAAGATTTTTTATGACTTAATCCGTTTCTGTCTCTCAATGCAACTGTTTTATTGTGTTGTTGTTCTTTTGTGGAGAGACTGACGAGAAAAGCTCCAAAGGGAACCCTCGTCACACAAAATGGCGGCAGGACAGAAGACTCCGCCTCCTCTGTCGTCAACAAGGTGAGCGCCTGCCGATACTCCGCCCACTTTCTGACATCACTCACATGAACCACAATGACACCAGTATGGAACCTGTTTTACACCTGTGTGACACCCGCGTTGAACCAATATCACACAGGTTTCGAACCGGTTTGACACCTGTTTGAATCCATTGCTGCACCAGTATTACACGCTTGACACTGGTTTTGAACCAATATGAAGTGGTGCACAAGTGGGACTGGCGTTGAACCAATGCAACAGCATGTTTCAACTAGTTCGGCACCAGTATGACACCTTTGTTTGAACCAATATAACACCAGTTTTGAACCTGTGTTGAACCAGTTTGACATCAGCGTCGTACAACAATCTGCGTGAATCCATCGTTGAACCAGTGTCACGACGAGTGTCCGTCCGGTGTCGTACCAGTGCGACACCTAGGCTGAACCAGTACAAATCCACTTTGCAGGTGGACGAATCAGCGCGGGTCGGATCAGTACAAACGCCGACTAAGAATTGTTGCCGTTGCCCGAAACGAAGTGTTTGTTGCCGTGGTGCTTGTGTTGCCTGGACGACGTCTCGTTGCCGTTTTTGTCGTTGCTAAGCCGAGAAGACGTTTGAGACGTTTGTTGTTGTCCAGATGTCGGAATGTTCCCGTGCACTCCGTTCTGATTTAAAGACGAGCAAGCAGCTTTTGTGGTGAAAAGGGAAATGAAGGCAGGAAGGCGAACCACCCTCGTCCCTCCGCTCCGGAACCGTCGGCGCTCGTGATGGAATCTTCCTGACCATCGGACCAGTCAATCAGCCCTTAAGCAAAAGTCAACCCAATGGACTCCAGCCCAACAAACACTTTTTTCCCCCCAAAATAAATTGAATGTGCTTTTATTTGATTACATCTCATTGTTTTATATGTTTCTGCTTTTGGACTCTTTTCTTCAGTATTTGATTGAGAAAGAACAAAAGAATAAAAGCTTCAATCTGGCCCACTGAGCCGTTACATTGTCAAGAGTTCTGTATATATTTTTGGGCATTCATGTCAGTTTAGTCCCCCTAAAATTTTTTTTATTTATTTATTATACCATTTGTTCAGTTATTCATTAATTGTGAATAATAAAATAAAACAGTCAAATACCCAATTTCTTTTCATATAATTGAACTATTGGTTTGTTATAAAATTACAATGAACCCCGAAAAAAGCTGCGAATAATTGACGCTCCTTACAATTGCCATGGAAAAAAAAGTAAATTAGTGGATTGGGAAAAAAAAAAAAAAAAACGGTGCAGGTTTCCACGAATAATTGGGGATAGGTTCTTAAAATTAAAAAAAAGATTTCATGTATGCTGGACCGCAAATATGCGGGGTCCACTATAATCATAAAAATAAGCATGAATTATTATTATGAAATAAACCATTTTTAAATGCGCATATTAACTTCTTTTTGACTTTTTTAACCTAATCTATGCATGACCTAGTGGTGGTTCTCAAGGTGAGGTACGATTACCAATAGTGGTACGCGGGCTCCCTCTAGTGGTACACCAAACAATCACTGAATTAAATGTTCAAACTGTGTATCGTATCTTGAAATGTGCAATATAAATATCAGCTCTTTTTTTTTTTTTTTTTCGGAAATATCGCCTCCCTGCCACTAGAGGGGCCGCAGCACGGCGACGACAAGTGTTTGTTTGGCCGGCCACGAAGGGAACCGTTTTCAAAATGTGTTCATTTTTTTTTGTCTCGGCCAATCAGGAGCCACATCAGAGGCGTGCGGTCCCAGGGGACGACATAGGGGGCGCTAAGGATAGCGTGGAGCGTTGTCGAGTGCGGTCGGGGCGGGCAGGCAGGCAGGCACACTCGCGGTCTATTGCTACTGGAAAGAGCCCTTCGGCGCAGCGCGGCCAAACGCGACGACGGCAACACTTCTGCTTTCAACAGCAGAATGAAGTCCAGGTGGCGCCGGTTTCCCTTTTTTTCTGCCCTCGAAGGGGCGGGACAACACCGGCACTTTGACCCAAAGAAGGTCTGAGCGGCGTGTTTGTGCATTTCCTGTTTTGTCATCCGAAGGTCCCGGAAGGTCCTGAAAGTGTCGCTCTCGAAGCTTCCAGGTTTTCTGGCTGAGCGTTTATTGCTCCTCACGCTTTTGTAGTTTGAGTGTTTTTTCACGTTTCTTCAGTGCAAAAAAAGTGTCCGAGTGTTCGTAGAAAAGCAAAGGATAAAGCAGGGAAGAAAGTCACTGAGAAATAAATAACGACGTAGACAAACGTGACGACGCGAACGTTTCTTTGGGAGGAACCTGATAAATATATACATGAGATATACAGTAAATATCTTCTCCTGTGCAAATACACTCACGTGGTTTGTTGGGAATGAGATGTCAATCAGTGAACAAGTGGAGCACTTTTTTCAGACTTTTTCACTTTGTGCACCATCACTAAACTTTGACCTCATCCCTCACAGACTGGCCAAAGACAACAATTCTCTTTTCCAGTGGACGCCTGGCTAAAAAGGAGATGAGCTACCTCTTGTTGTCGTAACAATAATTGTGTTCACCACGCGCAAGTGAATGTTTTTACCGATTGTCGTCTTCTCGTCTGTCGTCTACTTTGGTTTTCTGTCAAACGTAAACGACGGCGTGCGACGAGGACAAAAAGTTACGTCGGCGTGTCGACATTTGACAATCGTTGGCTTTCGCCTCCGGAGCTAGCGCATAGCTTAGCTTCCCGCCACCCGGCGAACGCATTTGTGAATATGTCAATACAGCGAAGGAAAACCTAAACAAAAACAATGTTCTGGTCTTCCATTGGAGTGTCACACAGCTCCAAAGAGAAACATTTGGAACTCTTTTTTTTCTCGTCAAATTACACTAAAAATATATTTAAAAAATAGTCATAATCTTACAGCTATGAAAAAACTGACAACAAAGTTCAACTTTTACTCACAAAACCTATGCTAAGCTCACCTTGCTTATTTGCACTCGCAAGCTAACACTCGCGTCGCTAATGCAGTAAATGCAGCTCCCGGCCAATAAGAGACGGACGGATACATGAGGGATATAGCGTTTGGGGGGCCTTACAAGAAGTTGCTGCAGTTACAGGAGCATCCAGCAGGGGGCAGGAAGTAACGTGAAAGCTAGTAAAGTTTCTCCAAGTCACCCCATTTCTATGGTCACGCCTTTCGGGCGCCCCCTCGTGGCCGGGGCCCCCCGAGCGGCCGTTTAGTCCACTTTTGGCGGCAAGTCCTCCTCCGCGTTTGGCGTTCTTGCTCCTACAGCGCGGCGTCCCGTACGTCGGCGTCGAGCGCCGTGCCCGCCGCGTGGCTCGCCTCCACCCGGGCGTGAAAAGCTGCGGCGGCTCGCGTCACGCTGTCGTAGGACGGCGGGGACGACGTGGAAGAAAGGGTCTCGGAGCGCTCCGTCCCGACCGGCCCGGAGCCGTAGTTCTCGCGTATCATGGCGGCGATCAGGCCTTCCTTCTCGGGCGCCTCCTCCTCCTCCTCCTCCTCCTCGCCGTCGGCCTCCTCGCCGCGGCCCCGGGCCGGGCCGCGGCGCGGCGTGGCGATCTGGCGGTAGAGGTAGGAGGCGGCCTTCATCTGCCGGCGCACCAGATGTCGGCGGTAACAGCGCTGGATGACGGCGGCCGACACGTCCTCCTGCTTGCGCCGCAGCGTGGTGGTGATGGGCTCGTAGGAGATCTTGGACGGGTTGGCCATCATGAACTTCTCCTCCATCTGCTGCTTGAGGGCGTCCATCTCGCCCGACTCGCCCAGAACGCGCTTGGTGAAGGCGAAGAGGATGTCCAGGCAGTGGATCTTGTCGCCGCTCACCATGGGCAGGTCCATGGAAATCAGCTTGATCTTGTTGGGCTTCCCGATGCGCAGCGGCTCCGACAGCGAGTCGGCGAAGTCGGACAGCTTGGCGTACTCGATGAACTGCGTGGCCTCCGGGTCGAACTTCTCCCAGACCTCGTAGAACATCTCGAAGTCGTCCTCGCTCAGCGGCTCCGTGCTCTCCTCGGTGGCCACGCTGAAGTTCTCCAGGATGATGGCGATGTACATGTTGACCACGATGAGGAAGGAGATGATGATGTAGGTGACGAAGAAGGCGATGCCCACCGACGGGTTGCCGCAGTCGCCGCGCTGGCCGGTGCCGGTGTGCGGCACGTGCGGGTCGCACTCCTCGGGCGAGTTGTTGAGGATGGGGCCGAGGAGGCCGTCCCAGCCCGCCGACGTGGTGATCTGGAACAGGCAGATCATGCTGTTGCCGAAGGTCTCGAAGTTGAACATGTCGTCGATGCCCGCCTGCCGCTTGACGTAGGCGAAGTTGGCCATGCCGAAGATGGCGTAGATGAACATGACCAGGAAGAGCAGCAGGCCGATGTTGAAGAGGGCGGGCAGCGACATCATCAGGGCGAACAGCAGCGTGCGGATGCCCTTGGCGCCGCGGATCAGGCGCAGGATGCGGCCGATGCGCGCCAGCCGGATCACGCGGAACAGCGTCGGCGACACGAAGTACTTCTCGATGATGTCCGCCAGCACGATGCCTGAAAGAAACAAACGCAAGCACGCACGTCCCCCGTGAGGACGCCGCTCGAACCCACTTCCGTTAACAATGTTTGATCGCCTCGCATCACGAGAGGTACAGGTGAGGCAAAGGCCGAGTGTGTGCGTTCAACGCGGCCGGGAAGCGCCTTGTACGTCAAGCCCCCGCACGCACACACGGTCGATGGAACAGGTCAATCACGTTTGATTTGTCTCCAGGGTCCCGCCCCCTGCCAGCGCTGATTGCTGCCGTTACCTTCACCTCCCCCGGGCGGCCGCGCGCGCGCACCTCATCGCAAACTTGTAGCGAGCTAACTGGAGGAAATGAAACATGAACAGTGACGGCTAAATTAACTGCTTAGGTGTGTCATTAGGGTGTGTGTGTGTGTTTTTCTGGCTTCGGATGACCAAACGCGACCGACCTTGGTGCGTGCGTGTGCGCGGGATGCATGGAGGCCACCTCCACCGCCACTTTGTTGACAGATAACTCTCACAATGACATGACACGACTCACACCTCACGTGTGCATGTTGTTATAATGCGGCGCGGTCGCGCTTCTTCAAAACGCGTCGGCCCGAAACTTGTGCTGTTTTCTGGGGCGTCTGAGTCGGATTTCACAGGAAACAGCTTTGCGTTTAACTCGACAGGCGCAGATCGCAGACTGATCCGTTTGATTTCGAGAGACAAAATCATCGTTATTTCGGCTTGTGGCTCGTTTTCATAGAAATTTGATCAATAATGTTAAAGACACGGCCCGCTGAATTTCCTGCAATTTGACTTAGTGGAATTAGTGGCAGTTGTTATCCACCAAGGTCAAAAAAAAAAAAAAATCGAAAACAATATTTTTCTTCACACTTTTAAGGCCAAAATGTCTTTAGTGCCATTATGTGTCCCGAATGAAGTTTGCAACACGTTTTCTGAAAACACTAATGGCATTTTGGGATGTATCGGGTTTTTCTTCTCTTTTCCAAGCAAACAAACACAAATGCGTCTTCGCGTTTTTACCGCGAATGGCACAGGACAGCCTCATGATGCTCTCGCAATACACGGGCAGCCGTTATTTCGTTCTCAGATATGAATGAATATGCATGAATTTGTCAATGTGCGGGAACTATCATTACTATTGTAACAAGACGAGTGTAACGGCTTTATAAAGTAGTTGCGATCATTGGCGCGCTCGTACCCGCAGAGTCTGTGCACCTCACAACATTTTGATCAAGCCGTTTGTCTTTACCGTGATCCAAAGAAGTGTTTTTCAGTGGGCCACCACCGTTTGCGTCGTCAATAAGGATTGCCTTCGCTACGAATGCCTTCAATTTGAAATCGTCCCTAACTTTTTGAAAATAGGACTCGGACCCAGAGAAAACCAAGGCGGTGTATACAAATTGCAAATGGTTTAAGTGTCTCTACTGTTATTGAGGAAAGGGACTGGGCAGGACCGTGGATAGCAAAAATCCCAGGATAATTGACAGCCATTATATTTGGATTGAAAAAAGTAGAATTTTTTTTTTTTTTTTTTTTATAAACCCCAAAGGTTCTTGAATAAGTGGGGATAAACCATCAATAAGTATGTTTGAGGTTGGCTGCCCCCCTAAAAAGAAAACACAAAAAGAAAACAAATCCGCAGGTGGCCAACGGCGAGCACGCACAGCCACTTTGGTGAGCGGTTTCTAATGTCAGGCGAAGCACGTACCGACGATGGACAGGATGACGACCACGAAGTCGAAGATGTTCCAGCCCACGGTGAAGAAGTAGCAGCGCAGCGCCACGATCTTCAGCGTGCACTCGGCGGTGAAGACCACGATGAAGCCCACGTTGACGTTGTTGAGGACGCTCTCCATCTGCGGCGACTGCTCGTCCGTCTCCACCATCATGGTGATCATGTTGAGCAGGATCAGCACCATGATGATGATGTCGAACGCCTGCTCGGCCACCACGTCGAAGAAGAAGCCCTGCACGTGGTTCTGCACGGGACACCGACGGGGAGGAAGGCGTCATCTTTCCCAGAAGACACTGCGCATTAGTCGGGCGCCGCAGATTCATCGGCCCGCTATATGACTGTGAGTACCGTGATATTGTCTGTCTACGTGCGTCGACGCACCCTTTGTGTTCAGGTATCCGTTGATTCCAGGAAATTAACATCGCAACTCTCCGTGTTCGCCGTTATCATGTCAATGCTGTTGTCCATTATGTCTGAGCGCTGAGCTAGCGGAGGCTATGCGGCCATTTGAAATGCACATTTTTGTTTGTGTTTTGTTTTCGAGTCAAATTCAACCGGGAGTGGCATTAAACAGCTCGAAGCCTCTTTTTCTCGAGAACTGTTCACCGATTCGATCTGCACTCGCAAATCATAAATCAATCAATCAATCGATCAATCAATCAATTAAAATAAATCACCAAACAAAGTCAGGTCACTCGTATCTCAAGCCGCCACGGTCACGTGAGGCAAACGAAAGCTTTTAGCTGCAACAAACTCGAGTTGTTTTTCAACGTGGTCTTGAGTGTGTGTCGTTGGTGGTGGTACCAAAGGTCGGGGGATGGGCTTCTGGGGTTTCTTGGAGCCCAGCTTCTTCATGGCGTTGTAATATTTCTTCTGCTCCTCCGTCATGAAGATGTCCTGGCCTCCTAAGTGCAAGCCGCACGAGCCACCACAACGTTATTTTCAGCCAGCTGACGGCCACAAGACACGTCTCACACACACACGCACGCACGCGCGAGTCGGGCAAAAATGTAAAAATCTCATTTCTGATTTCAATGGATTTTTTCCCCCCTGCTTAGAGAAAAAGCAAACCACAAGAATATTTGTCAAAGCAGGTTTTGCTTTCGAGTTCTTGTCCTTATGTCGAGTTGTGCAGGTGAGGCGAGGCGACCCCGGCAAAATATTTGCAGCTTGGGAGCTCGTACCTCGGATCAAAAGTTCCCAGCATGCGGTGTTGGGGAGCAACTAATTACATGTCATCAGATCACCTCATTTAATGACAAAATGAATGTCATTGTAGGTTTTTGTTTTCATATCACTTCCGCCTCCTTAGGCCGACGCTCGCGATCGTCCTCTCTCCGGTGTGCCATTCTGCGGTCGTCTCAAACGTGACCTATTTTTCCAAATATGATCTTGACGCGCCACCTTATCAATTAGGGTACTTTCTCAAAGTAATATTACATTTGATTACTTTGAATTTTGAATGAATGCACGAATTCATCATTTATGGATTAAAACCATAAATCATTGAACCACATCTTTTTTCATCCATTTTCTACACCGCTCTCCTCACGCAGGTCGCGGGCGTTCTATTTTTGGGCGAGAGGCAGGGTAGACCCTGAACCGGTCGCCAGCCAATCGCAGGGCACATAGAAACAAACAAGCATTGGCACTCACATTCACACCTACGGGCAATTTAGAGACTTCAATCAACCTAGCACGCATGTTTTTTTTTTTTGGGGATGCGGGAGGAAAGCGGAGTGCCCGGAGAAAAGCCACGCAGGCGCGGGGGGAGAACACGCAAACTCCACACAGACCTCACAACTGTGAGGCAGACGTGCTCACCAGTCCTCCACTTTGCCGCACATTTTGTCTTGAAATAATAAACATGGTGAAATGTAAATGAATAACCCTAATCATAAATGTGTTTGTTACATTATATGTGTGCTGCATGTGGAAAACCACCATACCATACCATGTTGACCTAATGCCAAATGTGCAGAATTTCGACAATATGGCTTTCTATGACAACCACATAAGTGAATGCGCCATTCAAAAAGTCCCAAAACAATCAAAATGAAAGTGCTGAAAAGTCAGTGTTCTTTCATTTGTTCGAAAGTTGTACAGATCACGCGGCAACCCTTTTTCAAAATCTCAGACTAACTAACAGATTGGACCACAACGGGTCACATTTGAGACGAGAGCAGAATGGCACATGACCAGAGAGAGCCAATCACAAGCGAAGCGATATGAAAAGAAATCGGTAATGGCTAAAAGAGAGGAGGAGCGTGAACTTATCTTCCTCTTCTGCTGGTTGAAGTTGTCGATAATGACGCCGATGAAGAGGTTGAGGGTGAAGAAGGAGCCGAAGATGATGAAGATGACGAAGTAGAGGTACATGTAGAGGTTGATCTCCTTGATGGGCTGCTCCTCCACCTGCGCCCACATTCGCACTTCCTGACACGATGACATCACGGCGACATCGCCGCGATTCGACGGCGGCGTGACTTACGGCTCGCGAGTCCACCGCCGCGTACATGATCTCCATCCAGCCCTTGAACGTGGCCTTCCGGAAGCATGACACAGAAAAACGTCACGCATCGTCATCGTCGTGCAAAACAGGCTTTCTAGCTAGGGACGAGCAAGTATCGATACCGGGTATATACGGGTCCGACGTCGAGGTATCGATCGGGTACACGTGAAGGCTGCCGATACGCAAGGCAAAAAAATCTGATCGGGTTCGGGGTTTTCAGTTAGGGAATCAAACCTGGGTTACGGGTTGAAACAAGGGTGACGGTTTCAAACCAGGATTAGGGTTTCAAACAAGAGGTATGGTTTCAAATTACGGGTTTAAGACCGAGTTAGGCTTTCAAAGTAGAATATTAGGGTTTCAAACGAAGGGTCAGGGTTTAGGGTTTTGAGGTAGGGTTAGGAATGGGCGAGTGCCGATAGCGACCTTATTTCAATGAATCGGTACTCGTAAAGGCTGCTGATACTGAATGCCCCAAAAAGTAGGACATGGAGTAAGTTCTCCTGGCCAGTAGTTGGAGCTACACGGCGGCGGCTTAACACATCAGCCAATCGTGTGCGTTGGAAAGAAGGAAAGAAAGAAAGAAAGAAAGAACAAGGTTTAGGTCGCAATTATCTGTCGGTGTGTTCAGTGAAATTGCAATTCAAAAGCGCTATGAGTAGCCGGCGTCGGGGTTTGAAATGAACGGCCGTCGAGACGTCGAAGCGTCCCGTCCGTCCGATCGCCACGGCGACGGCCGTCAACGGGTCCTTTTACGGACTTCCTTCCCCCGGCGAACTTTCCGCAGAAGGGCGGCGGTCGCCACGGCGACGGGCCAAACACGGAGAGAGGGCGAGCTGCTCGTCGCCATGACGATGGCACTCGTTCAACTTGGGAATCGACGCGCTCTCCCTCTTTCCTCCTTTTTTCCACTTCCTGTTTGTCCTGTCCTCCTCCCTTCATCCTTCACCCGCTCACTCTCATCCGCCTCTTCCTCCTCGTCTCTCGCGCTCATGTCTGCCTACTTAATGCCTCTAAAAATAAAAGCCTCTCAGGGCTGATTGACTGGCGGCGCGCAGGACGCCCGCGGCCGAGACGAAGACGAAAGCACGAAAGCGGGAGGACGCGGCGGCCGGGAGGGGAAATGCCTTCTGAGCTCCAGAGAAGACGGAGGAGAAGTCTGAAACCCGGAGAAACGCAGAAGATGGAGGAGGACAGAACAGAAGTAAAAAGAGAAAAAAGGGCAGAAGAAGAAGAAAGAAGAGAAGGTGGCCAAAAAGAAGAACAGGAAGAAAAAGGTAGAATAAGAGCAGAAGAGGAGACGGCACAACAGAAGCGTAGAAAAAGAGCGAAGCCCGTTCGTCCGGCGGGTCTCGTTTCGTCCTCACCACTTGCAGCAGCGCCAGGTAGCCGGCGCCCACGTTGTCGAAGTTGACCTTGACCTTGGTCCAGTAGTAGCGCGCGCCGTCCTCGTCGCGGCGGTCGCGGCACTCGGACTTGTTGTCGACCAGGGCGGCGTCGTACGGGCGGCCGGCGCGGTCGACGCAGCGGCCGAACTTGCCGGCGAACAGGTTGACGCCCATGATGCTGAAGATCAGCCAGAAGATCAAACACACCAGCAGCACGTTCATGATGGACGGGATGGCGCCGATCAGCGCGTTCACCACCACCTGCCGCCGAAACGCCCGCGCCACGCCACAAATTAGGCGCGCAAAGGTCACTGGTGCGCTCTCGCTCCTCACTATTAAGACCATTCAGCACATGACTGTCTTGTACTAGTGACCTTTTTTCCCACGTCTTGTACCACTTTTGGCCTACTAGTACGCAATTGCTAGTCAACTACCATGTTGCACTTGTAACACTGTATGTATGCATGTATCACGTACCAGTAGCCTCTTTCCAGTCCACTTGATCTCCATCTTAAGGTCCATGTACTAATCCACTCTTTCTCCAGAAGTGGCACAAACATTACGAGTGTGCTGTTGTCGTTGTAGCCGTGCTCTAAATTGTCTCACTGCTGAGGACAGAGAGTGTACAAGTACTAGTGGACTTGAAGCTTCATGCTCAAAAGCCATTTGAGCATTTCTTCCAAATCCTTGAAGACACGTGCATACTAGTCCTACTAGTGCAGCACAGTTGCTTACGAGTGATTTTTACTTGGATACTAACTCGCAGGCCAAAAGTGGCACAGAAGTGGAAAAATCATCACTCGTAGGACAGTCGTTCTACGAGTGCGCCGAATAGTTTTACGGGTGAGGACAAAGAGTGTACTAGTACACGACCTTCAGCTGGTTATGGAATGGAATAAGTACCGGAAGGGTTTTCCGGCACGAAACGAGTCTCACCCGCATGCCCTCGAAGCGGGACAGCGCCCGCAGGGGGCGAAGCGCCCGCAGCGTCCGCAGGGACTTGATGGCGGCGAAGTCGGAGTAGCCCAACGTGTTGGCCACCAGGCTCACCAGCGACACCTGCGGGACACCACAGGAAAGACGCTTCGTCGACTGCCACGTCGCCGTTTACCGAACGCTCAAACGGACACAAAATGAAGGGGCGGCTGTTGGCCTTCTTTATTTTCATTTTCAGCGAGACAAAAACACTTGTTTCAAGACCGAACATCTCGTTTGAAGAATCGCAGCACATCAACTCATTCATTCCATTGGCACATTTTGTTTCACTTACTTCAGGGACAAAAATATTGTTTTCATTTTTCCACCGTAGCATTCTCTCTTAGTCAGACCTTCTGGAATGGATCAATCACGAAAACCCAAGTCAATTGAACGATTCTATCGCCACCGCACAAAGTCAAAATCGTACTCAGAATATTTGTCGTCTTTTGAATCAAAACAAATCTGATTCCACGTAAAATAAGACTCTTGACATTTAAAGTAACAATTTTCCCTTGCCAGTGTTTTTGGTTTTCTGACTCCGCAGGCAAATTTTGACCGACTTCCCAATTGGTCTGAAAAGTCGGGCGAGAAGGCGTCGTCGACTTACGTCCACGATGAGGAAGTCGAGCCAGCACCAGTAGTTGGTGAAGTACTTCTTGAAGCCGTACGCCAGCCACTTGAGCATCATCTCCAGGATGAAGATGTACGTGAAGATCTTGTCGGCGTACTCCAGCACCACCTTCACCACCTTCCTCTGCTCGATGTAGATGTCCTCGAAGGCCTGCGGGGGGCGGCAGAGAGGAGGATGGGACGCGACGCGCACGCGCGGGCGCGACGTGCGAGCGGGACTCTCGGGTCTGACCAGCGCGCCCGAGCTGAGCAGGATCATGAAGATGATGAACGACTCGAACCAGCTGTGCTCCACGATGTGATAGCACGTCTTCCTCATGCGCCACCACATCTGGCCCACGCCCGCCGTCGTGTCCGCGTCGCAGCACTTGAACCTGGACACGCACACTACACGCGCACCAGATGTTACTCGAGCAGCTCAAAAGCAGACACACAAACAGGAAATCTCTGCTATAGCGTGGACTTTTTTCCCCAGTACGGATAGCGGCAAGTCCGAATTTGGAGTGCAGCACCGCGCTGTGCCACGACATGCCGGGGCAGCACTGAGCTCGACTTGAAGAGGTGCAGCAGAATTAAGTTGTTCATCGCCAGCAGCCGTTTTCGAGCGTTTAGACGGATCTTTCCGGACCCGCGCACGCAATCTTGTGTTCTGTGACAAAATAAGCATCGAAGTCACCAAAACAAAGAGTCGACTCGCTTCGACCAGGGGGCGGGGCTAAGGTCACACTCGTCCCAACTTGTTCCCGACTGACGGGAGCAGGATTTTGCTTCTGGTTTTTTCCGTTCTTTAGTCCTCGGCAGTAGAACATGGGTTGCTTTCAGGAAAAAACAGCAGTTTCAGTGCAAAAAGCTTTTTGTGAAAGAAAAAAAAAGCCCTTTAATCGCAATAATTATTGACAGAAACACTCAGTTGTGCAACTCGCACCATTTTTATGAAGCGGTTCTCGTCTTGGCCGTCATAAAAAGTGTACTTCAGTGGGCCGCCGCCGTTTGCTCTGTCCATCAGGATTACCTTTACTGTGAATGCCTCAACTTTGATTCGTGAAATAATCATTTCATGAAAACCAAGGCATCATCAAAAAATTGCGAAAATGTATTATTATTATTATTATTGTTGTTGTTGTTTTTACAAGCGTCTTGACTCAAATAATATGAAAATAAACGGAATAATCACCGATATAAAAATCCCATTTTAGTGAGTCGGGAATCAAGAACGACGATCGATTCCGAACGCGTTCCCGACTCCCGTTTAGTGGACTTTTTCCGAACGATCTACAGCAGGCCCAGCGTCGAAAGATCCCAATAGCAAGAGCAGAGTGTCTTCTTTCAAGAATCCATTTGTGTCCCGACGACATCACAGACTCTCACGGGCCCTCCCGCTGATTGCCGTGTCGTTAAAGCTGCGTTGCCGTGGTTACCAATCGGCCTGACGCTGATTTAAAGCTACGCCGTTCTGACGGCCGGCGCGCTTGCGCTGGCTCACAGGAAGACCGTGATCGCTTCTGGCGAGACCTGGGAGTATTTCTCACATATTCTACTAGTGCACTTAAGTGCCCATGTACTAGTACCCCCTTCGGCCCACGAATAGGACAATTCAGTGCAGTAGTAGAACGACTCTTTCTAGTGACATTTTTTCCCACTACTGACTTCTGCTACGGACTGACATTTCTCTGGACTAGTAGAACGACGAAGGTGCACTAGTAGAACAAGTACATGTTACCTGTGAAGACAAACTGTGCATTGGTTGACATCTGCAAGCCACTAGCACTACTAGTGAAGCGCAAAGTAGCACACAGTTGTCACCTGGTGCACACTTTTACCACACTAGTAACATGTAGTCGTTCTAACAGTGCGCCGAATTGTCGGACTGGTAAGGGGAAAGAGTGTACCAGTGTACATGTTGTCGTGAGACACGGGTTTAGTTGGTTCCGTAAATACACTGGTAACTCAAAACATTTCCAGCCTCCCCCCAAAAATAAACAAAAAAAGGGGAAAAAAGATGAAAGAATATATTTTTTTAAAAAATAGAAAATATAATTTCAACATAATTAAGCAGAATGTAAAGAATGAAAGAGTTTGTCTCTTATAATGAATTCATTGTGGCTACTTCTGGTGTGTGGGAATTGGCCACCGGGGGGCAGTATGATACAGCCACGCAGACAGACCTAAAAGAGTTTCGCAACTATTTTAAGTGACTCAGTCGGCCGCAGCAACGATAGTTGCTTTTCGCAGAGGATAAAGAATACATGCCTGCGAGTTTTGTTATGTCTGTCAACATGTGTTGCCGCGAGCTCGTATCTCGAAAAAACTCTTCTGTCAGGTCCATCGTATCTCGAGGCACCACAGTTCGGCGCACTAGTAGCATCACGAATACACGCTCAAATGGCTTGCCTGATCAGTTGCGCTTCTGTGCACATGAACGTGTGTCAGTGAACGTCTTGCTGGTGGGCGCTTTGGCATGCTTTCGCCTGACACGCGCGCACACACACACACACACACACACACCCTCTTGATGGCATGCGTGGTGTCACATCAGCCAAAGAGCTGGCATTTAGGGGCCTAATGAGGCAGCTAATCTAACGGAGCCGTGTGTGTGTGTGTGTGTGTGTGTGTGTCACCGAGGTTCATCGGGTCCTTCTCTTCGCATGTGAGCAAACCCATGTGATTTTTGAATGTGTGTGCATGTTTTCAAAGATAACAATCATTCTGTCAGGCTAACCTTCGCGGCAATCGGTATCGCAAAGTGACCAACGGTATCGTGAGCGCTGAATGGGATCCTCCTTTTTCCAGGTCACCGACGTGTGAGCTGGCGTTAGCTTAGCATCGTTTTAGGTTGGCGCAAGACCTTTTTACGTTGTGTCGTCATCAGTAGATGATAAAAAAAAAAGATATGAGGGTCATTTTCATATAATTTGATCAGTAAAGGTAAAGACACAGCCCACTGAATGTAATTTAGAAAATCGAGGAATATGACTGGTATGAGTATTTGAATTTTTGGCAGTTGTTATCCATCAAGGTCATAATTGTTTCTAAGAAAAAAAAAAATCCAAAATAATATTTTTCAAACTTTAAATGCCAAATGTTTTGACAGTTATGTGTTTGATGATTTGTAAAGATGCTAATGACATTCTGGCATATTTTGCATTGTTCGTCTCTTTTCCAAGAAAAGCACCACAAATGCGTCTTTCTGTGCTTCTTTTCCAAAGTCTTTACTGTTATTAATGCCACAGGACAGCCTCATGATGTTGTTGCAATACACCAGAGGGATCTGGGACGAGGCAGCCATTTTGCATTCTGACAATAGCAGACAGCAAAGTGAATGTTATGGATTTCTCAGATAGGAATGAATATGCATGAATTTGTCAAAGTGCGGGAACTATTGCATGTCTGTACCGTTATTACGACTGTATAAAGACAAGCGTGGCACGGCTTTCGTGAGGAGTTCGGCTCGTTTCTGCACTAGTATCCGCAGAGTTTGAAGAGCGACACGTGCAAATTGTGCAACTCACAACATTTTTATCAAGCGGTTTGTCTTTATGGTTATAAAAGGAAACATATTTCAAAGGGCCACCGCCGTTTGCCCGTCAATCAGAATTGCCTCGACTATGAATGCCGAAAATTTGAAATGGAGAACTTTTGAAAACGGGACTTTAAGCGTGTACCCGCAGACAACCAAGGTGGCACAGAAAATTGCGACTTAGTGTCTTTACTGTGATTTATCAAATTATATGAAAATGACCCAAATACTTTAGTACAGTGTCCAAGTATTTGTACTTGGTTATTTCCCACCACTGGCAGCTAACGCACGCGTGTGTGTGTGTGAGCGCGAGTATACAAGAAACGCGAATGTGCAAAGTTGCATCGAACAAGCTGAGCTCAGCAGGAGCGTGCGTGCGTGTGCGTGCGTGTGCATGAGTGTGTGCGGCGGCACTGGCGGCGGCGGCGTGGCGCTCTTCATCACAAGTAGAAAAACAAGATGGTGACCTTCACTTATCTCCAAGCTTGCTCAACACTTGCTGGGATTTTCCTGCTCAGCTGACCTTTCTGCCTGCCGCGTGAATAATTCACGGGGCCGCAGCTCGCTCCAACACGTACACGTACACGCACACGCGCGCAAACGTACACAGCAGCTGGATCACAAGCAGAACTTTTGCTGTGTTGTTTTTGTTCGGTCGTACTTGGCCCACCTGCGCGCTACATAAACAACTACATTTTGTCTCTCCTGGGGGATGATGATGATAATGATGAAGACGATGTCACACGGTGACCACGGCGTGCCCTCTCCGAAGCGCGCCGGCCAGCGGCCGGACGTCCTGCCGAGTGGGAGGAGCCTCGGCCGGATCCAGATGGACGCCCACGCATACACTCACGCATGAAAACACAAACACGCACATGCTCATGTACACACGCACACACATAAAGACAAACACAAACACACACACACACACACACACACTCATTTGAAAGGATGCAAAGAA
This sequence comes from Phycodurus eques, assembly GCF_024500275.1. Taxonomy (NCBI): domain Eukaryota; kingdom Metazoa; phylum Chordata; class Actinopteri; order Syngnathiformes; family Syngnathidae; genus Phycodurus; species Phycodurus eques. The sequence continues at coordinate 15,994,925 of NC_084545.1, read as the reverse complement.
AAAAAACTTGCAATTTGTTTTCCCTGTTGGTATTAATTTGTTATTCATTTAACGTGTTCATAATTTCCTGAAAAAATCTTTGTGTATCTACGGTCCTTTTTTTTGGAGGGGGGGGGGGGGGGGGCTGCATGAACAGCTGGTCCAGGCTCAGCGGTTCCCTCCCCCGGTAGCGGGACCGCCGCCGAGTCAGCCGCTGCGGGCACCGATGTTCGGCGACGAGCCAGAACCCGACGGTGCCAGGAGGCGGAGCCAGAGCGCGCGTTTTCTGCTAAATGTTCTCCAGGACGGAGCCGAGGAACCGGGACCAATGTCCGACGCGGAGAACGTAAAGCAATAAACTGGTTTCATGAAGTGTAATTCAACGGAAAGCCACACACGCACACTTTAGCGCACTTCCGGTTTGAAGGACCGATCCCGCCCCGCCTCTTCCGATCCGTCGGGCTCCGTTCTTTACAATTCACTCAGAGTCGAGTCGTATCATTAAAGCAAATTTCCTCCACGTCGATACTTGAGTTCAATATGGACCCGTCGCTTCATGCGTAACTAGCATAGCTATTAATGTTAGCTCACTAGAGGCCGCTCATTCTTTGGTCAAACGCGCAAGCGACGACACGATGTCAAAAACGGCGAGACCCGTCCGTCCCAGCCGGATGGCCCGATTTTTGTCAAGCTGCCCGAAACGCTTTTATATCTGTCGCACGCTGACAAGATTGACAAGACTCAAACGCAGATACCCAGTGCCGCGAGGCAGTCGTGCTAACCACCACCGTGCTGCCCCCCCCGCAAAACATCATCATCATCATCCTCATCATCATCATCGTGGCCGTGGTCGAAGGTCGCTTGTGATGTCGACTGGAACTATCGAAACTTATGTGAACTCAAATCGTCCTCACGCAGCAGATGCAGTAAATACAAATAAAAACAAAAAACCAACAACAAGCCCGGTTTGTTCTTTTGAATGCAAAGTGTGACGCCGTTGAGTCAGGCGGCAGCGCAGGCGGCGCTCTCACCGGCCCGACGCCATAAATCTCACGTGAAAGGATGAGGTCGAGGGGGCGGGGCTTGCGCTGACGACGTCACACTCGTCACCTGACCGCGCGACAAACACTTTGTCACCTCCACGACGACAACAACGGTGTTTCGGTGCGCAGGCGGGGGGATGTACAAATACAAAAAGTACAAATACTTTGTTACTGTACTTGAGTACATTCTTCATTCTACATTCTGCATTTTATTATTCGTTGGAAACGAGTATAGATACATTCTACTCTTACTTTGTAAAATAGGCACGTGACTTTCTGATCCGCAGATCCGAGGTTAATACAACCGTGCGTGCGTGCGTGCGTGCGTGTGCAGACGAGGCTTACTGTCGGGGAAACAGTTTTCGGGGTCCATGGCCTCTTCGGCCATCTCGGAGTACTCGTCTTCCTCCTCGCCGGGCTTCCTCAGGTCCACCGTGCTGCCCTCTGACAGGCTGATGTCGTCCTTCTGCCGAGCACATGACCGCGCATCACCCTGACGTCGTCGCCACTTCGTCCTCATCATCATCTTCCTCACGGATCTAACGTGCGATGACCGCGTGAGGATCGCTTCATCGTGTCAAGACGTGACGACGACACACGCGTGTGCATGTGTGGGTGCCGCTTACGAGTGCTCGCGCACGCACACACCGATGTGAATCATTCACTCTTGCTGGGCATCGGGAGAGTTCATGGGCGATTTTGGTTTGGTTCAAGACGCACAAACTTTTGTTTGTGGGCCAAGTTAGATTTTTTTTTAAAAAAGCCAAATGGGTCAGCTCATTTGAAAATTAGCTAAAAAAAAAAATGAAAAGGTCAATCTGTGCAAAATATTTGAAATTTTAATCATAAAACAATCATTTGTGATCATTTAAAAAATGTATTTATAATGAGCCAATTATTCCATGATTTAAAAAAATGATGGAATACTTATTCCATGATCATTTAAAAAATGTATTAATGAGCCAATTATTCCATGATTTTTTTAACAGTAAGTACTATTAAGTACTAAGTGCTGTTATGTACAATTTTAAATTTGATCATTTTTTAAATTTATTTTTTTTACAATAAAGAAGAATAAATAAGATCAATTAATTTTAAAAAATGATGAAAATGTTATTAAGCCATTTCATGAAAAATGAATGCAAGAAATGTTACAGGAGTCTTGGTAATTTTATAATGTATAATTAGTTTCATTCTAATGAATGAACCATTTTTTAAAAATCACTTTGTAAGTTAGATTTAGTAATATGGAAAACTGTTTAAGATTAAATGAGATTAATTAGTACAAAAAAATGAATACATGTTAGCCATTTCAGGAAGAATATATACTATAGATAATTTTACAATTAATTTTATGATAATTAATTGACCAATTGTTAAAAAAAAATTTCATCTTGCAATATCATGTACTATTATGTAACAGTTTACATTTCAACAATGTTTTTATTTCCTTTTTCACAATAAATAAATAAATAAAATAAATGAGATCACTTAATAAAAATACAATTTCATTAAGAAATAATGCAACATATATTACAGCACTCTTATTATACAGTATATAATGACTTGAATTATAATTAACCAAATATGTAATAAAACAAAATTAAAACGTTAAATGTATTTTTGGTTTGATTTAACAATATTTTGGATTACATTATTTACAAGAAATCCATTCATAGAAATAAACGATACCATTGAATTAATTCATCATTTTGGGGAAAAAAATGCTAAATTAATGCAAAAAATAGGATGTGATGTTGCTCCATCCCATAATAAGAGTGTTGTTGCTGTGCTGAGTGTTGCAAATCAAAGCTTTGATCCTGCGGACCACACCTGCACGGCGGTCAAAGGTCACCCTCCGCAGACAGGGCACACCTGACACTTAAGCCGGCTGTCGCTCGCAAACGACGACATCTTAGCAACAGACTAGCGCCGACTCGGGCTCGTCTCCGCTCCGACGACGGAGGCGGACGGGGGTTCGGCTAGGAGGGCTTTGACGTTTGACCCGTCAGCCGCTCGTCGGCTTCGCGACATCGCCGCAGAACATCCGACGGGGAAGTCGGAAGCCCACTGAGACAACGAAGCGGGTGCGCCTCCGAACGTGATTAGCGGGAGCCGTCGAAATCGACCGGGTCGGCGCGTGCACGCGGAGCACGACACAAATCTGTCGTTTCGTGTTAGACGCTAAGAAGGATCTCCTGCTGCCGACATCACACGCACGCACGCGCACATGCACAAACACACACACGTACACATCGACAGACGCACACACACGAGGAACCACACAAACATGTATATGCACTCACAAACGCCCACGCAAACATAGACACGCACACACTTACAATGGACTCACACACAAACAGAGGGAGACACATACATACACTTGCACACACAAAACACAATACCACACACACGCGCACGCACGAACGTAAAAACACACAAGAGCACACGTACACACTAAAATCCATTGGCGCGCACACTCCCACAAACGCACACGCGGTTTTTCAGAGTGAGAAAATGGCAAAGCTCGATGCGGCACCCGAGGCCTCCTGCCAAGTCAGCAAACCCGAGCGCCCCGCGCGTTACCTCGTCGCGCTCGGCGCCATCTTCCTCCGATTCGTCGCTGCGGTCGTCCCGCTCCGCCTCCTCGTCGTCGTCGTCTTCGTCGTCGTCGTCGGGGAACTCCACGTCAGACTCGCCGGGCGCGATGGGCACGCTGACGGTGAGGTCGGGGTCGGTCACGTAGCTGTCGTCGTCGGGCGCGGCGTACTTCTCCACGTGGCGTCCCGGAAGGTGCCCCCGGTTGAGGGGCACGGCGCGGGGCGGGACGCGCGGGCCGGCGTCGGGAGCGGGCGCCGCGCCCGCCACGGCGCCGTTGACCTCGGCGCGGACGCAGCTCAGACGCTTGAGCTTCACGCCGCTGTCGGTGTCTTTGCGCTTCTGCCGGCGGCGCTCCAGGTTGCCGTTGAAGAAATCGGCAACCTGCCAAAGCCGAAGAAGAAGGCTTCACAAATATCTCGTTCACAACTTGAAGTCAATCAAGAAGCACAGTATTAGAATTGCGACACTTTTCTTCGTTTGTTTTTGAAATTTGAAAGTAGTGGCGAGAGGTTTGGCGAACGCGCTTTTTGCCCACCTGACGGCGGCACCACGCCAGGCCTCGGCCGATCCTGCGGATGGCGATGTGGAGGTTATTCATCTCGCCGTCGTCGTCCGGCGCCGACAGGTTGTCCGAGCTGAAGCTGCTGAGGAGCAGCGCCAGGAACAGGTTCAGCAACTGTGGATGTAAGCGCGCACACACACACACACACACACAGACACACTGAACACAATCGCTGGGCCATGTAGCGTCTAGCGTGTAGCTTAGCAAGTTAGCATTCATTCGAAGTGACGCATGGAAACGTCAGCCAGAAAACATTTGGGACACCTGCTGGCAGGGTTGGAGTGTGTGTGTGCACATGTGATAGCTATACTTTCTACTTCTTACTTTGTAAAATAGGGACACGACTTTCTGATTCGGAAATCCAGGGTCACACCACTATTCACGTGTGTGTGTGCGTTTTTGTGCATGTGAACATAACTGCCCCCCAATGTAGCATTTAGCTTAGCATGTTAGCATCCATGCGCGTTTGTTTTTGCACAACTACGACAACAAAACACAACAACACAATGCACAATCGTTACGTAACGGTTTGATCCAGAAGCTTCCAGTTGTGTTTGTGTAAGAGAAAACCGGGCCAGTGGGTCAATATCTGGGATCCGAGTACGGGCGCGCGTGTGTGCGCATGAGATCAGTGCGGTCATGTCGCGTGTCAGGTTTTGATGACCCCAAATTCCGCCGTGCGATTGGACGAACAGCGGCGACAGATCGATGCCGTCGATCGGCCCGCAGAGCAACGCGGCCGACGGCTCCGCCCTTGACCGGTGACCTTCGACCTGACCAAAGTGTGTCAACCAACAAACTTGGACACCAGCATGTGCGCACGCGCATCTTACCTCCCCCAAGGAAGGGAGCAAGGAAGCAAGGACAGTAGGAAACAAGGAAGCAAGGAAGGAAGTTTTTTTGATGGATCACACCAGTTTTCATCCTCATTTAGCACAAAGTTATTTACATCACAACATTTCTCAGATTTGCAGAATGTGTGTGTGTGTGTGTGTGTGTGTTTGCAATGGATGCTGATGTTGTCGCGTGACTTTGGCGGATGAAAAGTGTTCTTTTATGTCAGTGAGATTCACACAAACCTCTGTGTGAGCTCAATAAACTTCACCTCGAGTAGCCTCGTTCCTACACACGCGCGCACGCAGGTGCGGGTGATAAACGAGCAGTAAGGTGATCTGTTTTTGGTGTTGGTCCTCATCGCAACAAAGCGCTGCGAGCAAGACCCCCGGGAAGACCGACTGCAGCCTCGGGGACGGAGAATATGGAGCGAGAACCGGGATGAGGAGGATGAGAAAGGAGGGCGGACGAGGAAGACGTCGGCAGCGTCGGGTGCTCAGCAGGTGAATCGCTTGCTCAGGCAAACACGTTCACCTGCTCGTTTGTCAAACGCAGAAAAAGCAAACTAGACATCTGCTCACCTGCCGCCGCAGCTGAACGCACGCAAATTTTGCGTCGGAGGTATTCATTCATTGGCTGGGGTCAGCCCGTCCCCTGCAGGACGAGATAGAGTTGCCGCTGCTGACAGGAGAAGAATACGCGTGTGTTTGTGTGCGTGTGTTTGATTAGCCGCACGCACACACACACACACACATACATCTGCTTTGAGCTCCCACAATGGACACAAACACACACACACACACACACACACTTTGATACAATGATGGAGGTGCAGACATGTGACAGCTTCGTGGGGTAAATTTCATAGAAAGCTGAGCTACTGCATGCGTGTGTGTCAGTGTGTGCGCGTGTGTCTGTGGAGTGGAAGATGATAGGCGAGCTCGTTATCCACGGTAAAGAAATCTCTCCGCTCTTCATGTCGAGCGAGATGAGCTGCTGAGTGTGCACGTGCGCGCGCACGCATACACATGCGCACACATCTACAAAGGAAATGATGTTGGCAAATAGGAATATTTCTAATGGTGTAGCCAGTGGATATTTGTGACAAAACCTGAAAGAAGCAAAATAAAAACAAAAAAACATGAGAAAAATCTGCTGATGTACAAGCAAAAGTGTGTGTGTGTGGTCAATTCAAATAAAAGATAACGAGGAAGGAAATGCAAATGTTTTGTCTGTGAAGTAGAAGATTGCAAACTGCCTTCGAGAACTTGCATGCCTGATACTCAACAAGAAAAAGTACGTCAGTCCCTCGTCTGCAAAGTGACGAGCTTCACGCATAACGGCAGCACAAAATACGGACGTGAGGTGCACGGACTCCTCACTTTCGACACTGTCAATCAAATATGTGACTTTGAATGCGTGTGGATTTAAAAGGCGGGGCCCGGCCGGTGAGTGACGTGGGAGTCGGCGAATGAGAGCGTAGAGTTGGCTGCCTGCTAACTGTTCGCTAATGTGCTCGGTACATGTTGATTTTGTTACTGTTTGTTGAATAAAGCGATTGAAAGCGCTCCAGCGCCTGTCTGTCCCAAGCCCCCCTCTAGCCAAACCACCTGTTATGGATTACAGTTCGCTCCCACTAGCGGTGGCAGGCTATATAGAAGTAGCTAACGATGCCCTGTATGCCGCAGACGTGCAGTGGTTCTGTTTCGTCGTAGACGCGTTGCGCTTTATCTTCTTTTTAAAAGTGTGAAATGATCCGAAACGGTGGATATTGTCTTTCACGCACTTTTTTCTCCTGGTTTGCACGTCCTGCTACACGAGAAAGCTTTAGTCCGTGTGGAAAAAGGATCAGCGCAAAAGAGCAAAAAATGCGCAGTATCAAATTAGATATGTACGATTTAAAGGTCCCATATTTCACCAAACCCTTTTTTTGGGATGTAATATTGTGTGTATGCTTCCTCGCTAAACTTTTGAAATCTGAATCGAAAGGGTCCCCGCATTCCGAAGTTCCAGATGTTTTCGTGCCGTGAGATCAGCTCACTGGAATTTCTCGAACTTATCGACGTCAGTAGCGAAGATCTCCGCTGTCGATATAACTAACACGTCAGACAAAAATCTGCAATCAGAATTTGATACAGTCACGGAAGAAAATACGATTGCTTGCTTGGTGTTTTGTTCATTTTGAATGTTTGGCACAAGGCAAGGTACATTTGTTTGGACGAGTGATTGATGACATCGAAATAGCTCGTAAGAGCTGATATCTCGCCGTTTTGCAAGGTTTTCTTGATCGTGACCAAAACACCGGCACAACAAATAAGCTCGAAAGCGGTCAAAAGGGCCTCAAGGATGACAGAATCAGCTGCGTTTCGTGGTGTTGATTGTATTCTTCGGGTGGAATAGTTTTAGTGGTACAAGAAATTGCAGAAACAAGGGTGGTCTCATTATTTTTCTGTGACTGTACGTACCATTTCAAAACCTGCGATACCGCGAGCCTGCAACAAAAAGTGAACGGCGCTACGCCGAGGGCATCTGCCTGAATTCTCGCACGGCAAATCTTTGACGACGAAGCAGTCGAAAAGGTCACGCGGCCCGAGGGCGCGCTCGGGGGGGCGGACTCACCACCAGGTTTCCGATGACCATGACGAGCATGAAGACCAGGATGCAGAGCGGCTGTCCGGCGACCTCCATGCAGTCCCACATGGTCTCGATCCACTCGCCGCACAGCACGCGGAAGACGATGAGGAAGGAGTGGAAGAAGTCCTTCATGTGCCAGCGAGGCAGCGAGCAGTCCTTGGAGATCTTGCACACGCAGTCCTGAGGGCCGAGACAGCACCACACGGGGGTCAGCGGGGTCGGGGGCGACCAGGTCGACCGCTGTCAACCCGGGACCCGCGTTTGCCGTTAAGTCGAGAGCCATTTTGGAGAAGTTATGAACAATCAAAAAAATAATAATAATGTATTGGTTAAAAATAACCTTTAAGAACTTGAATTACTCGAAAATCAAATAGCTTTTCACCATTGAAAGGAATTGAAAACTCATGAATCTCTTCAAGCCTCCACAAAACAAACACATTTGATTTTGTGACCCGTTTTTAACTCATTCGCTGCCATTTCTACTGATCAATCGGAATCCAAGCGTTTGCTGCCACCGACGAATATATTCGTCGAGAACATTTTTCTGTGACACGTAACAGAAATGACAAACTGATCCCTGTAGATGGTGGTGTCGCGTCGCTTTGGATTGGAGGTCAGCGCAGCTTTTGAGAAGAAAATCAAGATTGGTGGGGGAACGCCGGCTCGACGCGTCGATTACGAAGGGGGAGAAAGGGAACGCGTTGACATCGGACACGTTTAGGCACCTGACACTCCAACAGAGGAGGCTTACGTGCGCTATCAACAGAGTCCGTGTTGCTGGATAGAGTAGAAAGCGTGTGTCACGATCAGGAGAAACAAATGCAGTTCGTGGAGTGAATGACAAGAAACGGCACTGTTGTTCAACTCGAGTCACGCCCGGAGGCAGCGCCACTCACGGCGCCTCGGTCACCTGGTAGTTCTTGCCGAAGAGCTGCATCCCCACCACGGCGAAGATGAAGACGATGATGGCCAGCACCAGGGTCAGGTTGCCCAGGGCGCCCATCGAGTTGCCGATGATCTTGATCAGCGTGTTCAGTGTCGGCCACGAGCGAGCCAGCTTGAACACGCGCAGCTGACCGACGGGCGGACGGGAGACAGAGAGAGAGCGACAGACAGACAAAGAGAAGAGAGATGATGGAAATGTTCACACTTGCGATTTTTTGGCTAAGTGTATTTCACTTTTTTTTTTTTTGGCTAAGTGTATTTCACTTTTTCGTGTCAATGTGAGCAGTACAATTGGGATTTTTCGTCATAGTCGAATCGGAAAGGGAGGGCGCCGACCCAAATTTCTAGCCCCTTGAAAACTGATCGTCAATGCGGGAGCTGATGTAAGTTGGAGCTAAAAAGGATTTCCCGATTATTCCCGCCTCACGCGGGGCGGCCGCCACGTGGCTTTCCCCGTGATGCCGCGGGCCACAAGATATGGATGGCGGGCCTCCGTTGGCCCCCGGGCCGCGGTTCGGACGGGTCGGCGGCGCGGCTCACCAGCCGGAAGGATCGCAGCACGCTGAGTCCTTCCACGTCGGACAGGCCGAGCTCCATCAGGCTGAGGCAGACGATGATGCTGTCGAAGATGTTCCAGCCCGTCTGGAAGTAGTAGTACGGGTCCAGGGCGATGATCTTCAGAAGCATCTCCGCCGTGAAGATGCCCGAGAACACCTGAAACACGAGGACCACGACAGCCGCAACGCAGCGGTCCACTTCGTCAATGTACAGCATTTTACTCCGCAACTAACGATCGGTCTAATAATTGATTCATCTGTCATTTTATTTTTCAATTCATCGATGAATCAGATTAAAAAAATGATCATAAAATCCCAAAATAAATTGCTGAGGATTCAGTTCCTGGCTTGTGTTTAAGATCTGCCAGAAAATCGGCACAAATGTTGATGATTGTTTTCCAAAGTAAAAGCAGAGGTTTGCAAAATGTCTTATTTTGATGAAACACAAAGAGAATCCGTCCACTTGCATGGAAGAATGCAAACAATGGGATCAGAATCAGATTTACCGTTCAGATTCGGAAAGTTCAGCAATGGCTCTGAGCGATTCACTGATCATCAAAATAGTTGATTCAGTTCATCATTTGATGTGATAATCTATTCATTGTTGCCCCTCTACTATACAATTTAGTGTGTTATATTCAACTTCATCCGACTATACTACATTTTATTCTTCAATTTACTGTACTATATTGAACTACGTTATACAACATTACGTTTGTATATTTTAAAACGTCACTATATTTTACATTTCACTGCATTTTACCGCGTTTTAGAGCATTTTATCACATTGTTTTACGTTTGAGATGATTGGACTAAATTGACATTTTACATCACCAACATGAAAACGAATTCAACATACTGCAGTCGGTCAACCATCCATCCATTTTCCGTAGCGCTTCTCCTCACGCGGGTCGCGGTCGTGCCGGAGCCTATCACCCTGAACCGGTCGCCAGCCAATCGCAGGGCACGTATAGACAAACAACCATTCGCGCCTAGGGGCAATTGAGAGTCTTCAATCAACGTGCCGCGCACGCTTTGGGGATGTGGGAGGAAACCCGAGCGCCCGGAGAAAACCCACGCAGGCCGGGCCGGATTTGAACCCGCAACCTCGCAACTGTGAGGCAGATGTGCGAACCAGTCGTCCGCCGTGCTGCCTTAGGTCAGCATATACGCGACAATGGAGAAACTCTTTTTTAAGCGACACGAGCATCTGCGCTTGTATTTGAGTGCAGAATGTGAGCGCTTTGCCGCTTTTACCGCTGTCGTCTGCGGTCGTATGAGACGCTGTGCACGGTGCGGCGTCAAGGCACATCTTCATCTTCGTCGTGTTGCTGTGCGAACGCTGCAAACTTTCAAGGCGTCGAGTCTGCGAAATGGCAGAGTCACGACGGTGTCAGGCCGAGAGAGCGCCGCGCCGCTCAATTGTTAGGGGCATAAATCCTGTAATCCTCGCAGATGTTTGCGTTGCCTTTCGCTCGCCTTTTAGCCTTTCAGCCTGCCTCGCTCGCTCGCTCGCGCGCGCGGCCTCGAGTCACACGTGTGCAGTCAGCCGATGAAGATCGTTTTTTGGGAGGTTTGACAGTCGGAATTTGGAGTCGTGAGCCTTCGGTGCAGTACCGCCATGTGCCACAACAAACCAGGCACCACCGAGCCCTACTGGAAGACGTGCAGCGTAATTAACAGCGAGAAGAAGAGGCAGAGAAGGTCCCCCCCCCCCCCCCCCCCCAGAAATATTTGTTGCTCCGACAGAGCAGAGTGACAATGTGCTTGTGAGTGTACATCTGTTTTCACAAAGTAGCAGGTGTCGAAAGGGTTCCAATGACCCTAACCGGAATGTTCCTTTCTGTCAGCCCGTCGACCACGTTTCACATCATATGCTAGCATTAAGCTCCTGGACACGGGCAGGGTTTGGTTGAACATTTTGGTGCTGAAATAGAGAAAGATTTCGAGAACTGTGCAAGCCAGAGTGAGGCTTACTTTGCGGCAAGGAGGGGGAGGGTTCAAAGGTTTTTTTTATTCATACGGTTGCAGACTTCCACCTATTGCAGATGCGTCTGGAACGCGTGCGCCGCGATAACCGAAGACATGAACGTGCACACGCTACATCAGGGGCGGGCAAACGACGGCCCGTGGGCCACATAAGGGGCGGGGCCCCACTCTGATCTTTAATTCACAAGATCAAGAGGCTCGCAATATTTTTGGGCATTCATTTAGACATTTTACTTTCGAATTTCTTTAAATCCCTCCTTCTCAATGGGTTAGGGTTCTTTAAATAAATACATGGACAAATAAGTCAATCAAAGAATAAACAGTCGGTGTGTATTGTGTAGATGAGAGTATGAGTTGTGGAAATGCATGTATTTATGGTTGCTTAGTTCTTTTATTTTTTTTTCAGTCCAGAGATACACGGAAATGTTGATTTATGCTGTGTCATGACAAAGTCATCTCATGTAAAAGACTTCATATTAACAATAAAATAATTGATTCTCAATTGTAAATGTTATTTGCTTGTTTGTTATGGCATTATTGTAATTATACGGAATTAAACAAATTATATACGGTAATACAAAAATGGTAAATGCATATATAAAATACTTTATTTTGTTTATTTTAATATTTTCTTATTTTAAGTTATTTTAAAAATACAAAAAACAATGACAATCGTACATGTACAATTGCTTATTTTATTCTACTACTTTCTTATTTTGAATTATTTAATAAAATACAATTTACTGTAGATGTGAAATTGTGTTTTATTTTTTTGTCTTTATTTAGAAAAAAATCAATCAAACAATTATTTAATGAGGTAAATGGATACCCCCCCCCCTCCCATAAAGTCACCAATTATTTAATGAGGGAACTCTGTACCCCCCCAAAAAGTTAACCAATTATTTAACAACATAAGAATAAAAAAAAAAAAAAAAAAAAAAAAGAACAAATACATTTCAGTCAACCAATTTTAGGGGAGGAAAATAAACACGACTCGATCGCAAAATGCTCTGTGGGACGATTAAAGAACGGAGCGTGCCCCAATGTGGCCCGCCGGCCCTACTTTGCCCACCCTCGAGGGCTCGGGTAGCGCCCGCACATTTTCGGGCGAGCGCGTTACCAGATTTCCGACGGTGAGCATGCCGTTGAAGTCGTCGGTCATGGGGTAGTGCTCCATGGCCATGAAGAGCGTGTTGAGGACGATGCAGACGGTGATGGCCAAGTCCAGGAACGGGTCCATCACCATCACCTTCACCACGCGCTTGACCTGCAGCCACCAGGGGGCGCACTCCCACACCAGATGGCGGGGGGCGAACGCGTACCAGCACGGGTGGCACTTCTTGTGGGCCTCCTCCAGTTCTGAGCCGGCGGGTTACAAAACAATGGCAAACAACGTTCGTGCTGTCGTCTTTCAAGTAATTTTACAACCTTTCAGATAGTTGAAACAATTGTTTTAGAACACCCCAATTTTTCAATTTCAAATCCAATTGAAAGTTAAACAGGAATCGTTTCAATCTAAGATATGTGATGAACTGGCACAGGTAAAAAAAAAAAAAAAAAAACTAAACGGGTAAGGTTACTCAAAAGAGAAAAATAACGCACATTTTATGATACAATGATACAAAAGCGAGCGCATTTTGGGGGACGAACTGGAGAAAAGAGCGAAAGCAAAGCAAGCCCACGGTGGCTACTTTAATGAGTCGAAAATTCTGAAGACATTTTGGTTTTAGACTGATTCCACGATTTCTTTCGTAACTTGAATGATTTGTTCTGTGCTTTCATTTAAGGGTGCAACGAAACAACTGCATGAATTTCAATGTTTTAAAAAAAAAAAAAACGGTAGTGTATATGTATACATTTTTGGCTTTTCCTTTTACTGCACAAAGTTTCTAACTAACATGAGTTCTTCTCATGAGTCTAAAAGAAACATTTAGTTTTAGTTTTCAAACCTTCATATCCAGTTTGTCTGCTCAATGCGCAGGTTGGAAAATGACATCAAAGTAAAACTATTTTTTTAAAGTAATTTTCTTTGTCTTATGCGGTGATGTGTTAAAAAAAAAAGGCAAAAATCAGCCCATTTTTTGTCCATTTTAAGATTTTCTTTGAATAGCCGTTGGCGTGTCATTATCATTGTCTTCTCTTTTTCTGTCATATACAAAGAAGCTCGGAGCGAACTCGGAACAGGCGACCGGCCGGCAGGCAGGCAGGCAGGCAGGCTCACCCTCCATGGCGTCCGTCAGGTGACTGGCGGCGCTCGGCGCTCGGCCGCGCCGCTCCGGGCCCGGCGTGGACGCCGGCTGCGAGAGCAGAACCGCGCTGAGCTCCGTGCTGGACGTCGGAACCTGCCAGAAGGACACGTCCATGTAACACCGGCGCTTCTTAAACTGGGCTTCGCCAGCATTACGTTGGGGCTGCCCATAATCCGCCCCAACCTCCCCCTCAAAAATCCCAAAACATTTTTGTCATGTTTTGAATAAAGAAAATAGCACTTCTCAATATTGTAGGAAAACACATTCCCTTCCGACCGCTGGCGCGACCGCCTTAGAGCGCCTCATCGTTAGCAATGAGTGCGCGCACGTAATGCAGAGGAAGACGGAAGCGCGAGCCGGGGGGACATTTTTGAAAAGGTCTGACGTGACAGCCAGCTTGCGGACGGGGACTTCCCGCCGGCGTGGCCGCTATAGAGCGCCTCGTTGTCGCGGTGTGGAAAAGCCCCACGCGGCTCAAACATGCAGTTATCTGTAGGCAGAAGAAAGACGCTCGACCAGAGCAGCATCCATTTTAGCAGGTCGTCGTAGAAGCGCTTATTTGATTGACCGCTGCTTTTTGAACAGGGCGTGTTTTCGGCGCGTTCGGCGGACACGCCAACAGCGTTCGAGAGCGACGGCGATTTTGAAGCCTCGTTTTACATTCAGATTTGCCAGGGTTGTTAACGACTCTCTTCTCTGTGATGTTTTCCATGGACAAGACATTTATTTTCCATTTCCAGGGACATGAAATGCTTCCTGTTGCGAACGATAAACGGGGTTCATTCTATTTTTACAGCAATAAAGTCCAACTTCAGACCAAAACAATATCCGGCTTGTCGCATTTCTAGAGTAAAAGGCCTCACATGACAAGAATTTAGTCGTATTTTTGAAATTCACTTGGTAAAACATGACGTTATTCCCGTTAACTTGTTGACTTTAATCTTATAATTGAATGACTTGAAATTGGAAAAATACAACTTGATTCTCGTACAATTCTAACTTTTTGTTCTGACAAAATGGGTCTTTGTTCTTGTTTTCCTGGAGAAAATAGAATTTAAATCTCAGAACCTTTTTGTTATCTAAGAAAATGTGAAGATAGGCAACTTTTTCATTCCTATGACATTTCGGGGTACACGTGGTCATGATGTCGAATTGGCATTTGGATGACGAAGGGGTCCTTGTACCCCAAACGTTTAACAAGCCCTGCTGTACACAACACACACACACACACACACAGCCTTCAACCAGTCGCTGCATCCTGTTGCCATGGTGACGGCGAGATACACAAACACACAATGTTTGACCATTTGACCTGACATAAATCCCTCTTTTATGTGCGTGTGTGTGTGTTTAAGGGGTGGGGGTCGGGGGTTAAGATAAGCAGGTGATGGCTGGAGTTCAATGATTCAGGGAAACCACCGCATGTGCGCGTGTGGCCACTTCATTAGGTACACAACCTAATGAGATTTCATGCTCGGGCTGCTTAATACTCGCTTTTGATTGATACTGTCAGGGCGTGTGTGGGCGCGTGTGCGTGTGTGTGTGTGGGGCTAAGTGGCCACTTCATTAGGTACCCGATCTAATGAGATTTATTGCAAAGTGTGCTTTACGCTGGCTTTTTTCTTGATTTCGCTGCGGATAAAGTTGTGCGAGTGTGGCGCGCTCGGCGCTCAGGTGTGCTTGCGTAACGTTTGGAGACATGACACGGCGTCCCGGAAGTTACCGAAGTTCGCCTCCTACGGCGCCGCCGCCCGCCTCCTCCGTCCGGTCCGCCCGCCGGGCCGCCATCGGGGAGGCTGGCTACAAAAGCGCCGCCGGTCGCGCTCCGGTTTGCCTCCGTTTAGCGGCCTGTCATGTCGCCGTGGTAACATTTCCGCGGCAACCGAGCGCCGTCCGTCCCCCTGCGGCTCAGCTGCGAGCGGCGGGACGGAAGCTCGGCAACCGCACGCGACTTCGCAAGAGACGCTGAGGCCTAACGCGGCCGTTCTCAACCGTTGTCACCCGTGGCCCACTTTTAGAGCAATAAAAAAATGTTCCGTTCAAAAATCGCCTTTGAAAAGAGATGGCCAGTATATCAACTTTTTGAAACGCAATTACACATGCTTACATGCTCGAAGTGAAAAATGCGTGAACAAAACTGAGCAAAGTCTAATTAAATACAGCAGCTAACACCTGACCCGAGGGGGCGTGGTCATCTTGATTAACAGTTTGTCCAACATCAGCTTCAAGCGGCTCTTTTCACCTTTGACCCCGCAAAGCACGAGGCTCATGTATGTGTGTGTGTTTACTCTTATCTGAGTTGGAACGTGTGCGTGTGTGTGCGCATTTAGCTCATGATATCAGAGTGCAGCTATGCAAAGTGCTGATTCATAATTCACATGTGTGATGAGTGTTGGATGGATGCAGTCTCTCCCATTGTTTCCACTGTGACAACACACACACACACACGCACACACACCCACCCCACTCACACTCTCCTCCTTGACCTTCTCCATGATGCCGGCAGGCAGCTGCCCCTGCAGCGACGGCGGCGACGAGACCACCCCGTTGTGGTCCATGGCGGCGAAAAGCTTCCCGTTGACGTTCAGAGTGGGATAGAATACCTGAAACGCACACACCTGGTGAATATCAAAGTACACTGCCGGACAACGCGTGATCATGTCAAGTTTGTCAGGTGCTAAAAGCGAGGGATTATCGCCCGGGCAGATTACCGACCGGGCCGACGGTCGGCATTTTGCTGCATTTTGGCATCGTCCCATTTTTTATTTTTTTTTGTAAATCTGACGTCTGACAGGAGATCAATTTAAAGCTGCGTAAACTTCAGGGAACTTTTTCTGGACATTTTCACTTCACATTAGAAGAGACGCCCCTCAGCCTGGGAACTTCCTGTCCTTTTTGTTTGAACTAAAAACAAAGATAGGTGAAAGATGAGCTTTTCAGTTACATACAAGTCTATTTGCTGTCGAAAACGCTATTTAATTGTTGACGTTTTCCTTTCACTTTCTAAGAGGTGCTCGTGAGCCTGGGAGCTCTCCGCACTTTTTGGTAGAATCTGAAACCAAAGATGTCTATTTTTTAAGATTTTAAAAATATAATATGTTTACCATGTCACAAAAACATAACCTCGAACTTTAACCTTCAAAAAACTTTGAAAAGCAGTTAAATAAACATATGCTTAAAGGCATTTAAACAAAGTGGTGGAGTTTGTATTATTCAAAATTTGGACGCCAATATTTCCCCCCTTACTGAAAATGAATATCAGCTCCAAATATCTCGTCGACCCTGAAAAAAAATGTCGGTCTATCTCGTAAAAGCCGAAGTTCCTCCTCGGTCAAATGACACGGAAGCGTTCGTTTGCTAGCGGCGCCGTCGCCGAAAGCTCCGGCCGGCTTGTGCCACCCGGACGTCCGCGAGACCCCGCGGCGAAACGTCCTTTGCGTCACCGGCGGGCTACCTGCGAGCCCCTGCTGGCGGCGCTGTAGGTGCTGGGTCGGCGCGTGGGCCGCGGCTGCGTTAGGATTCCGCCGAAGGTGCCGCCGCTGTACGTGCGGCCCCCGACGCCCTCCGCCGCGTCGCCCGGCACGCCGTACTCGTCGTCGGCCATCTCCGCCTCCGAGCCGCGGGCCCTCAGCCGGAAGTTGAAGATGGACGACACCTGGCTGCTCCGCCGCGTTCTGGTGGAGAAAGATCGGGCCGGCGGCGGGGGGAGGGGCTGGGAAGGGACGAGGGTGTGCGCACGTTAGCTCCGGTGTCTTCAAACACGGCTGTCGAAGTCACTGCTGCTGCGAGCGGCCCGGATTACGATCCTACAAGTTGATTTTCTTCTTGTTTTCAACTCCGAATTCAGTACCCGTCATTGAACGCGTCCGCACAAACGAGGTATCAAAAGATGCTGCTCGCACGGATTGGAACAATTATTTTTTCAGAATTCCCAGTTACCCCGGCGACGCAATTCCCCCAAAACTACGACAAATCGTCCCACTGGAAAGGAATGGAGCGCCGTGTCAAATGTTTGACATCGTTGCCGTTGGACGTTGAAAATGAAAAAAAAAACTCGTTCAGTTCACCTTGTGAAACATTTTCAACATTGCTATATTTGTACGTTATCCACGTTATTCCCTTTGTTTTGGCCTCCAATGTCCACATTTTTGACCAATTAAAACCCTTCCAATTTGAAATTGTTCAGCTCACTCTTCTGCCACATTTCTTTACAAAATGTCAAAGTAAAAGCACAAAATGACAATTTCAACATTTGTTTGACCAGTTCAAACAGACTTAAATGCTGAGCTCATTCAAATTCTTTTTTTTCAAAAATAAAAGCCCCAAACTAAATGTTTTTATCGAACTCCAATCTTAACATTGTTCGACTAATTCAAACCATTCCAATTTCAAACTATTTGGCTCATTCGTGTTTTTTTTTTCTCCAAATTTCAAAATTAACGGGGTGGTATTTATTTCCCGGTGCAAACCGTTCCAACTTTAAACTGTTGAGCCCATTATTTAATTTTTTCCCAAAATGTATATATTTTTTGCACTTGCTTCTTTCTTCCATCTTCCTTGAGCGATTCAAAGCATTCAAGCTTTAAACGGATCTTTCAAGCAATCTTGTGAACGATTGCCATTTCCAAAATTTGCCTGTGAAGCGTTCACAAGTGCGACCTTGGAACTTGCGAGAGTCGGCAGTCCCATTCAAAATTTCCCCAGGAATTTTCTAGTTCTCGTCGGCGTCCTCACCTCGGCGCGCTCCGTCCCGTCCGCCTGCAGCAGCCTCTCCTCTGATAGGTTGGCCTCCACGTCAGCCACGCCCACCAGCGCCTGACCTCGCCGCCGCTCGTCCAGCAGGTCCAGCGGAGGGCCGAAGGGAGACACCTCCGGCGACGTCGCCGAGTCCGAGTCCGGGGCTTTCTGCGCGGAGGCCTGGCGGGAGAGAGTCGCGTACGTGCAAGTCACAAGTCAGTCTCAAGTTTTAAAGAGCCTGGAAAGTGGACGCCTTCGAGCGCCCTGAGTGGGGAGAAAAAGGGTCAAATTCCGACACTTTAGAGTGCCTCGTTGTCGTGCAGTTTGGTAGATTGCGATTGACTGGGATTTCAATTTCATTCCAACTCGTCGAATAAATAACTTTTATCATGCGGTCGATATCCAGATTTTCAAAGCATAGAGCTGAAATTATAGAAATAAAGGAATCCCGCGAAAGTGCAAGTATTCCTTTCTAACCGGCAGCTTAATATTGACAGACAAAATCCCCAAATCATTGTTCAAAAATAGTTCATCTTCTTTTGTGGGGCAGCTATCGTCAAGAGATCTTGACGATGGGGTGTTGTTGCTATTCTACCTTTATTTTTATTTGTGTTAACCTCGTCGCCTTCCGCGTGATATGCAGCCGAATTTAGAGCACTCATTATCTGGATCTGCTCATCCTAAAATTTGGGATCTACATCAGACTGATCCCATCCTACTTTGCTTTGAGCAACTGGGATCGAAGTCATACGGATTACGTGATCCTGGATAGCAAACAAAGTGATTTCAAAATCGGGGATTCTTTTGATCCAGATTAGGTCTTTTGAACAACTGGGCCCTGGGGACAGGAAGTCTCCAGGAAGTAAAACCAGGAAGCGCTAACGCTTGCGGATAAGCTACCTCCTGCTCCTTCTTGAGCCGCTCGACGGCCAGCTGGAACTCGCGCTCCTTCTGGCAGGCCTCGGCGATGGTGGCCTGGTTTTGCTCCTCGTAAGCCATGGCCACCACGGCCAGGATGAGATTGACCAGGTAGAAGGAGCCCAGGAAGATGACCACCACGAAGAACACCATGTACGTCTTCCCGGCCGAGCGGAGCGTCTGCACACGGCCACGGTTAGCGGCGAGCGTGCGGCTAGCGCGGGTGCCGCTAATGGTACCTGGTGGTAGAGGTTCTCCCAGTAGTCCTGAGTCATGAGGCGGAAGAGCGACAGGAAGGCCCAGCCGAAGGTGTCGAAACTGGTGTAGCCGTAGTTGGGGTTGCGTCCCGCCTTCAGGCACTCGAAACCGTCGGGACACTTCCTGCGGCACGACGACATTTCGTTGGCTGATGAGGATCTGTGAGCTCATCCACATTCGCCAAAATCAGCGCTCCACATTTTCCAATCCCTATTCAAATCACTTCACAATAAGCAGCAGAAACACTTCGCGAAAAAAGAAGTTTCAAGCTGCTTAATGCCACTCCCAGCTGAAGTTGACTCGAAAACTGAGCAGAAAACAAACTATTGTGTATTTAAAACAAGCAAACAACTGGCAAAAGAAAGGCCCTTCGAGCTTAAGGCTAACACACAATGGAAAACAACATTAACATGCTAAACCATTGCTAAACGTCAGGCTGGAGCGGATTAATGGTATTTGCAATTCTTGTCAATGGGGAAAGATGATTTGGGGTGCGAGCGTGGTCACAGAACAAACTCAACTCGTTTCTCAAGGCACCGCTGGAGGTCGTTCCATACCGGGGTTACTATTTTTGCAGCCGTTGTCATTGTAGGATGCGGATCAACGGCGACGGGATCTTACGTGCACAATAAGAACAGCACATGCACAGGAAGCGGGTGGGCGGCATCCCGCCCTCCATCTTCTCCGCGTCCTCGTTACGCTCGGGACCCGCGCCAGACGGAACGCGTGGCCGAAATTAATATTCCGCGCGGCGCACGCGACAACACCGGCCCTACGCACCAAGATTTACAGCAGCGCTCCAGTCTCTTTGCAACACGCACCGGATTCGTGCAAAGAATTGTCCAAAATGTCCAAATCCTCGCAAGTTCAGCCTCCGCCGTAACTACGAATTCATCGAAAAAATAATCGACAGATTCATCGATTGTTCAAAGAATCGTTAGTTGCAGGCCTCGATGACATTTAACATCTGAGAAAGGCAAAATGTTACAAGACTATCTAGTTCTAGTTTTCAGTTACTCATTTGTTACTAGTTCTATTAGTGCACTGAATTGTCTTACGAGTGAGGACAAAAAGCGTTGCGTAACTTGAACCTAATAATAACAACGCATTACACTTATATAGTACATTTCTAAATACTCAAAGACCCTTTAAAATTTCACACATTACTCATTCACTCCTCAGTCAAGCTACTTTTGTAGCCACAGCTGCCCTGCAGGGGGCAGTCTGACGGAAGCGTGGCTGCCATTCTGCGCCAACGTCCCCTCCGACCGCCACCAAACATCCGACCGCGTTCATCTGATGCGGCGATGCGGGTCAAGCGTCTTGCCCGGGGACGACGGGGATACGAACCGGCGACCCTCCGGTTGCAGGGCACACTTTTACCGTCTGCGTCACGACGCGAGAGCAGATCGTCGTTCGCGTCTTGTTGGTCGGCCGATGAGAGCGAGCCGAGTAATGCTGAGGCCTGCCAGTAACGAGCCGTCCGTCCGTCTTAATGCGATAATAAAAAGCAGAGCGCCAATCAATGCGAATGGACTTTCGGAGCCCCAGCAACGCAAGCAACACAACATCGATGCTAACACAAAACGCTAACCTGCTGATATTACAAACATCGTGTAAACTCACGCGGGGGCGGGGGGTGATGTGCACGCACACACGGGCACGCGCGCACTCACAAACACATTGTGACTAATCAGTCGTCCGCTGTCAAGTTGACGGCGCTTAGACTGACACCCACCCTGAGCGAGGCCGTGCCGTCTCGCACACGTCAGCCCCCATGCATCCATCTCAAACTAGTGAGGCAACATGGTGGCATGTGAGTGTGTCTGATGGCTCCAGTGTGTGTGTGTGTGCCTTTGTGTGCTTAAGTACCTCGAGGACATAGAGAGTGTGTGTGAGAGATCTGGAAAATGCGGACAGGAGGGCGTGTCTACATGTGTGTGTGTGTGTGAGAGAGCCCACAGCTATCTCTCACACACACACACCTCAGCCTGCATTAATGGAGGGATGCCACTTCAGACCCCCCTTCACACTAGAGGGGCCCTCAGCTTGTCTCACGCACACACACACACACGCACACACACGCGTGCGCGCGCGCATTAACACTGAGTGTGGAGAATTAAAAGATGATTATGTTTTGGACTTCAGAAACAAGAGAGTTTATGGAAGTGTGTGCGAGTGTGTGTTTGTGTGTGTGTGAAGGAAGAGGTGTGCGAGGTCAAAGTTGCTGAAGAGATGATTGTTGATAAATTGTGTAAAAGTTGTGAGACAAAGAGACACAGAGAAATGACAGATGGACTCAAAGACAAAACATGTTGAGCCTATTCCCACATTCATCCTGTGTGTGTGTGTGTGTGTGTGTGTGTGTGTGTGTGTGTGTGTGTTCCCCTGCCATTCCATTTGGTTTCACCCCGCACACACATACACCTTCAATTATAACATTCAGGTAAACTGAGGCCGGGGAGGAAGCCAGTACTTAGCGTCACTATGGCAACCGTATCCCTTTGCTAGTTGCCGGGGGAGATTGTTTTGTGCCACCTCTGTTGGGGGAACAAAAAAACGTCTACGTGTGTGTTTGTGCTCAGTCATCATGCGTTTTCCCCCCCAATGCTAACTGAGTCGCGTGTGCTTGTTAAAGCTTGCCACTCATGCATTAGCATTAGCATCAAAGCGCCGTGTCTGACTCCGCCCCCTGGCTCCAGCATCTATTCCGGGAGCTGCCGCCGATGATGATGTCACTCACCAGACATTCAACACCAGCAGAACCGCTCTGTCCTCCACCCAGACCGCTTTCAACCTCTGCCCATCCCGAGCCTTGACCACCCCCCCTCCCCTCACCCCCCGTACCCATCTCTGATTCCCCTGAGGGACTGACGACCTCTGACCTCTGTGAAGCTGCTGAGCTGTGAGGTGAAAGTGGGAAAAAGTTTGAAAGGTGACCTGACACCAGGTCCACACATGCTAATGCTAGCATTCTATTTGAAAGTCATCGTGTGTCGCTGAGCGTTGGCCACACAATAAAAACACACACACACACACGCATACATACAAACACACAGACGCCCACACACAAACACACAAATATATGAACATACACTCACACAAACCCACACACCCGCACGCACGCACATACAACGATAAACCAAACATACAAAGACACACACATACAAACATGCGTAGAAATACACACCTACACAAACAAACATACGCATACGCGCACGTGCACAGCGCCCTGATGTCTGCCAGCTAGGTGCTAACTGGTTAGCATGTTTGCGTGCAGCTGTCACACGCCGCGCTCGAAATATGCCAGGCGGACAAAGTTTCGGGACACCGGCGGTTCCTCCGGGAAAACCTCAGACGAGATCTCGCGGCCGTTGTCCCACGCCACCTTGCCATCCAATCGGGAAGATGTGTCTGATTTGTTGCAAAAAAACGGGACACCACTTAACGTTTTACGTTTCACCTCGACGCTGTCGGGCTTGGCCGTCAGGCGGCAAAATTGGATTTGATTTTCCTGAGTGGGACGAGATGAAACCTTATCGCGCTTGTCCTTCGCTTTCCCGGCATGCCCTGCTGCACCTCTGTGACCTCTACTGGCACTGATAGTGGCTCTAATGATACTGGTATTGGTACTGCTACTAAATCAACTGGTACCAATACTGGAACTGGTACTGCTATTGATACTGCTACATCTGCTATTCCTAGTGCAGGTACAGGTATTGGTACTAGTACTTGTATCAGTGCTGATATTGCTACTTAGACTGGTAAGAATACTGCTACAAGTGCTGCTTGTGGGTGTACTAGTACTGCTTTGGCGTATATTTAATGCTCAATCTCGATGCTTTCAAGTGATGAATTATTTTTCTAGCTCCGTGTGTGCGCACACACGGAGCCCCGCAGAGCGTGGCGGAAGCCTCTTTGGCGTGTTTGGCCGTACACGTAACAGACATCACATGGTTCGACTCCCGCCGAGCTGGCGGCGTACACAGTGCACGCGCACGCGCACACGCACCCACAGTAGAAATCAACTACCATTTAGAAAAATGTTTTGGTGTTGCAGCTACGTTATTGATGTGTGTAGCTTGTAACAATGTTTTAAGGTACAAGTGCAAGCTGGGAATTTTATAAACACATACACATGGGCACACACACATAGCGGGCGAGCACCAGCAGAGAAGGCGCCTAACGGAATGATGAATACGACCCGCACGACATTCCAGGAAGCTCCGCCCCCTCGGCCGTGTTTTTCTCCTGCTGCTGCGTCACAGGACTTCAAGCACCCCGGGAAAAAAAAGGGTCATTACACCCTCCTTCTTTTAGCTACGCCCGCACACTCCGTATTTGGGCTTTAGCCTCGCCCACAAAACAAGTCTTTGATCATTAGCCACGCGCACAAAGTCCATCAAAATGTTTTACAATCAATCCCAAATCGCCTGTTTCTCTCATATTGGCTAGCGACCAGTCCATTGATTGTCTGTAAGGACCCGTCCGGGGTGACCCGCCTCTCGCACAAAGTCAGCCGGGACGGACCCCAGCCGACCCACGCCATGGAAAGGGATGGACGCTCATTTACATAATCCATGACGATGATGAGGATGATGAGGATGACGACGATGAGAATGATGATGACGGTGAGGATGACGACAACAATGAGATGAGGATGATCACGATGATGATGATGATGATGACGAAGATGACGAATCAGCGCCGAGCTCAGCCAGCGGTCGCAGCGAGTATGTCACAGCGGCTCAGCTCAGTGACCTTTGCCCTCGGGGCGACCACGGCGGCCCGGTCCGCGCGTGCGGCGCTCGGCGGCGGGAAGCCGGAAGCCGCGGCGAGATCAGGGTCACTGTCGGCGCCGGTCGAGCGCGGCGACACGCGACGAGGCGTTTGCAGCAACACGAGCGCATTGTTGACTGGCGCTGCCATGGTCACTACAACAACATCATCAATTCCGACGATGCCGATTTCATCGACCGGCCAATAGAGGGCGTCCGTCCATCTGGCGGCGGCTCGGCTGGCGTCTATCCCGGGCGATGAACCGGTCGCTAACATGCTAACGTGCCAAACTGAAACGTGGGACCTGACAGCTGTGAAGCAGACACGCTAACCACAAGTCAACGTGCTGCCCGGCCGCTCGCCCGTAAAAGGACAATTTCAGTCTTATTCTTCTTTTCTTTTGTTCCTTTCGCTCCATCTGTTTGCTCCACTTGCCGCCATCTGCTTCTCTTCCTCATCCTCTTCCTCGTCACCTCCATGCTGGCTCGCTCTTGCTCCTTCATCGTCATCATCATGTCAGTAAAATTTTCAAAACATATTTCAAAATAGACTTCCTGGCGTCACTAATTACTCTTTTTTCCTTTTTCCTTTTTTGTTTCTAACTTGGCTCCTTGTTGCTCATTTTTCCTTTTTTGTTTCGAACTTCCTTCTCGTTGGCTCCTTGTTGCTCATTTATCTTCTTTTCTTCCTTCCTTGCATGCTTTCTTCTTCCACTAAGTTCCTCTTTTTTCATTTTTTTTTTGTTTTTTCCTTCTTCTTTTCCTTTCTAACTTACTAAACGTCACTAACATTATAGCCGCCGCCTTCTCTCTGCTTTCTTCGCTCGTTCATTTTGCCCTCCGTCCATCCTTCTTTCCGCCTCACCTCACCTGAACCTCCGTCCTCTCCCAACTCTCCCGTGGCGGGCTCGTGATAGCCTGCGAGCTACGTGTTAGCATCCTGAGATGCTTTCACGCGGTGCGCTCGGCCAGCTAACTGCAGGCCAACACATGTTCGCACGCACGCACGGACATTCCGAGTGTCATCTTCCCGCTCTCAGTGTCAACACGGAGTGCCGATCGCCGTCCTTCGTGACATCGCGTGTCACATGACGTGGCGTGGCGCACTCGCACTCGTTTGGCACAAAATCACTTTTTTTTTAAATGTTATTTTGACTGACACAGGAAGCGAGCGAGTAGCCGACGTGGACTCACCCCGCGTCGCTGCTGTTCCCGCAGATCAGCGCATCCTTGGCGCCTTCCACCTTGTAAAAGTTGTCTGCAAAAAAAAAAAAAAAAATGTTGATCATTGTTTTAAGTAAAAGCAGATGTCTTATTTTGAAAAAAAAAAAAAAAAAAAAAAGATAATCAGTCCGCTTTCACGGATGACTCCGGAACTCTGAGAATATTTACTCTTGAGAGGCTGAAATTCCGAGGATTTAGATAATCGATTAATGGATTCACTGTTGCACCTCTATTCTATTTGTCTGTGTTGCTGCTCCATGTGTCTTATAGTAGCAGTTGTTTAAAAGTCTAGAATTACCATGACATCTATGTTAATTTCTGTTCGCCGAGCTGTAGCGTTTCGCATTATGTTAGCATGAAGCGAGCAGCCCTTCAGTCTTTTTTTCCTCAAAGTGACGTCGTACGATCGTCTCACATTTCATCACAACGACACAGTGAGAACAGGTGCTAAGGAATATTTAAAAAGGGTCTTTTAATAAGTTTTAATGTGTTTAAAGCATGTAGGAGTGCTCAAACGTATCCCCCCAAATTTTCTCTCTAAATCGCGGATTTTGGGTGGATCTGGAACGTATCCCGTGCGATAGATAAGTGCACTTTTTCTTTTGGAAAATGAAGATGAAACAAGTTCCTCCCAGCTGAAAGTTGTAGCCAAGCACGGAGGTTTTGCCCAACAATGTCTGCAGCCACTTCGCCTCGAGCGGCGGCCGCTACGCGCGAGTGGGCGGCTCAGACGCGGAGGAAGCTGCTGACAACAGGAAGAAAAGCAGCGTTTTATTGTGAAAAGTGGCTCCCGCGTGAGGCGGTGTTGCGTAAGAAGACGCCAAACTCTGACCTTAAAAGCTAGCTTGACATTTTGATCCACTCGCCTTATGGGAACAACTTTCAGCGCGCTCATCTTTTATTCAGCATACGCACACGCGCACAGACACGCACACACAACATCCATCCCACGCAAAAGTAATCAGGGGAGCAAAAGACACTTCCTGCAAAATAAAGTTCGATCTTCTCAGCACAAACATGTCCATTATGCTACATGAAGCTAAAAGTTGTCTTTTATTGTGGCGGGACACAGTGCTATGTTGAAACAAACTTTAGATAATCCTAAAAGACAACTTTTACTGTGGCGGGACAGGTGCATTGTCGAAAAAAGCTAAACGCTTGAGTTTTATCGTAGCGGTAAAGGTATGACGTAGAAACAAAGTTTACATTAAGCTAAAAGTTTCATTGTGGCAGGACTGATGTAACGGAGAGTCAGACTTCTCATAAAGCTACTCGATGTCTTTTATTTGGCGGGACAGGCGCTATGTCAAAACAAACATTACATAACGCTAAAGGACCGCTTTTATTGTGACGGGACACGTGCTTCGTCAAAATAAACTTAACATAACACTAAAAGTCGAGTTTTATTGCAGCTGGACAAATGTGGCTTAGAAATAAACTATATAATGTTAAAAGATGCAAGACTCAGACTTTATATAACGTCACTAGATGACTTTTATCGTGGCGGGACAGGTGCTACATCAAACCAAACTATATCATGCTATGAAATACTTTTATTGTGGTGGGACATGGTGTTCTGTTGAATCTTTTTATAATGCTGAAAGACAACTTTAATTGCGGCGGTACAAGGATGACGTTTCCATAACGTGAAGAGACCACTTTTATTGTGACGGGACAGGCGTGGCAAGGAAAAGAAGTGTATCTAATGCTAGAGGAAAACCTTTATTGTGGCAGGACAGGCGAGCGAGACGTTTCCGGGCTATTGATCAGCGTAGTGGCTGCGCTCTCGGGTTTCACGGCAGCTTTTAGAGGGTCGATACGGACGCCTGCGGGGACGCTCGCTCGTTTGTTTGCTGGTTTGTTTGCTTTGTTGATTTGTGACGGCCGGAGACGCAAATAGAAGCAGCATTAGCATCCGGCAACACGGCAAGGCGAGGGGGGGGGGGGGGGGGGGGGGCGATGGAGTGCTCAGACTGGATCGGACGCGAGAACCAGAAACATAAAACACAACTAAGTCTAGTGGGGAACATGTCCTGAAACTGATTTTAATCAATCCACCCTTTTGCAAAACCAGGTTTTTCCAAAACAATTATTTGTTTTACGTCTAAATTCATTTTGGATCACGCTGAAAGCAAAAGAAGCACTGTAACTATTCCCAAATGTTAGTAACCAAAGTGGGAAAAATTGGGAACGTTATCCAGTGAAACAAATCCCTAGCTGGGGATCAAAAGAGCTGAAAGCAGGAATCATGAACGTTAGAAAGGTCTCCTTCGACTGTTCTCAGTTTGAATGTTTACAGTTGTTGTATTATTTGGGCTTGAAAACATCCATCCATCCATCTTCTGAGCCGCTTCTCCTCACGCGGATCGCGGGAGTGCCGGAGACTCTCGCAGCTATCATCGGCAGGAGGCGGGGTACACCCTGAACCGGTTGCCAGCCCATCGCAGGGCACATACAAACAAACAACCATTCGCGCTCACATTCACGCCTACGGGCAATTTAGAGTCTCCAATTCATGCATGTTTTTGGGATGCGGGAGGAAACCGGAGTGCCCGGAGAAAAGCCACGCGGGCACGGGGAGAACGTGCAAACTCCACACAGGCGGTGGTGGGGATTGAACCCCGGTCCTCAGAACTGTGAGGCGGACGCGCTAACAGGTGGCCCAACGTGCCACCGCTTTTCTATGGAGCAATACGAGTGGACAACTTCTTCATTTTACTAGGACACTCTGACATCTTGTGAGGTACGCCCAAACAGATTTTGGGTCTCTTGACACACTTTGACAAGTAAGTCACATGCTGTATTTTCCGTCCAAAATTGAAGATATTAAAGACTTAAAGCAAATAAACCCATTTGTATTACAGTGGACTCCCACATATTCACAATTTGTATTGCTTTTGTTTGGGAGGGGCGCAGGGGACCAAGCCCAAAAATGTCTATTGTCGGAAACAATTTTTGGGTTCTTTTTTTTTTTTTTTTTTTCTCCTTTCTTTCAATGCACTTGCAAAGGCCATCAATTATTTGCAGAGTTCCACTATTCGTGGTCGTCAGACCTGGTCCCCTGAGAATAGCGGGGGTCCACTGTATGTCATTCCCTAACCAATGAGAATCAATAAGAAATTGCATGAAAAAGAAGTATCGACAATGCAATTGCTAAATTTGTATCAATTCCCGTCCGTAGTAAAACAGCTTTTTATATGGTCGCTCTTCATCGCGGATACAAGTCTTGGTGGGAAAGGTGGGCACTCACCCTCGTCGGAGATGAAATGCCTCACGGACGTCCAAGTCTTGTTGTTGCAGACGAAGGACGCGTTGGCGGGCAGGCTGTCGTTGACGCAGTGCGCCGTGCTGCGGACGCACTTCTGACGGAGGTTTCCCATGAAGAGCTGAAGGCCGATGAGGGCGAAGACGCTCAGGCAGAAGACGGTCAGGATCATCACGTCAGCCAGCTTCTTCACCGACTGGATCAGAGCGCCCACGATGGTCTTCAGGCCTTACGGACGGACCACAGCGTTAGCCTGCTGCTCAGCGCTAACGGCAACAGTACGACTGACAACAAACTGACACGCACGTTCTAGTTGCGCGACAAAGAAAAAGGCTGCGTTGGGAATCAGTCCTGATCCACTATAGTCAGTTGGCCGTTTTGGAGTGCTGTTGGAATGTGTAGAGAATAGAGGTTACACCCGATATAGTCAACTCAATGTATCACACAATGCATCTTGAAAAGTAGTCAACAACCAATTGGGGCCTCTTCAGATTCTCGTTTTTGCTTAGGAACATTTTCCCTATTCGAGCGAGATGACCCGGAAGTATTTTGAGAAAAGGTCATTTGAATTCTACAAGGTTTTCGGAAAAATTCTTGGACGCAACCTTTAAACCACCTTTGACATTGTTACTTGTAACCAACCTTCACAAAAGGATGTTAACCATAATCCTTTACGGCAGCAATGTTTAACACAAAAGGCCACCGCTGAAGTTTACCGATTTAAATCGGATGCGCAAAAAGAAAACATCTCTTGTGACTTAGCGACAAATTGTAAATTAGCATTATGCTCCAAAACAATAACTTACGATGTTAACCTTAAACAACATCATAATAGTTATTTTTTCGAAGCCTATAATTTACAGCGTAAGAAAAAAGCCCATGCCATATAGAAGAAAGACAGCGAATTACCACATCAACCGAAGTTTAGTCTTTGAAGTGGTTCTGACTGTTGGCGACTACCTGATGGAAAAAATACGACAAGCACGCATGGACCGAACGAGCGTTTTTTGTAGTCCTTAAAATAGTGGTTTCGCGCTAGACACTTATGTCAGCAATACTGGCCGTCACGCAATCAGTTCAGAAAAGTGGAGTCGAATTCCTTCTAAACGGTGCCGTCTTTCATTATGTTCGAAAGGAAGCATAAAGGTTAGGCGATTTGACCTCCGCAAGAGGCTGATGGTCACGAGGAAAGCAATATATCATACATGATGCAATGCGCATGGAGAGAAAAATGAATTTACATTTCCAGGCTATTGTTTGATTTTTTTTTTTTTAACCCTAACCAAAAAAAATCTCCCGTATTTTCACGACCATAAGGCGCATTTAAAAGTATTACATTTTCTCCAAAATGGACAGGGCGCCTTATGTGTGCATCGAGTTCCAAAATCTGTAAATGTTGTTGTGTGACTTCGATGAGCGCTCCGCGTGACCGACTGGGAGCATTTCCTGCCGACACGCTGCTTATATAGAGGAAAGGCGGACGTGACCGAGGACAGCATGCGGACGTAAAGGGGGGAGGGTGCCCGTGACAGAGGACGCTAAAGGCACGCCCCCAGGAGGTATATAGCGGCGGGGTGTGCATTGTGCAAAACAACGTGGGTTTTGGCTAAGGACCCCCGAAAATGGCACCTACGAAGACACGCGCTGACGAAGCACAGTTTAAACTGCAAGCTAACAGTTACGCGGAGGAACAGAGGAATCGGGCAGCCGCGAGAGAATTCAAGAGCAACGAATCCGTGGTTCGCAAGTGGAGGAAGCAGGAAAACGAGCTTCGTCAAGTCAAGAAGACAAAGCCGAGTTTCCGCAGAAACAAGGCGAGGTGGCCCGAGTTGGAAGACCAACTCGAGCAATGGATTAATGAGCAAAGAACAGACGGGAGAAGCGGATCTACGGTCACCATTCGACTGAGTGCAATAACTCGGAGCTCGCCATCATTCCGGGAGGCTTGACGAAGGAACTCCAACCGCTGGACATCGGTGTAAACGGGGCGTTCAAGGTGACGTTGCGAGCGGCGTGGGAGCGACGGATGACAG
Source organism: Phycodurus eques (assembly GCF_024500275.1). Taxonomy (NCBI): domain Eukaryota; kingdom Metazoa; phylum Chordata; class Actinopteri; order Syngnathiformes; family Syngnathidae; genus Phycodurus; species Phycodurus eques. Next base: position 15,964,319 of record NC_084545.1, on the reverse strand, counting down.
ATGGCGAACACGGCTTTACTAAGACTAGGAGGCAGCGCCGGGCGAGTTACGCCACAATTTGTGAATGGATTGCGGACGCTCGGGCTAACGCGTCCGCTTGCACTGTTGTTCGAGCTTTCGTAAAAGCCGGCATCCTTTCTGAGGAGCCGCACGGCGACGAGACCGACTCCGACGGTGACGAGAGGGAACCCGGCGTGTTTGATGGAGAACTTGCCCAGCTGTTCATTTCGGATACAGAAGATGAGGCCTTTGATGGATTTGTGGATGAGGATTGATCCAAAAATAAAGTGAGTACATTGTTAAATACTTCAATAAAGTAGAAACGAACTCAGTTTTGCTCCCACTGCCTTTTTAAAAACATTGTTTTAGCGTGCATGCATGCTACCGTATGTTTTAAGCTAGCTTATGTTTTATCATGGCTGCGCCCAATAATACGGTGCGCCTTATATATATATACATATACATATATATATGTGTGTGTGTGTGTTAAATACAGAAATAGGCCCCGTAACTGAGACTGCGCCTTTTAATGCGGTGCACCTTGTGGTCGTGGAAATGCGGTAAGTAGAGCAACACATCACAAAAGGGATGGACAGAAAGTGAAAAGTTTATATTCATTTTCAGCTTGAATAAATAGAATGTTATAATCATTGATTTGTTTATCATTTTTGACGCAATTAATGGCATGCCTGTTTAGTGTCCCATAACTATTTTGCATTTGGTTCATAAGTCAACTATTCAATCGACTATATAAAAACCCTCTGTACAGATAAGGGAGTATTCGATTAATCGTTTCAGTCCTGGAGTCAAGCACATGGTCCACTCAACAAAAATTAAGTCAAGAGTGAGCGCATGATTCCGAAAGCTGCGTTCGGAATCATTCACTCATTCCTGACTCCCTAAATCACTAGAGAGGGATTTTCAGTAGACATTTTACGAAACTATCGAGGTCCACTATGCAAAAACACTGCTTAGGGAGTACAGAATGAGTAGCTGATTCCCAACACAGCCAAAGACTAGCAAGGTGGCCAAGCTAACAGAAGGAAAAAGTCGAATGGAGTCAACCGGACTGTTGCCTCCTCTCAACTTTTGCGGACGACCTGAATGACTGACAATCTACGCAGACAAGCTAACAAAACAAAAGCACTTTGGAGCAATGCAAGAAGAAGAAGACAAAGAAGAAAAAGACGACGACGAAGAAGACAAGGAAACAGGAAGAAAACATGGAGGAAAAAGCCCGGCAGCAGTCAATCACCGGCAAGCTAACATTTTTAATCCACACATTTTGAATCAAATGACGTGCTTAAACGCGAACAAAAGCTACCAGCGTCGCTTCGGTTTCTTTTTTGAAGGCGCACAACTATGTGTTGTTGTTACGACTTTTGTTATTTGGCTACAAGTACAGTCGAAGCTACTTGCTAACATGCTAAGTGGAAGCATACAGAGGTCAGCTTGCATCAGCTTTCACATTTTTTTACTTTGTGTCTTTTGTATTGCAGAGTGTTAACATTTTGAATATTTGGAGGAACTTGACAAAAGTCAGAAACATTTTCCAAATATAAATGAGCGGCAAGACGTCAGCAAAGTAGCTGCTGTACCGCTAAGTCAGGGTAACTTGTTTAGAATTTTAAAAGAAGCTCTGAAGACTTTAAAGGGGACATATGGACAACGGGCTTTTTATCGTTTGTATACAAATAATTGTGTAGATGGAGTGGCACAAAAATGACTTCACCGTGAAGATGTCCCCGATCACATTTTTTTTGCACCCGGGTCCGAGTCCAAGTCACTTGATTTCGCGTATCTGCCGATACAGACTCTGGATGCGATACCGCTGCAATGCATTAAGAAGAAAAAGATGCGCAATAGCTATCTAAACGATCTCCTTTAACTGACCTCTTTTGGCCGGGGTTTAAACTCAGGCCTGCATGTTCACTAGCGCCGCTAGCTCGTGACAGCACACGGCTAATGAATTAGCATGCCAGTCCGTTAAATCGAGGTTCCACTGTATTTAGTTACATAGCAAAGCTCTGTTTGTCACCTTTACAATTTTAAAAATAAAGAAATAAGATCTGTTTCACCCGATACGGATCTGCTGAAAATTGGCCGCGTTTTCTGATCACGTGATCGGATCGGGACAACCCTATAAATTAACCGCCGTGGGCATTTGCTTATTTTCCACATTTGGGGGCCAGAGAGGAGTTGGTGGACCGACCTCCTCCGGCCCACCCGTTGTCAATCGGACAAAAGCCCGGCTCGCCATTGGCCCGCAGTACGGACGGGGCGGGGCGAGGGCTAACGCATTGCATGAGACAGACACGCCCCTAAAAACGAGCCAATTTCCCCATGGCAAGAAACATGTTGAAAAACTACGGGCTGTCCACGAAGTCTCTCGACAATTTCCTTCCCACTTGACAGCTGGGGAACTGTTGGGAACTAAAGGGTCCCATTTCCACACATCTGTCTCTGCATCTATTCATTTTCCAGACTGCCTGTCCTCTTTTTTTCGAAGGATCGTGGGTCATCTCTTGAGGTATTTTTCAAAATCATGCCACAGCCACATTACGAAGCCACGTGGGAACTTTTAAAGGGTGAAAGAAATTGCATAATATGTCTCCTTTAAAAGAAGGTGCCGGTCAGATGTTGTTTGTCCGCTGTGTTCTCAACCTCTCATGTCCACTTGTGTCCTGCATTCTACTAACGTGCATCACGCCGTACGTTTGCTGCCACGCGGCGGCTGGTTGAGGTGGCGGGCGGCGTCGCGCGCTCACCTGGGATGACTGAGATGGTTTTGAGCGCTCGCAGCACCCTGAACGTCCGCAAGGCCGACACATTACCCAGGTCGACAAACTCGGTGACATATCTGCAACGAGGCCAGACAACACAAAGACACACAAGAAGGCGTCACGCACAGACACACAAACACGCACGTGCGCCATCGGACACGTCGCCATCGAGGCGGACACGCACGCAGACGCCACCTGGAGGCACGACGCCATGGAAAGCTCAGCCCAGCATTTATTCCATTTCCTTACATCCAACTTAAGGTCCATGTACTTATTGGTGAGGTTTAATTGAGTTCTACTAGTCTAAAAGTGGCACAAGTAGTGGAAAAAGTAAGACAGTCATTCTACTAGTGCACCCTAGTCATTCGACTGTCAAATAAATACCCCAATGGTTTTCCATAGTTGACTAGTAAGGTTTACTTACACAATAGTAGGCCGATAGTGGCAATAGTAGTGGAAAAAACACTACTACAAAGACACAGTTGTTTTACTACTGCACTGAATTGTCCTACTAGAGAAGACAGAGTGTACTAGTATATGGACCTAAATCTGGATATCAAGGATATGGCTACTAGGCTACTAACACCCTCCAGGTGGCTTCCTGTTTTCCGCTCCCTGGCGGAATTCTCCTTGGGCGGTCCCGCGGCCGTGGGAAGCGGGGACTGAACACACACGGGACGGACACAGGAAGACGTTTACGACCACACCGCGATGGCGCGCTGCCCGTTGGGTGGGCGGCCCCCCCGCACGCCCGGGTTCCGTGGGTGGCGGTCTTACCTGGGATGACAGAGATGGTTTTCAGGGCTCTCAGGACTCGAAAGGTTCTCAGCGCCTGCAGGTTTCCTACTTTGATAAACTCTGTTAACAGCCTGCGGGGGGCAGTGTGGTGCGTGCAGCAGCGACAATAACGACAACAGAAGAAGACAAAACAGAACTCTCACACGTCTCTTTCTGACACCCTCAATCAATTATAATAATCAAAATAGAAAGCGACTGACAACAAACTTCTTTCGTCATCATCTTCAAATGAACGCATACAAATTCAAACCAGTAAACTCAATCATAAGTGCTCAAAACCTACCTGTTCAAACTCTCCTTTATATGCGCAAAACATTTGATACGCTATTATTTACTTGCAATTATAATAACAATGTGGATAATAAGCAATATGTGCGTAACTGTTCTGATCCTACTTTGGATAAATGTACGTTTGAAGTATTTTTAGCTGCGCCCAAACGATTAATCGGCCAATATGAGCCCTTCGCCAGCGACGTATAGGGACGGGCAGTCACGGTGACATGTTTGTCCATCCACGCATCCGTTTTCTACACGCGGGTCGCGGGCGCGCCGGAGCCTATCCCAGCTAACTGCGGGCAGGAGGCGGAGTACACCCTGAACTGGTTGCCAGCCAATCGCGGGGCACATACAGTATAAACAAACAACCATCCGCACTCACATTCATACCTATGGACGATTTAGAGTTGAAATGTTTTTCTCATGTAAAATATGTTCCGTAACGCAGTAAAGGTTCGGAAACACGGATAGCAGTTGCTCTCTTTCATGCGGCCGACGGCTGGCGATTCGGCGGCTGGCCTAAGAGTGCTAACGGCCTTGGAGGAGCGCTCATATTTCTCCCCCTTGACTGGCAGATTGATTGAATTAGTGTAGGGGGGCGAGGGGACGGGGGAAGGGGGGCGGTCGTTAGGGGTGGCGCCGATGCCGCCCGGCGGCGCTGGCGGGGGCGGTAAAAGCTTCACGTTGTACTTGTTAGTGCTATGCAAACGTGTCAAATGGGACTTTTACGTTTAGCACCTGGTCACTTTATCACGGGAGCGCTTCCGACGCCGCCGTGCCCAGGGGAACGCTGTACAAGAGAACTGGCACGGCACGCTGACTGGTGTCATGTGACGTCGGCCGCCATGTGACGCTGATTACTGTCCTATAAAGTCATTTGACTACTGCCATGTGCTGTTGGCTGCCGTCTGACGCCGATTACCGTCACGTGACGCTGACTGTCGTGTGTCGCTAGCTGACGTGACGTCGTCATGTAACACTGTCATGTGACGCTCGCATGTAATGCTTTTACTGTCATGTGACACTGACTGCTGTCATGTGACGCAGGCCATTAGAGCAGCAGTTTGATTGGAGGCAGAAGAGGGGGCGGGACACTGTTACCATGGCAATTGTGACTCAGTGGGAGGAGCTGAGAGCATCCGTCAGTCTGTGTGCGCGTGTCCGGAGGGGTGTGTCTATTCACTGACCATCACTCTGCTTTTAATAAAGCTTGAGGTGACGTTTCAGGGGCACAGTGAGTGTGTGCGTGTGCGCGCGCGCTAATATGTGACTTATGTGTCCCTGTGCCGCTAAAGATCCATTGGCCTGCAGGACGGCCCGCAGGTCAAGGATGTGCACACGCGGACATTGTGCGCGCGCACCTCTGTGTGTTACTGACGACATGAAGACATAATGAAATAAGAGCAGAACATGGAGCAGGAAGTGCGGTTGTACATTTCCTCAAATTCCGCTTCATTGAGTGAACCTTTGTAATGTTTGAGTTTCTGTAATATTTGCTCAAACGTACCTTGATTCATGTCCGGAACGCAATTGCAGTGATTTTATTGATTTCTTTTCCGTCAGGATGAGCGGCAACATGTCACACAGCAGGCGGCAGATGTGCACGCTAACCGTTTTAACGGCGGGGTTGTCCTTGAGAGTGGCCATTTTGCCCCGTGGCGGGCGGCCTCGGGGGTCACCTGACGCCACCCCGCAGACGCGGCGGCGGGCGAGCGAGGGCACTTTCATCAAAACACTTCAATTTAGGCAGCGGGGGAGACAGCGCTTGATTAGACGCGCTAACCGTGGGCCGAGCCCGAGGGGGGATCAACTATTGATGCGATCGCTTCGTTGTGCTCGTTTATCTTCCCGGCGCCGAGCGCAGAGCTCGCGCGGCGCTCGGCCGCTCTGTCTGATTGATTGCCGCCAGATCGCTAATCAAACTGAAGCTTCGAGATTTTGATCAGTCACTCAATTACTGAAGTGGAAAGGTCGCACTCACCCCCCCCCCCCCCCCCCCCCCGTCAGGCTGGAACGGGCCAACGCCGTGTACAAATACTTTGTTTCTGTCTGGCCTGCCGCATATCAGAATAATAAAATTATCATCCATTATTCCATTGCCGCCTCGGCAATGGAGACGCAGAACATGGTCCGCTCGGACTCCATGTCCCCCGCCTCCCCCGAGACGTGGGTGAAGTTCTGCCGGAGGCGGGAGTTGAAACTCCTTCTGACAGGGGATTCTGCCAGACGTTCCCAGCAGAGCCTCACAATACGTTTGGGCCTGCCACGTCGGACCGCCACCTTCCCCCACCGTCGGAGTCGACTCGCCGCCTCTCTTCACCCGAATGTCCAAGACATGCGGCCCCAGGTCCGACGACACGACCACAAAGCCGATCATCGAGCTGCGACCAAGGCTGTCCTGGTGCCAAGCGCACGTGTGTCCCCAGCACCCCCTCCAAGGACTCCAAAAAGGGTGGGGACTCTGAACTGCTGTTTGGCGCACAGGCACAAACAACAGTCAGGAACCGTCCCGCCACCCGAAGGCGGAGGGAGGGCACCCTCTCGTCCACCGTGGTGAACCCCAACGTACAGGCGCCGAGCCGGGGGGCAATAAGTATACCCGCACCTGCTCGCCGCCTCTCACCGTGGGCAACTCCGGAGTAGAAGAGAGTCCAACCCCTCTCGAGAGGACTGGACAGTCTGCTTTCATGGAGGACTACAAAAATTGGAGAATATTGAATGTTGACAGGCTGAAATCAGAAGATTTGGACAATTAGAAGTTAAACAAGGTCTCTAAATGATTATTCAATTCTCAAAATAGTTGGAAATTGAACTGCAATAAAAGTGATGTTGAAAAGAGATCCCATTTTATTTTAAATCTTCATCACAGATAACACCGAGCTCAGATTTCGTTGGCTTTAAGTACATTTAATATCTTAGCATTAATGCATGTTTTGCGCATTGTCCTCCACTAAAAGAAAAACAAATAAAAGCGTTTTTCAAACCAGTGCAGTCCAGTACTTAGAACAGCACTTTTGTGCCGAGCGTGCGTTGTCGCCTGCCCTCTTGGCGGCCATGTTGCCGCTCAGCTGACTTGACCTCAATAAAAGTTTCCTGCTGACGGCTGAATTCTCGCTGACGCTGCAAACACGTCCGCCCAGACGCTCGCGCTGGCGTGACGCGGAAAAGCGGCCGGCCGCGACGGCACCGGCGTTTGCAGCTGGTCGAAATGAAAGATTAGATCGCGTGATCTTTCACAAAAAATGCTGTTTGGGATTTCAGGATCGTCGGTAGGTGCGCCAGTTCGGAAGCGTATGACGTGAGAAATTCCATGTTTTAACACGATACATTTCACATTTTAATGTGATGCTTTTCATGTTTGAACATAAGCTTCACATTACGTGAGAAATTTGACATTTTAACATGACAAACTGTTTTAATGTGAGAAATATCACATAAGTTATCACCTTATACAACGTGACAAACTTCAACAAAACTTCCGCCCTACAAATGTACATGCAGCTTCTTTTTGGGTCTTGCAAATCAAAGTTACGAGCTACGTAACTAAGCTTTCTCTTCTATAATACCGTAAGTGCCGGTGACCCGAACCGTCGGGATTTGCTCGCTTTTGTTCGCGTTGAAAAGTTCTCGCCCACGCGTGCGTGTCGCGCGTCACTCACGCCATGACGATGACGCTGAAGTCCAGCCAGTTCCAGGGGTCCCGCAGGAAGGTGAAGGGTCCCACGCAGAAGCCCCTGGCCAAGATCTTGATGAGCGACTCGAAGGTGTAGATGCCCGTGAACGTGTACCTGCGGGGCAGCGGCAACACGCGAGAAGACGACGCCTCTGAAACGGGCGGTCCTCCGCTCGACAATTTGACGAGTGGAGGTTGTACTCACTCGACGTATTTGGCCCAGGCGGCGGGCTCGGACATGGCCATGAAGCAGCAGTTGGTCAGGATGGTGCACATGATGAACAGGCTGAACAGCGTGACGCCGTTAAGGAACAACGACAACATTACGACTAGTACCGCTATGTCGTCCTACTAGTCGCAACAAAGCACGTACTGGTACACAAATTCATTTGAGCATTTATTCGACATCCAGCTTATGGTCCATGTACTAGTACGCTCTTTGGCTTCACTACTTGGACAATTCATCGCACTAGTAGAATGACCAAGTCTTACTCGTAATTTTTTCCCACTATTGTATGACATTCTGCACACCAGTATGAACACTTTGGCATGCAATTAGAAAAAACTACACATTACTAGTTGACAGCTATGCGCTACTAGTACAACAAGTGAAGCACAAGATGTTCATGGGAAGAACTTTACAATGTCACCCAGACATCAACTAGTGCATAGTTTTGCAACAAGTGGTTGTCTTACTAGTGATAATGGAGCGCATACTAGTATATCCATCTCTTTGAGCATTTATTCAATATCCTTGATGTCCAGCTTAAGTTCAAAGTACAAGTACTCCCTTTGCCCGCTTTACTAGTAAAAACAATTCCACCACTGGTGGAACTTTTAGCCTTCTAGTACTCAATTAAACCTTACTAGTATGACATTTCTGTACACGAGTAGGGACATGCCAGTGAATGTTCTAGAAGGAACCCTTTGGCATACTAGTAGAACCGCTACATGTTACCAATAAGATAATTAGTACACACTCGTTGAGATCTATGCGTTACTAGTGCTACCGATGAAGCATGGATTAACAAGTAGAATTTTATAATGTCACTATTAGTACTAGTATTCAGTTGTCAACTGGTGCCCAGTTTTGACTCATTTGTAAGATGTAGTCGTTCTACTAGTTTGGCAAAGTTGTCCTACTAGTGAGGACAAGGGGCCTACTAGTACATGGACCTCAAGTTGGATATCAAGGGTATCAAATAACTGCTCAACCGACTTTTGTTAGTTTACTACTACAGTTCAATTGAGTACGAGTAGGCCAAAACGGGTACCAGTGGTGGAAAAAAATGCTACTAGAAAGACAAACAGTCATTCTAATGGTGCACTGAATTCTCTTAATTGTGACGACAAATAGTGTTCTAGTGCTTGCACCCTAAACTGGATATCAAGAGGACAAGCGCTAAGCTTCACTCGTTCAGCTTAACTGCGCACTAGTAGGCCCGAGGTGGTAATAGTAATGGAAAGAACGTTACTAGAAAGACAGTCATTTTAACCGAGTGCTCGAGTCGTACTAGTGCTCCGAATTAGTGAGGGCAAAGAGTGTACTTAAGCTGGACATCAAATACAGCACATGCTAAAATGACTTTTCATACTTAACGACGAAGGTTAAATTGCATACTAGTAGGCCAAAACTGTAACTAGTAGTGGAGAAACTAGTGAGCTGAATTGTCTTCCTAGAGCTGACAAATAATGTACTAGTGTACGAGCGTGAAGCCGGATGCGGTGGCTGCAGAATAAATGCTGGGCGTGTGTCGGAAGCCAAACGTCGCCTCCAACTCGCCGCTTGTGCGGGAAGCGGGCGGGGCCTGCTGTCAATCTCGCTATAAACGAATCGTAATTGCGGGAACCAAATAGTCGCGTGAGACCTGCGTAAACAACGTAAGCGGGCGGCTAATTGCGGCGTAATGACAGGTCACCGGCAGCGAGCTCCCGGGCCACCATTAAGCCGCCCGCGCCTCGACGGGGCGGCTTTCAACTTTTATTGTGAAGGACGACTTCCTGCCGGCAGCACGGCGGGTCTCGCGATTTGCACGCCCGCCACGCAGTGCGGACATTTGGGCTTCCAATCCTGGATGTTTTGACGGCGCTTTGCCTGGCGAGCGCTCCGTTGTTCGCGTACGCGTGCCCTCCGCTGCGGCGCCGGGCGCTGCCGCACGATGCCTGGCCCGGCCTGGCGTCTGACGCCCGTGGTGCAGCGAGGCCCCGGAGGACAGCGGGATCAAAGGTGACACTTGAGCGAGACACAATCGCCAAATAACCGCGTGTGCGCGTCACATCACGGCATAGCTTGTCACGGTGGCGCCGCGCTGGTGGGCCAAAATCCAGAAGGCTCTTGTTGGCACACAAACACTCATAAAAACTCCGAGCGTCCACTTCATCAGGACGCCACCCGGTTCCCCGCCCCCCCCCCCCACCTCTCCCCTCCTGCCCCAAGCGCCACATCAGCAGCACCGCACCTCGGTCGCCGACCTCTTCACCCGCTTATCCCCCGACAACAGCGGCGTGTCCGGCGACTCGCCATCTCTCAACGGCAGCAGCCGCCGCGCTTGCTAAGAATAGAGTGTGAGGTGAGGACACTGGGGGGCATTGGGAAATGGGAGGGGGGGGATTTCAGGTGTGAGGTCATGTCTGTCACGTTCGCTGTCAGCCGACTGCAGAGTTGGGAGTAAGTCACACGTGTAAGTATTTCCTGTAAAGTTCATGTGGCAAAACTCAAGCCAGTCGAGTTGAATCGACTCCCGACTAAATTGCAAGCGAGTAGAGTCCTCAATAGATTTCGAGCAATCGGAGTCGAGTCCCCACTCAATTTAAAGCGAGTCGCGCCCTCACTAAATTTAGAGGGAGTCGAGTCCCCGCCAAATTCCCAATTAAATTGTCCAGTTACGTCCGAACACATTTGAAGCGAGCGGAGTCGAGTCTCATTGTGACGGACCCAGCTCGATGTCGTAGTTGTTGCGTCTCTCATGGTCGACTTATGGTCGAAATCTTCGGCATCAAAAACATCCTCCCTGAACCTACTGGAAATGCAATAATCTCGGACGCTCCCTCCACGATACTTCACCTTCATGAGGTGACCTGCGCACCTCGCGTCGCAGCCTACCCGGGGCTCGCCGACAAGGATATGAGTGCACCAGGATCCTGATGGCGATGGTGCGCACGGGGTGGAAGGGGCTGAAGAAGTAGAGCGCCGACGTGGCGTTGAAGCGAAAGATGGCTTTGCCTTTGTTCAGCACTATGAAGGTCTGACAACAAAAACAACAAGAACAATCAAAGACACACTCACACACAGAAAGCATTTTGTTCACAATAATAAGAAATTTGATTTATGTCGAGCCTTTCAGGGGATGCTTATGAATAACTCACGGGGCTAATTAAATCAAGTCTTGATAGGAGTGTGTGTGTTCATGTTAAATGTACGCTGTGGTGAACAGATCGAGGAGATGTTGGAACAATGTCCCAGGGAGCAGCATCACACATTGGAGTAGGAAGAGAGTTCCAGAGGTAGCGGGCTGTTAAGAGTTAGAATGACTGAAATATCTCGGGCTTTAATATTATATGTGATTTAATATTCTTATGAGAAGGAACAACAACCACACTGCAAAAGCAGCTTACACACTGGACGTTCGTTGAATACTTCTCTTTTATACAATTGCCAATGACCTTCACGAAACATGGACGACTGTGCTCGAGCTCACAACCGCTGTGCACTTGTCCTCACGTTTAATCAAGCAGCGACTGCAGTATACGTCCTTCCATTTCTCAGAAGAAAAGGTTTGCACACCTCTTGCCGAGATGATAAACGATCATTTTCACGAGTCTCGCAGCGAGTCTGAATGTGTCTTTCTGTTTTTGGCTTCCCCTCCGCAAAACTGGCACAGCCAACACAAACGCGATGCTGCAAACGGCGCAGAGCCGTGGAGGGAGGCCGGCCGGTCCCTCAAGAGGAAGTCGGCGCGATGTGAGGCTGGCGAGGGACGGCGACACATCGCTCGCCAGCCTCACGTCGCTTTTCGCTTTGTCTCCCGCGGCGGCGCTCGGGCGAGGCGGGCGACGCCAACCGGAAATACAAGTGCACACATGCTCTCCTGCTTACCACACTGCAAAAGCTCACAATCTAGCGGAGACAAATTCCTTGTGTGTTTTTTAGACACACTTGGCAAATAAAGATGATTCTGATTCTTATACCAAGAATATTTGTCTCATTTCCAGTCAAAACTAATCTAATGCACTTAAAATAAGACTCATAACCTAAAAAATACAGCAACTTGTTTTTGGACAATTTTCACTTGTTTCCAGCTATTTCTGACTTGAAATAAGTACATTTCAATGGCAATACAATGACACATTTCTCTACTTATTTCAAGTGAAATTTGGCTTGTAACAAGTGAGAACTGACTAAAAATAAGTGAGGAGTCTTATTTGAAGTGTAATCACTTTAGTTCTGACTCAAAATAGGACAAATATTCTTGGTAAGATTTTGAGGATTTGTCACGCAACATTCTGACATACAAACACAACTGCGGTCCCTTGAGAGTCAAGAGTTGACTGCGATGCGAGATGTCGTTCGGGCGATTTCTTGGTTTTGACTGCGTGGTGGCAGTGAGCAACAAGCAGCAGTTTGGCAGATAGAATTCGTAAATATTTCTTGAAAAAAAAAAAAAAACTTCATTGCCACTCTCAGGTGACGTTGAAAGAATTGGACGACCACCTAACTTGGCCTTTGGGCCACTGGCTTAATGCTAACCCTGAGACATCGTGAGAAACGCCGTACGATTTGCGCTAACTGGCGTCTTCGGAACATTGAAGCAACGGATGTCCGAACACAAACGGTGCAGCAAAACATGAAGACAGATCATGTCATTAATCGCAGTCATGTAATCGTTATCCTTTGCAAAGTACTACTCATTAGTGCCGCGCTGAGAAGAGCGCAGGTGTCGAACTGGTGGCCCGGGGGCCAGATCCGGCCCGCCACGTCATTTTATGTGGCCCGCGAGAGTGTGCGTCGACTTTCTGTTTCTTGCTGAAATACCCAAATGGCAAACCGGCTACACTTTTAAAAATGTTGAGATATTGCAAGCATTTTTTTGTTACCAACACCCCTTTGAAAATAAAATGGATTCATACTGTCGTTGAACAAACAGTTTTTACTGGGTTCTGATTTCAAAAGTAATTATCCATGAATTTGTGTACATGTAATAATATGAGGCAATCATATGGGTTTGCAGCCAGAACGGCCCTCCAAGTGGAACCATAACTGCGATGAAAATGAGTTTGACACCCCTGATAGAGTTTGTTTTGAGAAAGCGCGATATTACAGAGGGCAATTTTCCTTCTTTAGAAACAAAGGTTTTTTACTGCGATTTTTGGGGAGCCAGGAATGGATTAATGGCAATTGCATTCATTTCAAGAGATGATTTGAGATATGATTGGGACACAGAACAAATGAAACTCAAATTTCAAGGCGCCACTCTACCTTGACTTACGAGTTTATTTCATTGCGCGACTGCGCTGGTAACTAAAAACTCTCGTAACGGAACTCGTTTCGACCGAAATCCAATTTGTGGACGGGGGCGTGGGTGTGCTTGGTGGACATCAAACCCCGTTTGGATGTCCCGCCCCCAGGTGTCAGCCCTGGGCCACCGCCCCCTCCGCCCCCAACAGCAGCCACTCGCGAGAGTTTCAATTTCGTATTTGTGTGTTTGACTGCTTGTCCCGGTCACGAAACGCCTGGAAGTGCGTCGGCGACGCCTGAGGTAAAAAGCTTGGCGGTTGGCGGCAGCCGTGTAGCGGCGCGTTCGGCGTACCCTCTGATCTCGGAAGTAGTACGGGTCGATGTCCTCCAGGGGCACGCCCACCAGGTGAGACGGGATGTCGGCGTAGATGCGCGGCAGCTGTTTGCCCGCCTCCAGGTCGGCCCGGGCCCGAGGGACCTCCACGTCGCCAAGGTCCTGGAGCGCGCGCACACACAAATTCATCTTTCTGGTTCAGTTTTCTGAAGCTTCTTTTTTAAGGTAAAATCATTTTCAAAAATGACTTCCTTGTACATAAATAAAACGAAGCGATTCGTCCTCCCTACCGCACCTTGGAGCCAATTAAAAGCTCTGATTGTTCGTCACAATCAGAGCTTTTAATTGAATTGCGACATATGTTGTAGTTGTCAATTAATTTGATAATCCATTAGTTGTTGATTAATTGTTGCACTTCTAACGTGAATAAATGACTGCTTATGGGACACATAAAAAATGTAATTGTTGTCGTTTGTTGCGTTTTCGTTACATTTTTCAATTTTACATTTTGAAAAATAGTAGTCGTAATTTGTTCAATATTGCGACCAAATGGCCGAGTTGTCGACGCTGACTGCGCGTTCGTGAACTTGCCCCTCTCTGTTTGCAGCCATGTGGTTAGTGTAAAAGCAGTGCACGTCAGATAGTGACGATGGATACTTTTGGAATCGTGATGGATCATTTTGAATGAATTCAATTGAATTTGGTGAAGAATATTTCGGACGAAACAGCGGGTGCAGAGCATTATGATTCTTCGAAAAACGTATCCCGCGTCAGAAGGTTTGAGTCCACGCCGGCGGTTTGGGCTGCGCGCTACCTCCTGGTAGTGTTTGTTGCGTCGGGCCTCTTCCTTGGCCATGCGCTGCTCGATGGCCACCAGGGAGTCCGGCGTGAAGCGCTGAAAGCTCTCCGGTCCCATTGGAAACACACAGCCGGCCATCTTGTCATCCTGATCCTGCTGCTGACTGGCCCGCGCTACCAGCTACACACACACACACACACACACAAAGTACACAAAGTACACATTAAGCCCCAATATATCACAATTTATCATTCACTGATTTCAAGCGATTGTTTTTTATCTTTTTACTATGGCCCGACCAATTATGGATTTATTTTTAGGCTGAAGCCGATTCTGATATTTGGCAAGATGAAATTCCGATAACCAATTAATCAGCCGGTTAATTTAAAAAAAGATAATGAATAAAATAACTTCCTTTTTGGTCCCTGAACACTTACAACAATAAAGTTAGGAATTACAGGCCGAACATTTGACTGTTTGCATGACTTTGTCATTTGGTATTTGTTTAACTTTACAATAGAGAGGAATTTTCAAGTCCAAAAAGGATTCAGGCCATGAATGTACGCAGCAACATAATAAGTGAAGTCGCTGGCAAAACCTTCTTTACGCACGAAAATTTAACATGAAATCCTGTTCCGCTCTTCCGTTATTGTCTTTGCCGTGATGACTTCAAACTAAAATGCAGATCTGCCTTTCGCAGATGTCAAAACATGTCATCGTTGACAGAGTTGCATTTGAAATATTATAACAATCTTTTTCTTATTTGTTTGTTTTTAAAAAGTTCAAGTCCAGAAATGTGTGTCCACACTCACGCAAAAACTGAAACGTACCCCGAACTTTGTATTTGCGGTTTGTTTGAATGCCATTATCTTTATCTCACGTTGTGATGTGTTCTAAGATTGGCCGAGTCATCACTTGGGCCGTAGTTGTTACAGCAAACCGGAAACACGCACATGAAAGGCAGCACAGAGTTTGCCAAACAACGTGTGATGGACTCCCAGACTATCAGAAACGGTCGACGCGGGCTTCGGTGTATCGGGCCTCTCTGCCATCAAGCCCGACTGCAGAGATGTTTGACTTGCGAGATCGTTCTCCATCTCCCTACTGCAACTGTGGAGCTCTGTGGAACTTTGGCTTCTTCTTTACCGACCTCATTAAGGCTCTTCTGTTCTCCGCCGATTGCTCAGTTTGCTTCAAATTTTTTTTTTTTTTTTTTTTTTAAAAGTCCCGGTGGTCCCATTTAAGGGTTATGGAGGCCACTCCGCTCTTAGGAAGATTAAGTGCAGCAGAAATTCTTTGGTAACCTCAGCCAGATCTGCGCCATGCCGCAATTCTGTCTCTGAGCTCTTGGGGCAGTTCTTTCCGCCTCATAATTCTCATTTGCGCTCACGTGCACTGGGAGCTCTAAGTTCTTAGCAGGCAGGTGTATGAATTTCCCAATCAATATAATTAAACACAGCTGGACTCCAACATGGGCGTAGAACCATCTCAGGGATGATCCGAGGAAATGGAGTTCAAAATACGCGAGAGGGTCTCGACACTTACAGCCATGTGATAGTTCTGTTTTTATTTTTGAATGAATCGGCAAATACCTCTTTTTTTACCGTCAATATGGGGTGCTGCGTGTGAAAGAAAATCAACTTCATTGCTTTTAGCAAATGGCTGCAATATGTCAAAGAGGGAACATTGTACCGTATGCCTGTGACTATTGTTGTATGCTGTCTGTCCGTATGTGTCAAGTCGCAGTCGTTTCAAGGCTTCGAATTACCATAACATCCAAAGCGAGAATCATACACCTACCAACGAGCCACCACGTCTTCGTTTTTCACTCCCCTCTAGAAACTTTGTTCTGTTCGACCCATCGACTCGGATTCTCAATAAATATCAATTTTAATACCCAGAAACCACAGCTGCAGCTTGAAAACTCCACTGTGACACAGTAGACCTGTTCCAGCATCAAAGGGAAACAGATCCTCCATTCTGCTTGACCTAAAAGATGAACAGGACAAAACAAATGTTTTTTTTTTTTTTTAATTTACCATAACATCGATGCTAATTTCCATGAGCCCGTCTGTGGCTTATTTACAATTGTGCTTTTTTTTGTTGTTGTCTTTTTACATTCTTTGCGTGCAGGGAAGGACACTAGAAAAGTAACATTTTCATTGCTAGTATTACTGTTGTGGTTTTCCTGGCCACGTGACAAATAAACATCTTGAATCAAAAAAATGTTTTTGGAGCCAGTTGGGCACACGCGAATGATCACAACGGGGCACCTCAGCCTCAATTCGAGACAGGAAAAACCCTCAAGTACAAACGTGATGTAAGTGGAGTGCATTTGAGGGACTCTGGGAAAAGCCTGAGAGCGTCTGGAGCGTTCGTCGTCGTGAGTCGAGGAGGGTCTGATTGGAGGATCTCCGAGCGTCGTGATTGCGCGTGATGAAGACGCGGCTCGCGCAGAAGGCGCGTCTCGGTTCGGCCCACGACCCCGCCGCGTCTCGCTCGCCTCAGACCGCAATCAAGCGGAGCAATCGGCCCCGCCCCCTCGGAAATGCACACGACCAAGAAGCTCCCCGTCATGATCGTGTTTCCTGCCCGTGTGGTTTTTGCTGCTTGTGTTCCGTTGTTCCGTAACGCCAAACACTCAAATCATCTTTGCCCATTGAAATGAATGGAAATGCCATGAATCCATTCCAGCCTCCCTCCAAAAAACTAAACAATTTCATATTAGTGTTTTAATAAGGAAAAAATTGCATTCAATAATATTGTAATTTCTAGAGTAGTAATATAATTCCATAAAATGTAAAGATTTAAACAGTTTGTGTGTGTGTGTGTGTGTGTGTGTGGACCATCTGCTTGGGCTCTTAATTGAATGATCAGACAGGAGTCATTTTTCAAGCCTTCATGCATTTATTCTTCACAGCTCCCAAATCAGATTTCTGAAAAGTGTGTGCGTTTGTGAGTGCATGTGCGTGCGTGTGTGACCGGCCGACGTGTGGATGACAGCTTTTGATAAGAATGGAAAACAGAGCTAGATTTTCCTTTGATGCGGACACAGACACACACACACACACACACACACAGCGAGCGGCGGTCACGTAGGCGCTTGTCGTTGTTGTTGTTGCTGCGCGTGTCAATCATGTGACATCAAGTATGACATGCTAACAGTTAGCCAACTCGCTCCTCCAATGGAAGAATCAAACAGGTGAGGAGAGGCGTGCGTGCGTGCGTGCGTGCGTGTGTGTGTGTGTGTGAGTCTGCTCCATGTTTTTGACAACAACGTTTTGATGGGTTTTTACAGTATATAGGCAAGTCTGAACTTAAGAGTTGCACGCCTTCAGTGTAGTACCACATTGTCCCACAACATGGCAGGCACCACTGAGCTGTCCTAGAGGACACGCAGCGTAATTTACAGCAAGAAGACGAGGCAAAGAAGGTCCCTTACGAAGATCCAGTTATAGTTTTTGTTCCCGCGGGGCAGAGAAAGCAGTGGACGCGCTCTGAGTGAGACCAGGCCCGACCGCCAATAGCCAAAGTCCACGAATAATTGATGCCCATTATAAATGCATTTGAAAAAATCTTGAACAAGGGGGGATACACCGCCAATAAATGTTTTTGGGGTTGGTCCCTCCCACTCCAAAAAAAGAAAAAAAAAGACAAATATCGAAAACAAATCTGCGAATAAATGAATCCGCAGGTGTGGAACCACAAATATGCGGGCGTCTACTGTATATGCCTGTGAGTATTGTTTTATTTCCTGTTTGTATGTGTTGCTGTGCCGTGTGTGATAAAGAAGCAGTTGTTTGAAGGTTTATAATTATTGTAACATCGATGCTAATTTCCATTAGCCTGTCTGTATTGAATTGCATTATATGTTAGCATGAAGCTGGTGGAAATTATGTGGTTTAATTAAACATTTTCAAAATTACAGGATACAATGTTTATTTGCCTTTTGTTTTATGTGTCAGTTTTACAGTAAACTTCAACTGGGCGCGACAAAAGAACATCTTGAAGCACACTTTGGAGAACTGTGAGCTAAAGAGTGAGAAGAGGCACTAAGGAATACTTTAAAAAGTAAGTTTGAGTTTTAATAAGTTTAAACGTGTTTAAGGCATACAGGAAAGGGCTAAAATTATATATTTTTAAACCTGCATACGGTCTTTATTTTGTAATTCTTCACCTGCAGTATCGTGGGTGGATCTGGAACGTATCCCGCGTGATAAACGAGGGTTCACTGCACTTTAAAAAGTTTGCTTGTTTTGATCAATTTAATTGTGTTCCGCGTGTTGAACAGGTAAAACTATATAAGAATAAATAAATAAATATATATATATATATATATATATATGGTCTCTCTATATTGTGGATTTTTACCGACTGAGGAGCCACTACTGTTCACAATTTTTTGTTATTCAAGTTTTTGCCCTGAAGCGCGCCAATAGCCACGTTTGACTTTATACTGCTCTTGACATACGACATATACTGTATATATACTGTATGTACGACATATACTGTATGTACAGTACATACAGTAAACAGTATGTACTGTACATACAGTACATACACTTACACGCACATCGACATCTGAAGAGCAAAATGGAAGTTCGAGTGGGCGGGGTTGAGGGTGAGAAGACTCCTCCCTTCTGCACGCTGGCCCCGCCCTAACGACCAGCGGCTGTCAGCTGGCATGATGAAGAGGAGGACGAAGAGGAGGAAGATGAAGACGTCCCTCGCAAGCTGGATTCAATTAGCTCGAAAGGAGGAAACGCGCATTGTCGCTGCCATTCAAAGATGGCGGGCAGCGAGCCAAGCAAGTTGGCAGGTGACAAGCGGGACAGTTTGGCCGGGTGACAGCGAGGGCGGGGCTTAGGACGGGCAGGGCGGGGGGCGGGGGGCGGGGGGCGTAGTGACCCCGACTGACATGACATGATGATAATGTTCAAAACACGGCCAGACTTCCTGCCCTCGACACAGCGGCGCTTCGTGCATTTGGTACCCGGGACTTAATAATGACCTCACGTCCACCGCTTGCAATTTTACAATTTCTTTCTTTCTTTATTTTTTAAATGGACGTCTCAGAATTATTGGACAAACCGGATGCATTGCTTTAAGTGTTTTAGCGAGGGTGCTAATTCTCATTCTTGTCCACACAAGGTTTTCAAGAAGGGAGATAAAATATTGTTATTATTCCAATTAGTCCATAACAATTCATAAAAGGACTAATACCGCCACGATCATGTCACAATTACTGAAACCATCAATCCTATATAATGTACATCATTCAGAGTCAATATGTATCTAATAACAATAAAAAAACAATCTAAATAAAATACATTAAACTGTACAGAATCCACGTGTGCAGATAGCAACAGATGTGTTTTGCTCGAACTTGCTTGCTCTGACCGACCAATCAGAGGACAGAAAAATGCTGCCGTTTTTGCGGGCCAGATCACTCAAGACATCATTCAGAAAATACAAGCGTCGCGCATACCTATATCCAAGTAAACATTAAATATCATTTGACTCAAAGTCAAAAAAAATCGATTACAAAAAAATTGGATTTGTGTACTTTTTGGTTTGTCGCTTTCTGAAGTTCACTCCAGTGACTTCGTTAATATTTAGCATTCGTTAACAGGGCAGATCTGCCACATCCAATATCACAGCGACAGGCCAACCTGTTCAATGATGTGTCTATGTATATTTGTCTATGCTGAACATGTTACGTGGTTGTGTGCCACTTGCTACTCATACATAACAGCACACTGCCCCCTGGTGCACTGGAGTGTCAACTCTTTCTGTAAGAAGATTCAACGATGACCTTTCCACTGCATGGTACTTACTCGGATCAAATTGCTTTCAGGACAAAACATTTGCGTCTTCTAAAGAGAAGCCCTAAAAAACAAGAACAACACTAGACACTAGACTAACTTTTTATATACACTTCAAGTGTATCTTTAAAGTCAGAGGCTCTCAAACACAGCTGCAACTATTAATGTCAACATTCGCGATATTGACCAAAAAAAAAGACAGAAAAGCAGTATTTAGATCGGAAGCAGAGAGGCTACGCTAACGTTAGCATGTGTATCCATCCATCTGACTATTTTCTACAGCGCTTGTCGTCATTATGGTAAGGTGGAGTCCATCACAGCTGAGCGTCTCAACTTCCAGGCGTAAAAGACCAACTGGAATAGCTTGGAAAAGGGCATCCTGGGCATTTGGAGCACAATTTTTATTTCGTTTTTGCAAACCCGATAAAAGGGCGAGGGCCAGACCGATTAATCGGTCGGCCAATTTAAATGACTGTTATTTGCCCTTTTAAAATGTTTGCTCTTTTTTGGGCCCATTTTGATGATTTTTTTTTTTTTTTTTTTACATATTACACAACATAATAAAACAACGATGACATCAAATCTGAAATGCATCTGGAAAATGTTTGACATTCAAACAAACAACACTACCAGGTTTTCAATAGGTTTCAACATTTATATACAGGTATAAATTATGTATTTTCTCGATTCATCCGTTTTTGGAATTTTACGATGCCAACTATCGGAATAGGCATCAAAACTCTATATCGCTTAGGCCCTAAAAAGAACATAAAACGATGGCCTGGGAACTTTAAGACTTGAGACTGACTGACTGACCTTTTCACATTTTTCATTTTGTGACTAGCTATTCCATAGCTATTTTTGACAATGCAAGCGTGTCAATTACGAGTCGAGCCGCGGCTCTTATTATTTTATAACCCTGACAAAAATACTAATAATTAAAGCTGTCAAAATGTGATTTCATAAGAAGAAACAAAGTCATTTCATTACGGTTGTCGTACCATTGTGTTTGGGTCTTAAAATTAATGATGAACCTGCGGATTCAATAAGACTCCAGATGATGATGATGATGATGATGATGATGATGACGTGTGAGGAGCTGGAAGCAGGAAGCTGACAGGAAGGTGATGAGGAAGACTCAAAGTCCCAAACACACACACACGCACATCATGTACTCTTATCATTTCCATATTAGCTATCAGCGTCTCACTAAGTGTCCCATCGGCGAGAATTGGCAGTGCGTACGAACACACGCGCGCGTGCACACGCACGTACACGCACACACAGTAGTGATGATGCCGTCGAGAGCGTGCCGAGTTCACGTGGTGGTCAAGGTCGCGCAGAAGATAAAATATTTTATGGGCGTCGTCAAACGGCCATCAGACAGTAACGGAAGCCTCGAGCCTCCGACGCAGCCGTCGAGCTTGAAACAACATTTCAACGGTGAATTCAAATGAAATACGCCACGCCGCCTGCCATGACACTAGCGCCATGACACTCGCGCTGCACGACCGCCACGCCACCGCCGCGTCCTCGCAAAGTCAAAACACGCTAAACAACTGACACTTTATTCTTGTCGTACTTATCCGTACCAACCGTCACACTTCACTACTGGCGGACACAACGTGAATTGCGAAAATATATCTTTTTTTAAATAGTAGTTTAAAATATTAAAAAAATATTATTTCTTTTTTAAATAGTAGACACGTTGCTAAAAATGTGCGATCGCCTGGTATATCGGAGATATTTACGCAATTGTTTTTGGGGGGGTTTGCACGTCCAAATTTAAAAGTTACGTACCTTCAGTGTAGTACCACGTTGTGCCAGAACATGCCAGGGCAACACTGATCTCTACTGGGCAACATGCAGCATAATGAAGTGCAAGAAGAAGAGGGAGGGATGATATATGCCTCTGAGTATTGTTGTATGCTCTGCTTGTTTTCATTTCTGCTCCATTTCTGTTAAAGAAGCAGTTGTTTGAAGGATTAGTACTACTGTCACATCTATGCTCATTTCAGTTAGCCCGTCTATAGCGTTTCGCATTATATGTTAGCATTCAGCGAGCAGACTTTCATTAGAAAGAAATTAGATGGCTTTGGTGATTTTTTTTAAATGAATTATAATTATCTTTTGTTTTACAGTAAACTTCAAATTGGAATGACAAACAAAGAGCTTGAAGCAAGAGCATCTTCTTTTCATTTCCTCCAAGTGAAGTTATACGGTAGTCTCCCATCGAGAGAGGGAGAACCGGCACTAAGCAAGACTAAAAAGTGTTTGAATACGTTTAAATGCCTTTAAAATGTGCAGGTGTAAAACTTGCAGATTTGAATGTATCCCAGGTAAAACTATTTTAAAAAGTGTTTTTTATATGGTCTCTTAATTTCATGGATTTTTACTTCTCGCGGTTAAAATTGTTTGAAAAAAAAGGTTTCTCATATGGTCTCTTAACTTCATGGATTTCTAGCTGGTAAAAAAAAAAATTCTTTCAAGTCTTTTTATTTTCCAGATTTCTACCCATCGATGGTAATTTCTTCATTTTTTTTTATGTACATGCTCTCTTCATTTTGTGCACTTTCATCTATCGCGGGTGGGTCTGCAACGTATCCCCACGACAAACGGGGGTCACTGCGCAGTACGTACTTCTTGACCTTGATCTTATTTAAATGAATCCATCTTGAGATGACACTCGCTCGTTTTAAAACGTTTGCCCGCGTGTCTCCGAGCTCGTTAGCCTGCTAGCGCGCTTGTTAGTGGGCTAGCTTGCGTTTAGCACAGTTCCCCGCATGAGTCATGATGATTTTTTTTCCTGGTCTGGACTTCGCCGCTGCATCTTTTAGCACTTTCACGTCCGAGTGTGAAGATGAATAATGAATTTTTTTGAAAACATATCAATTGACGAGAAATGAGTCCGAAGACTTGAGAGCCAGCGAGCGCTCAAAATCTTCTCTGTAAATGTTACACTTACAGTATGTATCGCACTTTTGCATTGACACCACTGGTCAACGTCACGTGTACAGTCCATGTACACACACACACGTGTATCTCATGTACTTAGCGGGGATGAAGCGGTTTACGGTTCAGTAATAATAATAATAATACTACATTTTATTTGTAAGTGGCCACTGTACATCAATGAAACAACATTAAAAACAGATTTATGCAGTACAGAAGGAAAAAACACAAGCAAATAAAAATCGTGGCGGGCACATTCCTGATCAAATGAAAATCTAGGATATAGAGACCATTCAAAAACATTTGACCCCTCTCACATGCTTTAAACGTATTTAAACTTAAAACACACAGACACTTAAACAATATATTTCAACACGCAAACAATATCATTTCGACACATGAACGTTTGCTAGCTTAATGCTAATGTATAAGGCAAAAAGCCACAGAAAGGCTAATAAAAATGTGTAATTGTTTACAATTTCAAAAGAAGTACATACATTTGTCGATTTCGCAATCTTGATTCAAAATTTTTCAAATGATGTTTTTTGAGTTTGTATAGGGCTTTTTTGTTAATTTAGTAAATAGTAGTAAATTGTGAATAGTAATACTCAGTATTAAATACAATAATGAACAAAATATTGTTTTCTAATTTCAAAAACACAAGCGCGGCCTTGCATATGCATTTTTCACACAGGGGATGCAGAGTTGTATTTACTTATGGAGGTAAGCCAATTGAGAACAGATTCTCATTTGCGATGCCGACATGAATGTAGACAGCAGAGGAAAACGCAGCAAAATAAAAGCAAATACAAATGAATACAATAAAAACAAAGAAATATGATCAATCCAAAAATATAGTTACAGTACATATGTATCATTGTATATGATGAATAAAAGGTTGATAACAGCGAGGCCAATATTCTCTGTGAAGTTGTTAGTAGATGAGAGCGACACTGTGATAATAGCGATAAGCCGGATTATTGATTGATCATGTTAATCGTGATATCAAGTGCTCACATGATTTCATCTCTATAGTGTTCGGAAATACGCATCTGCACGTGCACAAGAGCTCCCGAATCAGCCAATCACAAGGCAGGAAAACCAGAAGACTGGATGAAGTGTAAACAAACAATATTTGAAGTGCACACGACAATGTTGCATTGTTTGGAACCAGGTGTGTGCGCGTGCGTGCGTGCGCGTGTGTGCATTCAGGTGTATCAGGTGATGAAGACGACGTGACACAGAGTCACCTTTCAGATGAGGTTACGTTGATGACATCACAATTTACAATCCGGGCCAGACCCACGCCAACCGCGCACACGCGCACAGAGTGACACGCGCTCATTATTCACGAGCCGTCAGCGAGCAACGAGGTGTTGAGTGAGTTTTAAGGCTGTTCGTCCCGGTGACCGACGATCGGCAGTCTGTCAATCAAACGTCAACTTCCTGTCGGTGGGGACGACTTCCTGTTTGCTTGTTGCTATGCTAATGTTAGCACGCGCACACACCCACACACATCGAGGAAACGCTCTAAGTTTGAGCCCTCAGAAAGAAGACGTTCACTTCCCGTCTGCTCTTCGAGCCTCGCCCCTTCCTCCATCTCGCAGACGCGCACGCACTCGAACACGCGCACGCGAGACAGACAGGTGGTCCATTACAATAACTGCTGTAAACAACTGCAGGTGCAATGAAGTGTGTCTTGTTTAAATGTGTGTGCATGTGTGTATGTATGAGACAGAGGAAAAAGAAAGAAAGAATGTAAAACATACATGTGAGAAAAAAAGGAATGACTGAAAAGGGCTTTCAAACTCAACTGAGCAATGCCGGTAAGAGCTTACCGTCATTACAACATTATTTATATTGGAGTATTATATTTCATGATATTATATATTATGTATTGAATTGTGTTGAATTTATTTTTTGCCTGTGACAAATGATTGAAACCCTAAAACGAAGTTAATGAGGTGCCATGCAGTCCCAAAAAACCTTGACCTCATACACACAAAAAACTCACAATTTCCCAGGAATCTCTCACACTTAACAAAAAAAAAAAAAAAGCTCTCATGCGCACCAACAAACTCTGAAGCTCACTCCCAAAAAAACTGACATGCACCAGAAAACCTGTCATGGCATAAAAGAAACTCTCACTTCTTCTTCTTCTTTTGCTTTGGGCTTGTCCCTTTAGGGGTCGCCACAGCGCGTCATCCTTTTCCATGTATTTCCTTTCCTTCTCCTGCATCCTCCTCTCGCACCAACTGCCCTCATGTCTTCCCTCACGACGTCCGTCCACCTTCTCGTCGGTCTTCCTCTCGCTCTCTTGCCTGGCAGCTCCATCCTCCTCATCCTTCCACCAATATACTCACTCGCTCTCCTCTGGACGTGTCCAAACCATCCACGTCTGCTCTCTCTAACTTTGTCTCCAAAACATCGAACCCCGGCTCTCCATCCGATGAGCTCATTTCTAATTTTAACCAACCCGGTCACTCCGAGAGCGAACCTCAACATCTTCCATTTGCTCTGCTTCCCGTCGTCTCTAATCTGTCCATCATGGCCGGCCTCACCACTGTCTTCTAAAGTTGGCCCTTCATCCGAGCAGAGACTCTTCGGTCACATAACACACCCGACACCTTCCTCCACCCGTTCCAACCTGCTCGGACCCGTTTCTTCACTTCCTGACCACACTCCCCGTTGCTCTGGACGGTGGACCCCGAGTATTTCAAGTCCTCCACCCCTTGCTATCTCTTCTCCCTGTAGCCTCACTCTTCCCCCTCTCATTCATGCACATATATTCCGTCTTACTTCGGCTAATCTTCATTGCTCTCCTTTCCGGTGCATGCCTCCATCTTTCTAACTGTTCCTCCAGCTGCTCCCTGCTTTCACCGCAGCTCTGCAAACATCACGGTCCACGGGGATTCCGGTCTAACCTCATCTGTCAACCTATCCATCACCACTGCAAACAGGAAGGGCTCAGGGCTGATCCCTGATGCAGTCCCACCTCCACCTTCAATTCGTCTGTCACACCTACAGCAGTTCTGCTGCCCTCCTACAAATTATTCTAACATACTTCTCTGCCACTCCGGACTTCCGCATTGAGGTACCACAGTTCCTCTCTGGGTCCTCTGTCATAGGCTTTCTCTAGATCTGCAAAGACACAATGTAGCTCCTTCTGACTTTCTCTGGACTTTTCCATCAACATCAAATAATGTGTATTGTGGTACTCTTTCTAGGCATGAAACCATACCAAAAACTCTCACACAAACCCCCCACCCAAAAAAATGCACAAAGCAGAAAACCTGTCACATCCACAAAAACCTCTCACACTTGACAAAAAACATCTCACACACACCAACAAACTCTCACACACACACAAACCCACTCACACACACACTAAAAACCGATCACGCGTGCCCGAAAAAAACTCACTCACACCAAAACTTCGACTTGCACAAAAGAAATAATCTCCCCCAAATCACAGGAACATTGAAAACAGAAATGTTGAATGCAGATTTTTGTAGGTGTGAGAGAGGTTTTGTGTGCGCGTGTCCAAAAACTTCCCAGTGAGGCTTCCTTTGTGTCTCGTCATCCCTCACTGTCTCACGCACGCACATACACCTTCATTAGGCATCAATATTCAGGTTCATTTTAATTTAGCACCAAAGGAGGTCAGACGAGACGCTCGTTAGCCTCTTATAGCTTCGTCGGGCCAACTCACTCTCACACCTCTGCGTGTGCGTGTGTGTGTGTGTGCGTACTGTGGTTGAAAGGTGTCAGTCACGCTCGAGTGTGTCACTTGTTAAAAAAAACATAAAAACTTTGATTTTGTGGACAGTGAAGGGTCGTGACCTCGAAGCTGATGCCACATTTTGTCCTTGACAACTTTCGTCTTCACCTACTTTACATTCGCCTTATTTTTATTACGTCCTCACTCACTTGCATTCTTATTATTGTGACACATCGTCACCTATTTAGCATTCTTTTGATTTCACTTTTTAACATTCTCCTTATTACACATTCTGACCTCATTAACATTATTATTACATTACAAATCATAACCTCACTAGTGTTCTTATTATTACCCCACATTGTCACCTACCTTACTACAAATCCTTACCTCTTCAAATGTTTCGTATTATTACACACCTTCAGCTCATTACATTATCATCATTACTACACGTAATACATCCTCACCTGCTTGAAATTCTTCTGATGATGATATATCACACATAACTCCACGCTAAAGCTTTTTCTGTTATTACTGTATATAGTGTTACACATTCTGGTCTACTTTATATTCCTCTGAATATGTATGTACTATACTGTATTATTACCTTCCACTCCAATGAAACAACACAAATGTGTGTGTGTGTGTACACAGCGACCCACTTCCATTTATCCTATTTGAGTCTCTCTGTCTCCCATCTCTTCCATTCTGTTATTCTCCCTGCGTGTGTATGCGTGTGTGTGCTAGTTTGTGTCACGCTGGTCTCTTGCTCCCCGGTGGTTGATTAAATCATTTTCTATGAGTTCACTTGTGTCACAGCTGACACTGTTGGTAAATGTAAACGCTAACTAAACTAATGAGATAAAATGACATGGTTTGGTGGAACAATTTGGTGTTTAAATTCCCTTTTGTTTCATGTTTCAGTTTCACAGTAAACCAATGGTGAATTGAGCGCACGTGTGCCCGAGTCACAGCTACAAGCCAACTCACCGTACTTTAGTGCACTCTGGGCCACGGCCGGCCACACGCACACGCACACGCACACACACACACACACACACACGCACGCACGCGCGCACACGCGCCGTGAGCTGTCTTGATGGATGACGAGCAGGAGTCAAGAGTGACGGACGGAGTGTTTCCTGTGTGTTTGCGCTGCTCTTGAACCGCTAAACTGATGAAGTTGCAGCAGAAGGACAACGCACACACACACACACACACACACACGCACGCACACCCGCGCGCACACACGGCGGCCTTGTCCATCCCACGCTGATGTGCACTCCTGTCTGTCATCGATCTGCGTCTCTCACTTCACTGATCGTTTCATCATTTCCTGCAGGAGCAAAGCCGACTTCCTGTGGGGTTCGCGCCGCCACGTCGACATTGCGCGTTAGCGTCCTCATCTCGCCGTCGTGTCGTCATCGCACCTTCATGTCGCCATGGCGCATTCGTGTCGTCGTGCATTCGCGTCGTCTGCGCTCGTTCGCGTCGTCGTTGCACATTCGTGTCATCTGTGTGAGTTTGCGCATTGCCGTCGCCTGCGCGAGTTCGCATCTTTGGGCTCAACAATCCTGAATATTTACGACCAAAAATCTTTGTGTGTGTGTGGGAAGCCGACAATAAATAATAATAAATAAATAGCCGTAAATAAAAACGAGCACGTCTGGCCTGATGTTGTTTTTTGGAAGAAAATTGGGTTCCCCAGGCGGCATAAAGTATTTTGGGTGTCTGGCGACATCGCCATTTTATAGGCTTCCGGCAACCTTCGGGAACACTCAGCAAAGATCTGCACACATCCGGAAGCGTTTTTTCTTCTTGGGTTTTGTGAGATCACGTGTGAACACGCGAGATTACGAGATCGGCGGCGGAACACCATATTTAAAGTATGCGTGTGGTGCTCTGTGGGGCATACCACACTCAACACGAACAAAACTGAGAAATGCCTGCTTTTTTTATCTTCATGTTTGGTGTCTGCAGCAGATCAAAAACATCTTTCAAGAGTTGAAAAATCCTTGTGTGTGTAGCAGGTGTAAGCTAAGGGACTTTCCTGCACTGTTGTCATACATCACGTTTACTTGTCGTGGTGAGTCTATTCCTTGGGTTTGTTACTTGGAATGTTATCGCAGAGCGAGGAGGAAAGCACGTAAAAAGAATCAAAGTTTGGGATCATTTCACCCTGAACAAAAGTGCAATGTACTTTGTGCGCGTATGCTCGAAAATTCACATGCGTGTTCCTCATGCGGTGAGGGCCGCACACGTATGGACAACCTCATCGGCTGATCACCATCATCATCATCATCATCATCATCACCTGCGAGTCCTGTTTAGCGCTCTAAAGGACGGCTGGGGGGGACGCCAAAATTGCTCGCCAGAGAAGAAGGAAAGTGGGCCAGTGCTCCGAGCCAGCATGGACGCCCCAACACACACACGCGCGCGCACACACACACAGAAATGTCTGGATTGATTCCACTGTCACAGCACAGTTTTACTTTTTCAAATTGTGACGATGAAGAAGGCTTGTCTTCTACATGAGAAGCTTCCAGAAAGTTCCGTTTTTTTGCGTTAGGGGTTTGCATTCAATTTGCCAGGGGAAAAAAAGGAAACAATTTTCAAATACAAATATTCATGTGGCTAAACTGATCATTCTCATTGATCACATGACAAGCCCGAGACCAAATTCAATGTTTTCGTTGGCATTCAGAAATCAAACTGTCCGTGTGTCCGTTTTCGAGAGCCTGCGCAGGGCACGTAGAGCCTAACGAGACTTTTTACAAGCACAGCTATGAGAAATTTACAAGCTTGTAAAAAAAAAAAAAAAACATCAAAAATGAACTTGCAAAACCCAAACAGGACGAAAGCCCCGTGTCGAGATTCGAACCACAAACCTCAGGACTGTGAAAACAGTCCTGAGGTTTGTAAAGGACCTGTAAACCACTACGTCGGCCTGTGAGCAAACTAACGACTGAGTACGAATCAGCGCTTTTTTCTTTTCTGTTGAAAATATGTCGAAGGTGCCGGAGACGTGCGCGAGCGCCGTCCACCGGCACGAAGACGGCGGACGAAGGACGGCGACGCCGACGAGTCCTGACGGGAAGTGGCCGGCCTGACACGGCCGCCCCTCATCAAAATAAATCAGCGCCGCAAAAGCGTTTCAACGCGTTGGCCGGCCGGCCGACAGCCGAGTCACATTCAACGTCGCAATGAAACCAAAATCAAAATATCCGCAAATGATGACAAGCCACAAAAATAAATAAAACAATTTAAAAAAAAAAAAAGATCCGCGCTGCGTCAAAAGGAACACGTCACGTCCGTCAAAGTGTGATCCGGTTCTGATCCGCATTGTCAGCAGCGTAAACGACAAACAGGCGGGGGAGGGGCAGAGGACGGGAAGCACCGGTGCTCAGCATTTGTCGATGCGAAATCACATGACCTCGATGCGAAATCACATGACCTCAAACAGACAACGCGTCTCCAGCCGAACAGACGATGCGTGCGTGCGTCGGGGTGTTAGGCAGGAGCTGATAGTAGGTAACAGAAACACACACCTACACGACTACACAAACACCTGCACAAAACCACTTCCATAGACACTCCCACGTACACAAATGCATTCAAACAGACAGAAAACACAAGTATGTACAAACACATACACAAACATACACGCACACACACACATTTACAAGACACGTGCGCACTTACACGCACACAAAACCACTTCCACAAACAAACACTCATACCCACACAAACGCACGCACACTCTCACAAATACAGAACACACAAATATACACACGATGGAAAAAAAAAAGTCACCGAATCAAACACACCCGACTTGTGCTGACCCCAAACCATTTCGAGGGTCAGTGTGCGCGCGTGTGTGCGCGCGCTTGCGTTGCTTCTGCTGTTGCCATAGTAACAGATGCCACTCGTGGGACCAAAGTACAGCGTGCTGATGAACAGGTAGAAGAAACGTGTGTGTACATGACTGTGTTTGCGTGTGTGTGTTTCACAAAGCTGTGATTGTGTGATGATTGGCAGGGGGGTGATTTATAACACGACCCCTGACCCCCCAGCTCATAAACCATCACACACACACACAAATGAAGATATGCTCAACATTTGTGGTCACATGATGTGAGGTCGTCTGCCATTGGCTGGCGCCCAGTCCAGGGCGCACCCTACCTCTTGTCCGAAGTCATTCGGGCAGACTGCAGCTCACCCAAACACGATCGTGAGGACAAGCGCTTTCGAAAATGGATGGCTGAATTATTACATAAACACTAAACCTCGTTTACCTCAGGGATAGTGAATGAAATTGTATATTATATTATTAAATACATGTATAAGTTTCATCTATGCATTTGAATGCCAATTTGTAAAAATATTTTATTTGTCCACTTGAGGTCACCATGCACACACACGACACTAGCACACGCCTATCGGGCATGCCCTGCTTGAACAACGTGAACATGCGCCCATGGTGTGAACAGACGATTTCTCGGGTCAACCATTTGCACCGTTCCTCACCGAAGGTCCTGCCTGCAATGTAGTCAGCAAAAAGCATGCTGGGAACGCTGAATTCATTGTGGTGATGTTTAAAACAACAGTACTGTAGTGGTACAAACTCAAGCTAAACATTGCTCTTTACTTGCATTTGTTCCTGTCCATCTTGTTGAGTGTGTGCGCATTAGCTATTTGTCGGGTTAAGGTTGGTATTTGTGAATTTATTTCATAAAACATTGTCAACATACATGGTCGCCGTTATCAACATTTACTCACGCGCACAAACCAATGTTTACCAAAGCTTTAGAGGATGATTCGACAGAACGCCGGCATGTTTACGTACAATCGTTAGTGCTAGCGCTAGCTTGCTAGGCTACATAATGTTTTGTTGCCTGCTTGCGAGCCGTATCCTATTAAAAGTACGTGAACATACCTCAAGCAGTCCTTGAATGAACGTCCTCTCCCGAGCAACGGTGACGACCACCGCACGTTTTTCCTCATTTCGTTCTTTTTTTCCCCACACAATACACGGGCAGTAGTCTGACATAGTGCAATCATGAAAGACCAAATTTGTCTGGTAGTCTGATCCAGGCATAAGAATGTTAGCACAATTGACCTTCTATGAGTCGATGCTCCCACGTTTAAATCAATTAGCATGTAAAGCTGATTGTATCCGAGTTGTGCAGGTGAGGAATTGCGCTACACTCACCTATAAAATATAAATTAAAAAAATCCGCAGTAAATGAACAGCGGTATAGTGAGGGATTACTATATTGGAAACTTTTGTTTGTTAGTGACGTTTAGTGGCTGCAAGTAATAAGATGACGCGACGCTAACTAGCCTGTTGTGTTGACGCTGTTACGAAACATTTGAAGTGTCAGGCCGAAGCGAAAAAAAGCCGTATGACGGCGAGCCGGTTAAGCGGGAGGCGAGGTGACACTTTCCAAAGCAGGCTTTGCTAGCGCTTTGCTCGGCCGTCGGGCACGCGCACCCACGGCGAGCGCGGCGAGGCCGAGCAGCTTTGCTGACACGGCCGTCTGCGCGCCGAGTTGACGAGTTGGCTTTTAAGAGACTTTCGAAGAGCGACAGCATCATTAAAGTGTCGGATTAGAAGAAGAATTCGCTGAGAACTGACGCAGCTTCACACGCAATGCAACTTCGTGTGCGCATGTAAGTGTGTGCGTGTATGTGTGTGTATGGCAATTATTTGATCATCTACGAGTGCGCTAACCTATCAGTATTTTTTTAATCCTCACTAGTGAAACAATTCAGCGCACTAGTAGAACAACTACATGTTGCCGGGGAGGCAAAACTGTGCATTAGTTAATAACTGCATGCAACTATTCCCATCCATCCATCCATCTTCTGAGCCGCTTCTCCTCACGCGGGTCGCGGGCGTGCCGGAGCCTATCCCGGCTGTCATCGGGCAGGAGGCGGGCTACACCCTGAACCGGTTGCCAGCCCATCGCAGGGCACATAGGAACAAACAACCATCCGCACTCACAGTCAAACCTACGGACAATTTAGAGTCTCCAATTCATGCATGTTTTTGAAACCGGAGTCCCCGGAGAAAAGCCACGCAGGCACGGGGAGAACATGCAAACTCCACACAGGCGGGGCCGGGGATTGAACCCGGGTCCTCAGAACTGTGAGGCTGACGCTCTATATCCAGTCGGCCACCGTGCCGCCGCATGCGTGCAACTATTTATGTTATAAAATTCTACTAGCTAACATCTCCTGCTTCACCAGTAGTACTAGCAAAAAACATAGTTGTCGATTGATGTACTGTTTCACCTCACTAGTAACATGTAATTGTCCTACTAGTATGCCAAAGAGTTCCGAGTTCCTACTAGTGTGCAGAAATGTCCGAGTAGCGAAAAAAAACAACAGCATGACCAATAAGAGAGCCGCTGAATTGTCTTACGAGTGAGGACAAAAAGCATACGAGTATATGAACAAATTTAAACACACACAACACACAGACACACAGACTCTGTACACTCTACTCACACTGACCTACACTCACAAATACACAGCCCCCTAAAATCAGAGAAACACACACACACACTTATGCAAACACACGCGCGCACACACACACACACACACACACACACTACAAAGATGCTATGCTAATACTAATTATCCTGTATGTGTCCTTTAAGACCTTTGGACGTAGCTCGGTGTGAACGTGATTTGACAATGTCGTCACATCACGTGTGTGAAACTTAAAAACACACACAAAGCAAGAATATTTCTGAGTAGCACGTTGCCGTGGAAACGTCAACACTAAATGTTGCTCAGCTGCTCGACTTGATTGTCGATGCTCAAAAAGAGGACAAATTTAAAGGCAACGCCGACAGCTGCTCTCGGGTTTCATACCTTCAACGTGTGCACGCGCACACAAAATAGGCAGGGGGCGCTGCCTCGTCCGTCCAACGACAACTCATGTCGGAGAAAAGGTCAGGCCCGCCGCCGCCGCCGCCGCCGCTCTGAACAAACAGCCGCCACGCACGCCAATGCGACACACGCCGTGGCCACCTGTTGCGGTCGTGTCGTGTTGACAAGCAGCACAATGTTCACGTCGTCTTCGCCAGGCAAGGAAATGACCTTTGGCACTCAAGGTCGCACTCTGACCCCCGACACCACCACCTTCACATTCATTATTATCATCATCGTCAGTGGTGGGAAGTAATCAAGTAAAAATACTTTGCTACTCGAGTCGATTTTTCAGGTATCTGTACTTTAGTTGAGGATTTATTTGCGACCGACTTTTTTCTTTTACTTCCTCCGTTTGAAAACCAATATGTGTACTTTCTACCCTTCATTAAAATAAAGAGAAGGAATGTCAACCATCATCATCATCATCGGGGATAAAACGGTTGACAGATAAACGGTGACAACCTTGCCGATGCGTTGAAGGCAGCCCTCGGGCAGCGCAGTCCGGTCCGGGGCGTATGCCACTTTTCGCTCAGCTCACCCAAAACCCAACGACGATAAGCGCTGCAGAAAATGGACGGCTGCTTATTTAGCGTCTTTCAGAGGTTTTTGTTATTTCCTCTTGCATCCCCAAAAAAAAAGATCAAGCAAAGCAAACAGAGATGATGATGATGATGATGATGATGATGAAGACATACTGTAGGATAGGGCGATGATTCAATTGCATCCATTTTGTGTCCGGACGATTTTTTTCAATCTTTTTTTTTCCGTAGATGAAAGATGGCTGACGTGGCTGCGAAGAAAGAGGAGCTCGTTTGCAAAAGAACAGTCAGTGTTGCTGCAGTATATTTAATTAGCCACTTTTTCCACCGCTCTGGCGACTATTTTTCATAAACGCAACGAGCAACTTTAATCCGGTTCATGCGCAACCGGCATTTGAAACGATTCCTGCACGGCTGCAACGAAGGATTATTTTAACCGTGGATTCATCTGTCGATTATTTGTTTGAGCGATCGAGGAAAGGGACGGAAAAAAATAAGTTTTTAATTACCATCCCTGTATTCTAAAACGTGATTTCAAATCGACCGAGCAGAAAATGCACAAACATATTTTGATGATGATGATGATTCCGGTGCTGTTTGGTCCGTAACAGCCGTCAGGAATCCACAAAAATGTTGATCATTGTTCTCCAAAGTAAAAGCAGATGTTTGCAAATGTCTTGTTTTGAAAATAAAAAACAACAAAGATAAGCCGTCTGCTTTCATGGAGGACCACAGAAATCCGAGAATATTTACTCTTGAGAGGCTGAAACGCCGAGGACTTGGACAAGGTGCTGTGAAACAAGGTCTCTGAACGATTAATTGATGATCAAAATAGTTCAACAATTCATTTATTCATTGTTGCACTTCGTTTATAACTATGGGAAATGTAACTCCACACAGACTCAAACGCAGAACCTCAAAACTGAGAGGCAGACGTACGAACCACTATCCACTGCACTGCTGTTGTCTTTTTGCTATATGACGCAAGTGACTCCAACTCGCGGTGACAAATTCCTTGTGTGTTTTAAACTTCTTTTTAATCAAGATGACTCGGATTCGGACTGATAATCCGAAGTGATATTGC
The DNA here is from genome assembly GCF_024500275.1 of Phycodurus eques. Taxonomy (NCBI): domain Eukaryota; kingdom Metazoa; phylum Chordata; class Actinopteri; order Syngnathiformes; family Syngnathidae; genus Phycodurus; species Phycodurus eques. The sequence continues at coordinate 15,929,138 of NC_084545.1, read as the reverse complement.
AATTCATCGTTTTCATGATGTTTTTTTTTTATAGTTTGAGTCTAAATTTAGAGTCTTGCGCCTTCAGTGTAGTACCACTTTGTGCCATAACATCTCTGGCAGCGCTGAGCTCTACTGGAAGACATGCAGCGTAACTAACAGCAAGAAGAAGGGCAGCGAAGGTCCCCTACTAAGCTCCAGTAATAGTAGTAGCGCCCACATCGCACAGAGAATATTTACTTGTGAGTATTGTCGGATTTTGAGTACGTGTTGCTGCGCCACGTGTGTAAAGTAACGGTTGTTGGAAGCTTTACAGTTACCATAGCATCTATGCTAAGGTCCCCTAGCCCGTCTGTGGCGAACTGTCGTTTGGTTCTCCAAACTGTGCACATCCTGGCAGAATTTGTGAAAAATGTGACTGTTGACGGAACGTGGACCATCTGGTGATTTTCTTGATTGCGATGTTTTGCTTAATAATTGCGCCGGTCTGAAATGCCTTCTCGTTTAATTTGAGCTGTATTCAAAATAAAATAAGTGTGTTTGGCCTGTTCACTCCTGCCGCACGTCTTACAAATTGTGCCACGGTGTGTAAACGTATGAGCACGACTGGTTTGGTTTGGTTGATCATTTTGGTCTTTAAATGTACAATGTTTAATTCTGTTTTGTTTTCTGTGACAGTTTGAACCTAAATTTCAACGGCAGTGGAAAATAACTCACGTGAAGCAAGCACGCTTTGCCTCGGCAACACCTGAATAAGTTGAAGTGTGTTTAAAGCGTGTGGGAAGGTTATTATCAAGCTTAAGCTATTAAAACCTGTTTTTTTATACTGCACGGTCTCTCTGGCGGGTGCGTCTGGAATGTCATGTCGGCGCCCTCACGGTGACGTGACATTTTCATCACATTTTCATCTCCAATCGGCCAAACGTGACAAAACGCCACACTTCCTTCCTTCCTTCCTTCCTTGCGTCCTTCCTTCCTACAGTGAACCTCCTTCACATGTCCCTCCTCTTCCTCGCTGCACCCGCCGGCATGACGCCGCCACAAAAAACGACGCCGACACGCTCGCCATCGGCAATCGGCGAGGAGCCGACGTGACCTCTGCCGAGGCACTCAAGCAGGCCAAAGGTCAAAGGACACTTTGAGGTCAGAGTTCACTGCACTTGCTTAAAGGTCGTGAGCCGTAACACTTTGTTTTTAAGCTGCCAAAAGATGGAAGGTCAACGTTCAACGGGCAAATGTCTCGCATACATACGCGCGCGCCTCATCAATCAAATTATACTTTCGACTCAATGTTCACCGCCGAGTTGTGAAAGATTTGAATTACAATTATTACCATTATTATTATGATTATTATTGGGCTGCAGGAGGAGGGATGTTAATCAACGGAATGTGTAGTCTCACCTAAATAACAACACTAACAATAATTTGAATTGTAATCATCTTGCAGCTTCCATGAGGAGGGATACAAAAGAATGGAAAAAGTAAAGTCGTGTAAACAATTACCGTCATCGTTATTAATATTATTTGAATAACGATATTGCGGGAGCAATAAACGGAAAGAGTAATCTCATGAAAATAAGGACCATAACAATAACAATTATTATTGTCTGAGCCCGGTTGGACGACTGGGCGGAGTAATGTCACGAAAAGAATAATAATTCATATTATCATCATTGTTATTATTATTGTGTCGCATGAGCGGCGAGGTTAACGAATGGAAAGAGTCACGTTATGTCAAGAACAATTATTATTATGATTATTATAATTATTGCAAGAATCCAGTTGCATGAAGAGCTTCCTAATGAAGGCAAATATTAATGTCATGGAAAGAATGATGCTAAAAATGAATCTTGTCATAATTCGGTTGCACGGAGAGGACTTTAATGAATGGAAAGAGTGCAGGCAGGTTGCATAGGAACACAGGAAACGCGTGCGGGTCCCCCAGGGGCCAAAGTGCCCCAGCAGGGGAACAAAATGCTGACTTGCAATCGCAAAATAAGAAGAAGGGGAAAAAAGCTTGCCACACATCAACTCAGCAAAAGTTCACCTTTCCACAAAGAAAGTGCTACTCACGTGTCAAGTCAAGTGGCTGTCAAAGCAAAAGTGTGCACGTCGTCGTCGTCGTCGTCGTCGTCTTCACATCGCGCCGCCGCGCGTGCGTGCGTCTCGCAGTCTTTACATCCAGGAGGAAGAAGAGGAACGAGTGTCTGCACGCACAAAAAATACAAAAAGGAAAAAGAAGTCCTCCTCCGCGCGCGACCCAGCTGTTGCTCTCGTGCACGAGCGCAACGAACAAATACGAAGGGAAGAGAGGGAAAGAAAGAGGGGAAGAAAAGAGGAGCGCGAGCTAAGTTGTTTTGAGGTCCGCGCGTGTGCTGTGCTCTCAATGGGCCGCCAGCCACACTCGACCGGAACGCCCACGTCCACCCGGCACGCTTGATTGCCCCTCAAACACAGACACGGAGAGAGAGAGAGAGAGAGAGAGACCAAATCTCGCGAGGTTACGCCTGGGTCCTGCTTCTCAAACTTTTAACCTCAAAAAATAAATACATCAATAAATACTTTGTTTTCCACGTACCATCGCAATGACTAACATTTAAAATACCGTAATGTAGAAGGCAGAGGTTTCATTCCTAAACAGTATACCTGCATTAATTATTCTAATACCTTTGAACATTAACACTGTACTAAAATATATGAAAAGGAAAAAAGTACTAAAATAATGATTACATTCAAAAAATGTTGAACATACAAGTTAAATAAGTCGTAATTCCCTTTAGAAAAATATTTAAAATAAGCAGCTCTTAAAGATTGAATGCAAATGTATCGTACTGTACTTAAAAGTCAAATACAACTGAACTCTACTTCAAAAGTAAAAAATAGGGATATTGTTATATTATTACACTTGTTTTTCACAGCAACACCAGCACAAGTATTCCCTCTTGAGTAGTCACTGATACCGATACCAAGTACCTGATACCACGAGTACTTTTGAGCCATAAAACTTCAATGAATACAATGACAGATAATTGTGACCAAAGACTTTTCTCTTTCTGACACACATCATGAGTCGCTGGAGTGTCAAACCGCCGCACTGTAGCGCCAACTACTGGGCAGGAGGACTTACTCAATATTGGATTTTATTTTATTTTTTTTGCCTTAAGTATCGGTGGCTGGCATCAGCAGCCTTCACAAGTACCCGATACCTTGAAATAAGGCCGATATCGGCCCGATAAAAATACCGTAGAAAAAATTGAAAAAAAAAATAATAATCTTTTGCATACCACTAGTGGTACTCATGAAAACATTTTGAGAATCATTGTAGTACAGTACATTTACAAACAATATGACGTCACGTCGTACAGCATTTCTTCCACTAAGTCCAAACATGAGCTGACTGTATAATAATTACTCATTGACTTAAAAGTAGTCGAAATTGCTGTGTATGTAGTACTAAGCAGTAGAAAGGGTTAGGGCTAATTGTGTGCAAGGACAAAATAATCCAAAGATAGCTAATAAAGTTGCTCAAGATAGCCAACTTTGTAGAAAAAAAATGTAAGAATAATAATAATCATTTTAGGAAGCAGTATAAACTGGCTAACTTTGTGTAAAGTAACATAAACTACCAAAGTGTAAAAGTATGAATTCCTTAAATGTATGACGTAGTATAAACTGTCTAAAGTAGTATAAAGCAGATAACTGTCAAGTCACATAAACTAGCTAACTTTTTAAAGTAACATAAGATGGTTAACTACATAAAGTAGCATCAACTAGCTAATAGCGTATAAAGTAACACAAACTAGCTGTGTATAAGATAGTATGAACTTCCTAACAGTGTGTAAAGTAGTATAAACTAGCTAACAATATAAAGTAGTCTAAACTAACCATTTTGTTTAAAGTTGTTCAAGGTAGTCATGTTTATCCAGAGCGGTGGCTAACAAGCGCAAAAGAAAAAATGACGTAAACGGGCTCATGTTGAAGACATTCGATTGCTTTTTTTGGGGGGGGGGAAGTATTTGAAAGCAAACAGTTTCAAGTTCAGCTCACCTATTTGGTCATCGTTTACTAAAAGCTTTGCTCAATTTCCCCTTTTCCTATTTTGAAGCTCAATGACTTATTTCCAGGCTTGCAACTGTGACAGGGGTGCAACAGTCTCCCCCTAGTGTCTACTGGCCGCTACCGCTATTCCTTCTCCATTTCTCCATTCCGCCATTTTCTCCAGCGCAGATGTTCATCGACGAACAGTGGCGATATTTGGTGCGTGCCAAGTGTACAATTTCACAGGGCGCCCCAAAAAAAAGACAAAGAAAGGGACACGGACACGGACACGGACACACACACACACACACACACACACACACACACACACACACACACACTCACGTCGGGTGCTTTTTATTGGCTATTTGGCATGACGTGATCATGAGCGTTTGTATGGGGAACTGGCGCCCCCCTGTGGAGTCTCTGTGGAAGAGCTGGCGGTTCATTGTTGGGGAATAATGGGAAAAGTATTTTTGATTTTTTTCGTCAATATTGAGAGGGTAAACTCAAAACCTGACACAGTTTTGTTCTTAACGACTGTAGTGTATTGTTATTCCATTTTGAGAAGGACGGACGTGAAATCGTTGACATAAGAGGAATTATGAATTATTATCTTAGTGCCACTGCCTTGTATTGTCTCTTTTATTAGCCTGATGCCACGATGCTTGATTGAGTGCTTCTCAGCTTTTCATTGTTATTTTTAATTATTTTTTTGAAGGTTGGGGGTGTTCAAATGAACTGACATTAGATAGTAAAGTCATACTGTGGAAGTGTGATCGCTCAAAATAAGGTCAAATGAAATGCTGAAAAGTGTCGATCTGCTGAATGTTTCACTGTCAAAGTACTCAGTGTGTGCAATTAAATGACTGTTTTTGATACCAGTTATGTATTTACTGGATACAGACAACTACAATTTTTGAAAGAAAAATGACCACTCATTTTTAATTCACGAACAGTCTTGGAATGGACGAGGATGGCGCAGAACCTTTTCTCACGCCGGGTAAACTTGATTGCCTTCATGGCTCAGGTATCTTTGTTTGTTGCCTAAAATTCTCCTTGCACCTTCGTCGAGTTGCCAAGCGATGAAAATGATTATCATAGCAGGCCTCGTTCTGTTTTGATTTCATTAAACAAACTATTCACACATTCGCCAGCTTTTCTGGGCCCAGCATGTGAGTGTGTGTGTGTGTGTGTGTGTTTCAAGGGTTTAGGCAAGGATGACGCCGGCATGCGACACATGATCTATATTAGCAAAGTGTGTGTGTGTGTGTGTGTGTTTGTTGTGCTGGTCGCCATGGCAGCGAGGCGTCGCCGATGTCCTGCGAAGGCTGCGGACGTCTCCGCTGGCCGCCGCCAGGGGGAGCCAATCCAGACCCAAATGAAAGATGATGACCCAACTTCCGCTCAACAGCAGAAGCAAGCTAGCATGCTACATTCACGCATTGCACAAGTAAAATGACGTCTTTCGACACGAAAAGTTAGGACTGCGGTACAACTCGAGCTCACGCTACTCCCGTATACGTGCAGTTTAGCTTGATGATGGCCAACATTGTTGTTTTAACCTGCTTTGTTCTCCGTTTTTATTGTTGTTATTTATAAATATTAATTCTTTATATTTTTATATTTATATGTCATATAACAAAACATTTATGTGTGTGTACAATGGGTCCGGAAAGTATTCAGACCCCCTTCAATTTTTCACTCTTTTTTTTTTTTTTTTTATATTGCAGCCATTTGCTAAAATCATTTAAGTTCATTTTTCCCCACATGCATGTACAAAAAGACGGAATTGTTGAAATGTTTGCAGATTTGCGTCTTGCACTGAGGAGAGGCTTCCGTCGGGCCACTCTGCCATAAAGCCCCGACTGGTGGAAGGCTTCAGTGATGGTTGACTTTCTAGAACTTTCTCTCATCTCCCAACTGAATCTCTGGAGCTCAGCCACAGTGATCTTTGGGTTCTTCTTGACCTCGCTCACCAAGGCTCTTCTCCCCCCGATTGCTCCGTTCGGCCGGACGGCCAGCTCACGGAAGGGTTGCGGTCGTCCCGAACGTCTTCCATTTCAGGATTACGGAGGCCGCTGTGCTCTTAGGAACCTTAAGTGCAGCAGAATCTTTTTGTAACCTTGGCCAGATCGGTGCCATGCCCTCCTCTGAGCTCTTCAGGCAGTTCCTTTGACCTCCTGATTCTCATTTGCTCTGACGTGCACTGTCAGCTGTCAGGTCTTATACGGACAGGTGTGTGGCTTTCCTCATCAAGTCCGATCAGTATAACCAAACGCAGCTGGACTCCAAGTTTCGACTTCATGTGAACGCACAGAAAGATGTGAGTTGGTGTGATTACCTGTTGGCAACACACAACCACACGTCTCGAGCTCGACATGCTAACCCAGTATAACATTGCAGCTCTCGGTCACTTGAGGTGATCTTCTAAACTGCCAACTCCTTTCAGCTGGGATGCGAGATGTACATTTTTTTGTGCGAAGTCTACCAAGGTCTTCTTAAAGTTGTTGGTTTTCAACTTTCAGCTCTGCTATTTTTTCGATGCAAAGATCATGACAGTTAATGTCTGCATTGTTTTTTCTGTCATGAAAGTTCAAGCACAATATAAGAATGGTTCCTTCAACCATTGTCTACTTTTCAAATGTCAAACATGAAATTAAATAATTAGCTGGTACAGACGGAATATTTACAGAGTTTGACATGTCAAGAAGTCCAGAAGCTGCTTTTGTCATTGGTTTTTTTTTGCGCCCAACGTGGAAAATAGAGATTCGAATAGAAATTGTATTCATCCGACACCAGATGATGACAGAAAGGTGTCTTTGACACGTCTCATACATAAAAAAAAGGGGCAAGACAACAGCACAAAAGAATAGGTACAGTTGAACAAATAAATACAAATAAATAAAACACGTACATTGACAAGGAACGGGTCCCAGAGCAGATAATTAGATTTCATAAAGATTGAACACATTACACTGGGTCTCATATCATATTGCATTGCAAAACAAAATAATTTGTCGTGTGTGTCAAAGTTGCGTGTCTTACCACACATGAAGTGCGGAAAGCAAACGCATTCGTTGGTTGTGCATTATCGGCCGCCCTAACAAATTTGACACGAAGGATCCCTGGAGGTTTTACCGCATTTCCCCCCAAAACCCGAAGCTCGTCGTAAACTTTGGACTGCATCAATTAAGCGAGACGAGTGGGCACATACTGACAACCAGAGGTGGCAAACACTTTAAAGGCATTTCTGTTCTTTTCAATGGCAAAAATGGATTTGAGATGCAAGTAAATTGAGTTGCTCTCACTGTTTGAAGAAGCGTATTTTATTATGGATCACATACACACTTTACAGTTTACCACGAAAAGTCAAAGTTTCTTTGCAGTCTTATTTCAATCAACCATTCAATGATTTGATACTGGCATCACTAAACCATTGGTCAAACGAAGTGTGGGTCTTCATGGTCCATATTTCATGAAGTGAGTGAGTTCATTTTCACATATTTCTTTGCTCAAGAAAATGAAACTGGCTGTCATTTCACATAATAGCAGTAGGTTTTGGGGCAACTGGGAAATAATTCATTACCTTTCAAATGCTCCTTTTTCATTGGCCAAATCGAAAACTGAAAAGCACTAGCATAGCTGGTGTGGGAAAACATATGTATCATACCATAAAGTGGCAGTAATTAGACATATTTTATATATCGTAGCTGTCAGGTGGGAATCCCCTCACCTTCAAAATGAAAACTTTTCAGGACAAAAACAAACAAAAAAAACAGCTTGCTGTAATGTGTTGAAAAATTGCTAATTTATTCGGATGTCATCATTAAAGTGATATGGACGAAGCTAAACAGTGCTAATTCTCAACATTTGCCCATGGGAGGCTTTTAGAAAACAGATGGACAACAAGAAGACAAAATAAAAGCTGGTACACAATATACAAGAATGTCGATTTTTGCAAGTCAGTAACATCGTAATTACATTTTTAAACGTTTACATTTGCGTTAAAAGCTTCTTGATCACTGCTACTCTCACCAACACACGTGTGCTTTAGCCTGATACGTATAAGAGAATCTTTGGCCACAAACTGAGCAGGAAAAAGGTTTCTCACCAGTGTGGGTTCTTGTGTGTCTTTTTAAGTGTTCCTTCTGAGTGAATCTTTGGCCGCAAACCGAGCAGGGAAAAGGTTTCTCACCAGTGTGGGTTCTTGTGTGTATTTTTAAATGTCCCTTCTGAGTGAAACTTTGACCACAATATGAACAAGAAAAAGGTTTCTCACCAGTGTGGGTTCTCGTGTGTATTTTTAACTTTCCCTTTTCAAAGAATCTTTGACCACAAACTGAGCAGGAAAAAGGTTTCTCACCGGTGTGTGTTATTGTGTGTAATTCTAAGTTTCCCTTCTGAGTGAATCTTTGACCGCAAACTGAGCAGGAAAAAGGTTTCCCACCAGTGTGTGTTCTTGTGTGTAATTTTAAGTTTCCCTTATGAGCGAATCTTTGGCCGCAAACTGAGCAGGAAAAAGGTTTCTCACCAGTGTGGGTTCTTGTGTGTAATTTTATGTTTGCCTTATGAGCGAATCTTTGGCCACACACAGAGCAGGAAAAAGGTTTCTCACCAGTGTGAGTTCTTGTGTGTATTTTTAAATGTCCCTTCCCAGAGAATCTTTGACCACAAACTGAGCAGGAAAAAGGTTTCTCACCAGTGTGGGTTCTTCTGTGTATTTGTAAGTGTCCCTTCGCAGAGAACCTTTGGCCGCAAACGGAGCAGGAAAAAGGTTTCTCACCAGTGTGTGTTCTTGTGTGTAATTTTAAGTTTCCCTTCTGAGTGAATCTTTGACCACAAACTGAGCAGGAAAAAGGTTTCTCACCAGTGTGGGTTATTGTGTGTAATTTTAAGTTTCCCTTCTGAGTGAATCTTTGACCACAAACTGTGCAGGAAAAAGGTTTCTCACCAGTGTGGGTTCTTGTGTGTTGCTTCAAAATGCTTTTATTAGCAAATGTTTTCCCACACTGAGAACATTTCCATCGTTTGTTGTCAGTGTGACATGTCATATGACCTTCAGACTTTTGACAATCATCACCTTCAACAGCGTGAGGAGAACGTGACGTCATGTCGTCACTATCTGATAGTGGAGCGAAGAGTCCGTCTGCTTGTGATCCTCCACAGTGGTCTCCGTCACCTTCTGTTGTCATGTGTTGACTCGCGCTGCTGCTTGGAGGCTCCGTCCCTCTGCTCTCTTCACTTGGACCTTCATCTTCCCTCTTCAAAGGGACACCAGTTGATGGAAACTTGGTGATATCCTCCTGCTCCTCTTCCTGTTTGATGTGGGGGCGTGCTTCTTCCTCCTCTTTCTTAATCAAAATGGTCTCCACCTCCTCTTTAATGTGAGGGGGCTCTGCCTCCTGCCGCTCAGTACGAAGATCTTCAGTGATGTCTGCAAGACACAAGACGACAAAAACACGGTTTGCTAAATCTTTTCCCATGTGACTTTAATGTTGTGTATTATGGTTTAGATTTATATTTAAGGTTAACGTGAAAGCCAGAGGAGTTTGATATATTGGAAATAATAAAATACGGCAGGTCAACAACAACAATAAAATGAGAAAAAGTGTAAAATAATAAAGTTAAAAAAAACAAGTATCATTAAGGGTAATACAGTGGATCCCTGCATACTCCCTTTTTGGCATTTGCAAAGCTTTCTGTATAGGATTTTTATGTAACACTGGCCTCATTTAAAAATAATTTCAGCAGCAGTGAAGTCAATACAAAAATTAGCAGTTCAAATAATTTCACTAAATTCACCGCATTTATCGCAGTTTAAAAAGTTTGCGAGGGATACTGTACATAATTGCTGCATCTGTTTTTAGGTTGTTATGAACCCTTTATTCAACATATGATTTTATGGAATGTCATATTTTGTAAATATGCAACAACTATATCACGTTTAGGTTGCGTTCATTTAGCCGCTCTTTGAAGAATTTCAAGTGACATAATACTGAAAGGCGGCACGGTGGCCGACCGGTTAGCACACCTGCCTCACAGTTCTGAGGACTGGAGTTCAAATCGCGGCCCCGCCTGTGTGGCGTTTGCATGTTCTCACCGTGCCTGCGTGGCTTTTCTCAGGGCACTCCGGTTTCCTCCCACATCCCAAAAACATGCATGATAGTGGAGCGTTCATTGACGACTCTAAATTGCCCGTAGGTGTGAATGTGAGTGCGAATGGTTGTTTGTTTATACGCGCCCTGCGATTGGCTGGCGTCCAGTTCGGGTGTACTCCGCCTCTTGCCCGAAGATGGCTTTTAACAACATTCAACAAACGTTTGGGAACTGAGGACACGAATTGTTGAAGCTTTGTAGGTGGAATTCTTTCCCATTCTTGCTCGATGTACAGCTTCAGCCGTTCAACAGTCCGGGGTCTCCGTTGTCGTATTTTACGCTTCATAACGCGCCACACATTTTCAATGGGAGACGGGTCTGGACCGCAGGCAGGCCCGTCGAGTACCCGCACTCTTTTACTACGAAGCCACGCTGTTGTAACACGTGCAGAATATGGTTTGGCATTGTCTTGCTTAAATAAGCAGGGGCGTCCATGAAAAAGATGTTGCTTGGATGGCAGCATATGTTTCACCAAAACCCGTATGTACCTTTCAGCATTAATGGTGCCTTCACAGATGTGTAAGTTACCCATGCCATTGGCACTAACACAGCCCCATACCATCCCAGATGCTGGCTTTTGAACTTTACGTCCATAACAGTCCGGATTGTTCTTTTCCTCTTTGGCCCGGAGGACACGACGTCCACAATTTCCAAAAACAATTTGAAATGTGGACTCGTCGGACTACAGAACACTTTTCCACTTTGCGTCAGTCCATCTTAGATGAGCTCTGGCCCAGAGAAGCCGGCGGTGTTTCTGGGTGTCAGAGAAGCCGGCGGTGTTTCTGGGTGCTGTTGATAAATGGCTTTTGCTTTGCATAGTAGAGTTTCAAGTTGCACTTCCGGATGTAGCGCCGAACCTGTTACCCCAGTTGAGGGGTAGCAGGCTGTCAAACTCCTGAAGTTTGCAGATGACACCGCCGTCATCGGCCTCATCAAGGACGGTGACGAGTCCGCATATCGACAGGAAGCGGTGCGGCCGACGCAACCACGAGCTGAACACGCTCAAGACTGTAGAGATGATCGTGGACTTCAGGAGGCATGTCGACACACGCCTGCCACCATTTCAGTTTTTAACTGCCCCAAAACCAACAACACATACATTGGGCCCTCCAGAAACCTTATTTGCTTTATTCTCTTAAATGACTTCATGACGAAGCTGTTTGCTGAACAGAATTATTGACTGCGTGTGCGACACCATTGGCATAGCGCTAATTTTGCCATATCCACTGCATAACAACAATAGAAACATCTGCAATTTACCGCAATGTGTTTTCTCAGGTTAGAAGTGGGCTGAAATATCAACGTTTGGGCAGTCACAATACAAGAGCTGCATGATAAATCTGTTGTTTTTTGGAGTCTGTAAAATAAACAGTAGCACGGCTACCCCCCCCCCCCCTCCCCCAAATGAGTCATTTTGATTGGCTCGCGAAGGCTATGTGCGCGGTCATGTTACTGCCTTGTGTCGTCTGATTGGTGAATTGGTCAAATGACAATGACCACGTTGGATTGGCGCAACGGGCACCCTATGCATAGGTCGAAGATGGAGTCTAAAAATAGACATGCACATGCAAGAATGAATAAAGAAAAGTAGCGAATGGCATGTCGATCAAACGTATCGATCCTTTTTCACATAAATACTCAAGTAAAAGTAAAAAGTATAGTGCATTTGAAGTACCGTATCTTCACGACCATAAGACGCACCGTATTAAAAGGTGCAGGCATGCTACAACATACGCTAGCTTAAAACATACAGTAAGTAGCATGCATGCACGCTGAAACATATGCGAGCATTCATGCTAGCGCATGTTTTTAAAAAGGCAACGGGAGCAAAACTGAGTTCAGTTGTACTATATTGAAGTATTATTTTTTGATGAACCCTCATCCACAAATCCATCAAAGTCCTCATCTTCTGTATCCGAAATGGACAGCGGGGCAAGTTCTCCATCAAACCTCTCGTCATTGTCGGAGTCAGTCTCGTTGCCGGGGGGCTGTTCAGCAATGATGCCGGCTTTCGCGAAAGCTCGAACAACAATCAAAGCGGATACCTTAGTCCAGGCATCCACAATCCATTCACATATGGGGGCGTAACTCGCTCGGCGCTTCGTCTCCTTGACTCGGCGAAGCTCGTTTTCCTGCTTCCTCCACTTGCGAACCACGGATTGGTTGATCTTGAATTCTCTCGCGGCTGCGGCTGCTCGATTCCCATGTTCCTCCGCGTAACTGATAGCTTGCAGTTTAAACTGCGCTTCGTCAGCGCGTCTCTTCGTAGGGGCCGTTTTCGGGGGTCCTTAGCCAAACCCATGTTGTTTTGCACAATGCACACCCCGCCGCTATATACCTCCAGGGGCCGTGCCTTTAGCGTCCTCTGCCACGCGCACCCTTCCCCCTTTACGTCGGCATGCTGTCCTCCGTCACGCCCGCCTTTACTCTATCTCAGCAGCGCGTCGGCAGGAAATACTCCCAGTCAGTCAACGTTTAGATTCTGGATCTCGATGCACACATAAGGCGCGCCGCATTATAAGGCGCCACGTCCATTTTGGAGAAAATGTAAGACTTGTAAGTGCGCCCCTTACCTATTCCGAGTGGTCCCACATTTCCCCGGACTCCGTTACCGGTCTACCCCCCTACGAAGGTCATTCTATCATCCTCACCGTCGTAGATCGTTTCTCCGAGTCCGTCCATCATGTATTCCGTGGATGCCACACGTCGTGTAAACTGCGTAACGTGCGAGATGACGTCTTTACTCCTATTAGGTTTGGCTAACAGAATCGTTAACTGTTGTTTGATTCGGGGGTTGGCTGTCCGGGTGGCCAGCCCCCCCGTCTCGGGTGGCAGCAGCCGCCACGTAGCTCCGGTCACCCCTGCCGCAGACCCACGTAGTTCACATAGGACGTTAATAATGTTATATTAAATGCATCATCAGGGGGAACGGTGGACGACTGCTTAGCCCATCTGCCTCATCGTTCTGAGGACCCGGGTTCAATCCCCGGCCCCGCCTGTGTGGAGTTTGCACGTGCGCGGCTTTTCTCCGGACACTCCGGTTTCCTCCCACATCCCAAAAACATGCGTGGTAGGTTTATTGAAGATTCTAAATTGTCAGTAGGCGTGAATACGAGTGCAAATGGTTGTTTGTTTCTATGTGCCCTGCAATTGGCTGGCGACCGGTTCAGGGCGTGCACCGCCTGTCGCCCGAAGATAGCTGGGATGGGCTCCGGCACGCCCGCGACCGTAGCGGGGATAAGCGGTTCGGGAAATGAATGAATGAATAAACGCATCATCAAACGGGGCCCGTAAATAAATAGAGGAATATCAATACAATTAGAAAGTCAACCAACTTGCGCTGCGTAGCACAGTTCGAGGCTGCAGATTCAACACAGCGTCCAGTAGTTGACGTGGCTTCTTCCCGCCTTTTGGTCCACAAAGCTCCTCCTGGTACGGTGCCGCCCTTCTCGCGCACATTTTCACACGACGATCACAACACTTTCCGCTCTACATTGGAGGGATGAGAAAAGCAAGTGATCATCAAACATGAAACAATCATCTCAAGATTAAGATTTGGACATTGTGGGTTAAACAGTACCGTTATGAGTATTGTCCAATGTGATTGTGACGGCAAGTTCAGCGTGTGCGGGCATGTGCGTCGCTGTGTGAGTGAGACGGAAGTGCGCAGGCGTCGCGGGGCGTGGCTGTGAGGAAGAAGGAGCGCGCGAGGTGCTTGCGTGGACAGTGGCAAGTGCAGTGACGGTGAGCAGGGGGGAGTAACGATGAGAGGAGGACCCGTTGACGGCGAATGTGCAGAGGGGGCAAATAAAGCCATGCCAGCGGCAAATCGGTGCGACAGAAGGGCGTTAACCCCGAGGAGGACAGCCTCAGCCCCCGGAGAAGGCGTCCGGCGACCACGGTCAGGTGACCGCAGCAGGAAAGGCTAAAACGGTACGTTAGTTCAAATGGCAACGCACCACCGAAGTGGGAGATGGGATTATTGTCAACAAGAGGAAACAGTAGAATATGTCATTTGGCATTGTGAGAAATGACACTGAAAGAAGACATAGAGAGAGAAAAATTGTCCTGAAACATGATCGATGGATTGTTTATTGGACATTTAGTCTACAATTTCAGGATTCAGAATCCAGATTAAGATAAGAGCGATGCAGAAAAGAATTGTTACAGAATATTATTTCAGTATCTCGCAAATAAAGCCGAATCTCGTTTTTTTTTTTATAAACCATATTGAAGTGTTATTGTTAGATATTGTGGGGACACTCCTTCCTAGTCGGTGGCGGAAAGAAGAAGACTTTACCTCACGCTTGATCTCTGCTTAGCGAAGTGTTGCTCTCGACTGTGTCTCTTTGTTAGCAAGCTAAGATGAGCTAAGCTAGGCCGAGAAGCTTCAACGTGAACGAGACGACTCCAACCGGACACGAAGATTGCGCGGATGATGTTTTCGTCCACTAAAGTCGTGCTCAGCGGCGTCCCGCGTCGAGGATTCCCAACATTCGGTGCAAACTCGGCAAAACTTGCTGAAGCGCGATCGAACCTCCTCCCGCCTCGCTCGTCCGTCGACTTTCTTCTTCTTCGTCTTCTTTTAGTGTTTGGTGACTGTTGGCAAGAAGCTTCTACGTGCATTACCGCCACCTACTGGTAAGGAGTCTGCCTCAGGTGTGCCTTCGAACCGTCCATCCATTTTCAGTACAAAATACATTTCCCGAAAAATAAATATGTAATGAAAAAAATAATAATAAAAAAACTATATATGGCCTAGTAATAATTGTCCTCATATTCTGCTCGCCAAACCTGTCACCTTCAAGAAATTATAGCGAATTTGACAACTTTTGCCATTTTCAGTATCTCTACGACTTCCAGTCTTATTTTGTTTTTTCCCCAAATATATAATTTGTATTTTTCCTCAACGTACTTTTGACAATATATAATCACATGTTCCATTGTTTCTTCTTCTCCACATTGACATTTTCCTGACTCATGCTTTCCTATTTGAAAAAGTGAACCGTTCAATCCAGTGTTCAAATGTAATTCTAGTTATCACGACGTCTTCCGTCTCTTCTCGCCTGTTTTCCTCTTAATTCTGTAGAACCATCTTCTTCCATTCACTGTCCCACTGCTTTTGCCACTTTAAAAAAAAAACCTACTTCTGTTCTAGCCGGCACGGTGACCGACCGGTAAGCACATCCGCCTCACAGTTCTAGGGACCGGGGTTCAAATCCCGGCCCCGTCTGTCTGGAGTTTGCGTGTTCTCCCCGTACCTGGGTGGGATTTCCCCGGCCGGGCACTCCGGTTTCCTCCCACATCCCAAAAACATGCGTGGTAGGTCGAGTGGAGACTCTAAATTGCCCGTAAGTGCGATTGTGAGTGCGAATGGTTGTTTGTTTCGTGCGCCTGAACCCAACCGTTTCAGGGTGTACCCTGCCTCCCGCTCCAGCAGCCCGTGATCCTAGCGAGGAGAAGTGGTAAAGGAAATGGATGGATGGAACGTCTGTTCTATGATCCCCTTTATTGTCCGTCTTGCTAACAACAACATTTATTTTTCTATATACGGACATTCTGTTGCCTTCTTTGCAACCCTATCTGCCTCCTCATTCCCCTTAATTCCCACGTGCGCTGGTACCCACAACAACACAATGATCAAATCCATCATTTGTGTTCCATAGAAGGTCTGCTGAATTTCTGTTCTCATATTCGGTCTGAATACACACACTCCATCACCTTCTGTTGTCATGTGTTGACTTGAGCTGCTGCTTGGAGGCTCCGCCCCTCCGCTCGCCTCACTTTGACTTTCATCTTCACTCTTTAAAGGGACACCAAACTTGATGATATCCTCCTCCTCTTCCTCTTCGATGTGGTGGACCTATTTGTCGTCCACTTCCTCTTTAATGTGAGGGGGCTCTGGCTCCTGTCTCTCAGGACGGAGATCTTCACTGATTTCTGCAAGACAAGAAGACAAACATGGTTTGGTCACTTCAATTGTCATGTTTGACTTGAATGTTGCGTAACACGGGTTGGCGTGAGGCACCGCAGCTTTCCACGCTCGTTTCACTCGTGAAACATCTGAACTTTGCCGTGAAAAGGAACGAATGCCACGTTTTTGCGCGTACGTGTGGTCCCTGGAGTGGTCTCGTGCAGATTCTCAACTGGTGGGTCGGGATTCATAATGGGTGGGTAGCGGACAGACAGGAAACAAATATAGGGGGTCCTTGGTTTATGACGGTACCGCCATATATCTCATATATGGACATCATTTTCACCTCATAAATATTTGATTTGGTCTAACGTGGACATTTTGTATAAGCACAAATCTCTCTTTTTGGAATATCGGTTTCGAAACAACATCATATGGGTAGGTCAATTATTTAATAATGAAGGCATTTTGTTCACGTATTTTCACGGAGTTTCTTTATTCCTGTAACTCCTGAAGTGAAGACTACGCTAAAGTGTTTGGATGATTTTCAAAAGCCAACCAAGACTTGATACTCACAAACGTTCTCATTTATCTTCAATAGACACGACTGGAGGGAGAGTATGTTTATCTAACCGTCCAGTAACTAATAAGACACGTGGGAACCATGTTCCAGAAAGATATTACAACATTGCCTTATGTTATTCCATATTGGAATAGGTTTGTGGATGATATACCATGGAAAAAGTTCCGGCTCCGACCGAAGAGATATCTAATAACGAACAAAGTTAGAGAAACATCTTTTTAGCTCATCCATAAATTCTATCCAGCTAAATGTTATAGAAACAAGATATTGATGTGACCTGCAGCTTTCGTAATGAATACCCTGAAACAGTCGTCCACCTGTTTCGGTGCTGTCCGTGTGTTCATCGTTTTGTGATTTTATTCACAATAATATTGAAAGGAATATCGTACTTGCTTGGGAGAAGGTATTGTTTGGCCTCTTCGAAGAGAGAAAAAAGTGACTCTGCTTCCTTAACAAACCTTTTACTGCTGATGTGGAAATATCCCATTCATCGTTGTAAATAGATTGGAAGAAAGGCCTGTTTTACAGCTTTCTATCATGACTTCAGACAATCCATTCTTTCAAATCAGTACCCTAACAAACAAAACGCTCTGAAAACTATTGAATCTTGCATTGCTTTTCATGTATTTATATGAACACATGTGCCCCTAGCATGCTATATAACTAACTTTTACAGTTCTTACATTTATTTATGTATGTATTTATTTTCTGTTCCGTGTCCTTTCTGTGTTCATCTCGAATGACTTCTCTATTTGTATTGATCGCTATTCAGGACGTGTTCTGATTACATGTTTGGAGCTGTGCGTTTGTGTCGTAAACGGTTATCGATTATAAGTGGACGCGTCACTGCACTTGAACGCAGCGGCGACGCCAGCCAGCGAGTTTGCACGGGACAGCACGAGAGCAACAGTTTCCGTGGCGGTTGTTATGTTCGCCTTTCGCCCCAAGCCAGCTGGGATTGGCTCCAGAGACCCTGAACACGATAAGCGGTATGCGCAAACCTTAGAATGTATTTATACAGTGCATTTCATACACAATGTGCATTACATGATTAAAAGCATTTAAAAACAAAGGAAAAAAAACAGCTTCTAAACATTTAAAACAAAGAGGGGAGATTTTTTTAGAAAATAAGGAGACTGAGATGGCCACTCCAGAACCTTCCCTTTATTCTGCCGTAGCCAACGACAAGTCGACTTGGCTCACCCTATCTCAACGGGAGAGACACCCTGGACACCCTGCGGGGGGAAACTCATTTCGGGCTGCTCGTTCTTCCGAGAGAACCGGAACGTTAGTCCCGGTTCCAATCGGTGCTCGATTGTCCATGCCCAACCCGAGCGATGACACGCAAAAGCGAACCTAATCCAGCCAATGAAATGCAACTGGTAATGAATCCAATTTTTGCCATTTGGATTTTTCATATCGGGGTCTCATTTGAAAGCTTGGATTGTGTCGAATGTGAAACTGGTGAGAAAATCAACGCCATTTTGATTTTGTGGCAATGGGAGCCGATCAAAATCAGTGATGACCTCAAAAGTGAACCGTTGGCAATGAAAATAATACTTGTAGTCATTTTGAACCCAAATATATATATATATATATATATATATATATTTTTTTTTAAACCAATTTTATTCTTCATAACAGGTGCCATTGGAAAGCTGGGATGGTGTAGAGTGTCAAGCAGGTGATGAACAGTGATGACCTCAACATTGAACCATCTGTTGGCAATGAAAATGATACTGGTGTCATGATATAATGGTATCGGTTTTGACTGAACCCCAAAAAACATGGCTTAATGTACCAAAACTGTCAACAACCAAAATTGATACGGACATCTTTACTCTTGTCAGCTTCAAAATATCAGCTCTGAAAATATTACAACAATCAATCCCATTTTTTTTTTTTTTTTTTTAGATTTTCTGGATCGGTTAAGATCAAATCAGATCAGCTGCAGTTCCAGGACACGAAGCGACGTAACGCGTTAGGCCTTCGTCACGGGTCATTCCGCGTTATGGCAGCCGGCCGAAGTCCACGTCTGTCACACAATGCCGCCTACAGAAACGTCATTGTGATCTGCAGAGTACATACATTTGATCGACACATACACACACACAGATACTACACTTTTGTGGTGCAATCAATTAAAAACTGAGCTGACATATGTGGAAATGAATCTGCTAGGATTACTTGATGTGGGATGAGGTGTTTGTCTTTTTTCCTCAAGGAGGCATTTCGATTTTTTTTTAAACAAGCATTCCAACATATTTCACGATTACTATTTTCACTCATATTTGTCAAAATAATTCATCCTGAATTTTAATATGGGCATAAATTACACAATGGAAAACAGAAGTTCAATGAGGACATGTAATTGGCATTTTGCTCGTTATGTGTCAGGCTGTAACAGGCTGACATGTACAAAATGTGGGCGGGCCAAAATCTGGCTGAAAACCAATATTTCATCAGTATAGGATTCTAAAATTATTATTGAATTTACATAACATTTACATGTTCATTAAAAGCATCTTGATCACTGCTATTGTCACCAGCACACTTGTGCGCCTTAACCCGACACGAACGAGAGACTCTTTGGCCACAAACTGAGCAGGGAAACGGTTTCTCACCAGTGTGGGTTCTTGCGTGTATTTTTAAGTATTCCTTCCGAGTGAATGTTTGACCACAATCTGAGCAAGAAAAAGGTTTCTCACCAGTGTGGGTTCTTGTGTGTTTTTTTAAGTTTCCCCTTTCAGAGAACCTTTGACCACAATCTGAGCAAGAAAAAGGCTTCTCACCAGTGTGGGTTCTTGTGTGGTTTGTTAAGTGTAGCTTTACAGAGAATCTTTGACCACAATCTGAACAAGAAAAAGGTTTCTCACCAGTGTGGGTTATTGTGTGTAATGTTAAGCTTCCCTTCTGCGTGAATCTTTGCTCACACTCTGAGCAAGAAAATGGTTTCTCACCAGTGTGGGTTCTTGTGTGTATTTTTAAGTGTGCATTCACAGAGAACCTTTGACCACAAACTGAGCAGGAAAAAGGTTTCTCACCAGTGTGGGTTATTGTATGTCTTTTTAGGTTTCCCTTATGCGTGAACCTTTGACCGCAAACTGAGCAGGGAAAAGGTTTCTCCCCGGTGTGGGTTCTTGTGTGTCTTTTTAAGCTTCCCTTATGCGCGAATGTTTGACCACAAAGTGAGCAGGAAAAAGGTTTCTCACCAGTGTGGGTTCTTGTGTGTATATTTAAGTGTCCCTTCACAGAGAATGTTTGACCACAAACTGAGCAGGAAAAAGGTTTCTCACCAGTGTGGGTTCTTGTGTGTATTTTTAAGTGTCCCTTCACAGAGAATCTTTGACCACAAACTGAGCAGGCAAAAGGTTTCTCACCAGTGTGGCTTCTAGTGTGTATTTGTAAATGTCCCTTCTCAGAGAATCTTTGACCACAAAGTGAGCAGGAAAAAGGTTTCTCACCAGTGTGGGTTCTCGTGTGTTTTACTAAACTTCCCTTCATAGAGAATCTTTGACCGCAAACCGAGCAGGAAAAGGGTTTCTCACCAGTGTGTGTTCTCACGTGGTGTTTCAAACTGCTCTTATAAGCAAACGTTTTCCCACAATGAGAACATTTCCATTGTTTGCTGTCGGTGTGACATGTCATATCACCTTCAGACTGTTTACCATAATCATCAGTGTGAGTAGAGTGTGACGTCACGTCGTCACGATCTGACAGTGGAGCTAAGAGGCCGTCTGCTTGTGATACTGCACAGCGGTCTCCATCACCTTCTGTTGTCATGTGTTGACTTGAGGTGCTGTTTGGAGGCTCGACCCGTCTGCTCTGCTCACTTTGACCATCATCTTCACTCTTCAAAGGGATATCAGTCGATGGAAACTTGGTGACAACCACCTCCTCCCCTTCCTGTTTGATGTGGGACCTCGCTTCTTCCTCCTCTTTTTTAATCGAAATCGGCTCCTCTTCCTCTTTGATGTGGTGGACCTCTTCGTCCTCCACTTCCTCTTTAATGTGAGGGGGCTCTGGCTCCTGCTTCTCAGTACGAAGATCTTCAGTGATGTCTGCAAGACAAGAAGACAAAAACATATGTTTTGGCAAGTCTTTCCTCACGTTGTGACTTTAATGTTGTGTATGCTGGTTTGGATTTATATTTAAGGTTAATGTGAACACCAGATGAGTTTTATATATTGGAAATAATACAATTGGGCAGGTCAACAACAATACAATGTTAAAAAGTGTAAAATAATACAGTTCATAAAAACAAGCTGTCACGATTCAAAGTCATATTTGAATTGGAGGAAGTAGATTTAGAATGGTTTATTATATTATTATTAGTAATAAAATTATTATTATTTAACGGCTCAGGGTAAGGCATACCATATATGACACGGTAGCGTGCCGTGACAACGTGAGAGATTGTGTGATTTCCGAAGACGAAAAACACGGCGACGCCCTTTGCACACAGTCTTTAGGGGAAAAAAACCTACTACATGATAAAATTACATTTTTCAAAGCTGGATGGCCGCTTCGTTCTTTTCTTTTCTTCCTTCGCCAGCTTCGCGAGCAGCGGTAACTTACAGAGAACCACTTGCTATCCGCGCAGCGACGTCGACACCGGCTCGGCTCGCCGTGGAGGATCCGAGCCAACGCGTCAAACTGCCGCTGAAGAGGAAAAAAGCCGATTTTTCCACCTCAACTGAGGATTTGCTCGATTCGACAGAGATACAGCCGCGTGTCCTCTTTTCACTTGATTGGCTTTGCCAGGAGATCACCGAGCTCAGAAAGAGTTTGGAATTCATGCAACAACAAGTGAATGAGCAAAGATTAGATAATACTGGGCTTCGATCAAACACGATGTCAATGTCAGCAGAACTACAAACTCTTAGACTGGAATATAAACTCATGAAAGAAACCATGTTGGACATTCAATCAAGAAGCATGCGCGACAACCTCATTTTCTCAGGCATTCCAGACAATTCTCCGAAAGACCCCGAGGTGCAGATTAAAAAGTTGATGATGTCCGCGCTCAAGATACAGCCGATTAGATAAAGAGATTACTTTTCACCGTGTCCACCGTTTTGGAAGGCCCTCGTCCAGAAAAACGACTTCGTCCCATCATTGCAAAGTTTGAACACTTTCAGCAAAATGTGTTTGTAAAATCCAAAGGTCGGTATCTGAAAGGGACTTTGTTTGGAATGACCGAGCAGTTCTCCAAGGAGATTAAGGAGAGGAGTAGCGTTTGGTACCCGTTGATGAAGAATCTCCGCGCCAAAGGCAAACGAGCGTGGTCAGCTGTCGGCAAGCTATATGTCGACGGCCGACTGTTTCGTGATGCCAACGTCACGCCCTGGCTCTTCTAGATAAGTACTTCTTTTGATCGGTTGTCGTTATGAATTGTCAAAAATGTATAGTATTTTGTTTCATTCTTTCCACTTTTCTTCCACCTGCAACAACTACGACTACTAATCATGTTTTTTGGACACGTGATGATCTGTTCCAAGAATTCCAAATAACAGCCGGAAATTTTCTTCAATACAATAAATTAAAAGCAGCAATAATAAAAAAAAGTCTGCCTCTGCATCCAATGCTCAAAACACGCCGGTTCGAAGTGATTAGCACAATTTGGAATGCTTGCTAGGCACCCACAGCTGACCACGTTTCCTCACTTTTTCACTTGGAAAGCCAAAAAAAATAAATAAAAAATAATCGTGCCACTGCTTGAACCATTTGTACAACCAAATGCCACACGATAAGCCATCGTGACATCGCTAAATCATACAACAACGCCAAATGAACAGGATGTTCGGCTCGTGTGACGTCACAGCGCCGGAAAGCGACGAAGACCGGAAGGCGCTGGATGCAAAAAGCAGAAGGCGCATTCTGCATCATATTTAGAGATTTACAACAAGTGAACCCACCTGCTCTGCGTAGCACAATCCGAGGCCGCAGATTGAACGCAGCGTCCAGTCGCCGACGTTGTGGCTCCTTCTCCTCTTTTGGGCCGCGAAGTTCCTCCTCGTACTCCGCTGGCCTCCTCGCGCACATTTTCACACGGCGGTCACGACACTTTCGGCTCTAAGGTTGGAGGGACGACAAAAAGCAAGTGCAAATCAGCTGTGAAACAAGGACATCGCGATGAAAGGCCTCTTTATACTCCCGCGGTCGCCAACGCCCGCATTGCAACACGTGACCGACGAATTGCCCCGGGCGGCCCATCTGCGTCCCTTGAACGTAAAAACGGCTACCGGAAATAGCCCCCAAAGAATGCAGAGGGAACTCCACCCTGCGGTGTCCTCGCCAATCGCTGCAGTAGCGACACCCTCGACTTGGAGGTGAACTGCAGAACATTTTCAAAACCGCGCGCGTGGGTTGCGCTCGAGTTTGAAGGCAAACGACGCGGCGGATTGCCGCAGTGACGTCAGAGCGGTCGCAGTCCGCGCGAGTTTCAAGAAGCCTTCAAGATTTGGACACTGGGGGTTAAACACGACGCGAGTTAAAATGGCGAAGCTCCAAAGTCAACAAGACGAAATAGGGGAACGCAATGATGCGTTGTAAAAAAAAAAAAAAAGGAGACTGAAAGAAGATTACATTATAGACAGTATTCTTCAAAAGGATTCCGAATTCAGATTAAGATAATAAGAATGATTCCGAAAATAATTGTTTCAGGATATTATTTGAGTATGTCAGACAAACAAAGCTAATTTTTTTTGTTATTATTAAACATTGTGGTCCCCACTCCTTACTCGTCGGTGGCGGAAAGAAAACCACTTTACCTTGATCTCTGCTTGGCGACGTTTTGATCACAAACGCGTCTCTTTGTGAGCCAGCTAAGCTAAATTAAGCTAGGCCGAGAAGCTTCCACGTGCACGAGGCGACTCCAACCCGACACGAAGATTGCGCGGATGATGTTTTAGTCCACTAAAGTCGTGATCCGGGGCGTCGCGCGTGGCGGATTCACAACATTCGGTCCAAATTTCGCCGCGCGTTGGCGACTTATTACCGTAATGCCGAAGATGAACAAAATGAGGGGCGGCTAGCTTGACTGCTACTTCACGAGTGGAGGCTGGCCTGACCGCAGTGAAGCCAAGCTCCTTCGTCCGCGCATGCGCCTCCCTCGTTGCCCGCAACTTCCGCCCCGGATCGACTTTCGTGCACTTCTGTTTGAGGAACCGAATTCGCTCCACTAATAAATTGCTCCCGGATTAAAACCTCGGCCCAGTGCGCCCTTCACTCCTTTCAAGAAGTTAAACATCATTGAAATCTTCGTGCACGGATAAACTCGTCTTGGTGGTGCACGTTGAAGCTTCTCGGCCCAGTTAGTTTAGCTTAGCTTAGCTTAGCTTAGCTTAGCTTAGTTCAGCTCGCTCGCCGCTAACAAAGAGGCGCGTTTGTCAGCAACACAGCGCAAATTAGAGATAGCCTGCGAAGGTGCTGTGATTATCGTGTGAAAAAAATGTGCGCAAGAACGACAGCAAAGGACGAGAAGGAACTTTGTGGAACGAAAGAGGAGGACGAGCCACAACGTGGACTTGTGCAGCCTCGTGCTGTGTTCCACACAGCAGGTTGGGACTCTTCTGACTCTCACTTGTTTAGTGACTGACTACTTTCTGTTGTGAAAACATATTCCTGTTTTTGCATTTGAATGGCCTTTTCATGACTACATGTCATGGTGCCGGCCAAATGAAACCCGATAAGCGTTGACTCTTTCCATCCAAGTGGTTCTTTGAAAAAGTGAATTTGTTGAGCTTTCAGTAGCATACAAACCACCCATTCATTTTCGACAGCGCTTATCCTTTTCGGGTCGCGGGTGGGCTGGAGTCTAACCTTGTGGCAAGAGGTGGGGTACGCCCGGGACTGGTCGCCAGCCAGTCGCAGGGCACGTGTAGACAAACGCACACTCACATCCACGCCGAAGGACAATTTGGAGTCTTCATTTGACCCAACTGCGTGTTTTTGGATGTGGCCTGAGCAAAGGCACGGAAGCACGGGGAGAACATTCCAGAAACTCCACCCGGGCAGGCCTGAGCCTGATTTCGAACTGCCAACCTCAGAACAGAACTCCGAATTGGTCATTCAAGGAGCGCCAGCAGAAAATGTTTTTCATTCAACTTGCAGAGTAAATATTCACATTTCCTCAGTCACAGATGTGTGCTTAAGTTTTGACGCAATTGTTTGTGATTTATTAATATGTCGTACTTGCTTTCAAATTTGGAACACAACAATACAATGCATCAAACATCTTTTATCCAAGATGCACAACGTATTGGATCGGTCATACAGTTGCGCTCATATGTTTGCATACCCCGGCGGAATTTAGGATTTTGTAGCTATTTTTCAGAGAATATGACTGATAACACAAAATGTATATACAGTCGCTGTTTGTCAATGGCAGGAAAGAGTTAAATTGTGAATTATGGGTTTTCTCACGGACCGGCTGCGGTGGCGTGCGCGCATATATAAACATAAACGCACACGCCTGCCCCCGCTTCTCCGTCCTCATGTGCCGTTCGTGGTGCATCCACCGTGGGCGTAATGCAGGAGTGGGGGTCGGAGTTGCTGTAGGCACCCAGACCAGAACTTACTTCATAATTGTATGGTAATTAGAACACAGTAAATAATATGATATGGAACTTTTATCATTTGTTATTCAATTTAGAGGTTTCCATTATGTTAGACCAGACTGCAGTTCTGAAGCTCCTCAACGAGAGTCGAATTTTAACTCCGTAAAAGTAGTTCCGCCTCTGGCATGTTGGTGAAGGAAATCGGGGTGATGGGTAAGTACGGCATCCAGGAAAGGAACTTGGAGGGACAGATGGTGGTAGACTTTGCAAAAAGGATGCAAATGGCTGTAGTGAACACTTGTTTCCAGAAGAGACAGGAACATAGGGGGGCCTACAAGAGCGCAGGTAGAAGCACGCGGGTGGATTACATCTTGCGCAGACGATGTCATCTGAAGGAGGTTACCGACTGCAAGGTTGTGGTCGGGGAGAGGGTGGCTAGACAGCATAGGATGGTGGTGTGTAAGATGACTCTGGTGGTGTGGAGGAAGATTAGGAAGACAAAGGCAGAGCAGAGAACCGTGTGGTGGAAGCCGAGACAGGACGAGTGTTGTGCAGCTTTTCGGGAAGAGGTGATACAGGCTCTCGGTGGACGGGAGGAGCTTCCGGAAGACTGGACCGCTGCAGCCGAGGTGATCGGAGAAGCAGGCAGGAGAGTACTTGGCGTATCTTCTGGCAGGAAAGGAGAGAAGGAGACTTGGTGGCGGAACCTCACAGTACAGGAAATCATACAAGGAAAAAGGTGAGCTAAGAAGAAGCGGGACACCGAGAGGACCGAGGAGAGGCGAAAGGAATACATTGAGATGCGATACAAGGCAAAGGTAGAGGTGGCAAAGGCCAAACAAGAGGCATATGATGACATGGATGCCAGGTTGGACACTAAAGAAGGAGAAAAGGCTCTCTACATGTTGGCCAGACAGAGGGATAGAGATGGGAAGGATGTGCAGCAGGTTAGCGTGATTAAGGATAGAGATGGAAATGTGTTGACTGGTGCCAGTACTGTGCTGGATAGATGGAAAGAATACTTTGGGGTATTGATGAATGATGAAAATGACAGAGAAGGATGAGTAGAAGAGGAGAGGCAGTTGGTCCTGATAACATTCCTGTGCAAGTATGGAAGCATCGAGGAGAGGGTGCTGTGGAGTTTTTGACCGGCTTGTTCAATAGAATTCTAGCAGGTGAGAAAATGCCCGAGGAATGGAGGAAAAGTGTGCGAGTGCCCATTTTTAAGAACAAGGCTGATGTGCAGAGCTGTGGCAACTATAGAGGAATAAAGTGGATGAGCCACACAATCAAGTTATGGGAAAGAGTAGTGGAGGCGAGACTCAGGACAGAAGTGAGTATTTGTGAGCAACAATATGGTTTCATGCTTAGAAAGACGACCACGGATGCATTATTTGCCTTGAGGATGTTGATGGGAAAGTACCGAGAAGGTCAGAAGGAGCTACATTGTGTCTTCGCAGATCTAGAGAAAGCCTATGACAGAGGACCCAGAGAGGAACTGTGGTACCTCAATGCGGAAGTCCGGAGTGGCAGAGAAGTATGTTAGAATAATTTGTAGGAGGGCAGCAGAACTGCTGTAGGTGTGACAGACGAATTGAAGGTGGAGGTGGGACTGCATCAGGGATCAGCCCTGAGCCCCTTCCTGTTTGCAGTGGTGATGGATAGGTTGACAGATGAGGTTAGACCGGAATCCCCGTGGACCGTGATGTTTGCAGAGCTGCGGTGAAAGCAGGGAGCAGCTGGAGGAACAGTTAGCAAGATGGAGGCATGCACCGGAAAGGAGAGCAATGAAGATTAGCCGAAGTAAGACGGAATATATGTGCATGAATGAGAGGGGGAAGAGTGAGGCTACAGGGAGAAGAGATAGCAAGGGGTGGAGGACTTGAAATACTCGGGGTCCACCGTCCAGAGCAACGGGGAGTGTGGTCAGGAAGTGAAGAAACGGGTCCGAGCAGGTTGGAACGGGTGGAGGAAGGTGTCGGGTGTGTTATGTGACCGAAGAGTCTCTGCTCGGATGAAGGGCCAACTTTAGAAGACAGTGGTGAGGCCGGCCATGATGGACAGATTAGAGACGACGGGAAGCAGAGCAAATGGAAGATGTTGAGGTTCGCTCTCGGAGTGACCGGGTTGGTTAAAATTAGAAATGAGCTCATCGGATGGAGAGCCGGGGTTCGATGTTTTGGAGACAAAGTTAGAGAGAGCAGACGTGGATGGTTTGGACACGTCCAGAGGAGAGCGAGTGAGTATATTGGTGGAAGGATGAGGAGGATGGAGCTGCCAGGCAAGAGAGCGAGAGGAAGACCGACGAGAAGGTGGACGGACGTCGTGAGGGAAGACATGAGGGCAGTTGGTGCGAGAGGAGGATGCAGGAGAAGGAAAGGAAATACATGGAAAAGGATGACGCGCTGTGGCGACCCCTAAAGGGACAAGCCCAAAGCAAAAGAAGAAGTCCATGAAAAAGATGTGCAAGTGACCCATGCCACTGGCACTAACACAGCCACATACCATCACAGATGCTGGCTTTTGAACTTTGCGTCCATAACAGTCCGGATGGCCACAATTTCCAAAAACAATTTGAAATGCGGACTCGTCGGACCACAGAACACTTTTCCACTTTGCGTCGGTCCATCTTAGATGAGCTCGGGCCCAGAGAAGCCGGCGGCGTTTCTGGGTGTTGTTGCTAAACGGCTTTTGCTTTGCATAGTAGAGTTTCAATTTGCACTTCCGGATGTAGCGCCGAAGTGTATTGACTGACATTGGTTTTCGGAAGTGTTCCTGAGCCCACGTGGTGATATCCTTTACACATTCATGTCGGTTTTTGATGTCGTGTCACTGCATGTAAGCCTTTCCGCTTACATGCAGTGATTTCTCCAATTCTCGGAACCTTTTAATGATATTATGGACCGTAGATGATGAAATCCCTCAATTCCTCGCAATTGTACGTTGAGGAACATTGTCCTTAAACTGTTCAACTATTTTCTCACCCACTTGTTCCCAAAGAGGTGAACCTCGCCCCATCTTTGCTTGTGAATGACTGAGCCATTCAGGGAAGCTCCTTTTACACCCACTCATGGTACCACCCGTTCCCAATGAGCCTGTTCACCTGTGGGATGTTCCAAACAGGTGTTGGATGAGCATTCCTCCACTTTCTCCGTCGTTTTTGCCACCTGTCGCAGCTTTTTTGGAACCTGTTGCAGCCATCAAATTCTAAGTTCATGATTATTTCCTAAATAAAAATCAAGTTTATCAGTTTGAACATTAATTTTTTTCAATAAAATATAGGTTGAACATGATTTGCAAATCATTGTATTCTGTTTTTATTGATGTTTAACACAACGTCCCAACTTCGTTGCAATTGGGTTTGTACAAAATATGACATTCCATAAAAGCACATGTTGAATATAGGGTTCATTAGCTAAAAACAAGTGCAGCAATCATGTACAAAATCCCTCACAAACTATGTAAACGGCGATGTTGGGATGAATGTGGTGAGGCTTTGTCAAATTTTGAACTCTCTATTTTTGTGTTTATGTCAGTGCTGCTGAAATTATGTTCACAAGAGGCCACTGTTACATAAAAAAACCTACGTAGAAAAAAATTGCAGATGCCAAACCCGGACTAAGCAAGGGTCCACCGTATTACCTTTTATTGATACTCGTTTTTATGAGCTTCTTTTTTTTTTTTTTTTTTTTTTACACTTTTTCGGGTTTTATTTTTGTTGTCGACCTGCCCGATTTTAATTCTTCCAATATATCAAACTCATGTGGCTTTCACATTGAGAAGAGAAAAGATTTACCAAACTGTGTGTTTTGTCGTCTCGTGTTTTGCAGACATCACTGAAGATTTTCGTACTGAGTGGCAGGAGCCAGAGCCCCCTCACATTAAAGAGGAAGTGGAGGACGAAGAGGTCCACCACATCAAAGAGGAAGAGGAGACAATTTTGATTAAAAAAGAGGACAAAGAAGTCTGCCCCCATATCAAACAGGAAGAGGAGGAGGAGGAGCATATCACCAAGTTTCCATCGACTGGTGTCCCTTTGAAGAGTGAAGATGAAGGTCAAAGTGAGACGAGCAGAGGGGCAGAACCTCCAAGCAGCAGCTCAAGTCAACATATAACAAAAGAAGGAGATGCAGATGGCCTCTTAGCTCCACTATTAGATGGTGACGACAAGTCACACTCTCCTCACACTGATGACAATTATGATTATAAACAGTCTGATGGTGATAAGACATGTCACACTGACTGCAAACGATGGAAATGTTCTGTGTGTGGGAAAACATTTCCTTATAAGAGCATTTTGGAAGAACACGTGAGAACCCACACTGGTGAAAAACCTTTTTTATGCCCAGATTGTGGAAAAAGATTCACTCGGAAGGGACACTTAAAAATACACACAAGAACCCACACTGGTGAGAAACCTTTTTCCTGCTCAGTTTGTGGTCAACGATTCTCTGAAAATGGAAAGTTAAAAATACACACAAGAACCCACACTGGTGAAAAACCTTTTCCCTGCACAGTTTGTGGTCATAGATTCTCTGTGATGGGACACTTAAAAATACACACAAGAACCCACACTGGTGAGAAACCTTTTTCCTGCTCAGTTTGCGGCCAAAGATTTACTCTGAAGGGAGATTTAAAAATACACACGAGAAGCCACACTGGAGAGAAACCGTTTCCCTGCTCAGTTTGTGGCCAAAGATTCTTTGTGATGAGACACTTAAAAATTCACACAAGAACCCACACTGGTGAGAAACCTTTTTCTTGCTCAGTTTGTGATAAAAGATTCACTCAGAATACAGATTTAAAAAAACACACAAGAACCCACACTGGTGAGAAACCTTTTTCGTGCTCGGTTTGTGGCAAAAGATTCCCTCAGAAGACCGATTTAAAAAAACACACAAGAACCCACACTGGTGAGAAACCTTTTTCCTGCTCGGTTTGTGGTCAACGATTCTCTGCGAAGGCAAAGTTAAAAATACACACAAGAACCCACACTGGTGAGAAACCTTTTTCCTGCTTAGTTTGTGGTCAGAGATTCTCTCGTAAGGATCGGGTTAAGACACACAAGTGTGCTGGTGAGAATAGCAGTGATCAAGAACCTTTTAATGCAAATGTAAATGCTTAAAAAGGTCATTACTATATAAATCTACGTTCTTGTCTTCTGTGTACCAACGTTTGTTGTATCTTCTTGTCCATGTATTTTCTAAAAGCCTCCCACTGGCAAATGTTTAGCTTGGTTTGATGACGTCCTCATAAATTTGCAATTTTTCAGCACATTACAAGCAAGCTGTATTTTTTTTTCCCTGAAAAGTTTTCATTTTGAAGGTGAGGGGATTCCACCTGACAGCTGCTGTATATCAGATATGACAAATTATTGCCACTTTATCGTGCATTACATTAGTTTTCACACACCAGCTATGCTTTGTGCTTTTCAATTTTTGATTTTGGTGATGAAAAAGGGGCATTCGAAAGGGAATTAGTTATTTACTAATTGCTCCAAAACGTGTATATTATTGGAAATGACTGCCAGTTTAATTTTCTTGTGCAAAAGAATGCATACAATGAACTTGTTCGTTAACTATGGACCATTAAGACTCATACTTCCTTTGAGCAATGGATTCTTTTTGTCCAATGTTTTAGTGATGTCAATATATATGCATGCAAATCAATCGCTTTCCGGCGAAATTCGCCATTTCGAACTCCAAATAGGCTGTTTCCGTGAATTGTAAACAACCCCAATTCCAATGGAGTTGGGACATTGTTAAACATCAATCAAAACAGAATACCATGTTTTGCCAATCATGTTCAACCTATATTTAATTGAATGTGCAACAAAGACGAGATATTTCATGTTTAAACTGATAAACTTTGTTGTTATTAGCAAATAGTCATTAGCTTGGCATTTTATGGCTGCAACACGTTCCAAAAAAGCTGGCACAGGTGGCAAAAACGACGGAGAAAGTGGAGGAACGCTCATCAAACACGTGTTTGGAACATCCCACAGGTGAACAGGCTCATTGGGAACGGGCGGGTGCCGTGATTGGGTAGAAAAGGAGCTTCCCTGAATGGCTCAGTCATTCACAAGCAAAGATGGGGCGAGGTTCACCTCTTTGGGAACAAGTGCGGGAGAATATAGTCGAACAGTTTAAGGACAATGTTCCTCAACGTACAATTGCAAGGAATTGAGGGATTTCGTCATCCACGGTCCAAAATACCATCAAAGGTTTCAGAGAATCAGGAGAAATCATTGCACATGTAAGCGCCAAGGCCGGAAACCAACATTGAATGCCCCTCAGGCCGCACTGCATCAAAAACCGACATGAATCTGAAAAGGATTTCACCACGTGGGCTCAGGAACACTTCAGAAAACCAATGTCAGCAAATACAGTTCGGCGCTACGTCCGGAAGTGCAACTTGAAACATATTCTTGGACTCCTTAATTGTTAGAACTATCACTGAAAAGGAAGTGGAGCTGTGCAATCAACCTATGAAGACCGAGGAGGTTGAAGAAGCTATTGATCTTTTACAAAACAATAAATCACCTGGTCTTGATCTTTTGTAACTAACTGACTCCTTTTCTTTTTGAAGTCTATGTTGAAAGTATAATGAAGGCAGACCTTCCTACAACAATGTCTCAAGGTTGAACAACTTGAATTCCTAAACCCAACAAGGACACTTCTCTGATTGATCATTGGCATCCAATGTCTTTAATGAATAACGATTATAAAATATTTGCTAGAAGATTGAAAATGATATTGAACTCAATTATTGATGAAACTCAGTCAGGGTTTATGTCCAAAAGACACATAACAAACAATGTGAGGCTAGTTATTGACATTTTGGATGATTCTAAAATTTTGGAGGCTTTATTTTCTTCTGACATTTGTATAAGGCTTGATACAGTGGAGCATCAGTTCACCTTGCAGTCATTCAATAAATTTGGCTTGATTCATAATTTCTGCTCAGCCATTAAAACCCTCAATGAGAACCGCAATAGCTCCATTAGATTTGAGCTTTCTAGCGGTATAAAACAGGGTTGTCCTGCATCTCTATCTTTCAGCTCCAGGGTTAAGAGGGTACCGTCTTGCTGGTGGATGTACACCGCCGCAAATTGTGTGCATATGCTTTGGACCCTGGGTTTTGAAACGGGCCACCAATGCCTTCTCCGTGGTTTGGCTGGTCTTTCATCGGGCACCCGTGGCCCCATGGTTAAGAACATCACCTGCCACCGTGGGGGACCTAGTTTCAAGACCCCGACCGGACCATCCGCCGACATCCCCCGGACTCACGGCTGCGGTTAGGGTTAGGGTTAGGGTTAGGGTTAATTTCCCCGAAATTCTCCCCGGGCGCTCCAGTGTGTTCCGCTAACATGTGTGTGTGTGTGTGTATGTGTTCACTGTGCTGGGTTAGATGCAGAGAACAAATTTTGTGTCCACGCATGCATGTTCGTGACAATAAAAGGTGATTCTACTTCCTTACCCGCTGGGCACAGGTCACTCTATTGCACTTGCTCAATCCTGACAGCGGGCACATCCACCCGAGCGCTGCAATTCGAAGATCCGACTCGAATCGATCTTGCTTGTAACTTGTTTAGTTAGTTAAAGTTAGTTAAATTCGCATCCGGGCTCATCTTCACGAAGGTAACTTCTCCCTCGGTCCCAGCCGCCAACATTCTCCACGTCTGCACATACCTCGTTGAACTTAGCACCCCTTTCAGCCCGAGCCAGACATGCATCAGCGAGCTGCCTTCTTTCAGCTGTTCTTTCGCTCTCTCCCTATAGGAGTCTTCGTCATCATCATCTTCATCGTTCACCCACCCCTTGATGTGCACTCTCGTCTGAGCTACTGGGGTCAGAGGTGAGTAACTTTTTTTCAGCAGATTCTTGACAGGGAGAGTCTGTTGTTCAGGACCATGTCCCTCGTAAATAGTCTTGAACGTTCTCTCAGGCGCCTTTGGGTCGTACCATGGCCTTTAGAGCCTTGAGTTCTTCATCTCTGCTTACCATAACTTGAGATGGAGACGAACCATGAGTTGTTATTCCCAGCTGCGTAGACATTTGGGAGACTGGTGGCATTACTGCTTGCCCCACTTGTGTTGTCACCTGGGGAATTAGGGTGGCAGGTCCACCCGCTCCATCGCCGTCGTCGTCCAAATCGTCACAAGCCCTCAAGTCCGTCTTGGCCCGGTTGTAGACCGCTTGTTTTACTGTATGTAATAAATCACAGCCACGAATCCGTCTCTAAAGTTCTTAGTCCTTTCAGCATATTGTGGCAAAGTATGATAAGACGGAGTTGGCAAAACGTTTGCCATATCCCCCCCACTTAATTTCCAATTTCTCTCTTCCAGCTTGTCATACCAAGCCTCCGGGACGGTGTGGTCTTTTTGGCCGGCTTTGGGGATGTAGGTCTTCCTCGCATCACGGGTTTTGACACATCTTCTTGGAGGCTTGCCAGACCCCCATTACCTCCACTGGTTTCTTGGCTCCTTTGCGTGTCACTGCTCTCAACTCTTTCGGTTCTTGATCCCCTGCACGGGTTGGAGCCGCCACAGAATTGAGCCTGGCCACACGGTCTTCAGCTTCATCTTCTTCTGAATCTTGCTGTCCGCTTTCAATTTCAATTCATCCAATTTGGAGACAAATGTACCCCATAGCTTTCATGGCAGATCACAAGCCTTGTTTCCACCCAGTTTCAAACAAGGGACCGTTCGCCTGTGGGGCGAATGTGATATAACCACTACACTATGGAAATTGCCGTGTCACACTGTCCAGACCGGCCCACCGTGCACGAAGGGGAGCTGCTCGCCGGCAACTTTCATGCAACCCTAAGAGAGTGCCACCTCCTTGCGAAGTCCATGTCTGTCACACAATTCCACCTACAGAAACACCGTTGTGATCGATACACACGTATACATTTGTGGTGCAAACAATTCAAAATTGGGCTGACGTATGAGGAAATAAATCTGCAATAATTACTTTATGTAGGGTGACGTGGCTGTCGTCTTTCCCCAAGGAGGCATTTCAATGGTGGATTTTTTTTAAACGACAAGCCTTCCAACGCATGACACTTTTTCACTCATTATTGTCTCAAATATACATCCAGACTTTCAATACGGGCAAAAATTACACCATGGAAAACATAGAAGTTTAATGAGGAAATGTAATCGGCTCCTGCTCATCAGATGTCAGGCTGTGACAGGCTGACCCGTCCAAAATGTGGACGGGTCAAATCTGGCTGAAAATCTAATATTTCACCAGTAAATGACTCTAAAATGACAACGGAGTGTATTTTGGAGGGCTTTTTTTCTGTAGACATGTTTTAGTCCAGCACTATTGAATAAGTGCCGATGTTCTTATTTTGGCGCCAATGTTAATTCTTAACACTCACAGGGCAATATATGGACAGCAAAAAGATAGATACAATAAAATCTGGTACACAGAATACAAGAATGTAGATTTTTTTTATAAGTCAGCGACATAGTAATTACTTTTGAGATTCAACATTGACATTTGCATTAAAAGCTTCTTGATCACTGCTATTCTCACCAGCACACTTGTGTGTCTTAGCCTGATACTTATAGGAGAGTCTTTGGCCACAATCTGAGCAGGAAAAAGGTTTCTCACCAGTGTGCGTTCTTCCGTGTATTTTTAAGTTTTCCTTTTTAGAAAATCTTTGACCACAAACTGAGCAGGAAAAAGGTTTCTCACCAGTGTGCGTTCTTCGGTGTATTTTTAAGTGTTCCTTCAGAGAGAATCTTTGGCCACAATCTGAGCAGGAAAAGGGTTTCTCACCAGTGTGGGTTCTCGTGTGTATTTTCAAGGTTCCCTGATAAGTGAATCTTTGGCCACAAACTGAGCAGGAAAAAGGTTTCTCACCAGTGTGCGTTCTTGTGTGTCTTTTTAAGTGTTCCTTCAGAGAGAATCTTTGGCCACAATGTGAGCAGGAAAAAGGTTTCTCACCAGTGTGCGTTGTTGTGTGTATTTTTAAGTTTCCCTTTTTAGAGAATCTTTGACCACAGACGGAGCAGGAAAAAGGTTTCTCACCAGTGTGGGTTCTCATGTGTATTTTCAAGGTTCCCTGGTAAGTGAATCGTTGACCACAAACTGAGCAGGAAAAAGGTTTCTCACCAGTATGCATTCTTGTGTGTATTTTTAAGTTTCCTTTTTTAGAGAATCTTTGACCACAAACTGAGCAGGAGAAAGGTTTCTCGCCAGTGTGTGTTCTTGTGTGTATTTTTAAGTTTCCTTTTTTAGAGAATCTTTGGCCACAAACTGAGCAGGAAAAAGGTTTCTCACCAGTGTGTGTTTTTGTGTGCATTTTTAAGTTTCCCTTCTGAGTGAATCTTTGACCACAAACTGAGCAGGCAAAAGGTTTCTCACCGGTGTGGGTTCTTGTGTGTTTTTTTAAATCTCCCTTCTGAGTAAATCTTTGACCACAAACTGAGCAGGCAAAAGGTTTCTCACCAGTGTGGGTTCGTGTGTGTAATATTAAACTTCCCTTTACAGAGAATCTTTGACCACAAACTGAGCAGGCAAAAGGTTTCTCACCAGTGTGGGTTCTTGTGTGTTTTTTTAAGTTTCCCTTCTGCGTGAATCTATGACCACAAACTAAGCAGGCAAAGGGGTTCTCAACAGTGTGCGCTCTTGTGTGTATTTTTAAGCTTCCCTTCTGAGTGAATCTTTGGCCACAAACCGAGCAGGAAAAAGGTTTCTCACCAGTGTGTGTTATTGTGTGTCTTTTTAAGTGTTCCTTCTGAGTGAATCTTTGGCCACAAACCGAGCAGGGAAAAGGTTTCTCACCAGTGTGGGTTCTTGTGTGCCTTTTTAAGTGTTCCTTCTTATAGAATCTTTGGCCACAATCTAAGCAGGAAAAAGCTTTCTCACCCGTGTGTGTTCTCACGTGTTGTTTCAAACTACTCTTATTAGCAAATGTTTTCCCACACACAGAACATTTCCATCGTTTGTTGTCAGTCTGTAATGTCATATCACCTTCAGACTGTCCACCATCCTCATCAGTGTGAGTAGAGTGTGACGTCATGTCGTCACTATCTGATAGTGGCGCCAAGTGGGCGTCTGCTTGTGATCCTCCACAGTGGTCTCCATCACCTTCTGTTGTCATGTGTTGACTTGAGCTGTTGTTTGGAGGCTCCGCCCCTCCGTTCTCCTCACTTTGACCTTCATCTTCACTCTTCAAAGGGACACCAGCCGATGGAAACTTGGTGATATCCTCCACTTCCTGTCTGTTGTGGGGGTGCAATTCTTTCTCCTCTTTTTTAATCGAAATGGGCTCCTCTTCCTCTTTAATGCGGTGGACCTCTTCGTCCTCCACTTCCTCTTTAATGTGAGGGGGCTCAAGCTCCTGCCACTCAGTACGAAGATCTTCAGTGATGACTGCAGGACACAAGTAGACAAACACACTTGGTTTGGTAACTCTTTTCTCATGTTGTGACTAATGTGTATTTATGCAGGGGTCTCGTTTGATGTCTCAGACGCACAAAATTTAGCAGTGGCGCATAAAGTACGATCAATCTGTGTCTTCGGACAGGCCTAACACCTTTAATATAGTGAGAGAGAACAAGAGCAATGGATAACACAAAAATATTGGCCAACCGGTCGGTATAAAAAAAAATAAAAATAAAAAAAATAGGGTAACACCTGTTAAAAAAAAATGCAATATAGTGGGACCGCGAAGCAAGAACCGTGATATAGCATAGAATCGATTACTGTAACAGTATTCCGTGATGAATGATGATTTTTTTTTTGCTATGGTTTCTTATTATGTTGAAAAGAGGGCCCTCTTTTCACACTCTTTTCAACATAATAAGAAACCCACGGCTGTGGTGTCCTTGAGCAAGACACCAATTGTCCAAAGTGCTCCCCATTGCTCAAGTGTGTGCCACCAACAAGTGTGTGTGTTTGCTGTGTCCACTACCGTGATGGGTAAACTGCAGAGGGGGAATATGTATAGGTTCATGCTTGATAAAGATGATTCTGATCATGTTTTTTTTGGGGGGGGGGGGGTTAATCCTTGGTCACTCACGGAAAAGACTTGCCTATTCCCATTTTTCAGTTATATGGCAAGAAATGTTCTTTAAATAGATTTTCATGTCGAAATATGGTATACAATATGTAGCGTCTCTTAAGCAAACTTCCAACGCAAGTCAGAAGGTTCTTTACTGTGTGTTTGGTGATGGTGGGGGTCCACAAATAAATACAACCAGATACAGTGAAAAATAATATTACAAAGCCTCACCGCTTTCATTCCAACGTCATTTAAAACGTTTGTGAGTGATGCTGGACATGATCACTGGATTTGTTGATAGCTTGTTATGAACCCTGTGTTCAACATGTGCTATGATGGAATAGCATACATTATGTAAATATGTAACTTTATCACATTGTACATTTTACTTTGCTTGTATTTGCATACATTTTGCTTATGTTTTATTCACTTTCAATCAGCCCCTCTGAATAATTTCCAGTGAGAAATTATTGACAACTTGTTCCTTTTTATTACATTTTTTACATTTAATTTATTAAATACCATGTCTTGGTACTATATCGCTAGTCTAATTTACTATAATGCAATGACAGTTATATTTAAAGAATGACAGGTTAGAAGAAATTCCAAGTTTGTTAATATGTTAAGTGGGCGACCGACATCAACTCCGTCCTCCAAAAGGCCCAGCGGAGGACGTACTTCCTGCGGCTTCTGAGAAAGCGCGGCCTGCCGCCGGAGCCGCCGAGACGGTTCTACACAGCGGTCATCGAATCGGTCCCGTGTTCTTCCATCACGGTCTGCTTCGGCGCCGCCGAAGCAGACCGTGATGGAAGAACAACCAGAAACTGCTGAAAGGATTGTCGGTACCCCCCTACCCGCCCTCGAGGACTCGCACGCTGCCAGAACTAAGACAAGGGCGTGCAAAATCCTCTCGGACCCTCCGCGCCCCGGTCACCGGCTCTTCCGGCTCTTCCCCTCAGGTAGGCGCTACCGTTCGACGCAAACTAGAACTAGTAGACATTCCGACAGCTTCTTCCCTCTTGCGATCAACTTCTTAAACGTCCAACCTATAATTCCATTACAACAAGCTGGCAATTTTTGGACTCGAGTTGGTTGTCACATTCGTGTGGGGCCAATTACGTATGACTCGTGCACTCACTGCAGTTGTCTCGCCACGCTGCACTATTTGCATATACTGGCCACTCGTGCCAGAGTAGCAAGTCTCGGCGCCCTTTGCACAATGGTCATTGCACCGGACTATCGCAATATGAGTCGTTCGAACTGCTCTAAGTGCTCGAGGACTCTGCATCTTTTTGCACAATTGTTTTTTGTCAATGTCTTTATGTCTCCAAAGTGTTCTGTAAATTGACCGTCTGTCGTACTCGAGCGGCTCCAACGACCGGAGACAAATTCCTTGTGTGTTTTGGACACACTTGGCAAATAAAGATGATTCTGATTCTGAACTGCGTTACTCGAGTAGCGGTCCAAGTCAAGGAAAACATGGTGCCCCAGTAAAACTATTGTGAACATTTTGGATTGTTTTTAATTTAGGAAAATGTACACTAGATTGCCAATGAATGGAACTGAACTTGTTATATTGTACAAAGATACTAAAATAAAATATTAGCAAAATGACTCAAATGTCAAACAGTATCTTCCAAAAAATATAATAATTTTTCCCCCTCCACGTCCCACAACAGCAATTTCAACAATGTATTTTTATAGTAATAGTTATATTTCTAAACTGCACAGGTTGACAACTACGCAAGATCCCATTCACTGCCACCAAAGAATAAAATCCAGATGTGGATGAAACTTTGCGAGATGATGTAAACGGGACTATTGCGCAAACGGTAGAGGAGGAGAAT
Organism: Phycodurus eques; assembly: GCF_024500275.1. NCBI lineage: Eukaryota > Metazoa > Chordata > Actinopteri > Syngnathiformes > Syngnathidae > Phycodurus > Phycodurus eques. The sequence goes on along the minus strand of NC_084545.1, from coordinate 15,890,036 downwards.
TTGGAGGAAAAAAGTGCAAGTGCGGGAGCCCCATGTGCTCATGCATTTTTGTCTCATGTAAATTCTGTCCATCGCTATACTTGTAAATACATTTTCCTGTCAAAAGTGCTTTCTCAGTGTTGCTTTATGTTCAGATGTTTGAGGTTTTCACGAACGAAAACATTTGTTCCGCTTTCCCAAAAAGGCCGTTTTCTCAGTCTCCCCCCCAGAAACAGATTTGGCTGAAAGTCGCCACTATTCGACGGCTGAGTACTAAAGAATATAAATCGCTATAAGCTATAAGCTACAGACAAACGGGGCCAGCAAATAAACCCAGAAACAGCAGGAAAAGCAGAATGCATGCGACAAGTGAAGCCACCTGCACTGCGTAGCACAACTCGAGGCCGCAGATTGAACGCAGCGTCCAGTCGCCGACCTTGCGGCTCCTTCTGCCCTCTTGGGCCGCGAAGTTCCTCCTCGTACTCCGCTGGCCTCCTCGCGCACATTTTCACACGGCGGTCACGACACTTTCGGCTCTAAGGTTGGAGGGACGACAAAAAGCAAGTGCAAATCGAACATGCGAAACAACTCAACAAAGATTAAGACTGGGACATTGTGTGGTGAAACGGTACGCCAGTTCAAATGGCAACGCACCAAAGTCAACATTAAAACATGCAATGATGCATCGTAAGAGGAAAAAGAAAACAGCTACGTTTTGACTTCGGGAGAGACAACTTGTGATGACACATGATAGACACGATTCAGAATCCAGATTAAGATGATAACGATTCAGAAAATAATCGTTAGAGGCTATTATTTCAGGATCTGAGACAAACAAAGCTGACAGAAACTAGTCGTTGGTATGTGTGCGTTTAAACTACATTTAAGTGTTATGGTTAGACATTGCCTTTTCTCGTCGGTGGCGGGAAGAAGAAGACTTTACCTGACGCTTGATCTACTGCGGAGCGAAGTGTTGACCGCAAGCGGCTTGCAAACCAAGAGAAAACCTATGTGTTAGCAAACTAAGCTAAGCTAGGCCGAAAAGCTTCAACGTGCACGAGACGACTCCAACCGGACACGAAGATTGCGCGAATGATGTTTTCGTCCACTCAAGTCGTGCTCAGCGGCGTCCCGCGTCGAGGATTCCCAACATTCGGTGCAAACTCAGGAAGATTTGCTGAAGCGCGATCGTGCCTCGTCCCGCAGAGCGAGAAGGGAAAGCAGATGTATTACCCATGATCCTTTGGGGCAGAAATATTTAAAGCGACAGGCCACCGCCCGGAGCCCAGTGAGGGCCGTCACGTGACGGCAGAGAGGCCAATGAGGAGGCTGCAGGCTGGCAGTCTGGCTGCTCTCGGTCGGAGAGTGCCGCAAGAGCTGCGTGTCGAGCGCCATGAACGCGAGACAACGGAAGCGCCGAATGGCCAAACTTCTCAAAAAATCGCGCTACATCGTCAAGAAACTGTGGACACTGCGGTGAACCTTCCCCTCTTACTGTCTCACACACCACCTAACCCTAACCCTTTTGAGCTAATACAGCCATGAGTCTTTTTGGAAATGATGGAAAGGATTTGGGGATCATCTGCCCTTCCTCTTCGCAGATCCTCCCCACATCTGTCACGTTGGATGGTGAACGTTGGTGGGCAGCACAATGAACACGATTTAAAGGATATTTGTGATTTTTTTTTTTTTTTTTTTTAATGCAACAAAGTCAATAGTTTTCACAAAAAGTTGTCCTTCAGCAAGACCACACAGGGCAATATATCATGCATCCTTAACTGTAAATGTACAGTAATTCATTATTCGCCAATCAGTAACATAACCCACATTAAGAGAATAGAAATCAGGATCTCTTGGATACATCAATTGAAAGAATATCTGCAAGGGATAGTTTTTTTTTGTGTGTGCCTTCGTTGTTCAACACTTGGAGATCAGCTGGTGTAGCAATGTCGCCGCCACCGCGACATTGAGGCTATTTCCCAGAACTCTGTAACGCTGCTTGTTAGGGATCTGCTCTGGAAAGGCTAAAAGGAGATATGAAAAAGACATACATTATTTCATGTAGTACCATTGAGACACACACACACAATATATATATATATATTTCGCACGCACGCACACACACACACGCACGCACACACAGAGTGGCGTACAATGTGTTTATTTGATGAAACTATGGTGATCTTCCAAAAGCACTGTATTCATTATAAATTCAAGGACTGATAGTTTTGGACTTACAAAAGCTTTGCGGGAAGCCCATTATGTTGGCTACTTCTCTGGGGGTAAAATAACGAAGCTTTAGTCTCAGCAGATGTTGCAGTTTTTCTTCTTGAGAGAACTGGTCCAGATATTTAAACACACTCTCAGTCTGCAGAGCATAAAAGTGAAATGTTAAGAGAGAATGTTAAGACAGCACTTTCAAAGGCACAGCATGATAATGTACTACTGTGAACGTGTGTGTGTGAGACCTCTGGCTTGATTTCACTTCATAAAACCAGTTAATATATTCCCATTCTCTTCAATTATGGTTTTATGACTACATTTAACAGTATACTGCTACTTTATTAAAAACATGTTAAAAATGTGTTTTTGGGCGGACTGGAACAGATTAATTGCATTTCCATGTTAATGTGGAAACATGTTTTGAGATCAAAACATGGTCAATGAACGAATTAAACTCCTATGTCAAGGCAATACTGTATTTTTACCCAGATTATATTCTGGAACGCTCCCCTTAGAAATGAGTTCAAACATTGTTCAAAATCAAAATGGCCTTCACTTATTTCTACATAAACCCAAACTAAAACGGACAGTTTTGCACTTAACACATTCACTGCCATTGACGGCTTTAGAAGTCAAATGTCCATGTTAATTGGGAAGGCTGGAATCTGTAAATGTTGTGTGACTTCGATGAGCGCTCCGCTTGACCGATTGGGAGCATTTCCTGCCGACACGCTGCTTATATAGAGGAAAGGCGGACGTGGCTGAGGACAGCATGCGGCCGTTAAAGGGGGAAGAGTGCGCGTGACAGAGGACGCTAAAGACACGCCCCCAGTAGGTATATAGCGCCGGGGTGTGCGTTGTGCAAAACAACACGGGTTTGGCTAGGGATCCCCGAAAATGGCACCTACGAAGAGACGCGCTGACTAAGCGCAGTTTAAACTGCAAGCTATTAGTTAGGTGGAGGAACATGGGAATCGAGCAGCCGCCAGAGAATTCAAGATCAAGCGGAGGAAGCAGGAAAACGAGCTTCGCCAAGTCAAGAAGACGAAGCAGAGTGTCCACGGAAACAAGGCGGGGCGGCCCTAGGTGGAAGACCAACTCGAGCGATGGATTAATGAGCAAAGAACAGACGGGAGAAGCGTATCTACGGTCACCATTCGACTGAGTGCAATAACTCGGAGCTCGCCATCATTCCGGGAGGCCTGACAAAAGAACTCCAACCGCTGGACATCGGTGTAAACGGGGCGTTCAAAGTGAAGTTGCGAGCGGCGTGGGAGCGACGGATGACAGATGGTGAACACGGCTTTACTAAGACTAGGAGGCAGCGCCGGGCGAGTTACGCCACAATTTGTGAATGGATTGCGGACGCTCGGGCTAACGCGTCCGCTTGCACTGTTGTTCGAGCTTTCGTAAAAGCCGGCATCCTTTCTGAGGAGCCGCACGGCGACGAGACCGACTCCGACGGTGACGAGAGGGAACCCGGCGTGTTTGATGGAGAACTTGCCCAGCTGTTCATTTCGGATACAGAAGATGAGGCCTTTGATGGATTTGTGGATGAGGATTGATCCAGAAATAACGTAAGTACATTGTTAAGTACTTCAATAAAGTACACCCGAACTCAATTTTGCTCCCGCTGCTTTTTTAAAAACATTGTTTTAGCGTGCATGCATGCTAGCGTATGTTTTAAACTAGCGTATGTTTTACCATGCCTGCGCCCAATAATACGGTGCGCCTTATGTATGTGTTACATACAGAAATAGACCCCGTAACTGAGACTGCGCCTTTTAATGCGAATACAGTGCGCCTTATGGTGGTGAAAATACGGTATATACCTACGGCTCTATTATGGTTATTATGCACTGGGCAGTAGGGGAAAAAAGACCCGCGCAGAACTGTTTTTATGTCTCAAAAGTATTCACTGTGTCTGGTGTTGTACTAGAGCGGCTCCAATTACCACAGACAAATTCCCACTTGGTAAATAAAGATGATTCTGATGACTCGCCAATGGAGTAAATATGTTTTATGTTGGATCTTATGGACGGCATTTTGTCACAGCTCCAGTTGTTGTTTAAAGAGCTCAACAAATAAAGTCATTTTCATGCAAGCAATAATCACCCTCAGTTTCTGCTTCGAATTTGTGCTTGCATTTATTTATGGAATCAATTTATGGTTATGAAAACTATGTACTGTATGAAAAATACTGTTTCTACTCATGTGTTGATCAGAGTTGTGATTTGAAGTTTCGGTGAGCCTCAGAGGATTTCAAATTGGGTCAAAGCAGTTTCATAAGTTTGGGAATGACTTGGTTAGTGTTCAATTCAAAACAGAGAATCCCCAAAATTGTTGCTCTCTTTTCCAATGTCAGCTGAGTCCTGAAACTTTACTGACATGTCCCAGATGGCGGTGATTCATCGAGTTGACAGTTTTTTTGACATAATTCTATATTTTTTACTAAAAGTCTCAAACATACCTCTGTTTCCAGGCAGCTTTGCAGTACTGAGCCAGTTCCTTCCACATACCGCCCATAGCTTTCAATGAAAACACACCAAAAAAACAACTAAAGCTTACATTTGGCTGGAACATATGTTGATCAACAACAACAAAAAATGCGGAATGAGTCATGTCCTTGGATCTAATTGTAAAAAGCCACAACTAAAATTCTAAAATTTTGGGGGTGAATTGGCAAACCAAACATTGGGCCTCATTCACTGACCGTGCACACATAAATTTGCGCTTAAATTGTGCGTACGCATGTTTGACACACACATCTGTGATTCATCCATATGGGCACAAGTCCACCATTTAGATTCAATTCTTATACATTAACATACACACGGTGGCGCAACGAGAATCGGCCAATATGCACGTGCCGTGAATCCGACTGTGATTTTGCACATACGCTTGTGTGCGGAGGAAGAACATTTCTACTCATTTATTAGTGAATGAGGCCCAATGTCTTTAGTTCCAACTAAAGCGAGAATAGCACTCTTTAACCTAGCAACTGATGGTAGTAATGTAGGAGGTGTTCCGATTACTTGGGTAAGGGTAGAAATTGCATCAAATGTATGAAAAGGCAAGGAATCGTCAGAATCCTAACGGATAAAAATAATATAATTAGAAAGGTGTCTATTTGATATTTGTTGGTCTTGGCCGTTGTTCATGATTATGCACATCAGGACATTTTTCGGACAGAGGTTGAGATGTGTAATAAATGGCAAAATTAACTGCAAATACACACGAGCATGCAAGGGGAGTTGTCAAAAGTGATGTGGCGCACAAATAGTGGCTGGCCGAAGCTTGGGCCACGGGGTGCAGTGTCATGCTTAATGTGCACTTTGAAGTACCATAAACTTAGTTTTGTGTGGGATAGGAGCAGCGTGAAGCTAGCATGTCTACGTAGCCAGGCTAGCTGGAAAAGCGGCAGTTCGGTTTGGTCGGTGAGGATGAATGGAACAACAACCAGGACAAAACCGAACCGGTCAGGATTCTACCTGTGGTCAGGCCACAGCGAGGGATCAACTTTAAACTAAGCCATTTCCAACTTAAAAGAAAAACCTGCTAAAACGGCACCAGTCATAAATCAAAATGTGCCAGCGTAGAATAGCTATAATAATATAATAATCAAATTTGACTTTTCATTTGCTGGATTTTCAAACCTGATTTGTTATTCACTTGTTGCAACCAATCTGCCACGACCAAAGTTTATGCAATGATTCTATGCGTGAGTACAAAGTTGGGAGTGTTTTAGATTAATATGATTTTAAACCCAGTTGAAAAAATTTGTAGGCAAGATTCAGGCTGATGGGTGTGGTTTTCTCCAAGTCGGCAATCCCTCTTGCCCCCCCCCCCCCCCTTCTTTTCTTTCCGTTGTCCTCGGGCGCCTCCGGTGCCACCACGTGCCCGAACGCCCGCCGCAACCAAGCCGGCGGAGTTTTCGATCGAAGAAGCCGGCCGCGCGGCTTCGATCGCTTTTCCTAGCCACGATCGGTCGGCGGGGCCTCAGCGAGCAACTACCGGCATCCCGTACCGGTCCCGCACGTCTCTGAGGGCCAGAGCTCGGCCCGCCACCAGATCAATCGGCAGGAAAGTTACGAGCACATCCAAACGGGACAACAACTTTCCTTTTCCATTTCTTTGTGTTTTTATTTTTGTGCATCTTTTTCCTGCAACCAAACCTGCTTCGTTTCTTCCGCCTGAGGTCTGGAAGAAGACCGGCTGATCTGCGTTCGTGAGTCGACACTGCAATCCTCATTATGATGTACAACATCAGTGCCTAATAATTTTGGGGAAATTACTAGCTTCACACAGCTTCATCCCAACTTTGGTTTCGCGAGCTCTGACTCAATGCATGAAACGCTCACACGCTCATTTATTTTAGCCCAGCGACCACGCAGATGATGTCCTCTTTTCCATTTTCGTATGCGTAATTTTCTCTCGCTCTCTTTTACCGTTAGTGTTATTTTCTTTTTGTAGTTTGTAGTTGTAGCTGTGTGTTTCCTTTTAGATGTCATTAAATATACCATAAAATTCCATTTGTGGTTGTATTTTGTGTGTGTTCTGAGTTTAAGTAAACCTCTGTCATCTAGAACTCCAAATTTCAAGTGTAGCAACCTTCAGATTACGAGACTGATGAAAAGGTTTCTCGTCATTTCTCCTAAAGTTTATACCTATAAAAAGGGACGCGGTGCCCTTTCGAGACATTAGTTTGATTTTAACAAAGTTAACATTATAGTGAACCGGAAGTCGCGCGAGCATTGCTTCCGGCTTATACTTTTCTCCTAAATTAATTACATTTTTATTTGACCAATATACGCTACACAGCATTAAGAGACTAACAGAGCCATGCCTTAATTTGTTGGTGTTATTGCAATTCCACTTGGAGGCTATTTGTGTCAGTAGAGTGTTTAACAGATGAATGTTATTCAAACCTTGAAAAGGGCCTCCCCATGCCCAATTACAGGTGTGTGCCGATAACCAATAGAAAAAGAGATGTCTGTGTATACGGACATGAAGCTGGCCTGACATGACTTGCACGGTCTGTTGCTTTAACAGAAAGAATGAGAGGTGAGCCACGTTTGTGTTACTGTCTACCAAATTGGTGCGTCTAATCCTTTGCGGTCCCATAGAAAGAAGGCAAAACAAACAAAATAGCAATGTACTTACCCCTTGGTGAAGCAGATCGACCTCCGGCAGATGGGTTTGACAATATCCAAGATTAGAGCATAACGCAGCAGTATTTTAGAAGGAACAAGATATTGATCGATGTCAACATTCTCCTCTGGTTCAAGGAAGTCTTGGATCTGCCTGACTGACAAATCACTATTCTGAGTCCTCTTTCTGAGAGCATCATTTGTTGTCTCGAGTTTATAATGGACACGACCTTCCATTTCTTCCTCTTTTGTCAGGGAACTAAGTGGCTGTAGAGGAATTGCAAGGGTAGGCTCCTGAGAGGACTCACTTTCAGCAGGGAGCAGCGACATTTGGGAATCCTAAGACAAAGTAATACAAACTCACATCAGACATTATGATCGCATTGCACAAGTTTGGACAAATATTTACAAGTTACGGAAAGGTTTCCGCAAAGCGCGTATCGAGGCTTGCTTCATTTACGCGAGGAACTGGAAATCATGACGTATGAAACCTTGCTCCCCGGCTGAACCACATGACCGATTCGTGAAATGCTTCAGGTTTTGCTGCGAGGTTTGGCAATGTGTTAAACAACTCAGGACTTAACATCTTTTGTTTGAACCCACAACTTTTCAAGTGAGCAGAAGTATTGGAACAGGTGACTGATGGGTGTTTCTAGTTGATCAGGTGTTGCCTTTTAGATTGATTGCTTAAACAGTGCTTGTTTTTGGCTTTGGGTTTCACCTGTGAAAACTGCACTTGCTGTGAAGCAAACATGACGACCAGAGAGCGGTCTATGGGAAAATCGATCAGAGCTATTGCTCAAACATTTGGCATAGTCAATACAAGAATTTGGAATGAAAAAGAAAGAAACTCCTGGTGTACTGAGTAACAGACAACGGCCAGGTTGACCAAGGGTATCAATAGCAGTTGATGACAGAAACATTGTAAAACCTGTGAAGAAACACCCAAAGACAACAGTCAGTGACATCACTGCCAACCTCCACTATTCATAACAGGGGTGAAGGTATCACAACTAACTGTTGGAAGAAGACTTTGAGAGAAAAAAACATACAGGCCATACCAAAAGATGGCAACAACTCATCAGCAAAAAGAATCGGAAGACCAGGTTGGATTTTGCAAAGTAGTACAGAGATGACCAGTGATGAGCCACAAAAGTCACAGTTTTGTGGACTGATGGGACCAACATCTCTACCAAAGTGTTGCAAAGGCCAAAAAGTATGGAGAAAGAAAGGATCTGCTTATGAACCAAAACACAAGCTCATCTGTAAAACATGGTGGAGGTCATGTCATGACTCGGGCTTGCATGGCTGCTTCTGGAACAGGCTCACTAGTCTTTATTGATGACATAACTCATGATGGTAGCAGCAGAATGAAATCTGAAGTCTACAAAATGATGTTGGCTGGCAATTTACACAAAAAAATGCATCCAAACTAATCGGGAGAAGCTTCATCATGAAACAAGACAATGACCGAAATAACACTGCCAACACACCAAAGGACTTCATCGGGGATGAAAAGTGGAAGGTCTAAGACCGGCCAAGTCAATCACCGAACCTTAACTCAATAGAGCATGCATTTTACCTCCTGAAGAGGAGACTTAAGTGAGAAACCTGGAGAAACAAACAAGAACTGAAAGAAGCTGCAGTACAGACGTGGAAAAGCATTTTAAATAAAGAATGCAACAGTCTGATGAAGTCAATGGGCCACAGGCTTGATGCAGTTATTACAAGTAAGGGTTATGCCACCAAATATGAAATGTTATTTACTGTAAGTTAATTTAATTATGTCGGGTCCAATAATTTTGCTCACTTGAAAAGTGTGTGGTTTCAAACAAAAGGTGCTCTGTCCTGAGTTGTTTAACACATCTAGATGTAAATACCATGCAATAAAAGCTGGAATTCTGAACTTTTGTCTAATTCATCTTTTGACCTGAAACCCAAACTTCTTCAATGTACAACAAAAACAAAGGAATTGACCTTGCAGTTCCAATACTTTGGAGGGGACTGTAAAACAAGTTTGACAGTGCAAGCTAAAAATATTCGAACTCTAAAATTAAATTGATGGCATGGTGATTGACTGGTTAGCACATCTGCCTCACAGTTCTGAGGACTCGGGTTCAAATCCGGCCTCGCCTATGTCGAGTTAGCATGTTCTCCCCGTGACTGTGTGGCTTTTCTCCGGGTACTCCGGTTTCCTCCCACGTCCCAAAAACATGCTCGCACAATGATTCAATGTTTGCTACACAGGTGTTAAGTCCATCAGAATGTGTGATACCTTGTGTCAGGTCATTAGCCAAACCATAATTCTAAACCTGTTTTTCCAAGCCTACTTTTGGCACACCCTGTAGATAAAGCAGTATACACAGCGGCTTAAGTATTTTACACGTCACCATTTTTCTCACTAAATATATTTCCAAACGTGCTATTGACATGACATTTTCATCAGATGTTGGGAACAACCCAAGTAATCCATACATACAAAGAAAGTAGAACAAATAAGATCAGAAATTAAGTTAATAACGTGAGATGACACAGGGAAAAAGTATTGAACACATGAAGGGAGGTGCAAAAAGGCATGGAAAGCCAAGACAACGCCTAAAATCGATCAATAATCAAGCAGCAATCCAGCCACTTGTCAGTGCAAATGAATATCAGCTGCTTCAGTCCTAATTGATGGCCTACAAAAAGGTCTCATTGCCAAGGTGTGAGTCAAGACACATCTCATGATGGGTACGAGCAAAGAGCTGCCTCAAGACCATCGCAAAGTAATTGTTGCAAAACATAACGATGGCATTGGTTATAGGCGAATATCTAGCCTTCTAAATGTTCCAGTGAGCTTGGTTGGGGCCATAATACGGAAGTGGAAAGGCCAATCATACCACCATTTCTGACAGAGGAGTGCAAAGAATAATCAGAAGAGTTTTCCAAGAGCCGAGGACCACCTGTGGAGAGCTTCAAAAACACCTGGAATTAGCAGGTACTTGTCACAAGGAAAACAGTGAGTACTGCCACCATGAACTGTATGCACGCTCATTACACAAGAAACCACTGCTGAAAAAAAATTATGTCAAAGCTCGTTTAAAGTTTGCTGAATAACATTTGGACAAGCCAGTTAAATATTGGGAGAATATAGTCTGGTCTGATGAGTGCAAAATGGAACTCTTTGGATGTCATAACCCACACTACGTTTGGAGGAGAAACTGCACATCACCCTAAAAACACCATATCAACAGTGAAGTTCGGAGGTGGGAACATGATGGTTCGGGGCTGCTTTTCAGCAAATGGTACTGGTAAAGTTCACATTATTGATAGAAGGATGAATGGGGAAATGTACCGAGACATTCGAGACAAACATCTGCTGCCATCTACGAGGATGATGAAAATGAAACGAGGTTGGACATTTCATCAGGATAATGATCCAAAACATACTGCCAAGGAAACTCTCACTTGGTTTCAAAGAAAAAAATAAAGCTGCTAGAATGGTCCAGTCAATCACGACTTGAATCCAATCGAAAATCTATGGACAGAACTGAAACTCAAGGTCCATAAAAGAAGCCCACGGGACCTTCATGATTTGCAGACTGCTTGTGTGGAGGAATGGGCCAAAATCACACCAGCGCAATGCATGCGACTAGTTTCTTCATACAGGAGGCATCTTGAAACTGTCATTGCAAACAAAGGGTTTTGTACAAAGCATTGAATAAATACCAGTTGGCGTATTCAATACTTTTCCCCTATGTCATTTCACAGTATTACACAACTTAATTTCTGATCTTATTTGTTCTCCTTTCTTTGTATGTATGTATCACTCGGGTTATTCCCAACGCCTGGTGAAATGTTCATGTCAGTAGCACCTTTGGAAATATATTTCGTAAGAAAAATGGTGATGTGTTAAAAGACTTATTTCAGCCGCTGTATTGACAGCTAATATGAATCGTCAATACTGCTATATACCTCACCTTTGAACAAATCGCTTCTGTTGAAATCTTAGCCATGAAGAAGTAACGCAGTCTTGAATTTGGGATCCCAACCTGGATGTCAGAAAACAGGGGCAAAATGTGTGCCAAACAACAAGACACTTCAGAGACAACCTACACTAAGGTTCTTACACTCGTGGGAGAGACCATGACCTCCTGGAAAGTGTAGCCACATTTGAGCAGCTTTTCGACTAAACATTGCCTGCAAGAACAGAAAATCTCATCAGAAGGTAAACTGCCAAGTCTTGCCCAACAGACAAAACCATTTTAGTGGTGTGTTAATGTTTTCAGGAAAAAAACAAATCTGTATTTCTTTGTGGGTCTACAAAACAAATGGGTTATCTGAAAAGGCGATCTTGCAAATCCAGTGAAAATCTGTTTTGTAATCTAATAATTGGAGATTAGAGATGTGCATTTGCCAAAATGCCCCCAAAGGTCCCATATTTTGGCTATTTTGACTTCCATAGAGTGACTCTCTAAAATGGATTGAGTATAAAAGTTTAAATTTCATTTTAAAAAACACTGAATGTATTGATATTAGGAAATACCGCACTGGATTTTAGCACGGCAGGCTTCACGTGGCGGTGTGGATGTGCTGTATTTCCAAGAAAAACGCTTGGAATTCCTTTTGCTTGATTTTTCAGTTAGCACACGGCAGTTAGCACTGTCAAGGCTACTTCTTCGCTTCCTGTTTTAGGACCCATATCGAGTCACTCCTTGCCGTAGTGCCCAGGTGGTTGGCTTGGACACCATGATGCATGTGTGGGCGTGTGTGTGTGTTGTTTTTTAAGCTTTTTAAAAATTATTTTTAGGTTTAAGACGTCCGCCTGTCAAGTGGATGGCAGATGAGAAGGAGGCTAGCAAAAAATTATCATTAAGGATGTGTGGGTTTCATGGCACATTGCCGTGCACGTTCAAGCTTTTCAAAATGGTTTGCTTAGCTTAGCTCGCTAGCTGCTAACAACCATAGCAGAGGACCCTCAAGGGGTCTTATTAGCATGTCCAAACAGGTCCCTCGGCTGGCCACTTTTAATATTACATTTAATTCACTGTATATTACAGTACACCAACATCGCAGCAGACACTAAGATGTGACTATTGTGCACACATTGTGGTTACGATGCTCAGAAATATAGTTTTTCTTTTTTAAATCAATTACTTTTAGAACTCTGTGATGTTCATGCAGCAACCTGTTTCTGCACTTTTCTGCACTGCCATCTTAAATAAAGGGATGGATTTTTTTTTAAATCAGATGCATTGATTGATTCAAAACATTTGACCGATTAATCAATTATTTAAATTATCCTTAGTTGCAGCCCTAGTTATTATTCTGTATGTGCACTGCCCCACCTAGCGCCTGACGTCAGCTAGGAAAGGCTCCAGCTTGCCCTTGACCAAGAACAGGAAAGGTCAAACTGTAGATTGATGGATAGATCAACTAATCAGTTCTGATGTCATCCCTGTTATGAATGGTGAAAATATTACCTGGCAGAGGAGCTTTCAAAACCTTTGACATTCTCAAGCAGGATGAAGCGGGGAAGCTGACTCAGTCTTACCACGTGACATAATACATAAAAAAAACACAAATTGAGGCATTTGTGAAAAGCAGAAGTCAAGAGAACCAAACATAGCTTTAACAGTTAGCACTACAAATAGCCATATTAAAACCTAAAAAAATGAGGCATATATATATATATATTTTTTTGTTTTTGTTTTAGTCCCCCCCACCCCAATATGCTTACTCAGAAAAATGAAAGAAACGTTTATGTTGGGGGGGGGGAGGGTCAGGTAGCTCTGCGAAGTCTACCACACCATTGGTTGCCGCAAAGATTTTTAAAAAAAAAGCATACCATGCTATTTCTGACATCAAAATACCTTGGTTCGGTACATACACATACGATAGGTAGAGATAACATACACACACATCATTACGTCTCTACATGCATACAGTGTATGTATATATATATATATACATATATATATATAGGATACAAAAACCTGAGAAACAAATACCTTGGCAGAAGATTAAGAATATAGAGGAAGCTCTTGGTTCTGGGGTCAGCAATATCCCGCTGGAGTCCCAGCCTACACAGATAAATACAAATTATTACATATGAATACAATCTAAAACAGAGCTACAACAACGAATCGGGGCGTCCATGAAAAAGACGTTGCTTGGATGGCAGCATATGTTTCTCCAAAGCCTGTATGTACTTTGCAGCATTAATGGTGCCTTCACAGATGTGTAAGTGACCCATGCCATTGGCACTAACGCAGCCCCATACCATCACAGATGCTGGCTTTTGAACTTTGCGTCCATAACATTCCGGATGGTTCTTTTCCTCTTTGACCCGGAGGACACGACGTCCACAATTACCAAAAACAATTTGAAATGCGGGCTCGTCGGACCACAGAATATTATGGACCGTAGAAATCCCTAAATTCCTTGCAATTGTACGTTGAGGAACATTGTCCTTAAACTGTTCGACTATATTCTCACGCATTTGTTCCTCGCCCCCCCCCAGCTTTGCTTGTGAATGACTGAGCCATTCAGGGAAGCCCCCTTTCTACCCAATCATGGCACCCACCTGTTCCCAATGAGCCTGTTCACCTGTGGGATGTTCCAAAACAGGTGTTTGATGAGCATTCCTCAACGTTCTCACTCTTTTTTGCCACCTGTCCCATCTTTTTTGGAACGTGTTGCAGCCATAAAATTCTAAGTTCATGATTATTTGCTAAGATAATCATGAATTATTTCATGAATTAAATAAATTTATTTATTTGCTCTCCTCAGTTGTTTAACATGTAAATATCATGAAATAAAAGCTGGAATTCTGAACTTTTGTCTCATATTCATCTTTTGATCTGAAACCCAAATGTCTTCAGTATGCAACAAAAACAAAGCAATTGCTCTTGCCCTTCCGATACTTTTGGATGAGACTATGTAAAAAAAAATATACAATATCATCTGCATAAAACTCTGGAACACAATGTAATAAGAAGAACCCAAATTAAATATTAAAACACAGTATCTTAAAGATTCCATCCTATTAGAAGTGTATCCGGATTAGGGCGTACCTGGTAAATGGTTGACACGGAGGACTCATCAAAATCATGTCAAAGCGCAATTCATTGAACTCATCAAGTGATATGCCCTGAGGAAAAAAGTCAAAGTCAGAACAGAATCATATTTCAAACTCAACTTTCTAATTCTTTGAAAGCTACGTACCTCGATGGTTTTGTTCCAGAGTGGGGTGTCGGGAAAATTGTGCCTGTAGATCTGATTGGCAGTTGTGTTTATGTCTATGGCCGCCACTACCTGGCCAGATATTCCGGACTCTGGAGAAATAGAAGACATTTGTAAAAACAATATCGTATCCAGGGTCCACCACTTCTATACAGACGTATAGTTCTCACTTTTCCAGTTGTACGCCTTGCCACTGCTCTAAGTCAAGTGTCGGCGCGCTTTACACCACACTGCATCCAACGCTTTACATCCATCCATTTTCTGTTGCGCTTCTCCTCACGCGGGTCGCGGGCGCGCCGGAGCCTATCCCAGCTATCATTGGGCTGGAGGCGGGGTACGCCCTGAACCGGTCGCCAGCCAATCGCAGGGCACATGCAAACAAACAACCATTCGCACTCACATTAACACCTACAGGCAATTTAGAGTCATCAATTAACCTAGCACGCATGTTTTGGGGATGTGGGAGGAAACCGGAGTGCCCGGAGAAAAGATGCATTGCACTTGGTTATGTATGGCTTGGATGCAGCTACTTGACCTTAGAAACCCATTCCACGAAACTCTCTGTGCACTGTTCTTGAGCTAATCTGAAGGCAACATGAAGTTTGGAGGTCTGTAGCGATTAACTCGCCAGAACGTTTGGGACCACTTCACACTGTGGGTCTCAGCATCCGCTGACCCCACTCCGTCGGTTTACGAGGCCTCCCACTACGTCGCTGAGTGTCTCTCGGTCACAAACGCTTCTACGTTTTTATAATACAGCTGACAGTCTACTGTGGGTTATTTAGTCAGTATTTTGTAGATGTAAATGAAATAAAAGCTGCAATTTTGAACTTTTGGCACGGGGAAAACATGCAAACTCCACACAGGCGGGGCCGGGATTGAACCCCGGCCCTCAGAACTGTGAGGCAGCCGCTCTAACCAGTCGCCCACCGTGCCGCCTATTTATGTTCAGGCAACAGATATTTGTCATTAACAAACTACAATGCTCTTGATTCAGTCACGGGGCATGTCATAAAGTGTTGACCAATTTTCAGCCCTTGTTTTAGTAACGGTGTCGCCATTAGCGGCAGAATGCGAAAGGTGTGGAGGGGTCTGTGCCGAGTGGAGCTTTGAATTGTTCGTACAAGTTTGTTCTGGTTTAAGAATAATAGATTAAGGGAGAAAGAGGGGATGGCCCTCTGAGTTTAAGAGTGAAAGAGGGGAAGGATGTGAAGACACGCAATGAAGTGAAATGAGTTTCTGAGGAAGGAAACAGAGAGTTTATGGTAGAATGCTCGAAAGGGGTCGCGAGCTTGGCTTCGGAACGGATGCGTTCCCGCAGATGATTTGAGCTCACGTTCTTCCCAGATGTCAGGCAGGCCGGAAATTAGCAACTAGCGTCGCTCTGTGAGTACATAGCCCATAGTCATTAGTTACCGATTGGCCCTCCAACAATCCAGCCGGATTGCAAAGTAGCAGAATGAGTGTGAAAGCCTGGTCTGCAAGAGAAGTGGCGTCAGAGGTCCACGTGAGGCCTCAGGAGCTATTTCACATGGTTATTGGGATTAAGTAATCACGACGACGCTTTGTGAGAGGATAAAGACAGCGGCATACATATTAAGGCGGACCGAGGCGGAGGAGTCCTCGTGTTTTTGGACGGAGGAGGCCGATGTGAGTCGGGGCGTTCCCGGTATCCGCTTCAGGCTGCGCTCGGAGTTTGAGTGAGTGACGTGGAAGTTACTGTCTGAATAAGGTGTGAGCACTATGTGGAGAATAATAAATGGACGAGTGTAACGAGTCCGACAATCTGCCGGCTATGCGGACCAAACTCTGACATCGGTGTTTTATACTCCATATCGCTATCAAACCTATGAACTAAAAGGCAATGTGTGTGGACCTAACCCAATTAATAATCGTTCATTAATTTATCGGCAAGACCAGGGGTCTGCAACCTTTAACATCAAGAGCCATTTTGCCACCTCATCTACCAAAAAAAAAATAGTCGGGAGCTGCAAAAGAATAACAGAGCTTGTGAACTTTTACAAGTTTTCATCTTTTATTTATTTTACCTGTAGGCCTATTTAACTCCTTCCTATATGTGTGTATATAGGAAGGGATATTCGATTGATAGTTCGAACATTCCTCAGACGGGCTTCTTCAAATTTTGCATTAAGATGATGTAGCGGTTTGAGGAGAGAGGTCAAAAAGGAGCAAAACTCCTATTTGATTTCACCTACTCTTTGTCAAAGAGTCTTCCAGCAGTCTAGTTGGAAGCTGCCTCTCTTAGTCATCCTGCGTCGCACACGTAAATAGATGGGCAAAAGTCACACGAACTATAGGTAAGAGGGAGTAGCTTTACAATTCAAACCTCAGTGTACCAATCAGGCTTAGGGGCGGTACACACACACACACACACACACACACACACACACTTGAACATTTTTCATTTTTATTAATAAATATTTTGTGGTCTTTACGAAACGAATTTACTTTAAAAAAATACATAAATAAATAAATAAAGTGGCTAAGCACCCTCAAAGTTCAGAGTCTGGTATCGCCCCTGAACGTACCAAATACAATACATTATGCAGTACAGTACTTACTTTTCAGAGCATAATGCATCCCACCTATCCCACTGTAAAGCTCAAGCACTCGGAGAGTTCCCATTTGTTGACTTGCCTTCTTCGGCTTTATCTCAAAACATGGACTGCAGGATGGACCCCAAATATACCGTTCGAAGTGTAGAGCGACAAAAGTCTCGTTGGGGGAGGGGGACTATTTGATAGGGGGAAAACTCACGAATTATGGAGCGAACGTGCTGATTCTGTTTATTCTTAGCTCGCACATTCGCCACTGCTTGGAGTCAGCACTGACTTCTTCTTCGTCGTCGTCGTCTTCTTCTTTTTCGTTTTCTTCTCCTCCTTCTTCTTTTACTTCTACTTGTTCTTCTTCGTCGTCGTCTTTTTTTGTTTTCGTCTCCTTCTTCTTCTACTACTACTTCTTCTTCTTCAACTACTTCTTCGTCGTTGTCGTCGTCTTCTTCTTCTTGTGCTTCTTTGGCGTCTTTTTTCTTTTTGATCGGTGTTATTATTTCGTCTAAATTAATAATCGCTTTAATTATCGATTTAATATGTTCACAGTAGTTCTCATTATTTAGTAGATACACTTCCAGTATTTATTTGGTAAAATTCTACGTTTCGGTTTAATATATTGGTGTATAACACAATGATCAGTTAGTGGTGCAGCAGAAATATCAGAGCTGATATTATAATTTAAAATTGGATTGGTGACGAGCCAGTGATCAATTCTAGATTTCGAGTTATAATCGGAGCTGAGGCGGCATGGTCGCCCACTGGTTAGAGCGTCTGCCTCACAGTTCTGAGGACCGGGGTTCAATCCCCGGCCCCGCCCGTGTGGAGTTGCCACGCAGGCATGTATTTCTTCGGGCGCTCCGGTTTCCTCCCACATCCCAAAACCATGCACGTTGATTGAAAACTCTAAATTGCCCGTAGGTGCGAATGGTTGTTTTGTTTGTATGTGCCCTGCGATTGGCTGGCAACCACTTCAGGGTGTACCCCGCCTCCTGCCCGATGACAGCTGGGATCGGCTCCAGCAGGGCCCGCGACCCTAGCGAGGAGAAGCGGCGCAGAAAATGGATGGATGGAACTGAATGAGTATGTAACCATTCAGGGATGGAAGTATCTCCAAACATCAACTAGACCTTGTTCATTACAAAAGTTAGTCAAAATCAGATTAGGGTAATTTGTTGAGAATGGTTCGGGAAATATATCCAGAAAGTCATCCTAGAACTTCTCGTGACTGATTTTAACGGGGATAGCTTTCACTAGCATCCTTTTCTCCGAGCTACCGGCTAATGTTGAGTCAGTCAAGCACATCGATTCAAAATGAATGCAAATTCACAATCAATGCATATATGTACACATATATATCCCCTCTGTGTCCCTAACGCAATTTTTAAAGCTTTTTGTTTATTATTATTATTAATACTAATACTAATATTACTACTACGAATACTAATGATACCTTAACTTTATCACGCCCAAATGCTGGTGTATCGTCTTCTTTTAGTGTACGCGGTCTCGCCATTGGAGGGCAGCATTACGCTTTCTCCGCACAAAACACCGCGAGAAGAAGAGGAATTGTCGAAGGAGAGGTCCTTTTTTGGTATGCTTCTTTAGGCGC
The DNA here is from genome assembly GCF_024500275.1 of Phycodurus eques. Lineage (NCBI taxonomy): Eukaryota > Metazoa > Chordata > Actinopteri > Syngnathiformes > Syngnathidae > Phycodurus > Phycodurus eques. Next base: position 15,871,278 of record NC_084545.1, on the reverse strand, counting down.
AACTAGTGTTCTCACTCCTGTTTTGACTCCACGGCGAAATTGGTTTGTCCCGTACGTTGTATTGTCTCCGTTTTATTCAGTTGTGGTCGTGTTGCTCGAGTGTCAGCTACGGCGTAACGGTGCGATGGTTAAGACGGTCTCTCTTTTTCACCATCAGAAATGTCGAAGTCACTGAAGAAAATAGTGGATGAGAGCCGGGAGAAGAACCTTCCAGATGTCGAAATGTGCGACAGAGGCATTTCGAACATGCTGGATGTGCCCGGATTATGTACGTATGCATTAGTTTAACATTCTGTACCTCTCTGCACGCCCGCCCTTCAAATTGAGAAAAACAAAAAAGAGCGAGTTTAGCTCGAATGCGAAATCATTTGCAAGTAATGCGACATCAAATGAAATAAATCAATCCGAGTCCCATGAAAAGTACATTTAACATTCTTGTCAGACTTGTAATAAATGGCTAGATCGTTCACTCCAAAGGCCACTTTTCCTCGTTTGAAGAAAACTGAGCTTGAAGAATTTCTGTAGGGTCGCTCATGTTTTGAGAGTTATCCTTAATCTGTGTGGAATTATTGTAGAAGGTCGTCTCAATGTAGTGTTCTCATAATTCAAATGTTCGTAGGTCCAAAGATCTAGAACTTCCTGCTTCTGGGGCCCACGAGTTCCCGTTGGGCAGCAAGTTCGTTGTCCAACGTCGGACCGGTTGCCAGCCGAGTTGAAAGGCAAAAATAAAAATGGGTTTTAAGACTGGTATTAAAAATGGACAGTGAGGGGGCTTCTCTGATGTGCAGAGGGGAGGTCATTCCATCATGTGGCACTAGTGACAGAAAAAAGGCCCGATCCCCTCTGAGCTTCAGCCGAGACCTCGGTACCTGAAAAAGCAGCTGATCAGCTGACCTGAGGCGCTGGCCAGAGGCATGGGGACGGAGGAGCTCAGCGAGGTAAGGCGGCGCGAGACCATTTAGAGATTTAAAAATGTATTCTAGAATGTGGAGGGAGGCCAGGACCCTCGGAGTTATGCGCTCCCTATTACGTAGTGCTGGCTGATACGGCCTAAAGTTCCCCCCGAATGTCGGTATTCGATAGGGCCTGATATTTATTGTATTGAAGTTTATACGTTTATAAAACGGGACCAGACCGAATTGATTTATATTATAAAAGTGCTGGGTTTATTTAACATTTATGAACATCAAAAAGAATTACTTTTCCCTGCAGGTATTTCAAAATATGATGATCTCAAAATTAGCGATCTACCAAAATAAAAATACTTTACTGAAAAGAAAATGAGAAACCAAAGGCCGAAACACCGCGAGAAAATGATTAGTAAAATAGCATTTACAGCGATGACTGCATCGCTCAACCTATAGAAATTCACTTCCAGAACAATTTGTCGGAATTTCAATATTTAAAAAATTGTCGAAAACATAACCATGGGACAGTTTTTGCAGTGTATTATGTAATAAGATCAAAATCATTCTGCATAATACTGTTCAACTGCACAACACCATCATTACTCTACAGTTGTAAATTGTTAATATACTATGGCTTCAATATGTTATTGGAATGTATTTCTTGGGGTTTGGCACTGTTGTAGGTGGCAACGCGCTTAAACATGCCCAGTCTGTCGGAAATCGAGAAGAAGAAACGTGACGTCGGTTAGGGTAGTAGCTGCTACTGCTAACATAAACAAACCCAGAGGACACTTTCTATCTCATCCGTGATCGACAAACTACTATTAAAAACACGAGCGCTTCAACTGCCACCCCGGTCGCTCCATCGCGTTGTTTTGTTTATGCTACAGCAGTTGCTGCTCTGTTAAACAAGATACATGCGTCACCCTCGATAACTTGCTTCATCATCAGGTGATTTTACATGGATGTGCCCGTCTTCGTCGTTACATCTTTTAGACACGTTTTGCAGACTGCAGTTTTTTTCCAAATGATAGACGTGCCCTATTTGGGGAGCATTTATGCCTCGCGCATCATTAGAATCTTCCAGAAATTGAAGCAGTTTAAAGTGACTCGTTGTGCGATAATCTGGAACCGTGTCAGTTGTGCAAATGGTGCAGATACTTGCCAAGCACGAGTGGCCAGTATTGGTCACCGACAGATATGCAAGTAGTACAGAGTGGCGAAACTACTGCAGTGAGCGCACAAATAATGTAGAATTAGCCCGACAGAGCTGTGACAACAATCTCGAGAGAAAATTGCCAGCATGTTACAATGGAATTGCAAGTTAACTGTTTAAGAAGTTAATGGCAAGAAGAAACAATCTGTTGGAATGTCTGCTAGTTTTAGGATGAGGAAACTAAAGCATGATACAGTATACACAGTACAATGACACATTGGATTCAAGTGTTGTATGGCAGTGTTCCCCAACCTTCTTTGCGTACATGTATATATGCATATCATCAGGTACTTGTGAAGGCCGGTACCAGTCAACGATACGTAGAGCAAAACAAATCTGACCGATTAAATCCTCATTGCCAGTAGTTGCTGCTACACTACAGCGCTTTGACACTTTGGCGAATCGTCTTGTGTGTCAGAAAGAAAGAGAGGTCTTGGTTCGCAGTTCATGTCATTGTGTTAATTGACATTTTATGTATCAAAGGTACTAGTGGTATCGGTACTTGGTATTGGTTTCAGTGAATACTCCCCCTGAAAAAAGTGGTATCGAACATCCCTAACATTGATTTTTTTTTTTTATTCCTTGTCTTTTTAGTCACTTTGTCCCACATCACGCAGTTGGTCCTGAGTCACAACAAGCTCACAGGTAATCCATCTGTGAAATTAGATTTTGTCAGTTGTTTCATGCAATTTCATTTTTACTCGGTTTGCTTTGTTTTCACGTCATGGTACATTTTACCAACGCAGTGTTTATTCATACCGACTCGATGTAGTAGGATGTCTCGTTAGCCTTCACACTTGCAGTGGCAGTATCATGGACATGCTAAGGGGCTTTTGAAAGTCATAACGAGGGGAACCCTGTTGATGAAGTCACTTTTCTTCTTGTGCAGCAACAATGTACCATATGGGAAAAGTGAGCCCAACCTGATAACTAATAACTATTCCTGGAGCTTTTACAGCTTTTTTGCGTGGAAACCGGTCGTTCATCCCAAACTGTTTGCCCTTCAGCTCCCGTCCTTTTGACTTTGTGTCTGAATGAAGTCCTTTCTGCTGGAAATGTTCGAATTTGGCATGATTGGACGGGGATGACTACGATCTCCTCTAATTCCATCTGCGGTGGTTCGTTTGGGAAGAAGACACCAAGTCTTGTGCTTCAGAGGTAGGGTTGTTTTTTGTTTAGTGAAACCTTTGGCGGCCACTTCACGCAGTTGGGCACTGGACAGTGTGCGCGGGCAAGCTGCCACGCCCAGCTGGTGGCTGGTGTTTGGATGTAGGTTTTCGACAAATAGTGTTTTGATATTTTTGCCCTCTTCCAAATTCGGTTGCTTTCCGAAGTACGCTCTACGCAACCGGCAGTAATAAGCTTGTGGTGTCTGAAGTCTCCCCTGTTTAACTGCGAGGTCTGGATCATCAAATTCTTGAGACAATGCTTGGCAGAGAGCCGGTCGTCATTCAATTAAGCTACTTACTTCTCGGCTAGACGTAACTTTAATAAGGTACGATCTGTCGTCAGTAGTAGCAGAAGGGAGTCGTCGAAGGTAAAGGTCGAGGTCTCTCAGGTTGGCGGCTGTGTCGTGTGACCCTCTTTGGTTTAGGTGATGTGGCGGGCATGATGACAATAGTTGTCGCCTAGAGCTCTGCACAGAGAGCGCACACGGCTACCGTGTTAACTTAAAGAGGATTACGACATACGAGTCTCTTGAGTCTGGAACATGCTACTTTGGGTACAGTAACAGGTATTTTGTCTATGGCATCTTATTAACGGATTCGGAAATAGGAAGCACACTTAATTCCTCACGGCTCATGAAAGCCACCCGCCTCGACCTGCCACTAGTTTCTACGACAACAAGCACACCAGTATGGTAAGTTTGCATACAATTTTAAGCTTCGCAAACATTTTCAAGCTTTTTTAGCCTGTCTGCTGAAGCAGCAGCGGCTGGACAGAATCTGTACTCTGTGAAGAATTAAAGCATTTTACGAAGCGGGGGGGGGGGGGGGGGGGGTGTAAACCGCTAACACCGTTCACACACCCCAGAATGAGCACGCTCACGTTAAGTTTAAACAGGCGAGTTTCAACATAGGCGATTCTGACTCTCCAGCGTGGGCAATATTCGCATTGCCACACCCTGTTTCAAATCACCATTGGCGTGGTAGCGAGTGGGTAGCACAAGCACTGTTGAGTGTAGCTAAAGCCTTCACTTTAGCCATTGTTAAGTCAGCCGACGGCGACTTCGTCCAATTGAGCTCCGTGCTTTGGTGGCATGTGATAATCCTCAGAAGTACTAGTGTGCCGCTCATGGGAGGCTGACAAGGCCGGGTGGCCGAAGGACAGTCCAAGTTGCCGAAAGTCATCGGCTGAAGTTGGTTGGGTTCCGGCCGGCGCAGAAGGCTCACAGTCCACAGGGTCCGTTCGAGACAGCACGTGGGGATTTTTTTCCGATGTCCAAATTCAAAGCACTTCTCTTCCTTAAGTTGTTTTTGAGTGCGCGGCACAATACTTGTGCTGTTATTTTCAAGGCCTGACTTTACCGGCTCCAGGGTGTGTTGTGCCGATGTTGCCCAACTATTGCAGAGCCTACCTGAAGGCTTTTTGACGACTCCTTGATGCCTTGAGTTGGGAATTAAAGCTGCAATGTGGAATACTCATTTGTGTCTGAATGAAGTCCTCATGCGCAATACAACAGAGTGAAAGCACCGAACTCTAGATGCACATAACAGCAGCAGGACAAACAAGAACAAAAGATAGCATCAGGAAGATGCCGCAAACACGTTTGACACAGGTTGACATTTCAAGACTGAAAGATGGTGCCTCGGGTAAGCTGTTTAGTGCATTTTTTAAGGGTACAGCAATGTTTGAAGATGTTGTTTTTAATCGTAAGAAATACAGTTGTTTTTTTGGTGTGATACTGTGTTGGTATCGTCAGAGGTTAAACTATGGCTGTAGGGAATCAATCGGTTTTAGTGTAGCGTGAATGTTTTGCGGAAATTCGTGGGCTGACTCTGTCCCCGTCGCCTGCAAATAGCAGGGGTCCACTGTATTCCATTTCAGATATTCTGATTTATGCGATGCCTAGTTTAGAATTCCTATTTAGGTGTTTTTAGAATGGACATGTCTGTGTAGCTTAGAGGAATCATTCATGTTGTTTGTTTTCTGTTTTCCAGTGGTGCCTGCTAACATCTCTGAGCTGAAAAATCTGGAGGTTCTTAACATGTTCAACAACCAAATTGAAGAGCTACCCACTCAAATTAGCAGTCTTCAGAAGTTGAAACACCTTAATCTTGGGTATATTACACACGCATGTTTTATACATACAATAGATGCCTCTTTTTATGATGTCCCTGCCTCATTTTCATTCGATTCATAATTGTATTGTCATTATCAAAGGTACAGTAACCTTCAAATCATTAACTTGCAAGGCGAGACAAAACCCAATCTTCATACATATTTGTGGATCGTTACATTCTGCATGAAGTGGATATGCGTGATATATTGTTGAACTGTCCAGCTTCTCAGCGGAAGTATAATATTGAACTGTCAGCAGGTAGAGAGGCTTAGTCAAGGTTTGCATTTAGCATGACTAGTTCTGGAGAAAAGGTTTTTTTCAGTCCGTTTTCCTTGCTTTAAAGCAAAATGAGTGTCTCCCAGAGGGCCCCTCCAAGAGGGCGGCAGGTCACAGAGGATGGTGCCGGTGTCAACTCTTCTTACTCCATGAATGAAGTTCTGAACCTGACATTGTGGTGTTCTGGAAACACCTGACAATCAATTTCACCAAAGCATAAGAAGTCAACTCATTCTTTATTATTATAGTACAATATGGATTGGTGTCCAATTCTGTGTGCCTATCTATGCTTTCTTGTATCAATGGTTAAAAACAATAGCTGAATTGTGTGCACAGAATGAACCGCCTTTACAACTTGCCCAGAGGCTTTGGTTCTTTGCCAGCACTTGAAGTTTTGGACCTCACCTACAATAACCTGAGCCAAAATTCCTTGCCTGGAAACTTCTTCTATCTCAGTGAGTAAAATACCTGTACAAACACAAACGTTCCTGTCATTAGTGGACATTACTCGCTTTTTTCTACTGTATATTGACATTCAGTTTTGAGGTGACATAGTGAACCATCTTTCTATTCAATTATTTATTTTATAGTCCTG